>NC_044911.1:52970439-53675576 GCF_001633185.2 Quercus lobata
TGAAGAAGAGGTTGGACGAGGCGAAGGGAAGATGGGTAGAAGAACTCCCCCGTGTCTTATGGACTTATAGGACGACGCCGCGACGATCGACCGGTGAGACCCCCTTCTCGATGACTTACGGGGCTGAGGCCGTGCTCCCGATTGAGAACAACTTTCCCACACTGAGGTCTAGATCGTTTACCCCAAGCGATAACGACGAGTTACTGGAACGGAGTCTGGACCTAGCCGAAGAAAGAAGGGAAAAAGCGATGATTCATGTGGCCTATTATCACCAGAAGCTGAGACAAGGGTATGATGCTAACGTCAAACCACGGCCTCTGGGGCCAGGTGATCTCGTAATGAGGAAGATTCTTGGCAGCGCAAAGAACCCCTCTTGGGGCAAGTTGGGGCCCAATTGGGAGGGACCATACCGTGTCACATCCGTGGCCAGAATAGGCGCCTATTACCTAGAAGATTTAGATGAAAAAGCTGTACCTCGACCATGGAATGTAAATAACCTCAGAAGATATTATTATTAATGAGAATGGCTTAGCACACGTTTTCTTTCATGATTATCCGCTGCTTGCTGGGCTACTGACAACTATTCATAATTTTAAACAGAACCCAAGTCCTGCATGGCTCCTCGGACCACAGACTTGGGGGAAATTATTACTAATATAAGTTTTAAACAGAACCTAGTCCTGCATGGCTCCACGGACCACAGACTAAGGGGAAATTAATACTTAAGGCAACTATCCATAGTTTTAAACAGAACCCAAGTCCTGCATGGCTCCTCGGACCACAGACTTGGGGGAAATTATTACTAATATAAGTTTTAAACAGAACCTAGTCCTGCATGGCTCCACGGACCACAGACTAAGGGGAAATTAATACTTAAGGCAACTATCCATAGTTTTAAACAGAACCCAAGTCCTGCATGGCTCCTCGGACCACAGACTTGGGGGAAATTATTACTAATATAAGTTTTAAACAGAACCTAGTCCTGCATGGCTCCACGGACCACAGACTAAGGGAAATTAATACTTAAGGCAACTATCCATAGTTTTAAACAGAACCCAAGTCCTGCATGGCTCCTCGGACCACAGACTTGGGGGAAATTATTACTAATATAAGTTTTAAACAGAACCTAGTCCTGCATGGCTCCACGGACCACAGACTAAGGGGAAATTAATACTTAAGGCAACTATCCATAGTTTTAAACAGAACCCAAGTCCTGCATGGCTCCTCGGACCACAGACTTGGGGGAAATTATTACTAATATAAGTTTTAAACAGAACCTAGTCCTGCATGGCTCCACGGACCACAGACTAAGGGGAAATTAATACTTAAGGCAACTATCCATAGTTTTAAACAGAACCCAAGTCCTGCATGGCTCCTCGGACCACAGACTTGGGGGAAATTATTACTAATATAAGTTTTAAACAGAACCTAGTCCTGCATGGCTCCACGGACCACAGACTAAGGGGAAATTAATACTTAAGGCAACTATCCATAGTTTTAAACAGAACCCAAGTCCTGCATGGCTCCTCGGACCACAGACTTGGGGGAAATTATTACTAATATAAGTTTTAAACAGAACCTAGTCCTGCATGGCTCCACGGACCACAGACTAAGGGGAAATTAATACTTAAGGCAACTATCCATAGTTTTAAACAGAACCCAAGTCCTGCATGGCTCCTCGGACCACAGACTTGGGGGAAATTATTACTAATATAAGTTTTAAACAGAACCTAGTCCTGCATGGCTCCACGGACCACAGACTAAGGGGAAATTAATACTTAAGGCAACTATCCATAGTTTTAAACAGAACCCAAGTCCTGCATGGCTCCTCGGACCACAGACTTGGGGGAAATTATTACTAATATAAGTTTTAAACAGAACCTAGTCCTGCATGGCTCCACGGACCACAGACTAAGGGGAAATTAATACTTAAGACAACTATTCATAGCTCTAAACAGAACCTAAGTCCTGCATGGCTCCTCGGGCCACAGACTTGGGGGAAATTATTGCTTATGGTAGATTGGGAGATCATTACTTAAAGGGAACCATTTTAATACGTGCGCGTAGTCTGGCACCATCGCAACCCTCAGATGCGCAGCCCAAAAACCCATTTTTATCTTGACCGTTTATCTGTATCTACATAGTTGCAAATGTTTAAAGAAGAGCGCTACTGACGTGCATCCATAGTAAGCAAAACGAACATTTTATATTAATATTCCGAGTACATTAGAAGGAGAGGTCCTTACAAAAGAGCGGGAAAATTGGACGACTCTCGGTCAAAAAAGGAAAGAGTACAAAGATCAAAAGCCTAGAAGGCTAAGCCTCAGCAGGAGGATCTCCTTTCTGCTCGGGCTGAGGAGGCGGAACCTCGATGGTAGAGTCTGCGACGGGATCATCCGCCATATTGGGCACAAGGACAGCATCAGGCGTCGCCAGATCCTGCTCAGAGGCAGCTTGAACACCATCAGGATGCGCTCGGATCTCTTTAGGATAGAAGATGCTCTCGGGCAGTCTCAGCGCCGAGTCAGCAGGAACTCCTGCAGCGTCGAGGGCACGAGACCATGAGATATCGCAATACTCCCGGCATACCTCGGGGATTTCCTCGGATAGCCTGGCCTCCGTCTCTTCGGCCCCGAGCTGGCGTGCGACACTCTTCTCAGCCTCTGTGGCTTCTCGGATCAGTTGGGCCTCCTCTTTGGCCCGTCGCAGCTCATCCTCGACCCTTTGCAGAGCGGTCTTGAGATCCTGCACTGCCTGTTTCTCGGTGGCAAGGTTAATCTGGGTCGAGAACAGCTCCTTGCGCTGGTCCTCCGCCTGGGCCTCAGCACTCTTCAAACCAGCCTCTGCAGACTTGTGCCGGTTCTCCGACTCCTTGAACTTGTCCATAAGTTCAGTGTAATCGTGCTGGAGGGACCCCAAGGTTTTCTCCACCTCCGCTCGCGCCTGGTTCTCGACCTCAGCCCGACTACTATTACCACGGCAAAATTCCTCAGCCACGAACACCTGCTGGGTAATCTACAAACGAAACAAGATTGCTGTAATCTAAGGTCAAAGAAATTAATGAAACAGTAAAAGGATTACTTACCATCGCGAGATCCCTTTTAAGGGATAGGAAGATCTCGGGCTGAGAGAACCGCCTATAAGCCTCCATATCCCGAGGAAGGAGTAGGGGCTGCTCTAAGGCCTCGGCCACGTAGCCCGCCCGGCCTCGATTGTACTCTCGGATCGAAGCATTGTAGGGAATGGCCACCCCATCCAGCTCCAATCTGGGGCCCCATACACGCTGGGTAGCACGTACATCCGCAAGAGTCTCCTCGTCTCGACTCTCCGAGGAGTTTCCCCTTCTGCTCCTTGGCGCACGAGTGGTTTTTTGCTGCTTGGTCGGTTGGGCAACCACCTCGCCCTCCTCAGGAGTGTCGGCCGGCCTTTTCTTCTTTAAGTCCGGATTAACCTTAAGGCCAAGGTCTGAGGTGTCCGTAGGAACCACAGGAGGGAGGGTCTTGCCCTGTGGTGGAGTTGGTGCCTTCGAGGACTGTCCTTTCGGCAACCGGCCTTTCCCTCGGGAGGCCATCAGCTCCTTTAGAGTTTTTCCCTTTTCTGCCATGGGCTCTACCTCCTCGTCCGAAGTATCGTCCGAGTAGAGAACGATGGAAGGAACACCAACTGCAGAATGTCGGTCCCGCTCTCCTTCGGGATCAGAAAATTCCACCAGGGGGGTCTGTTGAACTTCCTCCTCAAAATAAAACTCGTCTATTTCTGCCTCAAGGGAAAGACGAGATGATTTAGCTTCCTCTTCGACCTGAGCGGCAGCACCAGGCTCGTTTGGCGGAGGTAGCTGCTCTGCCAAGTAGGGATCTCTAACACCGGGCAACACAACTGGTGGCAGATCGTGTTCAGCTAGGAGCCCGTCCCTGGACACGTCAATCCGAGCCAACCTCGGACTACCAGCCCTTATGGCGTGACCGATAGCCTGGAAAGAGCTGCTCAGGGGTTGATAGCCCAGAACCAGATGGGCAGCACGCAACTGCCCGTCCTCGGAAACGTAGATCTCCGACCTAAGAAGGTAGTTCAGCGCTGGCACGTTCACAAAGTTTAGCCGAGGGGCGACGTGAATTTTATCTGCAAACAATCAAGGAAAAGGGGATTAGTCCACGAAATCTTCCAGTTATAAAGAAAGCAAAAAGTGTAACCCCTCAATGCTAAATCCTATCCCAAAAGGGACCGATCCTAGAAACGCCGCACCTGGGTTTCCTGCCCGAGTTGGACAATGAATACCGTCGAACCACTCCCCAGAAGCAATAAGGAAATCATTCTTCACTGTCTTATTGGATATTGGGAGACAAGAGATCAACCTAACGTCCTCGCTCCGGGATTTAAGATAATACCCCTCATCCCCGAGGCGGTGACATTCGTACAGATAAGCCACATCGTGCCAAGTAAGGCCTAGATTCATCCGCTCGTTTAAGACATCTACACAGCCTAGTATCTTGAACATATTCGGGGCACACTGGTACGGCGTCAACCTATGGTTGAACAAGTACTCCCTTGTAATCCTACGCATGGGAAGTGTCATCCCTCCCTCTATGAAGGCAATCATGGGGATAACGACTTCTCCCGCACGCCTATCTGTCAATATTCCTTCAAGAGGACAGTACCGCAGCCCAACCCCCGGGGGAATGTGATATTTAGCCCTAAAGGCTTCCATAGCGGCGGGGGTGTTAACTAATTTCTCAAATCTACCCATCTGGACTGAACCGAGGAACAAAAGTAAAGACTCAGAAAAAAAAAGTAGAGTCCGAGGAGGAAATTGAAACAGCAAGATGAACGAAATGTACTGGTACCTTCACAAAACGTTCAATGAGGCGCCTGGGAATCTCTCGTGGACGAAACGCTTCACAAAAACGGCTACGATGGCGTAACGGTCGCAAGTGTTCGTGTATCTCTGGGGTTCGATGGAGTTCTCTGGAAGCCTCTAAGGTTTGTGAAATGCAGATAAAAGAAGAAACTGAACCCCTATGACGTCTTATATAGCCAGGAGGAGAGAGAAAAGATCGCTCCTACCTAAAAATACGGGAAAAAACGATAGCTGTTCGATCTACGCCACACCGTTGGATGAGGGAACATAACGCCTCCAGAAGTTAATGGCCGCGCCTCGTAAATTGTAGCGCGTCAGAAGTAACGGTCCGCACGCGCGCCACACGCTCTCCTTATTTCCACCCTCTCCCAAAATATCAAAACCCCGTCTTTTCCTCCTCGGAGGGAGATAGAAACCGGAGTTTTGAGGGGCTAATGTGGGGCCCGGCCCAGAAATAATGGGCTATTCCAAATTCAGGCCCATCCGAGGAGCGTCCTGTCCGAAGAGAAACCACGTATGAAGCATTACTCAATCCCATAAACGCCAAGGAAACCTGTCCGAGGAGTAACTCCTCCTCGGACATCACGAAGCCCAGACGAGGAACTCTCCCCAGCCACTTCGGTTCGTCCTCCCAACATATAAAATGAATAAAATCCAAAATATCCCATGGAGAGCTACCACCACATTAATTGCGCCCCCAACCACCCTCTTGGCCGCATTAATGAGGAAATGACCCCTGAACAGTACCGCCTTGGCCTCTGCAACTCACATGGGGAGAGATAAAGGCGTCTGATGGGACAGCCACTCAAGTATGTGCTTAGATAGTCAACAAGTGTAGGGTTGAGATGAGAGAAGGGAACTATATAATGTAGTGGAGTCCCTTAAAGAGGGGGACGAAAATTTCTGTATGAGGAACTAAAGAAATAAACTTATATGGGAGAGATCCATTTTCATGTCTTTATTTTCTGCAACCATATTGCCCATGCATCAGACTGAATAGACACGCTAAGGCCAAGTTCTTTGACCCATCCTCTACAAATATTTATTGTGGGTTGCGCTTTGGGCCAGGACCTGATCAATCGAATTTGGGCCAGGAAAATCGTGCAACTACAATATTAATTAATTAATTGTTTTATTTCCATTGCATTGTATTTTAATTTTTCAACAATTATATACCTTATTGTTTTATCTTATAAGTGTTTTACACACACACACACACACACACACACACACACACACATATATATATATATACTTTTTAAAAGAAATTGTGATTAGTAGTCATGTTTATGACCTTGGTAAACTATTTAAAATAAGACAAAATTTAGTTACAGTATCTTAGGTTTCTCTTTTAAGATTCAGCTATGTGGCTATTCTAATGTCCAAGCACCACAAGAGATGTTGGAACCATTGAGATATACATTTAACCCCAATATTATAAAAATAAATAAATTATTTTCTTGTGATTAGTGATATATTAGGTTATAAAGCTTTATATAATAAAATTAGTAGTATTCCATTCATAATTGATTCACTATATATTTTGATGTATGCATCAAAGACATGCAACTCAGCTATTCAATTGCGGGAGAAAGGTCAAGTGGTGCTGCGCGATGTCCCTCTGAAGCATTTAGGGTCAGTCCATCTCGAGAAAGGAGTCGTCGATTCCCATTTTGAGGTAAACTCCCCTAATTGTATCTATGCTATCATGGGAAATTAGTTTGAGGTTTACATTTATATTACTTTGTTTTAGAAGAACATTTATATTACTAATTTCAAACATGGTATTTTAGTAAAGATATAGAAGAACATGTAGATACATTTGCATTGTGTAGTATTTGATTTTCTGATGATTTAGGTGGTGAAAGAAGCGCTACTAGGAACAATCAAAGAGGCAGTTGGAGAAAGTTGGAGTGATGAGATGGGCGGAGCCTGGGGTGAAGCCTACGATCAGTTGGCTGCAACTATCAAGACTCAGATGGAAGAAGAAGCTGCTCAGCCTCAGTTATCTTCAAATTAACTTTTCTATGTATATATATACTAGTGGCATTTGAACGTGTCATGCTCATTCTCCACACCGTTTGCAAAAGATAATTTGAAGACTTTTAACTCCCATGTGTTACTGTTCATTAGTTTCCAAGTGATTGTAGAGAAAAATTAATGGTTGTGTAATTTATGCTTGAGTTATGTTATGGAGTGTCATACATAAAGAAATAAAATATAATAATTAAAGAAGTGTTATAATTCAAAATATAACAAGTGAACATGATGGAAAAGGATTGATCCTCTCTATTTGATGAGAAGGGTAATTTCATTTTCAAATTAAAAATTAAAAATTTAAAAATATGTTCAATAAAATTTTAAATGACATGACACTCTATACAAATTAAATTTTTAGAAAATAAAATCTTAACCTTAAAATAAAGTTTCTCCATTTCACTAATGGAGAATCTTGTGCTAAGTTTGACCTGCCTAATAAACTTTTTGTGGAAAAAAAAAAAAAAGATGACATCATCCACAACTGCCATGGAAAAGAAAATTAATGATGGTGGACGGCAGTCTCAAGAGAAGCAAAACAAGAAGGGTGAGATTGAGGGAATAAGTCAAAACTATGAAGATAATTGAGACTTCATAAGAAAAATTGAGACTGCAAAAGGAAATGAAAAAAAAATTGAAATTGAGGAAAAGTGTTGGAAAAGATATTTTGAAATTTTGGGTTACTCCGTTTGTTTGTGTGTGCATATATATATATATATATATATATATATATGTGTGTGTGTGTGATTTGAGTAATTTTGAAATATACGACTATATACATGAAGAAGTTGCATGAACTTGAATATAAAAGAATAATGAACATTGATGTTATTCAAATTTAAACTTAAATGTATGCAAAATTTTCAATACTTACACCTCAGTACCTTATTTCTTTTGTCTCATAAAGTTGTTTTGCTTTTTCTAGAATTATAGTATTAATGGGAAGATACAAAAGAACAATAATTGTATCTGTTAGAGTGAAAATTCACCTTCAATTAGGTAGTTCGTCCAGAGATGCCGATGGAAGATGTTTTCGAAGAAGTGACGTTGGATGATAAGACAAGACTGCAAAAGAGAGGATTGATTGGAGGAGGCACTGGCCTAAGAGTCTTTGATGCTTAAGTTAGGACTCCAAAGAGCTAATATGCATGATGTATAGTGAGCGTATAAACACGTACTAGAAAGTGTATATTTAGTGTACCTCTATATATGGAGACGAGTTTCCTTTATAAGTGTATCTTCTAGTTATTGGTTGTTTGTCAATTAATGTTGTGCATTTATCTTATTAGTTTAATGTGATAGCTGTTATTCATCCATTGGCCAATGCTGGCATTGGATGATACTTATCATTTATTACTCTGATTGAAATGTCTTTTGACTTAATGGGCATGTACCTATTGGGTAACGATTGTTTATTACACTATTAAATGTCTCTATCAGTTACGTTTTTCATTTATTACTGAACAACTAGTGGTGGAAGATGGTCTTCTTATATGGACGATCTTTTAGGTAAGATCATTCATCTATATGGAAGACCTTTTTGATTGTGTACTTGAATATGGAAGACTTTCCTGATTTTTTCTGGTCTAACAATATCCAAAACAATAGAAATTAGTTTTAAATTTGGCATTTTTACATATACATTCCTAACAAAATTAATTAATCAAACCTAAGTGTAGACAAACTAGATGTAAAATAAAACCAGTTCAAATTTTTTTAATTAGTTATTGATTATACAAGAATTTTGTAGCTGGCAATTAATACATTTCCTTTAAGTGTTGGACTTTGATCCGACAAGCCTCTGTTCGAAATGGTCGAGTTGAACATGAGACTAGAACTACCTTGTCGACCTTATCCGTACCAATTTTATTTTCGATTGTACTTGTATTAAAAATAAGCTATGATATGGTTTTATGATTTGTCAACCCTTAAGAAAAATGGGGGAAAGCATGAAAGGTAAAAAGAAAAAGAAAAGCTTAATAAACATTAACTTTATCTTTATAAATGAATACATAATTTTGCAATTAAAAAAAAAAAAAAAAAACATATGCAAGAATATACATATACACACACAAATATATATCATTTGTATAGGAACGGGAATAATTTAGGCTGCTTTCGAAGTCAATCTTGTGTCTATTTTCTTGGCTAATCAAAGTAAAGATCCAAAATAAGATACAAACATATGCAAGAATCCAAATTTCAAAGAATATGTTATCTTATCAGGATTAAATTTTCTTCAAATGTCAACGAGCGAATGTATGTATACCATTTTAGTATTTGATATCATGCATGAATTAGGTTGAAGAACTTCTTTTTTTTTTTTAATTTTCATCTACCTTTTTCCCCACTTAAATAATTGGCAATTTCATGGAAGCTGCATAAAGAAGGTAACTAGCTAGCTAGTCCTTCACTTACCTTTTGTTGGTGTGGGTGTGTGTTTCAAACACTTTTATTCTTATTTATTTTCTAGCCGTTGGAAATTTATGAGTAAAATAGCCGTTGGGCAATTATGAGAAAAATAGCCGTTAGGCTTTTAAGGGTTATTAGTAACCAATAACTATAGACTATTATCTTCATAAGTAGCCTATATAATACTCATCATAACACACTTTCTAAAGGGGTCTTTTTTACTACTCTATATTTTAGAAATACACAAGTCTACTATCTTTCTCTCCCACATATTTTTTCTACAAGAATATTTGTTCTAAGGAAAGGCAATAGAGGGTTGTTCTTAAACCTTTTGTGAGTGGAACTGCGTACATCACAAAGGTCAACGCTATAGTCTAATCCTGGGGGGTTGTTTGGCCAAGAGAACCAATCGCACCAAGTTTTACTTTAGGTGGCACGAATCAACTTTTAAGGACAACGCTTTCGCAGCATGATTCTATAGTATTGTGAGATTGTTCTAAACTCCTTTTTATTTTATGTTCTTGCTAATTATTTGAGATATTATGTGATTTTGATTCTCTAATCTAAATCATATGTGAATAATATTATGTAACGTTGTATTGATATGTGAATATCAACTTATTGCATTTGCAATTATGTGATATTATATGTGTATTATATTTTGTGAAATTGTTTTATGTTTATTGAAATCTGATGAACATGAGATTGAAGAAAAATGTATGTATTTTGAGAAATGTTTTTTGGAATTAAAAAAAAATGTTAGAAATAATTTTTATGAGAAATGAGATAAAATTTTATTTTTTGGAAAAATTCTGATAGAGAAAAAAAAATAAATGGTGTAGACTTATGGTGAAGGCATCCCTATTGTTAAGTGAGAAAAATGGTGCCATATGATCTTGAATACTCTTTTTGTATGATGAAGACACAAAGATACTACAATTTAATTGAATATTATCTTCCTTGCCAAAGTATTCAAATAATCATTTATGGTTGTGGGAAAAAGAAATTATGAATGATTAAACATTTGTATTATACAATTTTGGTATCATGATGTCAAATTTTACAAAAAATATTAAGTATCTTATTCTTGTAAAATTTTGGACATTTCTAAGAGTGGTTTCTAGTAGCTAGAGGCTATCGGCTCTGTGTACAAAAGCTATTATTTTTACATTTGTTGACACAAATATATGAAATCAGAAATTATGGAAAATAATTAAAAATTTCTTTATATATAAATAATAAAATGATCCAACTAGTATTTTGGGCTAGTGGATAAGATTTAGTGGGAATAAATATTCCTTTTATCCCCCAAGTACAAGAGTGATATTCAAAAATTATATATACATATTTTTATTGGCTATATGTGTTGTTTTGAGATGGTGGATAGGTTTTTGTGAATTTGAAAAAAAAAAAAAAAAAAAAAAAAAAAAAAAAACCTTGCAAATCTATAATAAGAGGAACCAAACTCCTTAGTTTAGTCCATAGCATTTTGGATGATTTAAAACACACAATGATTAGAGGTGGTAAAAGATTTTATGTAATCTTTGTTGATGACCATTCTATATTTATTTAACTTTGTGTATTAGGAACCAAAGACGAGGTATTGGAAATTTTTATAAAATATAAAAAATGAAGTTGAGAATGACATAAGCCTAACTTGGTATACCTCGAATTGTGGGGGTAGTTGGCTAAGATGTTACCCAAATCTAAAATGAGAATACCTTAAAGTTTGTGGGTACTTGCCTAAGGTCATGCTACATGAACCTAAAAGGAGGAAACTTGATTCTTAAATATGTGATTGTGTATTTATTGGTTATGTTTGTTATAGTTCATGATATAGAATTATTTTCATCAATAGTGATGTATTTAGAATTTAATACTTTTGTTAAATCTTAAAAAATACTTTCTTTAAGTATGAGTTTCCTTTGAAAAATAAGGAAAATGTGTTTCATGAACCTATTGATACTTCTAATAATCTTGTTGTGATGTGCAAGAATTGAGAAGAAGTAAGCGAACTAGGGAGAAAAAGAGTTACGATAACAATTTTCTTATCTATATTGTTGAAGATGAACATATAAGTTATTATGATGCAATTAAATTTGTTGATGTACCATTATTGTTGGAAGCTTTTAACAAATTATTAGATTATGTCTAATCACACTTGGAATGGGTTGAGCTTCCACCTAAGGTTAAGCCTGTTGGTTGCAAGTGGGTGTTTAAAACAAAATTTGTATGGTTGCAAGTGGGTTTTTAAAAGAAACTTATAACTTAATGGGATCATAGATAAGTATAAGGCATGTTCGGTAGCTAAAGGCTATAAGCAAAAATATCATGTTGATTATTTTATACTTATTCTTCGATTATTAGAATTGCATTTATAAGAATGTTGTTTGTTATTGTATCTATTTACAAACTTATTATATATCATATGGATGTTAAAACTGTTTTTCTAATAGGTGAATTAGAAAGGAGAAAAAAAATTATATAGAGCAACCCAAGGGTTGTGTTGTCCTTGGACAATAACATAAAGTTTGTAAATTGGTTAAATCCTTACATGGATTAAAACAAGCACCTATACAATGACATGAAAATTTTGATATATGATGCTTACATATGGATTTGTGATTTATAATCATGAGGATAAATGCATATATAATAAGCTAAATAATAATGAATGTGTCATTATTTGTTTATATGTTGATGACTTACTTATATTTGGAACTAGCCATAATGTTATGCATGATACTAAATGTTTTCTTGCCTCTAAATTTGATATGAAAATTTTGGTTGGGACAAATGCTATTTTAGGCATCAAGATCCTTAAGGATAATGATTGCAATGTACTGTCACAATCTCATTATGTGAGGGAAAAAAAAAAATTAAACACTTTGATATGTGACCTATGCCTATTATGTATGATTTAAAGGTGTACTTGGTAAAAAATGTGGTGATAATGTTTCACAAGATAAGTAAGCACAAATTATTAGTTGTTTAATATTTTTGACAAACTGTAGTCGCCCTGATATTTCATATGATGTTGGTAGATTGAATAGATACACTCATAGTACTAGTGTTGAGCATTGGGATACAATATCTATATTATTGATATATTCAAATGGGACTTTTTATTTTTGTTTGTCATATTGTGGTTATTATGTTGTTTTAAAAGGATATTGTGATGCTAACTGGATCTCTGATACAGATTATGTAAAGCCCATTAATGGATATGTGCTTACACTAGCTGGAAGGGCTGTCTCTTGGAAGTCATCCAAGAAGACTTGCATAGTGAGATCTAATATGGAAACAGAGTTAATGGCTTTAGAGAAGGCTGGGTCCAAAGCTATATGGCTTGGGAGTTTATTAATTGATATGCCTCAATTTACTAACTCTGTTGTCTCTATTTGCTTTCATTGTGATTGCCAGGCTGCCATAACACGTGTTAAGAGCAAAGTTTATAATGGGAAAAGTCGACATATCCCATTGAGGCTAAGGCAGCTTATTGATAATGATGTTATGTCATTGGACTTTGTGAAATAGGAAAAGTCGACATATCCAATTGAGGCTGAGGCAGCTTATTGATAATGATGTTATGTGATTGGACTTTGTGAGGTCTGAAAAGAACTTGGTCGATCTTTTGACCAAACCACCAGTAATGAGGCTGGTGAGTGAGACATCTAGGAAGATTGGACTGATACCTAAGTTGCGACACTGTGGCTAATGCCCAACCTCTATGATGGGTGATTCCACGCAAGAGGTTAAATGGGTAGAGGTCATTAGTGGTCCATGGGCACTGCCATTTGTTACGTGTTTTCTGCTATCTCGGTAAGGAGATTAGTGATGAGTCCATCCCTATGGTGTGAGACAGTGCTAAGTTGCAAAATTTGGTGAGGTTGAGCTTTAGGCTCTTAATGGATCCATATCCCTACCTATTGGGATGGGGTGTATTTGCACGCACTCCTGATGGATGCCACCGATTAAGTTATAGATTGTTGGAGGTTGAGCTTTAGGCTCTTAATGGATCCATACTCCCTACTTGTTGGGATGGGTGTTCTGCACGCACTCCTAATGGATGCCACCTATGTGTGAGTGGAAATTGTGCCGCTTCCTATGAGACTTTTTGGGTAGGTCTCTAGGGCTCTCATGAAACCCAATGGCACATGGCCTGGATAAGGCGCCAACCCGCTTAAGAACAACCTTGATAAAGAAAGTTATGTGGGTGGTAAGTTTGGTTTACTAATAGCTTGGTTAAAAGAGTTTTAACTCCACCATTGTCTTTTAGTTCCTACTTATTTATCCTATGTATGGTTAAAACCTTCTGGTACCATATTAATGCATGCTTTCTTTAGTTGCGTGCTTTTCCTATTTTGTGTTTGTAACATGTGGGGGATTGTTGGTGTGGGTGTGTGTTCCAAACACTTTTATTCTTATTTATTTTCTAGCTGCTGGAAATTTATGAGTAAAATAGCCGTTGGGCAATTATGAGAAAAATAGTCATTAGGCAATAATTGATAATAGCCGTTGGGCTTTTAAGGGTTATTAATAACCAATAACTATAGACTATTATCTTCATAAGTAGCCTATATGATACTCATCATAACACACTTTCTAAAGGGGTCTTTTTTACTACTCTATATTTTAGAAATACACAAGTCTACTATCTTTCTCTCCCACATATTTTTTCTACAAGAATATTTGTTCTAAGGAAAGGCAATAGAGGGTTGTTCTTAAACCTTTTGTGAGTGGAAGTGCATACATCACAAAGGTCGATGCTATAGTCTAATCCTAGGGGGTTGTTTGGCCAAGAGAACCAATCGCACCAAGTTTTACTTTGGGTGGCACGAATCAACCTTTAAGGACAACGCTTTCGCAGCGTGATTCTATAGCATTGTGAGATTGTTCTAAACTCCTTTTTATTTTATGTTCTTGCTAATTATTTGAGATATTATTTTTGTATCAAAACTTGTTTATTCACTAAAATATTTCCAACACCTTTCAATTTCTTTAATTTACTCTCACAAGTTGGCTTTCACTCCATTAATTAATCTCCATAAACTAAAAGGAGAGACTTTGCCATTTGTTACAAATCTAAGGCTGGCGGTGGAATTAAGATGGCTTTGTATTAACATATTTTGCTTAATTCTGGTCAGAATGAGATTGATTGAACACTTTTTTTTTTCTTCTTTTCGTTTTGAGATTGAGTTGAGTTTTCTTTACATCATGGATACAGCTTGCACTTACGCAGATCATAATCACACAAACGCGACGTATAGGTCTGTGAACCTAAACATTTATTTTCAAAAACTATCACTATTAAATTACTAAATTAAATATAAGACTTTTAACTAAGGACAATTAGTGACACAAAAGTCTACTGGTCTTGGGAGTTGGATGACAGAACAAAAGAACAAGTGTTCAAGTTTTTCGTGTAAAATTAATACTGACAATATAGCTTATTATAAATGCTCGAAAAATTAAATGCTATACAATTAAATTGACCTGCTTGAGGTTTAAAAATAACATAAAAATCTTTGTACGTGTTGGATATTTTTATAAAAAATTATATATTTCAAATAAAATATATATTTTGGTTTTATTTTACTAACATATTTCAGAAACTTACCAAATACGATAAGAATGACTTTTAATGTGTTATAATGTCATGTGTTAATAGTTATAATTTTAATACACTGACTTTGTATACAGCTATAGCCTATATGGTTATTAGTTTATTAGATGACGAGTAATACTACAGACACAAACTATTTTACTACATTTTTACAAATTGTTAATATATAATATCATCACTAGAAGAAAATCGAGCTATTGCGGCGGGTTTTTTGCAGCAGTTGCGAAAAGTGCCGCTATATATCACTTATTGTGGCACTTTTTTGGCCCGCCGCTATAGATGAGATATATTGCGGTGTTTCATTGGACCGCCGCAACAGATGTAGCCTTTTGTAACATACTACAGCAGCGCTATATAAAACTGTTGCAATATACATGTTTTAGTGGCGTTAGACTTAGCTATAGCAGCTCTCCATAAACCCGCCGCAATAAATATATCCTTTTGCTGCATACTACAGTGGTGGTATATAAAACCGACGCAATATATAAGCTTTAGCGGCATTTCTGTTACTTATAGCGGCAGGTTAGATGACCGCCGCAACAGATATTGTTTTGAGGTGCTATTTCGTAGTTATAACGGTGGTTTGGACCGCCGCAATAAACCTTTTAATTGCCCGTACCTAGACCAATGAATCCCTCTGTTGTTTTGGCCTAAGTGCCATTTTGCCTTTTCATTTCCTTCCTTTTTCATTTTCCAATACACTCTCTCTGTTGTTAGCTCTACGAAAAAACCCACACACACACTTTCTCTCTCTCTCTCTCTCTCTCTCTCTCTGTTGTTAGTTTAAAAAAAAAAAAACCCTCATTGCCACACATCCTCACTCTCAAAATCCAGCTTGGGTCTCTCTCTATTAGCACTCTCCGCCGCCACTTACCAATTGAAGGCCCAAAAAACAGCTGTTGAGGCTTGGACGAAGCCAAATGCTTGGCTTTTGCCATTGACAACGCCGAAGAAGCTATGTAAAAATTAGTTCTTTTTTTTTTTTTCTTTTTTAATCTCAATGATATAAGATTTTCTTTTTTGGGTAATTAGCCTTTTTTTTTAATTGTATTGTTAATACTCAAACTGGGTCTTAAGGATTTTGCTAATAAATTGTAAATTTGTTTGTGTTATGCTAAATTTAAAGAGCTATGTGGTTGTTCTCTATTTTAATTTTTCAAAAGATTAAAAACTAAAAATAAAAATTAGCGGTAGTAGAAATATAAATGAGAATTTCTTTTAGGATATAAAATTGGATTAATCAATTTTTGTTTCTTTTCTTGCATTTTCTTAGCAACCAAACACCAAAACCCATTGAGAACAAAACTCAGAAAACACCAAAACATCTCAAATCCAAAATACCAAAACCCATTGAAACCAAAATCAAGCAATCAACAAACCCACCCCACAACTCACCACCTAACTGACTACCACTTCCACAACCATGACTCACCATCGGACCTAATTGACCACCCCTTCCACAACCACTAACCATCATCACCATAGAGGGACAAGGTAGAAAGAGAGAGACCCACTAAAAGAGAGACATTGATTTGAGCGAAAGAGAGAGTGAAGCACCGATCTTTGAGAGAGAGACATCGATTTGAGAGAGAGAAATCAGCCTGAAAGAGGAGGAGTTTGAGACATTTGGGTATGATTTTGAGCAAAATTGACAGATAGAGAGAGCGGATCGATGGGCAATAAGCGATGAGCAAAGATGGCAGTGCTTGGTCATGGAGTTAAAGAGAGATCTGGTGGTGGCAGTGTAATGAGCGAAGATGGCAATGCTCAATCATGGAGAGAGAGAGAGAGAGGAAGGATTAAGAATGTCTTAGAAGAGTTGGAGAACCGGTTTGAGAAGGAGGTTTTGGGGTTGAAGTTGATTGTGTGAAAAAATGCTTGATAAAATGTTATTTTGATTAATTGTTATTGATCTAAGAATATGAGTTATATTTTGGAAAGCACACAAAGAACATAAACATGTTCTTCCAAAAAATTAATAATAATGAAAGGAATAAAAAAATTAATTTAATTATCTTATTTTATTTTTTAAAAATTTTGAAATTCAAAAAAAATAATTATGTGATTTATTATTTATTAAATGCTGACTTGGAATTTTTAATAAGCTAAATACGATTTTTTTTTTAATAGTCATGTCAGCATTTAGTGTGTAAACAGTGTACTCTGTTTACTACGTAAACAATTTTCGTTAGTGAGATAACGATAAGGACCAAATTGGAACGCATTTTTTCTATTTAGGGACTAAAATCGGTAAAATAGAAAAGTAATGACCAAAATAGAAATGACCCCAAAATATAGGGACAAAAAATGCATTTATGCCTTTTTTTTTTTATTAATTTTTTATCCTTTTCACACAAAATTTCCTACGCCTAACTATTTTTTTCACTCTTTCCCCCCAATTGTCTTTTCCCTTCCCGCAAAAAATTTCCCCAAATTTTTTTTCCCACTTACATCTTTCATTTCCCACACAAAAGTATATATATATATAGACATAACTGATCAGCGGCTTAGTGGTATGCTCCTTGTGTTTTGGCTAACTAATCCCAAGTTCAAGCCTTGGCGTTTTTCTCTCCAAGTCTCTACTCTCTCTCACTTCAACCGCCTCATTATTTTCTTTTCTTTCTTTGAGTCCCATGGAC
The DNA here is from genome assembly GCF_001633185.2 of Quercus lobata. Taxonomy (NCBI): domain Eukaryota; kingdom Viridiplantae; phylum Streptophyta; class Magnoliopsida; order Fagales; family Fagaceae; genus Quercus; species Quercus lobata. The sequence goes on from NC_044911.1 coordinate 52,988,009, forward strand.
CATGGCCATACCTCTTTCTTCTCTCTGACTAGAGGCTAGGTCCACATATCTTTGTTCTTTCTTCAATTCAAATTGAAAAATCACTACAGAGACATGATGGCAAGCTCAAGCATTATGAGACATACTGTGGCTCTTGCTATGGTACAACAACGGTAAAGTTTTTCTGTCTAGGATTAAGAGGGACACCGATGCACACACACAAAAAGAGTATTTTTTTTTTTTTTTGGGAACATGTTCATACATTTTCTCTGAATCCAAACAAAAAGTTGATTTTTTTTTTTTTTTTAATTTCAGGATGTTTTTGGGTTCATTTTACTGCTTTCTATTTCCTTTCTCTTTACTCTACGTTTTGTTGCTTAGACAATGTGCTCCAAGATTTGGTTAAATTAGTATATAAAGTTTCTTCCTTTTCTATGTATGACTTTTCTTGCATTCACCCAAATGGCCAACATTGGTTTCTATGTTGTTTTGATCAGGGGAAATTGTGTTTTCGATTATTGAGAAAACTCGTGGGAAATTATTTTTTGTTTGTCAACTGACCCAATAAGAATTTTGATTTAAAAAAAAAAAACTTAATTTATAATTTTAATTTTGAATTTGACTACAATAACGTAGAAGGGGTAAAATATTCAATTTTTTGGGGGGTAATTTGTAATGTTTCTACTTTGTTGTGCTTAATTTTATATTGGGTTTATTCTTCCAAAGAAAAATTTATTCTAGGTTTAGTTAAGAGGCTGAACATGGTTAAACATGCACCAAAGGTGGTTAATTTTAAGGCTTCTGGGTTATATGTAGAAAATTTTATTTAGTTGATTAACGCAGCCAAGTTAATTTAAACTAGGTGATACTGTTTACAAGAATTTGCTTTAGTGATAGAGTTTCAAGTCTTGCCAAGGTGGGAAAAAAATCTTATACGTTACTTTTATAACATGATTTGGTCAGTGAGAATATTGTGGTTTATTAAACTTAGTGATCATACTTGTAATATTTTTTTCAAAAAATTTAATTGTGATTTGCACATGCTTGATTTTTCTTTGGCTCCTTTCTCTGTTTCCTCTTACAGCAAATGCTAGCTTTATAGTAGTCACTTTTGTCTAAGCTCAATCAATGACAATCAACCCAATAAGTGTGGATGTGTCTTGCTTGATTAGAATTTGGGATTGGTGCCATTAGTTTGCTTGCTGCTAGGTTGTAATAAGATCATCTAGTTAGTGTGCTGGTGCAATTACCTGATGAGTTATCAGAGTTGTTTCCTAGGTTGTAATTGCTTGCTAGAAATTGAATGAATCAATATACATGGCAACTAGTTTGTGCCCCTTGATTATAAGCCTCTAATTGAGTATTATTTTTTGAATACTTCTTACGAAAGACAAATTTTGGATATATGGCCATTTTATACTAATCATATTGCCACTACTCTATTTACATCACTATGGACTAATTCAATTTCTCCATGGCTTGTCAAACACACCATTGTTTAAAATACTTGGTGTAAAAGATTCATTATCCCTCAATTTTGATGAATTGTCACTTCTTTATCTTAATTATGGATTATAGTGCCAATTTCTCCTCGTCTTGTCAAACATATTATCTGTGAAAGAGAAATACACCAAAAGGTTTTTAACTTGTGTTCTTCATATAGATTCATTTGCATTATGTTGACCAACATTTATAAATTCAATTTGTTGACCCTTAATTATTTGCTACTCACTTGCAGGGATGGTGAAATGCTCTGCTATCAATAGCTCGTCGTTAGGTATGAGTCAAGAGTTTTACAACTTAATTGAAACCTCTTATTATTTCCCATAAAAATGTATAAAAATTGAGTTTCTATGAATTTGAAATGTATTATTTTCAATGGCTTATTTGTTTATGTAACTTTTTTAAAGTTATACTTTTTAAAATATAATTATACTTTGATCAACGTTCAATAAAATAGTTAATTAAAGCACCCATTTAAATGAGGAATTAAAGTTGAAAGTCAAAATCTTTGTAGATTTTCATTTACATAATTTTCTCAGCAACCAAATTTAATGTTTATTGTTTTCTAATCTCTAAGGGATTTTGTTGATTCAGATGAAGATAGGGCAAAGTTTGTGGAAGTGTCTAAAAATGCAAATGTTGTTCCACTCTATCGATGCATATTCTCTAATCATCTTACTTCGGTTCTAGCATATCAGTGCTTGGTTGAAGAAGACAATTGAGAGGCTCCAAGTTTTCTTTTTGAGTCAGTGGAGCCACATCCTATTGTTTCTAGAATTGTAAATGTGCTTAAAGATATATACTTCTTTTTTATTAATAAAATTGAATTTATTGAAAAGATGAAAAATAATTCTAATACAAGGATAAAATGTATGGAAAAAAAAAAAAAAAAAAAGAGAGAAAGGAAGGGAAAAAAAAGTAAAGAGAGGAAAAAAAGAAAGAGAATGCATTGAATTAACATGATTTGGTCTTAAGTTGCCTAAGTCCATATACAAAATAACTTGATTGAAGGCTACGTATTATTGAAAGTAAAGTAGAATTTATGAGTCTCCATAATAATATTTTAAAAGGCAATACTGCATTGATTGCATTGAATTAACATGATTTGGTCTTAAGTTGCCTAAGTCCATATACAAAATAACTTGATTGAAGGCTACGTATTATTGAAAGTAAAGTAGAATTTATGAGTCTCCATAATAATATTTTAAAAGGCAATACTGCATTGATTGTATTAGGGACGGTATAGTGCAGTTGGAGCTCAACCAACAATGGAAATTGTTGCAAAAGAAAATATGGTAACAATAATGGACCATGAGGAAAGGAGTTTGACTAAAGAGTTGGTTGAAGATCCAATGGTGATTACCAGAAGAATCTCAAAGGGCTGGAAACCTCAACTTATTGATAAACTCCCATGCACATTTTGTGGTAAGAAAACTTTGTTGACTTGTACATGTTTCTTAATAAAATCTTGTTAGGTATGCTTGGATATCATAACTTCGTGAGTTATTAAAATTTGGCTCTTGAGTCTTGACTATACATTCTGCATATAATTTGAGAGTTGGTTGGCATGGATTTACTAGCTAGGATCAAGCTAAATTGGAAGTGAAAATTAGTTCATGTTAATTTCTGATTCAACAGTGTCATGCATTTCTATTATTACAACCCACTTTGGATAGGAAAAAGATCCTCGCCATTTATAAAGTTTCCATTTTATTGTGTCATACAACTCTTTGACAAACTCGGGTTTAGAAGTAGCTAGGGATGGTGAAAAGTTCCCTACCTACTTTAATTGTTCTGCTCCACTCTATCTCATGTGAGTTTTCCCTACTTTAATTAGGAGACAGGTTTTGCTAATTCCACCTTATCTCGGATGTGTGTGTGCATATATTTACACATACTTTTATTTAATACATACTTATATATTGATCTAATATATAATTTATTTATTGTAAGTATTTTATTATCATCCTCTAAGCACAAGTTTTTCCTTTCTTTTAGTATTCTCTCAACTAACAATCCCCTTTTGTATTCAAATAACAAAATTCCTCTAACTTGCCATATCCCATCCTGCATGATCTTCCTTGCCATGTCTCAACTAACAATCCTTTTTTTTTTTTTTTTTTGCTAAGTTATTCTTGTACCTCTCTTTGGTGAGTTTCTTCTCCTTAAAATTATATCTCAATATTTGTGTGTTTTTTCTTAAAGAATTCATTATATTCTAATACAATTATTTGAGATTTGGCTATGTTAAGATTGGACTAATTGTTTGTATTGTTGGTGCAAGTAAACTATTAATTGATTGGCTTTCTACAACATATCGGAGTTCATTATGGTATTATTAGAAGGGGAAAGAAAGGAATACTTTTTGAGTAAAGCAGGTGTATGATGTTATTTTAACTTGAATTAACTTTGTGCATATTTAAGCTCTCTTTTTCTTATTGCAAGACCATTGCCTGGTTGATTTGTTGCATGGATGGCAAGATGGAAGACTACCATATAACCTATGGATGGTAGGACCATTGGGACTTCCACCCTTCAATGTATCCTTTACATTTTAAGGTTATTACTTTACTATGGAAGATTTGCTTTGATTCTCATAAATAACTATTCTCACATTATTGAGTAATCTTGGTTTGTATGCACTTATTGAATGAGCAAGATAAAAAGTTCTAAGTCTCTAAGCTTTTCTTGTCATTCTATTCGATCCATTTATATGCACTTATTGAATAATCTTGGTTTGTATGTAGGGCGTTCCTTCGGTCCAACAATCCCCAGCTCTTCAAAAATCATCAGCTGCATCCCCTTAACCAAGTAACTTATAAGCAATGTTATGAATATCGTTTCGAACCCCGTTTTGGTTTGTCCAATGAAATGGAATATTTCGGTATCGGCTTATTTCGGTGTACTGTTTCAGGTGTTTCGAGGTTCCTAAAATTATATATATATATATATATATATATATTCTTATACAACATAAAATGATCAATTCAAAGAAAAGGCACCATTTAATTGTATAAAACTATAAATTAAACACAAATCTACAAATCACAGTGTCAAACAACATTTTAAAAAAAATTACCCAAAATCAAAATCATTACACAAATCACAGATACTACAAATCAAAATTCAAAATCAAATGTATACCATTTCTTTTAAAAAGATATATATATATATATATATATATCATATTATTTATTACACACACACACACACACACATATATATATATATATCAGTTTAATATCAATTAATAGAATATCTTATATATTTTACAGTCAAAATATATTTAAAATAAGATAAAATGGTATAATAAATTATAGTGCTCGGAGAGGAAAATGAATGATAACTTCATAAGTTCTTAGGTTTTTAATTTTTTAGAGAAAGAGAAAACAAATATAAAAAATAGAACATTGCTATGTAAGATAGAGAGTAAAGAAAAGACAAATGAGAAAGAAGCAAAGAAAAGGCAATAAATGTGAGGAAGAAGAGCAAAAAGTAAAGTAGTAGTACTTGACAATATGACGTGGATGGGAGAAACAAGTAAAAGAGAAAAGTTAAAAAAGCAAATGCAACATAACATTGTTCCACCTGAAATTCAAGTTTCAGCCAGAATTGACCAAAACAGTCTGGAATGGCTGGAATGCACCGAAATTCCCTGGAATTGAAGCCGAGGTGGAACAAGGGGGTTTAGTATGCCAGTTTCATGACTAGAATGGAATATTCCGTCCGTTCGGACTGAAACGAAACGGAATTCACAGCAATGCTTATAAGTTTTATGTTAGTGTTCGATAAGTTTTTGTGTACAAAGAACTACATTTGAACAACTGCATTTTTTGGAAGTGTTAAAGGATATTTTTAAAAACTTTGGAACTTTGATTATGGTATTAGTTTAATTTAAGCAGTAGTTTTATTCAAATGACCACATCTTTTTTTTTGTTAATCTTATGATGATGGTTATAGATAATGTTATGTATTTGATAATATATTTCTATGTTAATATAATGTTAGTTTTTAGACATTTGTGGGGTTGTTAATTAGTTACATTTGGGTTATTGTCTCATTAGAACTAAAATTATTACAGGTTCTTTGTAATAGGACTGTGGTTTTAAAACCCAGGAGGAAAAAAAAGTTGACCTATAGCGGCGAGCAAAAAGCACGCTAAATGTATAAAATTATGTTATAATTGAAGCCTTATAGCGGCGTTTATAGCCCACCGCTAAAGCTTCACACATATAGTGGCAATCGTAACTACTGCTAAAAGGTGCATATGTTATGTTCTATATGAAGCCCTATAGCGGCGCTTATCACTCGCCGCTAAAGGTTGTCACCTATAGCAATGCACATATATCGCCGCTAAAGGTCAATTGACTCGAATTCTAACCTTATATGGCGGTCGTTATCTGCTTGCCACAATAAACCAAAACCCCTGCGAAATGGTAGATTTATTGAGGCACTTTTTGTTACCGCCGCAACAGATCTATAGCGGCACCGCAACAGTGGAAGGAAGAACCACTGCAATAGCACCCACCACTAAAGGTCAAATGTACCTTTAGCGGCGCTTTTTTGGGCTTCAGCGGCATTTTTGGCCTGCCGCAATAGTCCATTTTTCTTGTAATGCATCATAATTATTTGATTTGAATATATAAACATTTAATGGCTAAATGTATATAGTAATATTTCCTTACCAAATACATTTCATAATAAAACGTTTACTCTCAAGATAGTGACTTGGTCCATGCCTCAACCCTGCCATCTAAAAACATATATGAATTGATGGTATATGCTTCTTGACATGAGATTAATTTAAAGTATCATCAAGGTAACATCTCTCCAGTACTATTCTCTAATTTTATGGTAATCTAATTTATGTGATATGTGATTATTTAATGGATATTTTGAAGATTATTAATTGATATTTAATTTATGGAAATGTTTGTCAACTCAAATGTATACACATATACCATTTGTATAGTATATATTGTCTACTTATGTAGAAAGCAGTTCCTTATACTTTATGTAAAAAACAGTTCAATATAATAAGTCATTCAAACTTTATTGCGGTATTAGAGTCAGTATTTGATCAAGGTCAAAATGAGAGCTCACGACATTTGACCTTGAAACAAATTGATGCGATAATGGCATAGCCATAACTATTGCAAAATGATACATTGGAGAGACTTGTGAAACTAGAGTCAACAATACAGCTCTATTCCAAACTACAGTTTGTCAAGCCATGATCAAGATAAGAAGAAAAATAATAAAAAAAAAGTGCTAAAGCATCTCTTAATAAAAACCCAAATATTTTATTATGATATTCAAATTTCAAACATTTGACCTTGAGACAATTTGATGCAATAATGGCAAGGTCCGTTACTATTGCAGAATGATACATAGGAGAACCCTATAAAACTGGAGTCAACAATACAGCTTTATTCCAAACTAGGGTTTGTCAAGTCGATCAAGATAAAGAGAAAGATTAAAAAAAAAAAAAAAAGTACTAAAGCATCTATTATGATCCGTTTGGATCAAGGGGGAGGAAGGGGGAGTAGAGTAGACTTAGCCTAAAATTAGCTTATTTTTAGCCAACTCTACTCTACTCTACTCCCCTCCGCTCCCCTTCCTTCCCCCCCTCTATCCAAACGGGCCATTAATTAAAAACCCAAATATTTTATTATGATATTCAAATTTCAAATAGATCAAATGAATGGTAGACATCTGCCATAATCTCCTTACACTTCTTTTTTTAAAAATAATAAAAGATCACCTACCATACAACTAAGACTTCTAATGAAACATAATAAAAATAGAGATAAACTAGAAAAGAAAATAAATATATATTCTAAGCTCAACTAGTAAAGTCTTTTGCCATTGAATAAATCGAAACAATGGCATGAATCATTAATTTGAACTACTATTGGACCTACCAGTTAGGAAAATTTCTTGCAAGTTCAAACAATTCCAACAACTTATTTTTAATCAACTCTCAACGAATATGACTAGTTGGATGTCCTGACTCACATGCCAAGTGTTGTTGGGTAGTGTTGGGAATCTTGGGAGTAAAAATGAAAGAACAAAATGATCCAATAGAGAAAACAGAAAATTTGATTGACTTAGAGGCACAATTGAATACTATTCTTAGACAATATTTGCCCCCACACAAGAGTTGCTAAAGGGTTACTACAAATTTGTCCCCATGATACATCCAAGTTTATTGGGTTTTACAATTAATAATATTGGAGAAGACTCATAGGATTTATTGTATTTCTAAGAAAGTCAAAAGAGAGAAAAATAGTTCCCAAAATGAATATGAACAACTATTTATACCCAAAGGATTATGACTATTCGATATGCACATTTTCACTCAATAGACACATTTTCCTTCAATAGGCACATCTTCATTCAATATGCACCACTAATATATATCCAATAAGGGTCATGATATTTCAATAGGTACGTTTGATATATCCAATATGAAGGGTTATGACGTTACAATAGGTACCTTTAGATATATCCAATCTGAAGGGTTATGACTCTTCAATAGATACCTTTTGGTATATCCAATTTAAAGGGTTATGACTTTTCAATAGGCACCTTTTGGATTGTGATGGGTAAAGTGTTGCTTGGTTACAAAGTAATATGCCTAGTTTAAGGATATCTATCTCTATCATTGATTTTATGATTTTATTTACTTTTATACTTGTTAGAGCATCCGCAGCTGGGCATGGATATGCCAAATGTAAGATGGGTTTAGCATAAAAACCCCAAAAACACCCAGCATTTGGACTGGTAAACATTCAGAATTGTAAAAATTTTTACAATTGTGCTACAGTAGAATCTTATTAGTAAGATGCTACTGTAGCACAATCTTATTTCTAAAAATTATTTTTTAATTGTCTCTCTCCTCTCTCTCTCTCTCATTATTTCCTTTTCTTTTCTCTATCTTCCTTTTCTCTCATTCAGCTTTCCTCTCTTCAGACTCAACCACACCATGGCCTGACCCACTGTCACCGGCCATGACAAGCCACCACACCATGGCCTGACCCACTGTCACCGGCCATGGCAAGCCACCACCTAGTCATTATTTCTCTTCTCCCTGTCATTGCAGATCAGTGTGGTGGCGTGGAGATCGGCGTTTGGGGTTTGGCGCAGTGATCGGTGTTTGGGTGTGGTGTGGAGATCGGCGTTGGGCGTAGAGATAGGCGTTGGGCGTGGGATGTGGACATCGCCATTGGGCATGGAGATCGCCGTTGGGCGTGGGAGTGGACATCGCCGTTGGGCATAGAGGTCGTGGGATGTGGAGATTGGCGTTGGGCGTTGGGTGTGGAGATCGGCGCAGAGATCGGTTTATGGGTTTGTTCATTTATGGTGCGAGTTGTTCATTTATGGGTCTGATTTTGCTGGGTTTTTGTTGGTCATTTGTGGGTTTTGTTTTGGCGGTGGTGGGGTGATGGGCAGTGAAGCAGGGGCAGTTTGTTTGAGTTTTGTAGCCTTTTTGGACGGCGGAGGTGGTGGCGCTTTCAGTGGAAGAGAGACAGAGGCCTTTTTGGACGGTGGAGCTAGTGGTGGTTTCAGTGGAAGAGAGACGGAGGAAGAGAATTAAAAATCAAAGAGAGGAGAGAGAAGGGAGAGAATAGATATGGATTTAGGATATATTATTTTATTGGGTAGATATATTATTTTAAAGTGTAGAATAGGAAAATAGAAGTTGGGATGTTGGGTATGTTGTAAAATTATATGGTATAATTGATAAAGTTGCTTTTTGAAATGGTAAAATAGGATAGGATGGGATTTTCGGCTGTGGATGCTCTTAATGACTATTATTTATGGCTTATTATTATGTTGCATTTGTTTTATAAAAAAATTGTGAAAGTATATCTAAAAGTTATTTAATTTTTTTAAAACAATTTTGTTATTTTTATAAAATATTATATATCATTAGTATTTTAGATAGTTATGACATCATCATAAATTAGCCTTTGTTTAATGAAAAATTTATTGATAGGAAGTTCGATGCTTTTTAGGTAAATTACAATAGGATAAAATAAAATTTTCAAATGCCCTTTTGCATCCTAAACTATGACATTTACTACACTTTGCACCTAGATGTTAAATTTATGGTTAACTTGGATGGAAAATATGGCACTACTTGAAAAGACCTTGTTAGGGACATATAGTTATGTAATTGGCATATCCTTTGACAAAACGTACTTTACTTGTATTTAGGTAAATCTAAGTAGGTTCAAGATGATCATTACAAGTGGTTAAATTGAAGACATGAAGACTACTCAAGAACTGTTCAAGAAAAGTGCAATCTGCAGGTCTCGATACCTGCTCGATAGAAGCTCGATCTGTCGAGATTCATTAAAGCTCGACAGATGCCTCGATCGATCGAGCTTACGGGTTTTCAGATTATAGCCAGAAACGTTTTATTCTAAAAGGCTATTTGTTTATGGGTTTGTATAATCCTTATAGGACTAGGAAAACCCAAGGTTTGTGGGTTTGCATAATTCTTATTAGACTAGGAAAGCCCAAGGTTTGTGTAAACCTATTTGGAATAGGAGAGCCCATTAAACTCCTATTTAAAGGAGGTGAAAAAAGAAAAACCTAACCCTAGAGAGCTTCATAAGGTTTTCTTTTTGAAACCCTAGCCTCCTCTTACAGAAGAAAGAGTTCTTGCTGCATTTTTTGTACGTCTTTGGGTTCTGTAACCAAGCAAAGTCTCTTGCACCAACATTGAAGATCTTATTGGTGTTTCTATGTGAAGCTGTTACAAATCAACTACAACAATCAAAGGGTTGCTATAGAGTTAGTCACGTACTTGGATTCGTGCAAAGGAGTAAGCCGCATACTGGGATCCGCGCATCAAATTGGTTAGTCACGTACTTGGAAGCTGTGCATCAAAAAGGGGAACTGTCACTACAGAACAAGTCCAATTGAGTATTGGGGTAAGGGTTCAACTGTAGGTCGGTAAGGTACTTGGATTCCTTTACTTGTAACCGCTTGTTGTGATAATAATGGAGTTCCGGGAGTGGTGACCTGAAAATCACCCGGTGGGGTTTTTGTCATTAGGTTTTTCCCATTCGTAAACAAATCACTGTGTTATTTATTTTCCGTTGCATATTTAGTTTATTGGTGATTTGTTTGTGCTACCACGCGTTTGTATGATAAATTGATTAATTAATAACTTGACTAATTAATTAATTAATTTCTATCATAAGGGGTCATTCAGTTTGTGGCCTATCAAGTGGTATCAGAGCAGGCACACTCTGATTAGGTTTTAATTTTTGTTGTGTGATCCATTGACCCTTGTTGTCATGGAAACTCTTGATTATTTTGATTTGCATGATCTTATGTTGAATGATGATGATGATATTCAAGATGTCTATTGCAAGCTTTATAATTTTTGTATGAAATCTCTTGAATGTTCTACAAAATTAAAAGCTAAATTTAAAAAGGCCAAGCTTGAAAAAGATGATTTGATTGCAAAATTGAATGAAGCCAATAATTTGAATGAGAATTTTAAAAATCAAATTTCATCTCAGGTGGACAAAATTAAAAGTTTGGAAGAACAACTAGTTGAATCTAAAATTGAAGTTGAAAAATTAACTAGTGCCAAACTTGTTGTTGATCCTAACTCAAAAGAAAAAGATTTTTATATTCCTCCATTTAAAAGGAATAATGAATAGTTGAAGGCTAATATTGTTAGGATGGACAAAGGTAAACAATCTGATGTTAACGCTGAAATTTCTAAACCTATTTCTAAAACTCCTCCTAGGTTGAATAAAAATTCTGAATTTGTCCCCAATTGTCATCATTGTCATATTGTTGGTCATATTAAGCCAAATTGTCCTAAATTAAGGCCTTTGTCAACCTCTAAGGTTAGACATTCTTCTAGGAAGTATAGTAGTTTGAAAACTACTCATGTTTGTCACCATTATGGTGCTTCCGGTCACACTCGTCCTAATTGTTTCAAGTTGTTTCCTCATAAGCGAGTGTCAAATAGGTCTCATCCTTTGTCTAAAGGCTCTGTACCTATTTTTGGTGAGTCATTAAAAGCTTTGAGCTTTTTAACTCAATTTCAGGGGAATTCTAATTCCTCTATGTCCTATAGTAGTCATACTAGGACACGTGCATTTTCATATTCACGGCCAAAGACTGGTGCTATGTGGGTGATAAAGGATCCTAAGACTTAATTATCTTTTCTGTTTGTCCTCTACTTTAATTCTTTCTATCTAAAGTAGGACTCTCTTTGCTTGATTTCTTATCATGCTTTCATGCATCTGCACCCTTCTATCATGCCTTCATGCATATGCATATTTCTTTCATACTTTCATGTTGTTTACATGTTTTTGTTTGGTTATTTTTTAGTTTTACTTTGTTTTGTTTTTCATATAAAAAAATTTGAAAAAAAAAAAAATACAAAAACAGTGTGTGTTTTGTGTACTTTGGTACTTGTGTACCTTGGATGGCTATTAAAACAAAGTCTTCTAAATTTTGTATCATTTGTAACTTAGATGAACATCTCTATGCACAACTAAGCAAGTGAGCTTTGTGGCTTGTGTTTGTGATGAGTACAATTAAGTTGTCTCTTAAACTTAACATACATATCACTCTTTTTGACAGGAAAGACTAAAAAATCCTGAGAGAAAGGCATAAATAACCATCTCACCACTGTTATCCGCCAATCATAATAAGACACCTGTATATCACTCTTTTTGACAGGAAAGACTAAAAAATCCTGAGAGAAAGGCATAAATAACCATCTCACCACTGTTATCCGCCAATCATAATAAGACACCTGTATGCTTCGGCATAGCAAAAGTGCAGTGTCAATGACATTTGTGTACTTAGGCATAGCAAAATTGGAATGTCAAATATCATTTGGGTATTTCTTTTCTCTCTTTTATAAGCCCATGCATGATATGCTTAAAAGCAAAATATGCAAAGAAAAATCAAAATCAAAAAGATCAAAAATGCTTTAAAAATAATTGCAAGCGTGTATTCTAGAAGATGTGGGAGTTATAGGATGTACCTCAAAGGTGATAGTCCCCATCAAGCAGTTATGATTGTGTGTGAGTTAAAGTGATTTTCTCATATCTCAAATCGTCATAACATGCATACACTTATGCAAGCTTGCGATGTTTTTCACACACAACACGCAATATTCTTTGCTATTCTTGATATATGTGCAGGTACAATGTGATTTGGCCATCACGAGATTTTACATGTATTAATGTATGCTCACTAAATTGTCTAAACTTATTTTTGAAATATAAAATTGGTTAGACTTGTTTAGTATGTGTGTGTGTTTTTTGGAGATCCATGTACTTAAATTTTATTTGAGAGATGATTTTGAGAGCTTAATATGTTGATTGGATCGTTGGTTGAGTTGCATGTTGGATTGCATTCATGTCTGTGTTTTTTCACATCTCGAAAAACTGCTTTTAAAAGCTGGCTCAACACCTCCTCGATACCTCCTCAATAGCTAGCTATCTGTCGAGCTTCTTAAAGCTTTTTATTATCGCAATCTCACTTGCACCTCGATACCTGGTGGATTGATCGAGAAAGCTCCTGTCTCCTCGATTGCTTCTCAACACCTGGTGGATCGATCGAGATCTTTTTAGCTTTTTGTTGATTTATCCCTTGACAGATCCTCGACAGCTGTATCTGTCGACGTCTATTATGCTCGACACCTGTCTCGCCACCTCTCGATTGATCGAGATCCTCTTGCATGCATTTTTTTTCACATGTTTTGCATATTTTTTATTATCTTTGTGTCCATAGCATCTTGTTTTTTTTTTTTTCCTTGTAGGTCTATGGTTCCTTGTTCTCCTCATTCCCTTTTTGTCATTTTTCTATCTATCTCCTGTCATGTTTTTTGGCTTCTTATGCCCTTTGACAATTGTGTCAAAAATGGGGAGAAATTTGAGAATTGAATGTCATTCCTCAGTGGGAGTAATAGATTTAGGGGGAGAACTTCATGTTAAAGGGAATAATGTTTTTGTTGTAACTAACTTAGGAGGAAAGTTAGTTTGATACACATTGATATTGATATTCTTCTTTGTGTTGTGCATCTTTTGGTTTTGTAACCATTTACATACATCATGTGTTGATTCTATATTTGATGATGATGTATGTGTTTCACTCTTTATCTCACATGTGTTGTTTCTTTTCTCTAGTTATACACATGTTTCTTGTTTATTTAACTTGTCATTATTTTCCATATAGTACCTTCATGTGTTTTGTTTAGTGCCTTTCAAGAAAGACAAGTTAAAGCCAAGTCAAGATTTCGAACCTTCTTTTTGCAGCAACTCCCAAGGTTCAGATCTTTTAGACTGGGCGTATTTATTCTATAATCTTAAGTAGAATGTATTCTAGAACATTCAATGTACTCTTATGGTTTTGTCACGGATTGCCAAAGGGGGAGATTGTTAGGGACATATATTTATGTAATTGGCATATCTTTTGACAAAACGCACTTTACTTGTATTTGGGTAAATCTAAGTAGGTTCAAGATGATCATTACAAGTGGTTAAATTGAAGACATAAAGACTACTCAAGAATTGTTCAAGAAAAGTGCAATCTGCAGGTCTCGATACCTGCTCGATAAAAGCTCGATCTATCGACATTCATTAAAGCTCAACAGATGCCTCAATCAATCGAGCTTACGGGTTTTCAGATTATAGCCAGAAACGTTTTATTCTAAAATGCTATTTGTTTATGGGTTTGTATAATCCTTATAGGACTAGGAAAACCCAAGGTTTGTGGGTTTGCATAATTCTTATTGGACTAGGAAAGCTCAAGGTTTGTATAAACCTATTTGGAATAGGAGAGCCCATTAAACTCCTATTTAAAGGAGGTGGAAAAAGAAAAACCTAACTCTAGAGAGTTTCATAAGGTTTTCTTTTTGAAACCCTAACCCCCTCTTACAGAAGAAAAAGTTCTTGCTGCGTTTTTTGTATGCCTTTGGGTTCTGTAATTAAGTAAAGTCTCTTGCACCAACATTGAAGATCTTATTGGTGTTTCTATGTGAAGCTGCTGCAAATCAACTACAACAATCAAAGGGTTGCTGTGGAGTTAGTCACGTACTTGGATTCGTGCAAAGGAGTAAGCCGCGTACTAGGATCCGCGCTTCAAATTGGTTAGTCACGTACTTAGGAGCCGTGCATCAGAAAGGAGAATTGTCACTACAGAACAAGTCCAATTAGATATTGGGGTAAGGGTTCAACTGTAGGTTGGTAAGGTACTTGGATTCCTTTACTTATAACCGCTTGTTGTGATAATAGTGGGGTTTCGGGAGTGGTGACCTGAAAATCACCCGGTGGGGATTTTTGCCGTTAGGTTTTCCCCATTTGTAAACAAATCACCGTATTATTTATTTTCCGCTGCATATTTCGTTTATTGGTGATTTGTTTGTGCTACCACGCGTTTGCATGATAAATTGATTAATTAATACTTGGCTAATTAATTAATTAATTTCTATCACAAGGGGTCATTCAGTTTGTGGCCTATCAGATTTAATTATCATTCTTCTCAATTCTTTAAAAACAAATGATAAATTATACTTTACCACTCAAAACTATATCTCTAATTACATTTTGCACCCTAAACTTATAATTTGGGTGCAAAGTGTAACAAGGATCATAGTTTAGGATTCAAAACGTGTATTCGAAAATTTTTTGGTACAAAGTGTAATATGAGGTATAGTTTAGAGTGATAAAATATAATTTGCCCTTATACTTGTTTATGTTTCTTAAATTAGTTGTCATACTATTATTTATGATTTATTATTATTTCTCAATCTATATATATATATATATATATCTAAAAGCTTAAACGTAGATTTATTGTTGCTATACTCCTGTTGAGCCAACTCATCACCACGCCATTGGTTACATAATTAATCTTTTTCATATTTTTTAATTTTTACCTTTAATTTTTTTACAATATTAAATATATATATATATTTTGGCTTTACAAATTCATCTTAGACGGTTTTAACTTTACATATTCATCTACTTTAATTTTGATATTATAATCTATATAATAAATCAATAGAAAATCAAACAAAAGTATTATTTATATATATTCATCTTTGGCAGATTTAACTTTACATATTATTTTTCTCCTTCATCTTCCTTTATTTTGGTTCTTCTTATTCCCATCATCTTACCAAAAATTTACCAGACTCTCCCATTTTATGCATTTTTTTCCCATACAAAAAGGTTATCTCTCTCTCTCTCTCTCAATTTTTTTCATTTTTTGTTGATTTTTTTTTTAATTTTCCCTGTATCTCTACCTTAGATTGATGAATATTTGTTTTTAGAATTCTACTTTTTAAAAAATTTCTATAAAAAAATATTCACTACCCATAGGAGAATCTCCTACTAGAGGTTCGTTCCCTTATTGTCCTATTATTAACTAACTCATACGTGTTCCTTGATGCAAGTATTTTTATTATTATTTATTTACAAACTAAATACTTTTAATGAATGATGTTTGATGTTGATATGAATTGGGAAAAAATCATTTTATAATATGTCATATTTTGTGTTGTTGTCAGATTTTTAGTTTATTTGGAAAAATACAAGATAATCTAGACAAGTTAATGAAGAACAATAAGTGTAATTGAGGACTATGGTCTTTGAGCAATTTCTTTTCACTGATTGTAAATATTATGTTTAATATATTAGCGGCAAATTGTTATGTCTTTATTATATGATGTTCTTAGATGCTTAAGTAATTATTTTAAACATTTACGAATATTTTATATTGTTTTTCATCTTCTTTATTTCATTAGTGTGTTCTTTGAGATTTTTAAGAAAAAAAATTCTATTTTGTGTTTAAAATTATTTATTTATCTATTCATTTTTCATATGTTGGATTAGATGTTAGTTTAGATTATGACAACATTAACACAGTACTTCTTTTTTTTTTTTTTTTTTTAAAAAAAATTCTCTACTTTTTCCCCTTTGGAATTGAACTCTTGGTTTTTTTTTTTTTTAAAGGAAAAAGAATTGCAATCTTTTATTTATTTATTGAATTGTAGTTTTGTTGAGTTTTATTAATTTTAAGATAAGTTTCTCGGTGTTTTTGATTGTAAGGTAGAAATTTTTTTGTTTGAGAAAGTTTGTTTAAAACTAAAAGAAAGATTTTCAGATTTTATATAATTTTAAATGATATGCAAAATATTATAAATAAATTTGATTAAATAGTTAATATTTTCACTAACTTAGCTTTGGAATTCTTGCGAAAAATTGTATTGTTTTGATTTGGTACGACAAAAATTTTATATATATATATATATATATATATTACATTTGTGATTGTCCTTATAATAAATTAAAATATGATTATAAATTACATTACTATTTATTAAATTAGTTCAAAATGAAATTATAAATAAATTTAATGAGATCACCCTAAAAAAATTATCACGCGCAACGCACGGGGTCTGCGACTAGTGTTTTATAGAAATTGTGAGTGTATATCTAAAAGTTATTTAATTTTTTTAGATTTTTTAAAACATTTTATTATTTTTATAAATATTATATATCATTACTATTTTAAATATTTATGACATCATCATGAATTAGCCTTTGTTTAGTGAAAATTTTGATGGGACTGACGAATTCAACCTCCCTGAATGATCTCATCAAGACTAACAAGTCCGTCCTCTGAGATGAGCTAATCACATGTCCATATCACTGACGAAAGTAACGAAGCCATTCAATGCAACCAATAATGTCCCGAGCGGTTACAAGACCAGTTGTACAGACCGTTGGAAGCCTCATTAAGGCCTACATTACTGAGCATGAAGCGTTGCCAAGAGAGACATTAAAGCCACATTAACAACTACAATGGCTAAGGGCTATGGAAACATATATAAAGCCCTCACATCACCAATACAAGGTACAGAGACACACCTAAAAACACTACTAGTTATTCTGATACTCTGTTATTTCCTAAAAGCTTTCTTATACTGACTTTGGCATCGAAGACGTTGTGGCAGGCACCACACCGGTGACCACCTTAAGGGAGCTATATTACCATTTTCAGGGTGACATAGACAAAGACTCAGCTCCATTTGGACGCACTTACAACCACTGACGAATTTGCACTTCATCAAATTTTATTGATAGGAACTTTGGTGCTTTTCAGGTAAATTATAATAGGGTAAAATTAAATTTTCTTTCAATTTATTTTCATCTCATTATGCATGGGTGTGAGTGACTCTACCTTGGTCACGGATAGAGCCAAGGCTTTTATCATCCTGTTGTTTGTCACTTTCACATAGACCCTGAAGAGGAAAATTTTGGGCCAATCTTAGAAAGTGACGACTGAGGCTCAGAAGGGAGGATCGCCCCTCAAGAGGGATGATCAAACCCCTGAGGGATGATCAATCCCGAAAGGACGACCAGTCCCAGAAGGACGATCAAGCCCCAATGAGGGACGGCCCCTTAGAGGGTCGTTGGGCCAGACGATCCCTGGACAAGACAACCCATCCCCTAGGGTTTTCCCACAACTATGTGGGGCCCATCCACGCAACCTTACATAGAAATTACTTGCATATCATGACCAAAGGCATTGCCGCGCAATCAGATCTCTTATATATGGAAAGGCAATCTTGAATATCTAGAACCCTTCACTTTACTAGAAAAATCCCCTGTAACAAGGAATTCGAGTCAGCTCTCTACCACTATATAAACCTCCAATCTAACCTTTCTTGAGGTACGTGAATTCTCCTTAGCTCTTGCACTCTTGAATTCTTGGAGATTTTTCTTTCACTAACTTAACCTTCGAAGGGTCTTTGGTCAGTACCCTATCGGTGCCCCTTGATTGGTTCTTCTCTTTTGTTCTTTAGGTACACCCATTGGCACGTGTGTGGACGATCAACTCACTGACGATTTTTGTGCATCATCAGTTGGCACCGTCTGTGGGAACGTGTGATAAGCCATATTGCCATTTCAAAGACAAAGTGTTTTATGGTCCAAACGCGATTAATGGCCACCACCAACCAAGAGACCAAGAACCCATCCAATGAGTTAGAGAGGCAGATACAAACCCTGGCCACAACAGTTGAATGGCTCACTCAACGAAACCACAAGTTAGAGCAGTAGAATGATCGAGAGTCGAATGATCAAAACGATGAGCAGAATAGGGACGAACACAACAATAATCGTCCCCCAACGAATGACCATCAAGAGAGGGACGACCAAAAGGAAAGCAATGCCATCAGTAGGAGCGACCAACAAGATACCAATCGTCCCTCCGAGTTGGAGGTCGACGCATTGCACATGGCATAAAAGATGCAGATGATGAAAGAAAAGATGAATATGATGATGAATGCCATGAAGGGTCGGGTGTCCACTAGCTTGGATGAATTAGTCCATCGTACCGACTCTCCTTTCACTGCATCGGTCACATCTTTCCCCTTTCCAACCAAGTTCAAAATGCCTCAAATGGATGCCTACGATGGATTGAGGGACCCCCTTTGACCACCTAGAATCATTCAAAACCCTCATGCATCTGCAAAGGGTTCCGATCGAGATCATGTGCAGAGCCTTTCTCATCACTCTCAAAGGACCAGCTCGAGTATGGTTCAGCAAGATAACTCCCAATACCGTCTCAACCTTCAACAATTGAGTGGGATTTATGTCACACATTTCATTGGAGGTCAGCGATACAAGAGGTCCTTGGTAAGCCTCCTAAACATCAAGTAGTGGGACGACAAGAGCTTGAGGTCCTATGTCACTCGATTCAACAAGGAGGTACTACTAATCGACAAAGCCAATGATAAGGTCTTGCTCATTGCCTTCACCAATGGACTGCAATCCGAGAAGTTCCTATTCTCAGTTTACAAGAACAACCTGAAGACCATGGCTAACATGTTGTACCAAGCCACGAAGTATATGAATGCTGAGGATGCTGTGATTGCTAAAGGGGGCAGACCGAAGAAGCGAGAGACGCATAACAATCCCCGTCCGGAGTGGGGAAGGAAGGTAGCCAGAATAGGCGATAGAAGGGACGAACGAAGGTCAAGGCCCCCACCAGGACGAATGGCCAACTTTACTCTACTCAACGTCCCACTCGATCAGGTCCTGATGTAGATCAGGGACGACTCCACTTTGGCATGGCCTGATAAGCTAAAGGGCAACCTAAACAAAAGACCAAGGAATAAGTACTGCTACAACCATGGGCACGACACCTCCGATTGCTATGACCTAAAGCAATAGATAGAAGCCTTCATTAGACAAGGAAAATTGCAACAATTCGTAGGGCAAGAAAGGGCAGGAGAATACCCACTAAGGGACTAAGAGCCAAACCGACAAGTTAAGGTGCGACCTAAGGCACCATTTGGAGAAATAAGAGTGATCATCGGGGGAGGCACAATGATCGGATCCTCAAGGAAAGCAAGGAAGACATACCTATGGATGGTGCAAAATGTCCAACTCATCGATCGTCCGCCCAAGCTTTCCCGAATGGATGATCCAATGATCAACTTCATTAAGGAGGATGCCCGACGGGTCCATCACCCACATAACAATGCCTTGGTAATCAATCTGACCATTGCGGACTTCAATACCTGATGAGTTCTAGTGGACAATGGAAGCTCAGCCGACATCCTCTACTACCTAGCCTTCCAACAAATGAGGATCGGTAGGGAACGACTCACACCATCAGACGCCCCTCTGGTGGGCTTCGGTGGAATGAAGGTCATGTCCGTCAAATCCGTTATGTTGCTAGTCATCATTGGCACCTATCCTCAGCAAATCACAAGGGATGTCACTTTCTTGGTAGTGGATTGTTCGTCAGCTTACAATGCCATCATAAGGTGACCAACGCTCAATACATGGAGGGCAGCTACATCCACATATCATCTACTACTAAAATTCCCAACGGAGTATGGGATAGGAGAGACCCGAGGGGATCAGGTGGCAACCTGAGAATGCTATGTAGCCATGTTGGAGATGGACGAACAAGTGAACACCATGAACATTGAAGAGCGATGGGTAAATGTAGAACCAACAGAGGGATTGGAGACCATTTCCTTAGAAGAAGGACACCCGAATTGGGTAACTCGCATCAGCACGCAGGCCAGCCCTTTGATTCGGGATGGGCTAATCCTTTTCCTAAGGAACAACCTGGACATTTTTGCTTGGAGCCATGAAGATATGCCTGGGATCAACCCGAGCATCATGGTCCACCAGCTCAATGTTTCCCCATCCTTTCCGCCCGTTCGCTAAAGGAAACGGGTCTTCACTCAAGAAAGGGACAATGCCATAGCTGAAGAGTTTCGTAAGTTGTTGGACACAGGCTTCATTAGAGAGGTTTACTACCCCGAATGGTTGGCCAATGTGGTCATGGTCAAGAAAGCAAATGGGAAGTGGAGAATGTGCGTGGATTTCACTGACATAAATAAAGCTTGTCTAAAGGAAGCTACCCCCTCCCACGGATCGACCTCTTTGTGGATTCAACAGCCGGACACCAATTGTTAAGCTTCATGGATGCTTTCTCCAGTTACAACTAGATCAAGTTTGAGGAGTCGGACCAAGAGAAGACATCATTCGTCACTAGCCAAGGCCTTTTTTGCTATAAGGTCATGCTTTTTGGATTAAAGAATGCAGGGGCAACATACCAAAGGATTGTGAACAAAATGTTCATACAACAGATCGAATGGAAAGTTGAGGTATACGTAGACGACATGTTGGTGAAAAGGAAAAAAGAGGATCACTTGTATAATCTTAGAGAGACATTTGAAACTCTTTTCCTTTACGGAATGAAGCTCAATTGCAGCAAATGTGTCTTCGGGGTATCGTCAGGAAAGTTTCTTGGCTTCATGGTGTCCCAACGTGGCGTCAAAGCTAACCTTGATAAGATCCAAGCAATCCTTGAGATGAGCCCCCCGAAGAACATTAAGGAGGTACAAAGCTTGAATGGAAGAGTCACGGCACTCAACAAATTCGTCTTGCGGGCAATGGACAAATGCTTGCCATTCTTCAAAATTCTAAAGAAAGCATTTGAATAGACTGATGAATGTCAGAATGCATTTGAAGAGTTGAAAGCATACCTAGCATCCCCACCACTCCTAAGTCCATCCAAACCCAACGAAGAACTCTTCCTGTACTTGGCCGTATCCTCTACGGTCGGCAGTTCAGCCTTGATCCGAGGAGAAGATCGCGTACAATTGCCCGTGTACTATACCAGCCGAGCATTAAGGGGAGCGGAAGAAAGATATCCCCCCATGGAAAAGTTATCCTTCGCTTTGATCACAGTAGCCCGCAAGCTCAAGCCATACTTCCAAGCCCATACCATAATAGTTCA
This sequence comes from Quercus lobata, assembly GCF_001633185.2. Classification (NCBI taxonomy): domain Eukaryota; kingdom Viridiplantae; phylum Streptophyta; class Magnoliopsida; order Fagales; family Fagaceae; genus Quercus; species Quercus lobata. Next base: position 53,009,816 of record NC_044911.1, read on the forward strand.
AACCGGACAAGCCTCTTCAGAAGACAATAGATAATCCAGAGGCCGCCGGATGATTGGTACTATGGGCAATAGAGCTAAGCAAATTTGACATACAGTACCGCCCGAGGACCGCAATCAAGGCCTAGGCCTTAGCTGACTTCATCGCAAAATTCACGACAGGCAAGACTGGGAACTGAGGGGCAACCCCTTGGAAGGTTCAAACGAATGGATCGTCCAACAAACGAGTTGGAGGGATCGAGGTGGTCCTTCAATCCCCCAAAGGGGATATCATCGAATGCGTTGTCCTACTCCAATTCCCAACAACTAATAATGAGGACGAATATGAAGCCATTCTCACGGGCCTTGATTTGGCCAAAGTAGCTGGGGCCTTATCAGTTATCCTTTATAGTGACTCCCAGGTTGTCATTGGGCATATCAATGGGGATTACGAAGCTAAGGGCGTACGAATGAAAAAATATCTCCACCTTATTAGGAGGTAGATGATTCAAACCTAGGTAAAATGCTTACAAGTCCCGAGAGGAGAAAAAGAACACGCTGACCAATTGGCCAAAGCTGCATCCGCGAAACACATTAGATTGATCGATGGATCCTATCCTTCATTTAGCAATCCCCTGCCATTGAGGAGTTGGAGATACCGATGATTCCATGGGGCGCTGACTGGACTACTCTGATTGTCACTTACCTTAAGAACGGGACACTTCTTGAAGATCGAGATGAATCCCGACGATTGAAAGTTTAGGTAGCACGCTTCGTGCTGATAGCGAATGTACCATACAAGAGAGGTTTCTCCCTACCATACCTAAGGTGTTTAATCCCCAACAAAGCAAACTACGTCATGAGGGAAGTCAATGAAGGGGTGTGCGGAAACCACTTAGGAGCACGATCATTAGTCCATAAGCTCATACAAGCAGAGTACTATTGGCCTACAATACAGAAGGATGCCCAATCCTATGTAAAAGCATGTGACAAGTGCCAACGCTTCAGCAATGTCATAAGGCAACCGTCCAAACCACTCACCCCGATGAATGCCTATGGCCTTTTACTCAATGGGGATTGGACATCATAGGACCCTTTTCGATGGTGATGCGACAACTCAAGTTCCTAGTTGTAGGGATCGTCTACTTCACCAAATGGGTAGAGGCAAAACCACTAGACACCATCACGAAGAAGAATGTCCATAGCTTCGTCTAGAAGAGTATCATTTGCCAATTTGGGATTCCTAGGGTCATTGTCTCTGACAATGGCAAAGTTCGACAACGACGCGTTTAGAAACTTTTGCAACAATTAGGGATCAAAAACCACTACTCTTCACTTGCCCACCCATAAGCCAATAGGCAAGTTGAGGTTACAAACCGATCCTTGCTCAAACTGATCAAAACTCAACTAGAGGGGGCAAAGGGGATATGGCTAGACGAGCTACCAATCTTCTTATAGGCATATAGAACAACCACTCGGACACCCACAGGAGAAACATTGTTCTGTCTAGTATTCGGGGGTGAGGTTGTCATCCCCGCAGAAGTGGGAATAGCAAGCTCTAGGATAGCCCACCATAACGAAGGGAAAAATGAAGAAGGGTTCCATCTGCACTTAGATCTACTAGATGAGGTAAGGGTGGCTGCTGAACAACGAATGACCTGATACCAAGACCTCATGGCCAAACACTATAATACTAAGGTAAAGCCTCGACACTTCAGCATCGGGGACCTTGTCTTAAGGAAAGTGACCACGGCCACCAAAGATCCCACGCAAGGGAAGTTAGGACCCAACTGGGAAGGCCCATACAGAATCATTGATTACAACAAGAATGGTACCTACTACTTGGAGACACTCGATGAACAAAGGCTACGCCATCCTTGGAATATTGACCACCTCAGGAGATACTATCAGTAGTACACTAGCAGCAACTTATGTTATCGCTTTTCTTTTTGTCTAAGTAGTTGACACACCAACTTTTTGGCTGATCAAACAACAAGTTATCAACATTTTTATTCAGTTATTTTTAAAGGGAATTATTATTTTCTACAAATGAGGAAAGACTTATAAAAATCGTAGCCGTATTTCAGGGGTAGACAGAAGATCAAGGATGCCTTTATGTACCTGATCCAATCCTAAGTCCTACCTAAGGGTTGGATAGACGATCAAGGATGCCCTCGTGCACCTAATCAAATCCTAAGTCCTTAGGCAAATCCTAAGTCCTACCTAAGGGATGGATAGATGATCAAGAATGCCCTCGTGCACCTGATCCAATCTTAAGTCCTACCTAAGGGTTGGACCAACGATCAAGGATTTCCTCGCACACCTGATCAAATCCTAAGTCCTACCTAAGGGTTAGACCAACGACCAAGGATGCCCTCACGCACCTGATCAAATCCTGAGTCCTACCCAAAGGTTGGACAGACGATCAAGGATGCCCTTGCACATCTGATCAAATCCTAAGTCCTACATGAGGGATAAACAGATGATCAAGGATGCCCTCATACACCTGACCAAGTCCTAAGTCCTAAATCCTACCCAGGGATTGGACGTTAGCATACTTAATTTTTGCCAAAATCCAAAAGGGGGTAACCTGACAGCTGGGGGGGCAGAAGGTATTAGATGAGATGACCCATGAATCATCAGACTTAAGTAGCCAACAAAGAAATAAAAACAACTAAACCAACAGTTCCACAATAAATTATGGTAAACCGACGACTCAATAATGGACTATGGTGAACCGACGATTCAACAAAAAATGTAATAAACTAACGATTCAAAAGTCAAAGTAAACCGATGAACATCAACACTTGCACAAAATATGTTATAAAGGGTTAAAGTATGAGACGTCAGCCCAAAACAAGGGGCAAAGATAAAGTTAATGCCCAAAACAAAGGGACATCATTGTTCTTAACTAACAAACAAAAAGCTGATAAAAAAAGGAATACAAGTAAAAATTTCTTTTAAGGACCAATAGGAGGATCGTCACTTTACACTAGAGGGTTCATAGGATCGTCAACCACCCCACCTGGCCCGTCAATCACTTCCACCTCTTTGTCAGTCTCCACATCCTCAGGAATTGGCTTGGCAGTAGGAGTCGTCGAGGCAGTAAGCCTGATCTAGATTTGGGAGAAGTCCAGGTCTGGGAACATAAGGACAGCCTGGTTTTGAAAGTCCTCGAAACCATCCCATAGTAACCCTCCATTTCATTGAAGTATGGTTGAGATCCCTGATACTCATCAATGGCCTCCTCTTTCACCTTTCCCATATGCTCATAGAGTGTAGCCACTTCGGACTTTAGAAGAGCATTCTCCTTTGCCAGATTGTCGACTTGATGGGTCATCCCGCTCAGCTTGGCCTTTAGATCAACCACCTTTTAGCCAAGGGTCCGAGAAGATTCCTTGAATTTCTTCAAGGCATCTGCTTCGGACCCTATGCGCTCCTTCAAGCATTTGATCGACGCCTCCCTAGATACACAACAGACCTGTAAAGCCCGCATCCTCACCAAGCCCTAAGCAAGAAGAGACGATCAAAGTAAAAGGACGACCCAACAGCTGAGGGACGAATGAATAAACTTACCATTATCATGTCATGGAGACTAGAGTCGCCCAAAGGGTCGGTCTCATGCTCCGAGCACTCGTCCAGATCTGCGTCTCGGACGATGGAGCAGGCAATGTCCACGACATACTCCTTATCCTTCACCAGCAAGGGAAGGGGAGGAGGAATGACATGGCCCTAGGAGGTCATGAGACCCTTCCCAACTCCATGACAAGGAGCATCAGCAGCCACCTCGCACACCTCTGGATGAATGGATGGAACGCCGGTGCCCTTGCTCAACAACTGAACGTCAGGGGTGTGCTTCCTCTTCTAGGAGGCATGAGGGGTTTAAGCCGACGACCCCCCACCTTGGGTTCTCAAGGCAATGAGCTTCTTAATCTCCTCCTGTCTGTTTTTTGCTGCTTACTTATTCTTTGATGACTCCATCTCTGAAACTGACGGGTAAGTTAGAAAGTGCACGGATCCAAGCTAAAACAAAATAAGCATGACGAATGAAAGAAAAGCACTTACGAATTCTCAAAAAGCGATCTAGTTGTCGGGCTTCTGCTTGCTCACTCCCAAGTGCAGGAGATCGTAGCAATATAATTCTCGGAGTACCGAGGTCGAACCACAAGGAGCAGGGTAAATTCAAAGACAATATAATTAAATAACAATTTGGATGAAGAAGAAAAATAATTTTTCTTGGTGATTGTTAACAAGAATAAGAATAAAAACTTATTTAAATCAATAATGTAAATACTAGGGCATCAGGGTATTTCCCTATATCAATATGAAATTCTTTGTGATCTAAGAAAATATCTATTTCATAATTGATTGTTCTTATACAATTAAAAACTTATGATTCGGTTGAATTGAGACAATTCAAGAACGCATAATAACCTCAATTAATAATGCGGTTAGAAAAGTTTTCAGAAAAACTCATTCACTTTAAAACCTGATTTCTATTTGAAACTATTAGAAATTCCTCTAAACAATAAGAAAAACATGATTGAACTTATTGAAAGCATGGAAGAACTAATACAACAAAAGAAATCTAATTGAACAATCAAATATGTTGTTGATAAAATCCTAGAAAGAATCACATTGAATATTCATACCGTATAGAAGAAACATAACCCCTAGCCCTAGCAAAGAGTTTAGGCTGCCATTAGAGAAAGGAAAAATACAAGGTTTTCTCTCCAAAATTCATTCTACATAGCCTCCCTTTAAAACCCTAATGTGTAAGTGTCCAAAGAAAATAAAACATTTACTATTTTAATTTCCGTCCAGGTTTACAGCGGTAACTTGTGAGTTAATTTCGGCCTTCAAAAATTGAGAATTTAGAAAAACTCAAAACTATAAAGTTGTAGATATTTAAGTCACGGTTCCAACCCATCTGACTTTGTGTCAATTGGATTTTTGAGGAGAGAGATACGCCCAAAATACTGATCAGTGCTCAAATCAGATTTTTCCTTTTCAGATTCTGCTTCTTTGATTTCTTTCCTTATTTGAAGCGTCCAATCATGGTAGACGATCCAAGCACTCCAGCTGCACCTCCGTAGACATTTAAGAATGGTCCTTCAGCTCCACTTTAATTCTAGTTTGGCCTCCATTCTCTCACAAATTCCTGTAAACTCATTTTTCTCACATAATTTCCTGAAAGTAGAAAATTATACACAATGAATAGCATTTTATTCAAGAAATTATGTAAAGATAAATAATAGAGACTAATGCAAATCATGACTTAATTATACAAATTAAGCATAATAATAAGGAGATAACGCCCATATAAATATATAACAAGTATACATTTTAAAGCGTTATCAGCTTTCTTAGTAGGGACAGGTCCACCACAATAGGCTTGAAGCCTGTCCAAATTAACAAGCTTCTTCCAAGACCTCCCCTCAAAGAGAATCTCAAAACCCTATCCAAAAAGGCCTCTTGCTCAGGGAGGATCGTCGGGCAAGCTTTGGCTGAAACAAAACAAAAAGTTAGTCAGTTCAACAATAAATGTCTACCGACGATCTACATAGACCAACAACCCAAGAAGAGATCAACAACTCACCAGACTTAAGTAATTGCCCCCAAGAATGGTCGTAAAAAGACCCTACACTATTCCACTCGTCGGGACAACAAACCCAATTAACCCCCTGCACAAAGAAAAACCTGGCCTTCCACTGACGATTAGAATCGAGCATGTCAGATATCAGCCTTAGGGCAGCCCGACAACACACAAAGTTGTAAAAACCTTTGGATCGGGGAATTTCCTGGGGTTTGTAGCAATGGAAAAAGTCCTCCAAAGTGAGGGAACGGTTGCCCCCACTAAGTTGTCCCCATAGCACCTTAGCCTCGATGAAGATCCTCCAAGCATTCGAGGCTATCTGACTAACAGACACACCCAGGTAGGAGGCTAATTGACGATACAGGGTGGAGAGAGGCAGACAAAGCCCTACTATGAAAGCAACCTTGTGAAAGCCTATGTTAGATGACTTCCCGTCGTAACATTTCTCTCCTAAATCACCCTTCCTAATAGGCACATTGTCAGGTATCTAAAAACGGGGTCTTAGCTTGCCAAAGACCTCATCACTCATATCTACAAGAAAGTCATGGATGGACCAATTTTCAGGCAGAATGACCTCCCGTGGTTGTCGCCCCGATGGGCTGGCCTCCCCCGAAGAGGATTCTGAGGACGAACTCCTATCGAATACCGACAAGTCGGAATAATACTCGAGCTTAGGACTAGACAAGTCGACGGAGTATGCTTACTCGTCACTTCACTATCTCCAGACATCCCTCACCTACAAGCGACGAATGAAAACTAAGATTCTACTCTGCTTCCTATGTCTACAAACCGACCCAAAAAAAAAAAAAGGAAAGTGGAAAGAAAAAATAGACCGACAAAAATCGACGAACAAGGGATACCAACAAACAAGTGATACCGACGAATCAAGCAAGACTGACGATTGAGCTCTAGGATTGAAATGGAAGAACTTTTGGATAATGAGGACAATAACGACATTGGGCTATTTATAGGACGACATGGCACAGAAAATGAAGCGTCGCAACGCTTGATTCCACGAGTCATAAGGTGACGTGTCATTAGCCCCGTCAAAAAGACATAATTTCCCCTATTCATGACACGCATTTATGACAGCTTTGCGACCTGTCAACCATCCCGACGACTCACAGATTGGGGGGAAGCAAATGAGGAAAATTTCAGACCTACCCTCGAAAGGGACAACTAAGGGTCAAAAGGGAGGATTGTCCTTCAAGAGGGACGATCAAACCCCTAAGGGATGATCAATCCCAAAGGGACAACCAATCCTAGAGGGACGATCAAGCCCCAATGAGGGATGGCCCTCCAAAGGGTCGTCGGGCCAAATGATCCCTAGATTGGACGACCCATCCCCTAGGGTTTTCCCATAGCTATATGGGGCTCATCCACTCAACTTTACATGGAAATTACTTGCACATCACGACCAAAGGCATTACTACGCAATCAAATCTTTTATATATGGAAAGGTAATCCCGAATATCTAGGAACCCTTCTCTCTACAAGGAAAATCCTCTGTATCAAGGAATTCAAGTCGGCTCTCTACCACTATATGAACCTCTAGCCTAACATTTCTTGAGATACGTCAATTCTCCCTAACTCTTGTACTCTTGAGTTCTTGGAAATTCTTCTTTCACTAACTTAACCTTCGGAGAGTCTTTGGTCAGTACCCCAGCGGTGCCCTTTGTTGGTTCTTCTCTTTTGTTCTTCAAGTACACTTGTTGGCACATATGTGAACAATTAACTCACTGACGATTTTTGTGCATTATTAGACCCATTATTGTTTTTCCACTATTTACACTCTACCATATCAAAATATTGACAAAGTTATAGTCTTTGATTTTCTCTTCCAAAGAGAGCTGCAAATGGTTGAAAGTTAAAACGTTCTGGAGGTACGGTGGCCCATGGAAATACTTCGTCCTCATCGCAGCCTCGTGATTTGACTAAACTTGGTCAAACTGTATTCTTTAATGCAACGTAACAAGTCCGTTGACTTCATCTCAATCCCAAAACCAGTTCACCAAATCTTTTCCACGGCTACTCCTTTGTTTTCTCTCCTATATAAGTGCATCACCTCTCAATTTCTTCTTGCTCCATTCCTCTCTCTCTCTCTCTCTCTCTCTCTCTCTCATAGTAGTTACTTTGTGATCCCAAGCTTTATATTTTGTGGTTTCCAAATTAGTACATTCTAGTAAGTCATTTATTTCTTGAAATTATTTAAACTCTACAAGCACCTAGATATTCTTAAAATTTTGATCATTACAAATTTTCTCTTTAAAGATATATAGTAGCTTTAATATCACCAGGAATGAGTTTGGCAGGTGAAAATGAGTCATTAGAAAGAGAATTCCAAAAAGGAGTGAAACATTTATGTGAGAGAGGAATAAAAAGTGTTCCAAGCAAGTACATATTGCCAGTCCTTGACCAACCCAATTCAGGGAAAGGAATTTCTAGTGCTAGTAACTCCAATCTAAAGTTACCCGTTATTGATTTTGCAAAGTTGCAAGGCTCAAATAGATCCCATACTGTCAACTCCCTCAGAAAAGCTTGCGAAGAATTTGGTTTCTTCCAGGTATAGTCTTTAAGTTTTCCTCAAATATATCTTCAAGGCCTTAAAGACATGCATGCATGCCACAATGAAATATGCTTTTCTTTAACTTCTTATTCGATTTGATGCAGTTGGTAAACCATGACATTCCAAGGGATGTGATTGAAAACATGGTTGATGTAAGTAAAAGGTTCTTTGAGCTCCCATTTGAGGAGAGATCAAAGTACATGTTAACTGATATGAATTCAGCAGTCAGGTATGGGACAAGCTTCAACCAGAATAAAGATGCTGTCTTTTGTTGGAGAGACTTCTTAAAGCTAAGCTGCCATCACTTGTCCGATGTTCTTCCTCTTTGGCCCTCTTCTCCTATGGACCTAAGGTGATCATCATAATTGTACTCTTATTTGCTTTCCTCATCCACAAACACATGCACCAGTTGGTTACTAGCTTAGGTACTTATTTTATTTGCTAATTGCAAAAGTCAATTGTGTTTATTATTATTAACATATATACCTTTTCAATATTTGAATAGGCAAGCTGTGATTAACTATTCGAACAATACTAAATTCTTGTATCAAATGCTAACGGAGGCCATCCTAGAGAGCCTAGGATTGGTGGATACTAATAACAATGAGAAAGAAAATGATGAATTAGAAGAATTCAAAGATGGAAGCCATCTCATTGTGATAAATTGCTATCCAGCGTGCCCTGAACCTGATTTGACACTAGGTATGCCACCCCATTCGGACTATGGCCTACTCACACTTCTTCTCCAAGATGAAGTTGAGGGTCTTCAAATACAACATGAAGGAAGATGGGCGACAGTCGAACCACTTCCTGATTCATTGGTTGTCAACATCGGTGACCATCTTGAGGTTGGTAAATATTAATCAAATTATTCAAATCCGTGTAGGAATTTTTTTTAAAAAAAATTATGAAATTCAGTAAGTAAGGAATTTCATGCTCTATATATCTTTTGCAGGAACTTTAAAAATTAATAATAACTCCTTTATTTACTAATAATCATTCACCATATAAGTAGTTTGTAAAAAAATTTATAAAATAATTTTCAACTCTAGTATTTTTCTTTAGATAATGATAATAGCTAATCAATCTTCATCTTTTTTCTTTTTTTTTTACATTGTTTGACAGATATTTAGCAATGGAATATACAAGAGTGTACTTCATAGGGTTCTTGTCAATCCTTCAAAGTCACGAATTTCCATTGCTTCATTGCATAGCCTGCCATTCAACAACGTAGTTCAGCCGTCACCGAAACTCATCGATGAAGACAATCCAAGGCATTACAAGGATACAGACTTTGCCACTTTTCTTGACTATAATTCTTCCTGTGAACCCAAGAAAAAGAGTTTCCTGGAGTCCAGGAAACTGACTTGAGGGGGGACGTGTCTACGCAGTTTGATTTTTCCAGCATCGACCGGTGTGTAGCAAAGATTATCAGGATGCGAGAAATTTCTAGATAACTGACTTTTGAATATTACGGTATAATAAAAGCATATACTTTTATGTTCATGATTGAGAATCTAGTCTACTGATACTATTCACAATCTTTTTTTTTTTTTGAGAAACTACTAGTCACAATCTTAATCAAGTCATCCAAATGAAAAAAATAGAAATAATGAAAGTACAATAAACCTTCCTCACCACCAATTCTTTGGCCTCACATATATATTAGGGTAGTCATCACATCCCCTTATATATCTCCATTCATATATAGTTAAAATCTCGTCTTTTTTGAGGGTGGTTTGAGCGAAGGTGATCAGTAGCTTAGCTTTGAAGCTGATCCTCATCAGTGCCAAAACTTGTGAGGGCGTGATCTCGAGTGGTACCTCTCCTTCTCGGCCAATGAAATAGAAGACCAACCTTTTTCCAACATCTTCGATCGGTAACCATGAATCTGTTATGTTGGAGCAGCCAACGGCTTAAGAACCTTCAGGTAATTTAGGTCCTACGTGATTATGTGAAGGAGAAGGCTCCCAAAGTTGTGTTCCTAACTTGACATTAAACCCTTGATATATAGGAATCAAAGGCCTTTCATGTTATGAACCCTTGATAAAAAGTTATGTTACAAGATGAAAATATGTTGGGCACCTATCCCCAGCCTAAGTTGGTCTTATATATAGGAATTAACAGCCTTTCATGTCAGGAACCATGCAATTTATCCGAAAATCTCATTTAAAGCATAAAATAAAATGAAAAGAAAGAAATCATTCATGAAAAAATCTAGAATCAAAGAACAATAGGCTAGTCCATGTGAGGTGATGAAATCTAAATTGATGGATAATCAACATTCATTTTTCAGCAAATTATAGGTCATATGATTCATTTGCATGCATGTTACAATTTATCATGCTATCTAGGGGTGTCCACAAGTTGAGTCAGATTGAGTTTGGAGTGCATTTGGCACTCGTTGACTTGACAACTTTGGGTGTTGAATTAAGCACCCACTGCCAATCATGGGTACACGGGTCTTTGATTGTTATGACTTAGTAATTCTACTGGTTAGATCAGTCGAAGCAACTAGATTTAGTTGAGATTGGATTAATCATAGCATAATTACTATGTCTAACGGAGACTTGCTGAATATCACCAGAATTGATCAAGACCTTATTAGAAACCTGACCAGAGATGGCATGCAAAGTCTTTTTAAAGCGTTAAAGCTAGGATTGCCTTTATCCAAACCCTTTCACCCTCAATGAGCAAATCTCAAATTTATGTGAAGGGGGCCATGACTAAGGAGAGGACATAAAGTAAAACGTTTGCAAAAGTTTAAGAATGAAAAACAAAACTTTTAAAGTTTGAGGATAAAAATGAAATTTTTAATAAAGATGACAAATGAAAACAACATTTTAGCCTAGATTTTATGTTCGCTCTAAAGTTGTCAATATGTATTATGTACTATAATGATATATTGGTATTTTTCATATCGCTCACTGAGCTGGTACAAATACACCAATCTATAATATATTCTATACAACTTGTATCAATTATATTGGGATTTTTCAGTTATTTTGGCCAATAATAATATTCCAGCCAGTATTGTTCTTCTACTTATCAAACTGCCAACACTTTTTTCATATTAAAGCTCAATAATGAATCAACATAAACCCAAATAATTGGATTCAAATTCATATGAAAACACTAAATCCGAAAAAGGTGGGGAGGGTGGGGGAAATACGGAGAAGGCATCTTCTTCCCATGATCTGAAGATTCTAAATTCAAAACTCACCAAAGAACAAAAAATCAAAAGACGAATTAACAACTCTTTTTAGCAAGGAAGAAAAAATTCAACTATTTTTTTCTTCTTCCTTTTTGGGTTTATTTCCCAACTACCCCCTTCCCTGCTTCCATGCGAAGATTTATCTATTTGAGAATTGCTTATTTTCTATAGTTTATTTGCATAATGTGGGATAAAAATAAAAAAGTTAGTTTATTTTTAAAAATGTAAAAGTTAGATTATTTGAAATAAAATTAAAAAAAAAAAAAAAAAAGTGTGAGGCCCGCAAACAGTGAATAAGTTAAGCAAAATGCTATATTTTAATCAGTTGGCAAATGAACACTTTAGTCTTCTTTTTACTCCTATCAACAACAAAAAGGTCTTCTTTTATTACTCTAGTGTTTTTTATTTTTATTTTTTATAATTCAATTAAGCACAATCATAACGTCTTATTGAGTTTGGCATATTGTAATTTTTGGTAACTTATTATTAAATGTGAGACAAAAATATAAAAAAATTAATTTATTTTGAAAAATATAATTTTATTTTTAATTTAGTAAAACGTGAGATAAAAAGTAATAAAAAAACAAAAAACTGGAAGTAGGGAAGCTAAGTCTTTAATGTCCAATATGTACATAAGATCATTGGCATCGGGTGTGTCAAATGCCAAATTTTTTGCATTTGGAACAAAAAAAATATCAAAATCTTTGCTACATTACGAGGTTTTCCAAATCTCAAAAAAAAAAATTTCTAACATGCTACAGTACCGTTCTATTACATGTGGCATCATTCAAATAAGTCTGTCCAATGTAACTGGACACTACACCTAATCCTAAGCCAATCGTCTCCCCCTTGCAATCGCACTAGTTGGCTACTTTTTACTGTTTACTGTTTTAAATAGCATTGTCGGTGGGAATGACAGCCAATTAAGATGGCCCACAAGCTGCCCAACCCACGCAAAATTTGTCCTATTTAGATGCAAAGGGAATTATTCTCAAAAAAAAAAAAAAAAAAAAAAAATGCAAAGAGAGTTCCGTATTAAAAAGTCACTTTTAGTCTCTATATTTTCAGGCGATTCTTTTTTTATTTTTTATATTTTATTTTTAATTTTTTTTAGTTCCTATCCTTAAAAACACTTCTCGTTTTGGTCTCTACCGTTACATCAGAAACAGAAAAAACTGACGTGACAAACGGCAAGAATAAATAATAGTAAATTAATGTCCACGTGGTCTAAATTAATAATAAAAAATGTTTTTTGGCATTAAAAAATGCCACATCAGCATCTAAATTAAAAACTAAAAATTACATGAATTGAGATCTAAGTGTGTCTTGAACAAGAACACAAACCCAGATCTAAGAACACAAACCCAAAAATTAAAAATCTCAAAATCACCATTTTCTCAAACCCAGCAATATCATCAAACCCTAAAGTCTCATAGTATCAAATCAATCCAAAAATACAACACAACTAATTCAAACAAAAAAATCTCAAACTCAGAACAACCCATCTCATTTAAAAAGAAACCCACCTCAAGCAAACCCAGATCCGGTGGCCATGCTCCCCGCCGACGAGCTCTTCTCCGACGAAAAGCTCGTTCCATTACAACTCTTGTCGGTCAAACGTGAGAGAGCACATCCACCTGAAAATCGCATAGCCCATCCACCTAAAAATCGTATAGCCCATCCACCTAAAAACCCATTAGCCCATCGTGAACCCATCAACCCGACCAGATCAGGTCCAAGGCGGCGGCACGGTGGCGTTGAGTTCTCTTTCTCTCCCTCTTTCGCATTTGGCTTTTGTCGCTAGTCTTGGATTTTTTTGGGGGGTGGGGGGGGGGGATTTGTTGATTGTGTTTGTTGGGAGTGGGCCACGGTGTTTGTTCTAAATTCGTGGGTTTCATGGGTAAATTTTTGTTTGGTTGTGGTTCCAATTCGGGTCAGGGTGGCGGTGGTTGGTGGTTCCGATCTGGGTTTGGTGCGTGGCTTGCTTCGTGGTTTGGTTCTTCATTTGTGGTTTGGTTTGTGATTTATTGGTGGGTTTGGTCATTGTGATTGTCCCTGGGTTCGTGGCTTGCTTCAGACGTGGTGGTTGATGGGTTGTTCTGAGTTTGAGATTTTTTTGTTTGGATTGGTTGTGTTGTATTTCTGGATTGATTTGATACTATGAGGCTTTAGGATTTGATGATATTACTGGGTTTGAGAAAATGGTGATTTTGAGATTTTTAATTTTTGGATTTTAATTTTTGGGTTTGTGTTCTTAGATCTGGGTTTGTGTTCTTGTTCAAGATACACTTAGATCTCAATTCATGTAAATTTTAGTTTTTAATTTAGTTAAAATTAATAAATTAATTTTTTTTAATTTAGATGTTGACGTGGCATTTTTTAATGCCAAAAAATATTTTTTATTATTAATTTAGGCCACGTAGACATTAATTTACTATTATTTATTCCTGCCGTTTACCACATCAGCTTTCTCCGTTTCTGATGTAACGGCAGGGACCAAAATGAGAAGCGTTTTTCAAGATAGGGACTAAAAGCGGTAAAAATAAAATGTAAGGACTAAAATGAGAATCGCCTGAAAATGTAGGGACTAAAAGTGGCTTTTAGCCTTCTTTTTATGAGGGTGTTCCGTATTATTTCTAGTAAATTACAATTTGAGGTAGTAGGTAGTGATTAATATAGCTAGTGTTATTGTATATTAATTACAACCTGCCACCATAATAATAGCTAGTTTGTATATTAAATATACAAAATGCAAATATTTTGACCTCATCGGGAAGTGGTATTTGACATAAAGTAAATATATAACATTTATCTTTCTAAGGTAACTCGCACACTCACTTTAATTCCACTCTATATGAAAGAGATGTTATATATAAAAATTTTATCATGGCTTGTGATTAATTTGACTAAATTTGTGTTAGGTATACACTTGAGAGTACAATCTCATATTAACTAATGATAAGTAGAATAAGTAGTTAATATAATATAGTTGAACTCATTCTTATTGAGTTCTTATGAATTAAGTGTATCACTATATTTATTCTCAAAAAAAAAAAAAGTGTATCACTATATTTTATATTAATTATTTTGTTGCATTATTTATTGCATGCCAGAGAACAAGACCTTATTTTTGTTGCATTATTTATTGCTTAAAATGGAACAGGAGCAATTGACTCACATCTTTGTTGCTGTTACTCCCTGGATCTTTACTCCATTCCTCTCTCTCTCTCTCTCTCAAACACACAGTTTACTATAAATTTTGATCATTACAGATTGTCTCTCTAAAGACAGTACCTTCTATCGGCCATGTCAGCTGGAACGAGTTTGGCAGTTGAAACCAACGGGGAAAATGAGTCAATGGAAAGCGAATTACAAAAAGGAGTGAAACATTTATGTGAGAGAGGGATAACAAAAGTTCCAACCAAATACATATGGCCGATCCCTGACCGACCCAATTCAGGGAACGGAAATTCTAGTGCTAGCAACCCCAATCTAAAGCTACCCATTATTGATTTTGCAAAGTTGCAAGGCTCCAATAGATCACAAGCTATCAACTCCCTCAAAAATGCCTGCGAAAAATTTGGTTTCTTCCAGGTACGTATATATATAGCCTCAAGTTTTCTTCATCTTCAAGGCCCTGAGATCATATGCCATTGAAACTTTCTCAACCCTTAAGTTTCTTTTTTGTTAATTTTTTTTTCTCTTGGATTTGATGCAGTTGGTTAACCATGACATTCCAAAGGATGTAATTGAAAGCATAATTGATGTAAGCAAAGGGTTTTTTGAGCTTCCATTTGAGGAGAGATCAAAGTACATGTCCACAGATATGCGTTCACCGGTGAGGTATGGGACAAGCTCCAACCAGAATAAAGATGATGTGTTTTGTTGGAGAGACTTCTTAAAGCTAAGCTGCCAGCCCTTGTCCGATGTTCTTCCTCTGTGGCCTTCTTCTCCTGTGGACCTAAGGTGATGACAGTTCACTTTCTCTCATCCCACAAACTCAAACACCAGTAATTCTTCTTCTTCCCCTAAACTTTTAGCTGATCAGTTGAGCTAGAACCTACCATTAATAGTTTAATACTAGGTAACAATTATTAGATTCTCCCATACTACCATTATTGTGGTACTTTATTTTTCTGAATTTATAAATAAATAAATAAGTGTACACAAGTGGAAAAACACTAACTTGCACACAGATCAGTTGTCTTTCCACCTGTATAGGACGTGTGTAACAAATTTTACCAACAAAATAATAATAGCAACAATAATAAATTTTCATATTACATTATTACTTTATAGTATTTTTTTATAATTTTATAAGTTGTTTGGTCACAAACTTAGTTATAGTCAATAGTTACAACTTTATTCAATATATACTTATTAAATGTGAATTTTGACAAATTCACAATTAGATTACATTTTCTTCTTATTTTTTTCACAAATATAAAATTTTCATAAGATCAAAAATTAATAGTTATGTCATTAATTAAATATTTAAAATTCAAACTTTTATAGTCTATAATTATGCAAAAAGAATAAGTTTATAGATCGAATAGTAAATAACATTTAATTGATAGAAATCTTGACATGTGTGTTAAGAATATAAAAAACATGTAATCTAACAATGAAATTTTCAAAATATGTATTTATGTTAAATTTTTTAGTGGAAGTTGTAGTCATTGACTACAACCAAGTTTGTATCCAAATTTTGTCTGACTTAATTTTATTAGAATAATACTAAAAATACAAACTATTTTATAAAAAAATTTACAAACTGCTAATGTGATAAGTGATTATTGGTAAATGAAAAAATAATATTAATAGTAGGTCTAAATAATTACTAATAAAAGATTGACCACATCAACATTTTATAAAAATATTAGAAAATAGTTTTTGGTTGTAGTATTAGACATTTTATTAATGGTGTATAGATGTGGCAAAGCTAGCTAGATAGAATTCATTAACCCGCCCAAACCAAAGATTAAAAATGGTTACTCGTTTTTAGCTTACCTACTATAAAATCATTCGTTATTTTACTTGCTTGCAAGAGTCAATTATGTTTATTATTAATATATATACCTTTTAAATATTTGAATAGGCAAGCGGTTCTTGACTACTCGAAGAATACTAAATTCTTGTATCTAATGCTAACGGAGGCCATCCTAGAGAGCCTAGGATTGAAGGATATTACTAAAAAAGAGAACGAAAATGATGAATTTCGAGAATTCAAAGATGGGAGCCAACTCATTGTGGTGAATTGCTATCCAGCATGCCCTGAACCTGATTTGACACTAGGATTGCCACCCCATTCGGACTATGGCTTACTCACAGTTCTTCTCCAAGATGAAGTTCAGGGTCTTCAGATTCAGTATGAAGGAAGATGGGTCACAGTCGAACCACTTCCTGATTCTTTGGTTGTCAACATTGGTGACCATCTTGAGGTTTGCCAAAAGTTTGTTGAATTTCATGAGAGATATATATCTCTTTTGCAAGAACTTCAAGGAATAATCTAATTTTTTTTTTCATCTTTCTTTTACAATGATTAACAGATATTTAGCAATGGTAAATACAGGAGTTTAATTCACAGGGTTCTTGTCAATCCTTCAAAGTCTCGAATTTCCATTGCTTCATTACATAGCCTGCCCTTCAACAGCGTGGTTCAGCCGTCGCCAAAACTCATCAACGAAGACAATCCAAGGCGTTACATGGATACAGACTTTGCCAGTTTTCTTGACTATAGTTCTTCCAGTGAATCCAAGAGAAAGAGCTTCCTGGAGTCCAGGAAATTGACTTAAGGGGTCATGAAGTCTGAGCAGTTTGATTTTTCCAGCACTGGTGTAGCAAGGATTATTGGGATGTGAGGAATTTCTAAATAATTGACTTTTGAAAATTATGTTATAATAATAAAGGCTTTTGTTAATAAGTGTCCTTAGATGTTCATTAAAGAAGTACTGGATACTGTCTATATTGAAAAGTAACAAAAAAACAAGTGTAAAAGTTCATTAAAATATGGACTTTTTCTATCGAAATGTCAACCTTGATAGTTATTAATAGTCATTATAAATCACATGTCATTCTTGCCTCGACACTATTTTTGATGTGTTGTTAGGATTTATGAGTATTGGCTATTTCTAACAATTTTTATTGTATTTATTGGCTTTGAACTTTTAATGAAAATAGTTGTCATGAAAGTTGAAGGTTTAAGCAATTGTTTACTGTGCAAGAATGAAGACCTTCGTTGAGCGAGAATCAAGCTCGGTTGCAAGATTAGATAGAAATTCTTACTAGAGTCTTGTTAGACACTTGTTCAATAGAGATCTTATTATGGAAATTCCAAGATTTGCTTCTACAGCAATTTGCGTAGCCAACTCAATCCAAAAGCCAACTTGTATAAAACCCTATTTGCAACCCGAAAAGGAAGATGGCCAGGAAAAAACATAAAAAACACTTAAAGATAGCCTTTTCTTAGTCTTCCAAACCTCTACCATTAATTTTCCTTGAGAAGTTGAGAGATCCAACCACAAAAATCACCTTCAAAATATTGGACATGCCTCCAAAACCATAAAAGAGACGTGAAATCTTTAAGAAGTCTTAGAGTACTCAAAGAGATCGATTTGCGGCCAATGTATCAACTTGTGGTAACAAGTAAAGTAGATGGCATAGTGCAAGAGTCTTCATTAGCTCCACACACATACTTAATCTGCCCTTTTAGACATTTTTTGCATTTATAGCTCCTATCTACCTTTTTTTTTATACAAGATAGAATTCTACTCTAACCTAATCTAAGTGTATATGTGTGTGAAACTCCCTCCTGAAAACTTAAACCCAAGTCTTTGCCCCCCACACTCCATAAGCATTTATACTTATGAAGTAACCATCATACCAATGATGTGCGATGGTTCCTATCTACCTTAAAACTTGACTTGATTGCCTCACTTTCTTGGTCGCAATTGCATTTACTGCATTCTCCACCCCGTATTTGGAATCTAGTCAACAATTGAGGTACTTGGGTTTGTGATTGGAATCTAGTTGACAATTGAGGTACTTGGGGTTTGTGATTGAGGCTAACCTAAAAATCAAAGAGACGTAACCACCCAAGTACAAGGTGATATTAAATGTATTCTATACATGTATTTACCCTTTTATATGGGAGTAGACTCCACATTAGCAATCGGTCTGCACACACATGAAATTTGTCTCAACAAAGGAGGAAAAGTCAGAGGACTAGATTCAATCAGGAAGATTAAATAATATGCATTAAGTAAAAATATGATATTAATAACGGATTCATATGAGAACTAATGAAAGCTTATCAACTTAACAAATGTAAAAATAATTGTCAATTTTTTTGTGTATATAAATTAAATTACTCATAAATATGTCGAAAGTCTTTTCAATCGGAAAGGAATAGAAGTAGAATAACTATTTCCCCATATTTTACAATTAGAAAGACAGTTTGGTGTAGCTTTCAGAGTGGGAAAATATGAAAAAATAGTTTTATCCATCCATTGGTAAGATTCTAACTAGCATATGCTGATTTGTAATGAACAATTATAATTGGGCTTCATAAACATATTAAAGATTAAAATTGAAAGTTCAGGTCACACTTGTGCTAATTAACGGTTCATATTACGTAGCACAGGTGTTAATTAACTACTAAGTCCATGTGTCAGTTTGTGAGAGCTGTTTAAATTAATGTGTTTGTGAACCATTTACTAAAATTAAAAATTAAAAATTAATTAATTAATTAAAAAGGCCGAATTGGCTAATTCCTAAAGTCAAAACTTGTAAAGAAATCTTTCTAGATTTTGTGGCTGTTGCTGAACTGTTCACCATTTAAAAAAGAGACTGCAAAGTTCTTTATTGCTAGCTAAATCTTCTTTTGTTTTTTTTTTTTGTTTTTTTTCTCCATCAAGATTCAAGATTTTTTAGAGCTTTTCAAGAGTATGATTATTCCTTCATATATGTGTAGTCATTCCATTCCATACATATCAGATAATAATTATAGGGATGAATCTCTTGTAAGTGATCTTAAAATGTTGGTTAGAAGTTTAAAACTCATGACCTCATGAATCTTATAAAACCTTAGAGACTACTAAGCCAAAGCTTCAAAAACACAAAGTCATCAAAGCCCTAACAGTTAAAACGTGTATTTCAAAATTCACTTTTTATTGTTTATATATTGTATATTGTAAAATATAAAAACACTTTAAAAATGAATAAAATGTTGTAATTAACATCTAATAACTATATATACATATAAAAATAAAACATTCATGCAGCTTTCAATTTTCATTCATTTTCTTAGAATCTCTTATACGGTATTTTTTATGTAGCTTCATTTTTTTTTTTTCAATTTACAATAATATTTCCAAGGTTCACAATATTTATATATATATATATATATATAAACTTATAAAATAAAATAAAAAAAAGTCTATAAACACACAAAAAAAAAAAAAATCATAACAAATAATGTGGCATCTTGTTAATGGTAGGTAAAAAATGATTTTAGTGATGGATCTAAACTAGAACGAATAAAGCTTATCAAATCAACTATTGAAAAAAAATTAAGAATTTATTTTATTTTATTTTATATGTAACATTGCTCTATAAATTAACATAAACACAAACCATTTGAAACTAGCTTTAGCGGGTGTTTTATTTCAGCATTGATAACATCATAATACTGTTGGAATAGTACCATCACATAACTGTAATGTTTTGCCATTTATATATTCTATTACTTATGATAACATGTATGACATGATCTTGCATAATGAAATCTCCTACTTTGTATATTTCTATCATTTTTTAATCGTGTAATTAAATGGTATAATAATTTTAGAAATTTTAAATTCAAGTAACAATGAGAATTCTAAAACGGTAAAGCCCCAGTTATAACAATTTTATTAGGAAAAGTTTTTGAAGGAAATAATTATGAAAAATTATATATAAAAAAGTAAATAAAAATAATGCAAGCCAAATATGTTTATCATTGTTTTGTAATCTAAACTATTCAAAGAAAGAACTGAAAAAATGAGAGAGAAATTCTATCCAAAATAAAAAACTGAAAATATGAGAGATTCAAAAATTTTAAGATCAAATCAAGATTCAACCGAAGTTAAATCATGACAATATAAAAATTATTAATTCAAATATATATATATAATAAATATAATATTTTGTAATATAAAAACTCAAGAAATTGACTTGTCTTAATGGTTAGCGTGTGAGACTAAAAGTTCGAGTCCTTGCACATGCATTTTATCCAAAAATTTTCCAAAAAGACAACTCCATTGAACTGCTTGCCAAAAAACCGGCTGGACCAGTATATTACATATTGGCAATCTCAAGAGCTCGGGTGGCTGTTAGAGCTTCAATATCCACTGCCGAAAAAGATTGTGACAGTTTTTGAGAAGTGGAAGCAATTACCAAACCTTGACTGTTCCCGATAACAACTCCTATTCCAGCTTAATATCATTCAGAAGTCAGATTTGGAAAACTGATTAATATGAAAGTGCCATGTGATAGGACTCAAAAGAATTGGTTCCCATACAAAGAAAACCGAGTGCGGTCATATTCTCATGTCCCTAAATTCTTCTCTGTGGGCTGATTAATCTTTTGCGTGTGATGTTTAGTCATTTAGTTAGTACCTACCTCTCGACTACACAGTCTTTATCTGGAATTACAATCCCTATTTGATGAGTTGCAGTCATTTAAGGGCATTAGACTTTAAAGATCGGATATTTATTGACATCTCGAAAAGTTGATTTCGTTTTCTTCTTAAGAACCTTCCATGCTCATTTTCTGGTTTCATTTGACATTCAACATATCAAGCAGACCTAGCTAGAACTTTCAAAAAAACAATTCAAACAGAATATTTTGGTTTCCCATTTTATTTGATTCAATATCATATGTCAAAACTCTCCTATCGTTTTCCAGCCATTGTGGACTATTAATCATGGAATTTTTCCAAATTTACATACAAAATATTTAGGCTCAAGAAACGACTTGTTGTAAAGGGTAATTAACATTATTAGATGCTATATGGACCATATGATTGCTCAGTTAGGATTAGGGCTAGCTAATAGCCTAGTTTTGAGACCTGGACGAATTTGACATGGTCGAAACTCGAAAGGCCTAAAATCTTGACAGCCAAGCAGGTCGCATTCATATTCATGTATTTTTTTTTTTCTTTTCCATTGCCCCCAAGAAGATTGTAATGGCCATTATTGGGAGAAAGCATGTGGTTCTCTCTTTGACCCTATTCCTTCTATCTCTCTATTTTTGCTCTATTGGTTCATGACATAAATCCAGTTGCTGACAGCTTCAATATTCCACTTTAGTCTTTAGAATAAAATTTGGATTGTGATCTCTTTTACAATGACTTCTGTTAAACTCAAATTTGAGCCCCTTCAATCAAATCCAACCCATTTAGCATTTCTTTGATTACTCTTTTTCAGAGATTTTTACAAAATTAATTGTTTAGCTATTTGGCTCTTTGGACTAAGGGAGCTTCTAAGTCGTAACCAATTATAAGAATCCTTTCGCTATTGTTATCTTGGATGTTAACCAAAAATAAGATATTCTTTCATAAATGTTATCTTTGATTTTTTTTTTTTTTTTTTTCCCCCTAATAATGTTATCTTTGATTTTAACTACACCTGAATTTTGAAGTTTACTTGCTAACTCGAAGAACGTAGCCAAGTAAGCAGAAATTTTGTATTAAATAATTGTTCCAACAAATTTCTGATTCAAAGTATTCTATACTGTCTTGTTTCTCCAAAAATTAAAATAAAATTGAAAATCTATACTCTATATAAGTGTTTTGGGAAGTAATTCTAGTATCATATAAAAAGTTGCAACTTTTACCGCAATTATCTTACGTGACAAATTGTGATTCATTGTTCGTTACTTTCACATGAACCCACCATTTTTTTTCACTACTCACACTTTGCCACGTCATAATTGTGACAAAAAATTATAAAAAAATTTGTGGTCTTAGACTTTCCCTGTTTTGGACCATATTTGGCTATAAGGTCTACCTACTGCAGACTAATTTTTTTCCTCCCCTGAAGATAACTGTAATGAACCCAAGTCGCAGCCCAGCCCAACAAAATATCTATGTACGTGTGAAGGACATAGTGAAAGCTTAAACGACAAATGATGATGAAACTTTAATGGATCTTACTCATCAAGGCAGTTGTTTCACAAATTTATTGATGCATTTAGAAATGCTTGTGTTGTGTGGGAGCGCTCCCACACAACACAAGAGTTTCTAAAAGATACTGCAAATTTGTTCTCAATAACCAACTAAGCATGTTAAGTTCTATTACAAGTAACAATTTTGGAGAGACCCACAAGATTTATTGTGGGTTTAAGGAAAATAAAAAATTATATTAATAATGAGAGTTTAAACACACACACATATATATTGTGTGTAAAAAGAGACAAATAAAGTGTTTTAATTGTTAGAAAAGAATAAGAAATATTGTCCTAACGGTCACAAACATTTTAAATATCAAGTGATACAACTCTTGGCAATAAATTCTTAAGAAACACAATTCTGCTTAATCTCGCCTGAAATTCAACTGATCAAGTCTTTTAAAAGAACACTTAAAAACTCTCAGATAGAAAAATTCATTAAGTCTTGTTAGAATCTTGGTCAACAAATTATTAACAAAAATATAATGAAAACATAAACATAACAAATGCATGTTTTCACTTGCATCACTATTTTTCTCTGTCTCTATCTCTTCAAAAGAGATAATGATACTCTTCAACTTCCAAAATAGGATCAAAATTGTATTACAACTTACTTGGATATAAAATATCAAATAATGTATTTATGGGAAATATAAAAGTAACGGGTTTTTAGTAAGAAATGGATACAAGTGCTGTTTTTTTTTTTTTTTTTTTAATTTAAAGATAAATAAAACTTTTGTTAGGGTAAGGCATGTACATCTCTAACATCAAGGCTAGTTAGAGAGGGTGGATTGCCCTTCATCCACACCCTACATTATAATAGGACTTAGGACGCATTTGGTACACTAAATGAAAATTAGGTTATAAATAATAATTTTTATTACTAGAAATAAAAAATGTTGCAATGAAATAATATTCCAGCTATCTCTTAGTATAAAATTAGGGATCCATGCATCTAGGCATTTTGAAAATTATTCATTTTTCTGAAACTCTCTTCTAAGCTCTCTTCCGAATCCTCATTCTTCTTCTTGGAAAGTAACTACCTCAAATAAATCATTTCCCTTTGCATTTTCCCTAAACATATTCCATCCCATATCCCATTGGTGTTATCATTTGGTGATGGCAAAAATAGTGATGATGGTAATGGCAATAAGTGATGGTAGTGATAGTACGTAGTATAGTGGCAATGGTAATGGTTGTGATGGACAAGGCATTAATAGTTAAGGATATAAATGAGTTGAATCGAGTCGAGAATTAAAAATACAGAATTGTACATTCATCTAATTTTATTTCAAATGCAAGCCGAGCCTAAGCTTATGAACATACTATATTATGTTCAAGCTTGGTTCATTTTATTGTTAAATAAGCTCAAATTTGTTCATGAGCTACTTTTAAAAAAACAAACAAACAAACAAACACACACACACACAAGAGAGAGGGAAAATGGTTTTAACACAAAGGCACGCCACAACTCTACTCAAAAGTAATAGTAACTTTTAAGAAAGGGTGAGGCAAGTTATACTATACACAATATACTCTCTTAAACTAATCAAGTTATACTGATTAGCTTTTTTTCCCCCTTACTAAATAGCATGACTAAAATTTAGTATCCCTTCACAAATCTAAGCTAATAATTAGTAAATTCACTATAACTATAATTATATTATTTGATTTACTTAGAATTGTTTTCATTTATAAAGTAATAAAAATTAGATCAAACTTATATTATTTAAAATTATATATTATTTAACCATGAAATAGAGGAATTAAATTATTAAATAAATTACAAATACTAATTTGATATTTTAAAAACTTAAATTATTAAATAAATTACAAATACTAATATGATATTTTAAAAACTTACTTACAAACTTACACAATTCAATATCCTGTTTATATAAGTATGTCTTTATATAAATATATGTACACAAAAATATATAATATCATATATATCTAATCAATACGACTAATTACAACTGTACTCCAGACACTAGCCCTGCCTTTGGTATTCCTCTCCTTGTAAAATGTGTAATTGTTTTTTTTTTTTTTTTGGTAAACAAATGTGTAATTGTTGTTCACATACATTTTCCGCCTGCAATTATGTTCCCTTTTTAATGTTCTCACACACACTTTTTTTTTTTTTTTTATACAAGATAGAATTCTACTTTAGCCTAATCTAAGTGTATATGTGTGTGAAGCTCCCTCCTGGAGACTTGAACCCCGGCCCTTGCCCCCCACACCCCACAAGCACTTATATTTATGGAATAACCATCGCACCAAGGGTGTGCGGTGGTCACACATACATTTTTAGTAGTATATTTTATTGGATTTATATGAACCATTCTTTACCTATGAAGCTGAGAGGTCGTATATATGACCTTAAAATTAATTGTTAATCTATTATAAACACCATTTCTTTTTCTTTTTTTTCTTTTTCTTTTTTTTATGAATAGAGTACCTTTTCGTTGTAGACATAGCTTGTTTAGTAATTTTGTTTTATTAACGTTGTTTGTATTTTTTGAAAATATGTATGAATAAAAAAGTATGTAAAAATACGTGTAATGTTATTTAAACACTAAAAACTATTATTTAAACAACAGTAACAAATGGGGCCTGAGATTTTAGGTGTACGAGTTACTTTACGCAAGCAAGAAATGACATGTTTGTTTTCTTCTTATCAATGCTTATTTTTTTTCTTCTTATTTTTTTTCTAGTTGTTTAGCGAAGAATGCTTATAGATTTTTTAAAATGAAGCTACTTTCGGTACTTCTTTTTCCCAAATTTTCTTGTCTTTAATGATACTAGACTACTAGCTCATCTGCAGTACATATTTGTAACTTAGCTTTGGACTGATGATTTTACTTTTCCAAACTATGAGCAATATTTTAACAAGCTTGAAACCCCTGGGGTTTTGTAAAAAAAGTTTTTTGATTGAAAATTTTAAAACTAGAAAAAAAGTTTTGTAAGAAAGCAGTCCAACACTGTGGATTGGTGAATAAAATGAGCGCATTCCACATCACATGTGAGCCAAACAGTACTTTCCCCCCAAAAAAAAAAAAAAAAAAAAAAAAATTGAAGGCCCTCTTTTCTACAACTAATCTAAGTCATTTGTAAACTTGTGAGACTGTTGTAATATAGACTATAGGTGTTATGTCCATACTAAAAAGAAAGAGAGAGAGAGAGAACAATATTGGCATTCCTTTTTATTTGCTAAGAAGATGCTGCGATCAAATTTATTAATTTAGTTATGATTGTTATGAGTCAGCCTGACCTTATACATTGAGCATGAGTTAAAGTGTGTCAAAGTCTAACAAGTTTAATAGAAAATACAAGGGGAAAAATTATAAGAATATATATAACAAGAGAACTATTTATTTCTTCAAAAGAAGTCACGCTTTTTCTTGGGTTTTTTTTTTTTTTTTGAGTGTCTGTACTACGTGCTAACGTGTAATAGTATTTTCTCATATAACAATAGAGTAGAAAGAAGATACCACTACCAAAAAAAAAAGTCCTATAGCCGCATTTTTAAAACGTGCCTATAGCTCATAAAAACGTGGCTATAGGACGATTTGGCCTATAGCTGCGTTTACAACCGTGGCCTAAAACCCGTGACTATAGGCCAGGACCAATGATCGCATTTTTAAAAACGTGACTATAGGTGAAAGCTATAGCCGCGTTTTAAAAACGCAGCTATAGGTGACAACTATAGCCGCGTTTTTTTAATGTGGCTATAGGTCACTTGTTTCCGTGTGGAAGACATATTTTAGCCGCGTTCAAAAAAAATCAAAGAAGTTCAACTTATGAATGGAAAATCCCAATGAAAACCACAATCATTTCATACCCACAAATACATACAATCTTCAATACTTTTTTCTTCTTTACTTGTTTTGTGTAAAGCCCATTAATCTCTTCAACCCAGGAAATAACACTAAAAGAGAAGATTTTGCTGATGGGTTCTCTTCCAGCAAGTATTCCTCAACCATCTCTTTCACAAACATAGCAAACAATGGATGAAAATCCACACTCTAATTTGAAGCAAACCTTTTAACCAAAACCCATTATTGATCCAACGCTACTAGCTACTCTCTCTTTTCTCTTAAGTCCCTTTAATATTAAGGCTCTAAACACAACAAAAAAATTTTTATAGGTACAAAACCCCACCACCAAAATAATGAAACTATCAATGAGACCCGTATAGCCATGCACATTTGACCAACCTTCAACTCCAAAAGTCCCCCACTTCAACAAACTATCAACAATCAAAAGCAATTCCCTAGAATCAAAGTCGTACCAACGTCAAAACCAATCAGAACCTTAGAATAAAAGATGTGAAGTTCAACAATCAGAAGCAATGCCCACACTTCCATACCTGATTTCAATCGAAGAAGATGAGCAGCTTGAATCGCCGATCGAGGTCCTCGAACAAAATGTTTGAGAAAGCCTAAGAGAAATGAAAAAATGGAGGAAGTTAGGAAGTGATCTAAAAAACTGGGTTTAAAAATTTACATGTGGGGTGTATGGGCTTGAGATCGGAGAGATGGAGGGTGAGGACTTGAGATCGGAGAGATGGAGGGTGAAGGTTGAGATCGGAGAGATGAAGGGTGAGGGCTTGAGAGATGGAGGCTTGGAGGGTGAAGGTTGAGATCAGATGGAAGGTGAGGGCTTGAGAGATGAAGGCTGATGATGTGTGATGGGAGATGGTTGGACATTTTTTACTATACTATTTATACAAAGCCTAAAGCCACGTTTTTAACCTACAACTAGGCAAATCTGAAGCCATGTTTTAAACACAAGGCTATAGACTAAATTTATAACCACATCCATAAAACGCAGCTATAGGCAAGCTAGAGCCACGTTTCCTAAATGCGACTAAAATTGAAATAGGAAGGTCCTATAGCCACGTGTTTAAAATGCGGCAATAGCTCCACCCCCAAAAATGCGGCTATAAACACTAAAAATGCAGTTCTAGACATATTCTATAGCCACATGTTTAAAACGCAGCTAGTTTTCAATACTTTAAGCCGCGTTTTTTAAAAACAAGACTATAGCCCATTTGTAGCCGCATTTTTGAAAACGCGGCCTAAGACCCGCGTGTTTTGTAGTGTATATACTAAATAGCAGAGGTATGTATTCACTATTCATGAAAAGAAAACGAACCAAAGTCAACTTTTATTGTATTGATTAAATAGTTATCCAGCACCAACAGCCATACTCTCTCTCTCTCTCTCTCTCTCTCTCTCTCTCTGTGTGTGCACGAGGTATAAGCATATATATGACAAGTGTTTCTATTTGTGGCAGTGATGAAGAATATTTCATTGAAACTACGAAGGAATTGATCTTGCAACAAATATCTGGTTTCTTGAAAGTGAACCCTCTGAGGTTATGAGAGAAAGTAACATGTATAAAACTCAACTTAAGAGGTAGGTACAATAGTATATTTCTGTTTATAAATGTACCAATTGTTTCCAAAGTAAGACAGACAAGTAGCAATTGAATGTTTTGAGTTCTCTGATTCCATTTCTCACATATAGATGTAGTTCTTTCAAAGTTTTGAGTTTTCAACTATTTACATCGGTCAAGCATCCTCCAGCATAACTTTACTGAGACTTGGAAGAGCTGCATTAATATTTTTACATCCCACAAAAGAATTTCTAAGTGCCCATAACCCATTGGCCTAATACGTGTGGCGCTTTATTGACCTCCCTATGCACCCAATCAAAACTGAACCTATGACACTCTTGAGCTAATTAATAACATTTTGAGATAATTGAGTCACTTTCCAGCTTGACTTCAATCCTTTTCCTTGAATAGAATCAAAACACAATTTAGTGTCTCCTCCTATGGTAACATTGTGGCTTCCTTGTTGCTCATTAGTGATCATAGCCCAGTTGCTTCTGTTTCCACTATCTCTAGCTTAGTGGCTTGATAATTTTTAGATGTAGCATACAGCATGGTTCCCATGCTATCTTTAATTAATCTAGCTAAGACAGCGTGTGACGATGTCACAACTGTGTTACAATTGATCTTTAGGCTACTCTGATCTGATGTGCTCTACAAGTTCATGAATTGATTCTCATTTTTATACCCAAAAACTACCAACTCTTATAGATTCATAGAAATTCAAAATCGAAATATCCATCTAATTAATTGATAATTGACCTATTTTCAAATTTTGTAACTCCCACTATAACTATGGGTTCTATTGCATTGTGTTATAAAATTAAGTAATTTAAGATGTAGTCTTTTGGCCTTTGTTGGTGTGGTGGTAGGTGATAGGCCAAGAATGTATTGACCCCTTGTGATGAATTAATTAATTAATTAATTAGCTAAGTTTATTAATTAATCAAATTAACATGCAATGTACGTGGCAGCACAAACAAATCACCAATTAAACTAAGTATGCAGCGGAAATTAAATTGACATGGTGATTTGTTTATGAATGGGGAAAACTTACACGGCAAAAAACCCCACCAGGTGATTTTAAGGTCACCATTCCCGAGAATCTACTATTATCAAAACAAGTGGTTACAAGTAAAGGAATTTCAGTACCTTATACCAACCTACAGTTGAACCCTTACCCCAATACCCAATTGGACTTATTCTGTAGTAACAATCTCTCCTTTTAATGCACAACTCTCAGTACATGACTAACCAATTACACGAATCACAGTACGCGACTTCAATAACCAACTAGAGAAGGTTGTTGGCTACAAAGTTCTTCAATTCATCACACAATGAATATCGAGAAACTCCTTGATTACAAAACTCTACGGTGCCCAAACACAGCAGCTTCTTCACAAGAAAGATAAACTAGGGCAAATTCTATCTCCGGTCACAATTTACTTAAACAAACTTTTCTCAACACTTGTGCAACTTGTGTCACCTTTGACGGCCCTTAAAATAGTCATTTTATATGTCTAGGGTTGTGAAAAAAGAAAACTCAAACATATAATCACGGACTGGATGAAAAACAGAACAGAAAATCTAAATTTCATAAACTTCAACAAATACCCTATCTGTCGAGCTACTGTCGAGCTACTGCCAAGCTACGGGCTGGAATAGCTCTTCAAGGCTCGATAGATGCTAGCTGTCGAGCTTTAATGAATAGCACTTTTCACATTTGAATCTTAGACAGACTTGCATGGCTTTAACACTTGAACTTGAAACCTCATTTCTTGAAGTATTAAACACATCCTAGATCTACCCAAATACAAGTAAAGTACGTTTTGTCAAAGGATTAGTCAATTACATAAAATAGTAACATATGTTCCTAACAATGGAATCACGTATGTCCTAACAGTAGGCCATTAGGCTGAACCACGTTTGTTCTTTTCTTTCTTATCTAATTGCTTTTGCTTCCTCATCTTCTACAATTTTCATTGTCCTCTTTAATTTTCACAATAATCCTCCATAAGTCAAGACCTCCATTCTTTTTTGGTTGGCAAAGAGCACTCCACACCTTTAAAGCTAAGAACCTTCCTTCCTCATTCTAAGGCTTCCACCAAAATATTTTTAAGCAAAGAGCCAATGAAATTACAGAATCAAATGACTTCACTATGTCTGCTAGTATTATTTAATTGTTTCAAGCCAGAATATCAAAAATCTTACTGAGACATGGTTGTACATAATTCCCAGACCATTCTAATTAATGTCCTACCTAGAAAAACCATCCAAATGTTGTTCTCAAATAGCTAGCCTCATTTGCAACTCCAAGAACATACTACATCTCTATAAGATATAAGACACATACCTTGGCACAAAAGTCACATACTTGGTGGCAAATACAAAACTGATGTTAATAAAGAAACTAAAACTATTCCCATATTATGTAGTGATTCTAAGTTGCTAACCATTTCTGTTACTGCTTCTTTGTGTTCAATTTATCATCTGAGGGACAAAATCGATATTTGGATACTCCAGAGAAGTTGACAGGCCAAGATCCAGTAGCAAATAAACAGGAATGTAAGCAAAGGATATCATTACTAGAGGCTGAGTTGAGAGACTTAAGTGAGTGCTACCTACATTTGAGTCTAAAACATGCCAAGGTTAAGGACCAATGTGAGTAACTGGTGATGAATCTCAAGGCCAATACCTATGGAACAAACTAGTTTCCATATTTGTCATGGATTCCCAGTTCTTTGATTTCCATGATCCCCTTTTTCATTTTGTTCTTTTATTGATTTTGTATCCTAAATTCATATATTGGCTAAGTACACTTTCATTATTTGGGGAAAGAAAATTGCTTCAAAATATTCATAAAATTTATTCAAAGATAAAGGAATAGAAGCTTGAAAGTAATGCTTCATGGCCTAAATTCTACCACCATTGCATTTGGATGTAACTTTTTGTTGAAAGTTTGTCAAAATGTCATCTTAGGAAAAATATTGTTGCCAAATAGACATATAAATATAAATACTAGTAAGCATCAACCCCAACTAAAGGGTAGATTGTCGGCTCGCCCAGGCAATCCGGACCTGTCAACACCAATGTAGTTGGAGGGGATTCTTCCAACTATCATTTACTTGAAAAATTTTAGGAGGCCATTCATAAAATTGGCATTGTACAAATTTTATAATGAATTCGTAATTTTTTTTTCAAGTGTTATTTCAAATCTCATTGCTTCTACATCCTAAGCAGAAGGTTTGATTCATTTAAACGAGAAAATGAGTATTAATCACCAATTTCATTTTTAATGGAATTGGGAAAAAAATCTCTAAAATATCCTATAGGGATGAAAGGCCCAGATAAGGATATTGGACTGTGGGCGGCACCCGAGGATGTCAAAGAGCCTGAGGACAGACAAGTTTTAGTGAAGGTAAGTAAGTTATTGGGCTGAGGAAAAGGTCTGGTCATAATAAACAAGTGACGTTGTTCGAGGAGCCACCCTTCCTCGGCCAACAGAGTGGAAGCCTGAAGTCCGACCACCCATCAAGTATTGGGCAATGGACAACCGTGCTTGGGAGGATAAGTTTCAGAGAGAAGTAAGTCAGAGAATTGAGAAATATCTGGGAAGAAAGCTGCTACCACCGCATTGAATGCTCTGCACCTAACCAACTAGCCACATTAATGTGGAGGTGATACCTGAACAGTGACTTCTAACCTCACAACTACCCACAAAAACTTCAGGAATGTGCTGATGGGACAAGTGTCAAGAAGATTAGCCATCTGATCTACACGTGGACGGCTAAAATGAAAGAAGAAAATGGATATAAAAGGAGGAGGATTCCATTACAGGGGGGATCATCAGAAAACCAGAAAAGAAATGACTGTGTAACCAAGAACTTGAATATTTGTATAAGTTTAAGGGAAATATATAAGAACATACCATCCTCGGACTTGATCAAGGAGTATTTTCTTTTCAAACTGTTTGTCTTATTCATTCTTACACCAACTAGCCTACTGTGATCTATACTTTAACTCGTTGAACATTCATTAACAAGCCCACTCTCTAACAAATTTATTGTTTTGGGCTTATTGGGCCACTGTCCAAATCTCTTGGGTTGTGGATCAAAACGCGTCCTTACATATCCCATTACTACAATCATGCATATTATATCATTCTAATTTCATTATTGATGCATTTTGCTACATATATTTATGTCATATCGAATTTTCATATTTCATTTTTATTGGAAACACCACTTGGATTGCGGCTTATGGGTATTGGTTGAAAGACACAATCACATTCAAGAAGTATCATTATCAATATTAGTTTTAATCTTATGTTAATGTTTACAGTTATTTTGTTCATGTTTATGTGTATTGTTATTGATAGCATTATGGCCCTTAAAATGCATTCATTAGTGATAGTCTGCTAGAGTCTATCCAAGTGTAAGTAGAAGAAAATAGTTCAATTTAATTCTCTTCTTCTTCTTCTTTTGGGTCAGGCTTGGGTCTAGTGTCCAGTGTCCAGTGACACTGGACCCGTTAAGATGGTGACACGTGTCCACTTTTGGACACATGTTACCATCTGACTAGGTCCAGTGCACTAGACCTAACCAAGTCCCTTTTTTTTTATGTGTTTACATCCAAACCAAGTCCTTTTTTTTTTTTTTTTTTTTTTTTTTTTTTTTTTTTTTTTTTTTTTTTTTTAATTCTTAGTTTTCTTAAATTTCAATGTTGAATTGTTATCAAACTACAAGTACTTAAAAGTTGAAATTGGATGCATGGTGTGGAGGGAATTTGTTTTTGGTTGTTGATTTTAATTTCTTCTCATTATTACCATACTCTTACTAGTTGTAGATCTGACAAGTTCAAATCTTGTGATCTTGATTTCATGATTATTTGGGGTAAAAAAAATTAGTTTCTAATTGAATGTTATTATATTCATTTCACTTTTTTTTTTCTTTTCCCTCCTCATTGCTCTTTCTCTATGACCCTACCATTTATTTGACCTGACCACACCTTCATATGAATCCATCATAATGGGATATTATACTAGCTTCGATGTAGCCAATTTAATCGTGTTGGTGTAGGCACAAGCAATATGTTCCTAGCTTCTTCATACAATATATGGTTAGCTTAGGTTCAACCAAGCACAAATTAAAATATTGTCCAGCTAAAACAGAGTTGGAGTAAATTTGGTGCTTCTACTAGAATTATAATGGATTTGCTACTAACTTTATGACTACTGGTAGCAACTTATTTTAAATCTCATTGCTTCCACAACCTAGTCAAATAGGTTTTGACTAGATCATGAATGTTTGGAATCCATATTATGCCAAGAGAGATTACTTTTGCTAATTCAAATTGAAGGATTTGACAATATATATATATATATATAAATCACATAACTATAATAGCGTATATTATATCTCATCTAGTTATCCATTTTCGTTTTTGATGGTATTAGGAAAAAAAATCTAAACAATATCACATAACTACAATAGTGTATATTTTATTTTATCCAATTTTGGTCTTGATACATTTTAGTGGATTTGTCAAGCAGCCAAGCACATTTGTTGGGTTTACAATTTCAAGTCCAAATTATTAAAGCCAAAAATGCATGACAATAAAATAATTTAAGTATCCACATTTGGATGAACCCTTGCCAACTTATAATTATTGGTAAAAAAAAAAAAAATTACTAATGAAGGCTTAAGGTTAAGGGTATTGCTTGGAAAACAAAATCACAATCAAGAAGTATCATCATCATGATTTTCTATCATTATTAGTTTTAATATTACGTTGATGTTCATTATTATTTTTAGTTTATGTTTATGTTTATGTTTATGTGTATTGTTATTAACAATATTATGTTGTAACCTATGCTTACACATAGAAACATTTAACTCTAGTGATGATGAGGTGGTCTTACCTAGGTGAGTAAGGTTGTCATCTCGTCTTTTGCGCTATATATTATGAAGAGCCACTTGGATTCTAAATTAAAAAGATTAAATTGAACACATGGTGCAAAAGTATACAACAATTAAAAACTAATTTAGATTTTGATTGTGCTTCACCTTTAATATAATATATATGATATATAATAATCTTATTAACACACAATATCTATTGGAAATATGGGTTTTAGCAAGTGTTTGGTTGGCTATTTTTCAGCCAAACTTAAAGTGGGACGCATACGCATAGGTCCAAAGTGGAACATATTCTCGTCCATGAGGACATTATCATTACCTAAAACTATTTAAGGAGTGAATAAGAAATTGACTCTTAGAGGGCCCACTTATACGTGGTGTAAGTGGTAAAATCCGTGTTTCCCACATAAGAAAGATGATGGACATTTATGAGATTATGTCTGTTTATTGTGCAGTATTTTTTTATTATAGAACAATATGTCTATTCATGTTGCACCATCATAAATAGTAAATCTCTTATTTATTCTAGAAAAATTTTAGTTTTCCATTTCATGTTCATAGTCAGAGGGAGAGAGAGACCATTTTGTTCATTATAGCATCCCGACTATTGTGCTTCGTTTGTTTGTCGTGATCAATGTATCCTGGGAGATAGAAGTCCAAGAAACTTAAAGCACTGATTGTGAGGACAAAATCTGCCTCAAGGAGATAGTGTCAAATAGTAATCTTGATCAGATTTGCACCATTCATTCTTTACACATCCAACTTGTGAGTAATTCCATTTATTTTACAAATTTCTATTTGTTGTATTGTGTACAAATTCTATAATTGTTTTGTTTATAGCAACTGTTTGTGTTCTTCATGATTGGATTTTTTTGTGTTCTTATTTACATCATCAAAAAATTAAATTAATTTCAGCAAAACTTCCCACAATCCTACCATCAATCCTGAAGGAACAGTGATTTAGACAACTTAGGTGTCAACTTTATTGAGATCTCATCAAATCTCTTCGAGATCTCTTCGACACTGTTTAGATCTCATCAAATCTAGTCAAGATTTGACCAAAATATTGCAGAGAATGGTAAAGAAACCATCATATCGGCAAAAAATGGCAACGTCTAACGATGGAGATTGCTCGGATCGGTTGGAATCAAATTTTCTTGCAAAGACCCACTACTTGTCCCGCCGTCAACCATCACATTGTATGGATTTGATCAAGTCTCAAATCAATCCCAGTCAAATCACTTGGTTTATCGGGTACCAGATCGAATTTGGACAGCCTCATTGTCACACATTATGAAGGAATTGCACCTCATGTAGACTTCTATTAGGATTGATGAAAGTGTTCCTAATTTAATTTGTGACATTTCTCTCTTTTTCTTTGACTTCCTTTTTTTCTTTTTATAATACAATGATTTTGTCTGTTTTAAGGATTATTATTCTCACCAAGGCAAATCCACATCTAAATTACTGGCTTTATAGTTCAACCCCCATAATTTTCCTTTTCCCACAAGACATGAGTAACATGGCCCTCTAAAGACAATGGCGTAGGAACATTATATTTCTTGTGTTCTTTTAAAAGTGGCTAGAGTTCAAATCCCAACAAGAGTATTATTGTAATGGAAAGAGGGTTTTTTTTTTTTTTTTGAGAAACCAAAAGAGAGGGAATATAAGAGGCTGTTTGGATGGCTTGTTTCCATAACTCAATTCTCTATTTCCATAACTCATAACTCAAAAATGGTGGGACCCATAGCTAGAAGTCCGTTTGGCTGCGCCATAACTTTGTTTCCATAACTCTGTTTCCATCACTCAATTCTCTAATTTTTGAGTTATGAGTTATGAGTTATGGAAACTGAAAACACATTTTGGCTGTTTTCAGTTTCCATAACTCATAACTCAATGGCATTTTTGTAATTAAGCACACATGGGATCCACTAGTTATAATTCAGCTGCAACTTTTGACCAATCTACTTTTTTTTTCCTTTCTTCTCCTGGTTCGGTCTTCAGCTCTTCCCTTTTTTTTTCTTTCTTCTTTCTTCTTTCACTAGGTTCGGTCTTCAGTTCTTTCTTTCTTCTTCTTCTTCTTTTTTTCCTTCTTCTTTTATTGGGTTCGGTCTTCAGTTCTAGGTTTCTTTCTTTCTTTTTTTTTCTTTCTTTTTTTTCATTGGGTTCTGTCTTCAGTTCTGGGTTTCTTCTTTTTTCTTTTTCTTTTTCTTCTTCTTTCACTGGGTTCGGGTTTCTGGGTTTTCTTTTTTTTTTTCTTTTTTTTCACTGGGTTCAGTGAGTTTGGGTACATGGAAAAAAAAAAGCTACACCGAGTGACAAGTATGGGGCCTACAAATAGTGTAAAAAATATCGAGTGATGAGTAATGAGTGATAGTGCCAAACGGGTAGGGTATTTTAAGTGATGAATGATGAGTAATAAGTGATGAGTAATAAATGACGGAAATTAAGTGATTAAAAAAAGTGATCCAAACAGCCTTTAAAGACTTCTATCTTTACTTTATTCAAGGAAAAAGAAAAAAAAAAAAACTTTGTTCTGACTTTTTTTTTTTCCCTTAATTACTGTTGTGACGTGATTGGTTCATATGAAAATCGTGTTGCACCTATAGCAATTTGTTACCTCAATATGCTGTGAAAAAGGTAGTTACATTTTTTGCGCTTTAGCGTTGCTCATCTTAAGGTTAGGACCTAGGATGGAGAAATCTAACACTGTTAATTAAACAAAGATAAAAACAAAAAACAAAAAAAAAATATATATATATATATATATAAATAGAATTTTGGTGAGGGAGAGAGAGGAGTCCGTTTTTGTTATATGGACAAGGTGAGAGAGTCCATGAAGAGAGACATCAGGAGTTCGGGAGGTATGGTTTTAACAGATGATTCATAAGTGTTGTTGGTTTTAGTAAGAGGAAAATTCTATCAAAAGTTGTAATCTTGATTGCTTGAAGAGTTCGTTTTAAAAACGGTCTATTAGGGAATTTTTATTGTAGATGGAAACTAGCAATTGTCTTAAGAACTGGATGATTTCTCAAACATATACTAGAGACGTAACAGAAGGGGAATAAATAAAAAGAATCGACATTTTATTTACGCAAGAATGATGAATCAACAATGCCATTTGTTATTCCAATTATACAATGCATGATGTTCCATATATAATCAGAAAAACATTGGCAATTACTAAAACACTCTACTACTCTACAGACAAGACAAGAACCTCAAGAGCTTCCATTTGATGCAAGTGAAATGACATTTACTCCCTCAGATCTCACCGCACATTTTACTAATAATTTTTATTCTTCTTTTTTTCTTTTTCTTGTAAACCTTTCTTTTTACAGTATGGAGTATGCTCGGATCACCTCAACAATTGGCGCTCGGCACAATGGGCATTTTCCTCCACCACGAACCAACTCATTTGCACATTTTGAACAAGTGCACATGTGCCCGCATCTGCAAAAGGTTACAGTTTTTAAGGGAAGGAACACGGCCAACAACAAAAATCAGCACACCCTCAGAACAGAAAATAATAAAAGTTGTTCAAAATATTGGTGCAAGTATACCTGTACAAGAGTGAATCAATATGGGTATCACAACAAACACAGCAAGTTCCTTTCCTCACATGACCCCATTTAGACCCATCTTCTGATGTCTCAGCACCCAAGCCTGTAACATAATTGCTTCTTTCAGCTCAATTATATAAGATCAAAGATAGAAGCATAAACAATCAATGTATTTCATGATTATGATAAAAGAAAATCAACAATGAAGGAAATGTGAATGGAAGGAGCAGCACTTACATTCTGTTCCCACCCCCCAAAAAAAAAACATATATATTTTTAAAATTTTAAAAAGTAGAATAATGATGAACGGTATTGAGTATGTAAACAAACCTTTTTCACCAGCTGATCGATTCAGAGCCGCAGAGACTTCCTGTCTGACAGAACGCTGCAACTCTAGTTGCATATCCATGCAGGCCTCCAACATCCTCTGCATGTGGCTCATGCCTTGATGAAGTCTTGCCATGTCTGCCCTCAGATCATTAATCATCTCCCATTCCTGATCCAAATCAATATCCACATTAGGGGCAACTTAAAAGGCAGATATAATATGTAAACTGGAGATAGATCTGGAATTCACAGGTTTTGAACATAAGAGAAAAAACCACAGCCCACAACAACAACAACCAGGCCTTAGTCCCAAATCACAGCACACTTCCCATTTATGTTAATCATCAGCAGAACATGTCTTATTGGCACTGCAAACAAGACTTACTAACCTGGACATCCCATGAATTATTAAGCTACATCAATAATATTCCATATAAATACACATTAGATGATTTCAGATGGCCACAACCATAACACACGATTGTAACAAAATATTGGAATGACCTCAATCTTAATATCCTCGATTATAGTTCCAATACTTCAATGACCCCATATCTGGTTAAGGGTCGTACCTTAAAAGGCTATGCAAAACATGCCATTTAGTCAGGAAGTCCTAATGCTAGCTTCAACTTGTTCTACCGTTATGATAAAAAGAAACAAAATGCATGACATGAAACTTAATGGGGAAAATTGAGTTTATTAGCAACAGCAATATTTGGTTCCATAATTTGTAGAAGAAAGATTGCTCACCATTTCTGAGCGATGCATGCTATGACGAGACCAGCCAGTGTGATGCAAGTCCTGGTGCCAAAGCGGCTGTGGAGGGGGCACTGGTGGAGATGGTAGAACAAGAGAAGGTCTGTTAATGGCATCACGTTGATCCTCATTCTGGTCATCCCTCTGCTCCTGATCCCGCTCAGGTGAAGTAGGAGTTGGTGTAGGTAAGTTTCTATGCAAATCCCAGTCAATGGGAGCCCGACCCTGCCTCTCCACATATGACTGTATTAATTGGTCCAGACTTTCACGGAACCCACTACGAAGAAGATTAGAAACACTTCTCCTACAACATTAAGGAAAAAAAGTCCATCATGTGTGTTAAATTACTGATTGTCCCAAAAGCTTAAGTTTTTAGGAAATGATGAATTTAATCACTTAACCATAAGTCTAACACTCCCCCTCACTTGTGGGCCTAAACTTTCCCTTAATAAGTGGGAGCCCAGCAAGTGGGAATTTAACATTTTTAAAATGGGAGGTAGAGTAAAGCCAGGGATCGAACTCAGGATCTCCTACTTTGATACCATGTTAAATTACCGATTGTCCCAAAAACTTAAGCTTTTAGGAAATTGTGAATTTAATCACTTAACCATAAGTCTAACAATGTGAATGTCAAAAGCAAAGGTTCAACATCCACGGGGGTCTTAACACCTATGAAAATTCTGAAAATGATCAAATACCTGCTCAAAAGTTCCCGGAGTTCCATACTGTACACATTATCATCATCTGGCGGATGAAATCTATTGAATCTTCTAAATGGAACAGCACGACGATTTCTTGGAGGAGCAGAAGGCCCTTCTGACCAATTTTCAACAGTTTCCCGAGAGCCATCCTCACGCCAAACCCCTTGAGCTTCTTGTCGATGCCCCTCCTCCCCACTTGTATTCCTTAAAGGTTCCTGAGTCCAATCATTGACTGAGTTTTCTTGCCAATTTGTATCCATATCTTCAACATTGTCATCTCTCCACCCGTTAAACTGACCATAGGTTGTCTGTTGCCAGTTTGCTCTCTCATCTTCAGTAATTTGTTCCTGCCAATCCCCTCCTTGATTAGCAGTTTCTTGCCAAGTTATATTCTCAACACCTCTGTGGGTTTCCAAGTTCACTGTTTGATCAGGCAACTGATTGACGTCACTTTCCTGACTCCTGGACTGTAATTGTTCATGATTTTCATGTTGGATGTCCTGTGAAGAGTTTGTTTGAGTCCGATCATTTCTAGAATCATTGACATTATTGTTAGATGTGGTATCGGAATGGCTGCCTACTTGACCACGAACAATAGTTTCTAATCTGGAGCGGAATCCATCCCTAAAAGAGAAAGTGAACCTGTTATTGAACCAATCAACTAACAATCACTACAG
Source organism: Quercus lobata (assembly GCF_001633185.2). Taxonomy (NCBI): domain Eukaryota; kingdom Viridiplantae; phylum Streptophyta; class Magnoliopsida; order Fagales; family Fagaceae; genus Quercus; species Quercus lobata. The sequence continues at coordinate 53,049,715 of NC_044911.1, forward strand.
TTCCTTTTATATTTCAGCAACAATCAATATAATTCTTGTGCTTCTTAAAATAAAAGACAATGACTATCAATACAAAAATTTGTAAAATAAATTGGGAAAAAAAAAATTGAAGAGAAATGCCCAATGTACACCACATGCAGATGAGCTTTGTATTTCTATAAATGCAAAGTATACATCCAAGCTCCAACCATCTAAAGGGGAGAATTTAGAAAACAAATAGAAAAGAAACTGAATATAACTGCATATAAGAAGATAATGTGCAGGCATGTGTCACACATGCTACAGAGCAAGCAAGACACAGAAAATTTTTTATCAAGGTACTTAAAGTTATCCCAAAATACTAAAAAAATTATATTTTCAGAAATCTTATTTTATACATATTCAACAAAGGATCAAGCAGACATGAGAACAATCAAGAGATGACCAAACAGATTAGGTAAAACAATGAAGATTGGACAGGATGTTGTCCAATCATTTAAAACCATGTAAATTCTCCACCATCTTTTTTCCCAATGATCAAGGCTACTAATACAAAGCCAGAGAGTATATACTATGGGCTATCCCAAAACACATAACATGATCAGATCTCCCCCCCCCCCCCCCAAAAAAAAAAAAAAAAAAAAAACCAACAACAAAAAAAATCTGAAGGATTATAAAATAAATAAAAAGATTGTGTACCTTAAACCAGAAACAGTATGTCGTTGTCTCAACTGAACTAACTCACTCGCTGCCATAGAAGGAGGTCTCTCCTCTTCAACAGGTCTTTCATTTCGCAAGAATCTGCCTCTAAGTAGTGACTGGAAAATGTATTGGCATTAGTAGCAAACCATGGCTATACTGGCAAGCAAAACATCCTAATGTTGTATAACAAAACATCACATCAGCTAACAAGTGCTAAAGCTGACCTCACTGAAAATGTTTTTGAGTACCAAGTACAAAAAACACACAATCACAAGCTAGGACACCATTAGTATAATAAAATCTATTGAAACTTGAAATATATACATGTAAAAAATAAAAATCTTAAACTAGCAAATGACATAAAGTCAATTGATAGGAACTGATTCCATAATAACATGTTACAATCATTTACCTTATATCAAAAGAATTCCAGAAAAAAACAAATCTAATCTCACCTAAGCGAAGACTTAATACAAGTATAGCAAGTTTAGCCTTCTCTCAACAATAAATATTACCTTTTATAATATAATTACAATTAATAAGCATCCAACCATACAAGCATGATTTTATTCTGGTGTTTTAATATCTACAACTAAAGGAGGAAAAAAACAGATGGTGAAGGAGTGTTTTGCAATATATAAATACATGAAAATATCTTCATGTCAACCTAGAATAGAAGGAAGTGCAATGTGCTAGACAAGACCTATCTAATATAATTTTTTTTCAAAAAGACTAATATTTACATAATCATATAGATCTAGATAAATTTCAACAAATTCAAGCTTCTTAATGAAGAAAACTAGAAAGAAAAGTCCAGTAGTCCAGACTATATCCTAATGAGATAAAAGCAAATAGGGAGAAAATCCCAGTAAAAACTGTAAAGAAGCAGAACGAAAAAGAGTATTTACATAACTTGCAGGTTCAGCCTATACTCTGCAAGGAAGAACTTTGGGAGTTACACACTAAAACATTTCTTGGGGCAGGGGAAAGCTATCCTTCAGAAACTGATTTATCAATTCCAAAACAAATGCAGAGTATTTTAATTACAATGGTATACAGCTACATGACACACCATGGAATTCTATTCTACAAATAAAATCTATAAACATTATGCAGCTCAATTCCACAATCAAATACTATTTGCCAACTTTTATCCATTTTCCAGTAGCTTATTTGCATAGTGTTTATCAAAAGATATAATTTTTGGTAGCTTTTATACAAATTTGTGGCAAAAAGCTAAAGGCTAGCTTATTTTAATTTTTAGGCTTGCTAAACACACAGGCTTGCTAAACGCACAATTACACTATCGATTTCCTGTTGATGGGGGAAAATATAACATATTCAATATCATGGGACTTAAATTAGTAGCTTAGAAGTATGAAAAATTGAACAACCTTCTTGATAAGCAACTGACCTGAATGCGGTTGCGATGAGCAAAATCTGAGACAGCCCGATGCTCCAACAAACCCTGAAGTTCCCTCTGCCTTTCTCTCTCAATCCTCACAAGCAAATCAAGTAGAGCCTGTCTTCCACGCAACCTCAGCATATCCCTACGGATATGCTCAGGTTGGCCTTCATCATGGTCAGTAACCAACCCATCACGAACTTGATCCACCTGATCACCAGGTCCAGTGGGCTGATCTTCCCGCCGGCTCCCACGAGCTCCTCTCTGCTGACTTGTCATTTGCACCCACTCCCGAACAATTCTCACCCTTTCACGCTCTGTTTCACCAAGCCATTCTGATCTGGGACTATTGTTCCTCTGAGCAACATTTGAAGAAGGCTCACTAATGCCACTCTCCATCCAGCCCCGAACTATTTGCCTCACTCTCTCCCTCTCAACATCGCCAAGATCGGGAGATTGCTCCCTACTAGACCTGTTATTATCCACACGTTCATTCTGCAACCCCATCTGATCATGGGCCCAACTGCCAAAGTCATTTTCACTCTCACTCACGTCTCCCAAACTCCCCTGAATCTCACTCTCCCGACTATCTGACATGTTTGTACTGGACATATTAGTATTAGAGTCCTCAACACTCCTCCGTTGCCTCAACCTCTCCCTCACTCTGTCACGAGCCCGACTCAACAAATGCTCATCCTCCAACTCGCGCCACATTTGCAAAATCGTAGACGCCTGAGTGCTCGGCCTCTCCACAGCCCCCTGCCGCCTAGAGGTCGGGGACTGCGACTCCCTCAAAAAGGAGGAGTCCAGCATCGAAACAGTGTGCAAACCCGCGAGAGCCATCAACTCTGACTCCCGATTCCTCCTCTCAATGGTGGTTATCATCTCCTGTGCCTGGCGGGCAGCCCACCTACTCAAAATACGAGAGTGGCGATGCCTTGCAGCCGAAGACTCTGCCAAATCATCACCCTCCAAAGCAGACCTCCTCCTCCTCCTCACGAGCTGATCACCACCCTCATCATCCTCATCATCTGGAGTCCGTGCAGAGCTACACGATGCGAATGACATACATTCATCCAAGTGCCCACGCATGAATTCCTCCAATCCACGCTCAAAATCAGAGCAGGCATCAGTGGATTCCGGTTTCTGTTGCAGTGGTTCAAAATCGGTCATCCTCACCCAATTCCCAATTCCCAATTCCCCCACCAACAGAACCCACCACCACCTTCAATCCCTCTAACAATGCAACCCCACCATTACAATTGAACCCTTAACCCTCCATTTCTCAACCAAAAAAAAAAAAAAAAAAAACCTTTTGCTCTATAATACAAAACCTCCAAAAAAAGCAAAAAAAGAAAAACCCAATTTGGGTTTTCTCAAACTCATACAAAAAAAAAAAAAAAACAGTACCCCACTAATCAGAATTAAAATTCACAGTGTCATTAACACACACCACCTGATAAACAATAACAAAGTCAAAATAAATAAATAAATAAATTTCCAAACCCTATCTAAAAATATATATACCCACAATTTAAAATTTTTGACTGGATCAATTGGAAGATGGAAGAAAAAGATTGAAGCTTTGAAATGAATTGTGGAAATTAGGGCAAAATGGCAGAACAAGGAAACGTACCTTTGAAGAAGCTCCTATATGTGTGTGTATATATATATATATGTATTGTATGTGTGTGTTATGTTTGCAAAACCCTAAACTTTTTTTTTTTTTTTTGGGTGAAAATGGTGAAAATTTCTGTTGAAGACCCAGAAAAAGAGAGATCAAAGAAGAGGATGGTATGAGAATTTATAAATTACAAAATGAGAGAGAGAAAGAGAGAGAAAGAGATGGCTTTTTTATTTTTTATAATTGAAAATGGATTTTTTTATTTTTTATAATTGAAAATGGATTTTTTTATTTTTTATTTTTTATTTTTATAAATTTTTATTGCTTTGTGAATTGAAAGGAGAGACAGCGGATCTAAAGATCAGAGAGAGAGAGGTGATCCATAGTGGATGAACACGTAGATTTTTTGATATTAATAATTTGGATTTTGACACGTCATAATGTGTGATTAGGGAAGCCAATAATAAAGAAGGACATAGTGTTTTTTTTTTTTTTTTTAACTTTTAGTAAAGCACATAGTCTCCACTAAACTCCACATAATTAACCCTTGGGATATGGTTTGCGTATTTATTAAGTGATTGAGCTAGGATTGAAAATTAGAATGTGTTTTGTATTTTCCATAAAGTTGAGTTTTAGATACTTGAATTTGGATTTGAATTTTAAAGTGATGGATTTAAAATGGTTTAATTTTAAATCTCTAAATATTAAAGTATGTTTTATAGATTTCTAAGATTCTATGGGTTTAAAAGTTTATTTCAAATTCAATGATTTTAGATTTTAAAATCTTTAGTGGATTTATCAAATCCAAATCTTTGATTCTTTTTAAATTATTCAAACAAAGTATTTGGATTTTAATTACTCAAATCCAAATTTATGTGTCCATATCCTGTCATCCAAACATTTTTGCATTCATATGAATTGTATGGATTATAAAAATATAAAAAAAATATAAAAGTTGTATAATAGTAATAAAATTATGATTATATTTAGAAGAAATGATATATTGTATATAAATTGACCCTAAAAATAAGAGACATTTTAAGTTCAAACAAATAAGAACTTAAATTTTTTTTTTTTTTTTTTGGGGGGAGTAACAATAGGCCCTTAAATTAGTTGGAAGAAGTAGATAAATTCGTTACACAAAGAAATCTTTATTAGACAAGTTTAAACGCGTGCCCATCATGTCCAAGAAGTTCTATCAAACTGAAATTAAGAAACAAAGAAATTGCCTTTTTTTGGGTAAGAGATTCACAATTTTTAGTAACAAATATTTTATGGGTTTTCTTTTACTAATTAGAGGAAAATATTGTTTGTAAGGTTTTTTTTTTTTTTAAGCTTTACAAAGGGACCAAAGACATTCCTTAAAATTGTGTTGTTATTAAGAGAGTGCTTTAGTTTTTTTTTTTTTTTTCAAATGATTTATCAATGAGTTATTTTTTCCAATTATGTTGTAAGTGTTTTGAAAATATTAGAATAATTGTATATTATTCAGCTGTATATAGAAACTGTACAAAGAAAAAACTTATTTATAAAAGCAAATTACAACTTACTCACATGTGGTTTGGGCAAAATTTAAGTTGTCTACTTGTGATTTGAAATATAATACGTTACCCACTTGAGGTTAGTTCAATTAGATTTCCTTAACCCACCTCTATTTTAAAAATGGCTAAATATGTGATTTTGCTTCACTTTTATATTTCTCTCCTCCAAACAAAAAAACAAAACAAAAAAACTAGATCAAAAAGAATCTAGCGGAACACTTGCATCATAGGATTTCAGATCACAGGTAAGCAACTTAAATTTCAGTCAAACTTTAGGTAAGTAAAGTGTAAAATTTTAAACCATAGATAGGTAACTTAAATTTTAGTCAAATCACAGATAGGTAAGTTGTAATTTGCCCTATTTTTAATCATATTTTGTGAGTGAAGTATAAGTAAAATGAGTATTATACAGGTAATGGGCTATGACTCTTATGTATAGCCTACAACTAATGAATGATTTAATAGCATTGCTCAAACTCAATATGGATTTGTAGAAAGCCAAGTTGAGTGATACAAGATCATGGAATCAGTTTGGCAAATGAGATTTAGTAAAGATGTCAACTACTTGATCATCAAAAGGAATGGATCGTAGATGTAAAGTACCCTGAAGAAGATAGTGATGAACAAAGTGGCAAACGATGTCAATGTTTTTGGTCCTCTCGTAAAAGACATTATTGTGTACAATCTATGTTGGACGCAAGCCCTCTCCTCTGTGTCTTTCCCTTTGTTGGAGTGATCAATAAAGTATTTATTCAGCAAAAAAAAAAACACCCACATTCTGAAGAAATCAATGCAACTAAAAAAAACTCAAATGTAATATCAATAATTGCCCTATATTTTGCTATTGTGCTAGAAATGCAACAATATATATCTTCTTGCTACACTGTCACTAAGACAAGTGAGTTGCCAAGTATAAAACATAAGCCAATAGTAGATAAATGTTCAATTGGATTTCATGCCTAATTCGCATCAATGTAGGCACATAATGTAGGGGGTGATTTTGAGGAGAAATTGAGTCTAAGAAACAGCGTACCCTTTAATGAATATAAAGAATAGTTGTAAAGTGAGTGGTTTGTGAATTGTGGTATACGAAAATGTACTGACTGACTATATGAACTACATTACAAATGTTTAGATGAGTCAATGTAAGGTATTCTAGGTTGCCAACTAGGTGTTGCCTTTTATTAGAAAGTGGTATAACACTATAACATGAAGAGTTTAGCCACCACATGAGTTAAATCGTGTGTTAAGCTCGAGTTGTGTATCAATAATCTTTTTTTTTTTATTATAAGGTGTATCAATAATCTTACTATCATCAATTTTGGCAATGGAAATTAGATCATAAATGCACTTGGCTTGAGTGAAATAGTAGTAGTATAAAAACGATGTTACTTATTACCTCAAGACAAGTAGTAAGTTGTCCAAGATTTTCTTTCCATATTTAGTAAATGCATTTGATAAATAACACTTAAGTCATACAAACAAGCAAAATAATTAAGATGACCTATACTAGTGTTGAATTAGTCGCTTTTAAGCATTAGTATAAACCGCTTAGCCTGACAAAGGTAAATGCCTCTAAATTACCTAAAAATTAGCTTTGGTTGGTGAAGACAATTACTCATGAGTTTTATTTGTTAGAGGCAAGTCCAAATAGCTCTTCTTTAGAATGGTTTTCTTCATTTTTTTTTCTTTTTTCTTTTTTAAAGTTGAATTTTGCAAGCTAAGTTTGAGTTGCTTTTATAAGTTCAGGGCATAACCAAGTTGACACAACTTGCTAGGATAATGAGGTATGTAGCACTTTGTTACTTCATAAAATTTGAACTCTAGACATTAATTCTTCATTTTTTTTTTCTTTTTTCTTTTTTAAAGTTGAATTTTGCAAGCTAAGTTTGAGTTGCTTTTATAAGTTCAGGGCATAACCAAGTTGACACAACTTGCTAGGATAATGAGGTATGTAGCACTTTGTTACTTCATAAAATTTGAACTCTAGACATTAAAAGAGGTTGAAATAAATAATCAAGCCTCAATGAAGCTTATAAAACTTGTTGAAGTCATCTTAACTAACATAGGCCATGTTTAGTATGCTATAATAGATCATATAATGCAATGATTATTCATGAAGAATAACAATTCGGTTATTTGATTACATCTTCATTACGAAGAATAGTTATTCCTTAGTAATGACTATTCCTTAAATTGAGGAGTAGATATTCATCTCTAAACGGTTTGTAATAACTACTCTATAGTAGGTGTAATAAATTTTAAAATTAATATATTTCTTAAAAAAAAAAATACAAACTATCCACATTCACATAACAATTATAAAAAGATAATCTCTCTTTCTATCTACCCAAATAGAAACTTTCTATATGCACATAACAATTATTTTATTCTATTTTTTATAATTAACAATTAATTTTATTCTAATTTTACAACAAAATGTATGAATGGTAATAGTTATTAATATTACAACATCTTTTATTATTAGGAAAAAAAATTACCATTCCTATCACAATTTTCATTTAGTACACCAAACAGGTCATTAAATGATAATGAAAAGGAAAATAACTTATAAGATTAGCATATAGGGGCATAATTTAATTCCATTTTGATGGCAATAATTGGCCCTTTTGTTCAATACAAATTATTGAATGGAAATTTTACTTGCACAGAGGCAATAGTAAACGAAGAATAGATTTATTTTCCAAAAAGAGTGGCTAAAGACCCTTTTTGTTCTTTTTCAAGAAATAAATTTAAAGCATTTTTCACCATATAAAAAGAAACAATAAGTTTATTCATTAGAGCTATCATCGAGAGCAGACGCCATAGGTTGAAACTCTCTCAAAAAAAAAAGTTTATTCATTAAAATGTCAAGGGGAAAAAAACTTTAAATTTTAAGAAGTACCAAAAGAAAAAGACGTTAGTTGTGATCTTTCACAAACAATTTGGTGTCGGTGCATATAAATTGCAAACTTGTCTTGGGAAATTGTCATTGTCATAGCTACCATAGACAAAATTATTCCTAATGAGAAACACATGTCCAAACTTCAATTTTCGGGAAATTCGTATGGGAGTCATTAGTAAAACATGTGTTTTTAGATTTTCACACTTGCAAGTAAACATGTCTTTCTCATTAGTGGTCTCAGATTTTCGGGAATTCTTTTTTTTATTTTTAAGAAATAATTATAACATGCTACTAACCTCGCAGTTCAAATCCTTTCTCCCTAGACCCCCAAGTACTTTATACATAGAGAGATACAAATTCAGCTACAAGGCCTTTGGCAGATTTTCGGGAATTCTTAAGATCAATTTAATCAATAATGTTTATGAAAAATTTTAACGAATATTCTAAAAGCATTTATTAGTAAATTATTTTTAAAATGTTTTTATTAGAAAAAGAAAAACAATTAATATTTTGATAACTTTTTCAATTTCTCATAAAAATGTATAATAAAAAAATTTCTTAAAATAGTTTATTAATAATTATCTTAAAAGCACCCATTAACATGACCCTTCATTTATAATTAAGATCAATTATTTTTTGTTTGAGAATATAATTGAGATCAACTAATTAATTTCTGACTCATGGGAAATATTATCTTTAGGAACTTACTATTTTTAGATGTTTTACGGTATTGATTATAAAAGATTTCTCTTAGACTTTGTCAATTTCTTGCGGAATTTCCATTGTGGTTTCTCTTACCTAATTCTCAATAGTAACAACTATTTTTTAAAAAAAATAAAATAAAACATATTCTTGAATATTTCCACATTGTAGGTCTTATGTACGTTAAGATGTCAAAGTCCTTCTTAAGTCCGAACGTTGACTTGTGCCTTTGTGCGAGCATAAAGGTAGAAATTTACCTATCCAAAAAAATAAGGTAGAGAAATTTAAGCGAAATTTTAGGAAAGTTCTCAGAGGAATGATTAATATTAATAAGATAAGTTCGATAGAAAACGAAGAAAAATACAACCAATAAAAAAAACTTTTTTAAAAGTTTGACTACATTTTGGTTTATTTCTTTATTTAATTATTATATAACTCTGAACAACAAATAAGGAAGATGGATTTGAACTCGAAAATAACACCACTTAGCCAAAGAGGCTTCTTTTCTTTTTCTTTTTCCTTTTTTATGGAACCAAAAAGGTATTCAGATATGGGTTCCAATTAACTCAACTGACAAAGTCTCTAATAGTTAAATAAGAAATCTGGATTTCAATCTCCGTCTACACTAAAAACCAAAAAACCTTTTTTTTTTTTTTTGAACAAAAAAATCTCTAGGCATTCAGTAAACTCAAATTTGCCACAGATTTTTAATATACAAAAAGAGATGAATGAATGGAAAATTATAATACTAAACCCCAAAAAAAAAAAAAAAAAAAAAAAAAAAAAAACTTAACAAAACAAAATATATTGATTTCGAATTTTCAACTATGTACAACTTAGCAAAATCAATAGTGCTTTATCATATTTTTGTTGTAACTTGTAATAAGGAAATAATAACTTGCCTCCTTAACGAAAAATTATAAAATTCTCATGGTGGATAAATAATGTGGTTCACCATTCCACTAAAAGACTCCTACTTATTTAAAATTGCTGAGTCAAAAAAAAAAATTAAATAGAAACTGATTACTAATTCAACATTTTAAACAAATAGGAGTCTTTTAGTGGAATAGTGAACAACTGACGTATTCAACCATGAGAACTACATAATTTCTCTTTTTCAATTGCATTATCTATTCTTTGTCATTTAAAAATTAAAATACCTCCATAAAATCAAAAATATTTCAGAATTTGTGCAATCAATATGTACTAAATATGTTTATCAAAAATAAAAGAAAAAATATGTACTATATATGGAATTTGGATAAAGAAATGTGTGAGCCAGACATCATGACTAGGAAAATGTACAGTTTTAGGATCAAATTATGACAAATTAAGGGGCTGTTTGGATCACTTTTTTTTCATCACTCAATTTCCGTCACTCATCAGTCATCACTTAAAATACCCTACCCGTTTGGCACCATCACTCATTACTCATCACTTAATATTTTTCACATTGTTTGTGGGCCCCATACCTATCACTCGGTATAACTTTTTTTTTTCATTCAAGTACCCAAACTCACCAAACCCAGTGAAAAAAAAAAAAAAAAAAAAAAAAAAAACTGAAGACCAAACCCAGTAAAAAAAAAAAAAAAAGGTAGATTGGTCAAAAGTTGCGGATGAGTTATGACTAGTGGGTCCCATGTGTGTTTAATTACAAAAATACTATTGAGTTATGAGTTATGGAAACTGAAAATAGCCAAAATGTGTTTTCAGTTTCCATAACTCATAACTCAAAAATCAGAAAATTGAATGATAGAAACAGAGTTATGGAAACAGAATTATCGTGCAGCCAAATGGATTTCTAGCTATGAGTCCCACCATTTTTGAGTTATGAGTTATGGAAATAAAGAATTGAGTTATGGAAACAAACCATCCAAACAGCTTCTAAAGTTTCACTTAAAAATTGAGAAAGATACACAATTATGGGAAAACCGAAAACCACATTAGATTAATAAGATGCTTAAGTGATAATGATGAGAATGATATATATACACACAAACGTGTTGAAACGCTACAGTTCAGCTCTCTCTACCGCAAAAATAAATAAATAAATAAATAAAAATAAAATAAAATAAAATAAAAAAATTGTAGGTGAAACAAGCTTACTTTTATGTGTGTGAGAGAGAGAAATTGGATTACAATACTTACCCATAAGGCCACGGGTGATACTTAGTGAAAAAGTGGATTTATAACACTAATTACAAATTGACATATAAACTTAATGTGAATTTAGGTGTGAGTTTGGATGTGTCACTAGAGTTTATGTATATAAATATATTGGTCTCACCAACATTAGGAAGGCCATGTTGTTATATCTAATAAGGACCGAAACATCAATAGGCTGTTAAACACACAAAGAATTATCTTTTGCATTTGATGCACGTATTTGAGGTCTTATAACATGTAGCATGTAGGCTATACAAGTGTCTAAATCCTACTAATTATGACATGTTGATCTGTTACATACAACGAATACATGAAATATTTTCGTCACATGCATAGACATGTCTATTGACAATATACTGATATAAAATTCTGAGTTAAGACAATTAATTTTTATGGCAGTTGAAGATAATTTCCTATAAAATAAATATGTGTATAATTTGAATTTTCCTAAGATTGTTTTTTTAAATGATTCCTTCCTATTTGTCACTAAGGCCTCCAAAGTTATGATATTCTTCAAATAGAAACCTCAAAGAGGAAATCTGACTTGGTCAGTGTCGGCAAATGAGGGTGTAAAGCTTAATTAGTTTTGACTGTTCATATTAGATTGATGCCAACTAGGTAACCATTTTGGTTCATTTCAATATAGATCTGGTCTAGACTCTAGAGCTAACAAGGTACGTAGGGGCAGCAAAACGGACACTACAATTTGTCCGCTTGAATGTTGGAAACTAGGTTTAAATTTAACAAATGAATATTTATATTACTAATGAATTAAAATACCTTAAAGTTCTTAGGAGAATTCTATCACTGAGTTTATAAAATTCTATTTATTTGTTTTAAAATAAGTGAATTGGATTTTATTATGTCATTAATAATAGATATATACAACTTATCAAATAATGAGATTGTAATTCTTTTTTTTTTTTTTTTTGAAACAAGATTGTAATTCTATTTAAATAAACATAACTTGAAATTTTTTAAGAAATTATATGCTTTGAAAAATTATACACACACACACACACACACATATATATATATATATATTGGGAGTTATAAGCCTAGTTACTTTGCCATTTCATATTAATAAGATTTTTTTACATAAGATTAAGATTAAAATTAAACAAATTTAGGGGACCATGGACCCTAGCCTAACGATGCTCTACCAATGACAATGAAGTTATCCTAAGAACTCTAATATATATTGTGGGGCTAGAGAATTTGTGACCCTAGCCCACTTTACATTAGGGCTCAAGGCCTGAGCCAAGGAGAACTATTGTCGAAGACGCATAGTGAAAGTCTAAAAAAGGCCTAAGGATATGGCCGAGAACGATCTTATGCTCGGCACCCCATAGAGCCCCTAAAGGAAAGGACGAGCTCAGCGCAAGAGCAGGCCAAGTGAAAAAGCTGTCAATACTGTAATAAAGAACTCTGCGTCTGACAGGTCCATACTCTTCACCATGCTATTCAGCTTTTACAACAACCCCCAACCACTCTAAGTATGGGCTGATAGGACAAGTCTCAATCCAGAAAGTGGAGCTTACACGTGGACACTGGAAGGAGGGTAAATGTTAGTATAAAAGGGAAAAAAAACCAATTGAAGGGGGGGTCGTCCCCCAGACCATGGAGTCTTAAAAAATGAGAATAATAAGAATACTAAGCTCCTCGGACGAGGTCTAAAGACCGGAACCACTCATGTTGCACCAGAAGAAGGTCTTGTTAGACACGTCAGGTTCACCCTCATGTAAATTTTCATAAAAACCACAACCAACCGCTGTTCGGTGACTCAGGCCTAACCTTTCAAGCTTACGCTCTACAAATTATATTGTTTGGGCTCTTAAACGTACGAACCCAATATCATTTTAGGGTCATTACAAATTGTGTCTTTACATATATATATATATATATATATATATTCCCGATTTCAAAAATTAAAGATTAGTATTGTAAACAAAATTTTCAAAGTATCTCACCAAATTTTGATGTTTTTGGGGAGATAAATTTGACTGTTACAATGAGGAATGAAATATTTAAAACCAAAATATCTTTGTTAGAAATATTAGAATGTGTCAATTAATCGAGCTGCATGCACCTTATTTTGATGTCATAATAATATTTTTGTGAAATTACCTAAAAGGCTAAAAACATATTATTTTAGGGATTTTTAATTAAATTAATCAAAAGAAAAAGGTGATACTAATCTCCTGCTGGCACACAAAGGGAGAAAAAGTAGAGGGACAAGTGGAGCTTAATCACAGAAAAAGTTATGTCTATTGAAGTAAAAAAGATAGGGTGACAAGTACAGTAACACCTAGAGGGAGAATAACTTCAGGGTGTACCAAAGCAAGAAAGTAGAAAGTAAGAGGTCCTTTTTTTAAATTTCTTTTTTCAACAAGAGGGACCAGTTTGATATCTAGGAATTGCCACGAGGGAAATCAGGGCCTTGTCTTACTCTTAACGCTTATTGGAGGTTGAGCATATGTATCATTCATGTATGTTGGGCTTCCTTTTTCAATGCTGCTGATGTTGAAAATTGAACTCGAAAAAAAAAAAAAAAAAAAAAAGGTCATGTTCGAGGCACAAGTGTCTTTGAGAATGAGAATATACTTCTTTTTTTTTCCCCCCCAGATTGATGACTGATTAGGAACCTCAAAAACAAACGTCACTGATTGCTCTACAAGTACTGGTTTTTTTAGACTTGTAGCAAGTCAAAAGTCTTTGTTGGGTTTGTTTCCAAAATGTCTCACATTTGATCACCTCATCCAAAACACTAATTTTGTTTTTTTTTTTTTATCATTTTCTTTGGAATTAATGAAAATATACTATAGGTTATAGGTTTCAAGTAGAGTCTAGCTAGCAGGGAATAACCGAATAAGAGATTTAAATTTGAATGATGTCTATATCAAAATTCAATTGATACTTTTGTTTGATGATAAAGAACAATTACTATAAAACATATACAGCATACTGTAAGTTCAAATCTTATAGGGGTGTTTGGTACAGTTGTTTAAATAATAGTTTTCAATGTTTAAACACTACAATATGTATTTCCACAATATTTTTTAACTCATACGTATTTCCACAACACTTAAATAATGATATTAAAAATCTCTAATCACACGTTTAAAAGGCATTTGTGCTCCACAATTGTTCACAAATCTATCCTTGGGACAAGCTTAATTCCTGGTTTGTGTGGTACATCTATTATCTATTATATTAAGTCATTTTATGTCGAAAGCTAGCTTCATCTCTATGTATATTTTTCATTTAAAGGAGACAAATTTGTAAAATAAAAACTCACTATTTGAAACCTCTCACTAAACTCACGTTTTCAGCAGTTTACAATCTCTTTATCTCTTCTCCTTTTTTGAAATTTAAACAGACAAACTCTATTCTAATCTCTTATATTTTTTAAAAAAATTTAAACTGATTCACTACTTTTTTTTTCTTGCTAAACTATGAAACAAACCCCCCACCCCCCAAAAAAAAAGTCATATCGCAAGCACAAACTGTGTAAAAAGTCATATGAAACAAACCCCCCCCCAAAAAAAAGTCATATCGCAAGCACAAACGGTGTAAAAAGTCACATCACACGCACAAACTGTATATGATAAGGCTAGCTACTTTTATTTTTACTTTGAGGCTAGCTACTTTTATTTTTACTTTTTTGAAGGGTTATTTCAAGTATGCTCGAGCATTTTATCTCCTCTCTAATTTGCAATTCGATCTACCATCTTCAATGATATCATGATTCATGTATGAGCTGGTGGGGTTGAACAATTTTGCCAGAAAACCAGCTGCCTATCTTTTTTCGTTTTAATCTTTGAAAGATTAAAGTAACTATAGTCGTAGAGGTGATGGTCCATGGACAGCTAAGGCCGAAAAGTGTTCATATTTTGTTGTGCATGGCAAGTACAACATCTTTGCCCTCACAATAATTTCCTTTTCACTGTAAAAAATAATAAAAAATATAAAAAATCCAAAAAAAAAAAATCTTTAGAAAATCATCTTCCTTTTTATTTTGAAAATTATTTTGACAATACTAAAAATACTCATTTTATAGTTCTAGGGAAAAAGGAAGAATAAACACAAGCATAACTACTCTATAAACAAGGTGGTAGATTATTGATTTTTTTAAAACTTATCGACTATTTAACACTATTCAAGAAAAAATATATAGAGGTGGGCTTCATATCTGCTACCACCCCATTAAAATTTTGAGGAGGAAAAAACTAGTATGAAATATAATGGTTAATAAAATAAATAGGAACACATATATATTAATTGAAGTGCAATAAACTATTTTAGCTTGAATGAAAATAAAAGGATAATTAAGAAAATATTTTTGCTTAAATACTAAATTACTTTAGTCATTTATGTTGTGTTAAGATAGCTTAACCCCGGTTAATTAATTTAATTACCCAAGTTGATTAATTAGATCAAATTACATGCAAATCGTGGAGGCACCAACAAATCACCAAATAAACTAAATGCAGTGGAAATTAAATTGACACGGTGATTTATTGACAAATGGGGAAAACCTTTCGTAAGAAAAAAAAAACTCTCACTGGGTGAATTTAACATCACTGCTCCTAAGAATACACTAATCAATAATCAAGCAACTACAAGTATGAGAAATCTTACTATTACCCTAGCCTATCTCAAAATACCAACCTACAGTTGAATCTTCGCTCCAATACCTCATTGGACTTTATCTTGTAGTAGCCTTCTTTGTTTTGATGCACAAATCTCCAATCTATGACTACTTCCTTTGCACGGATCTCAGTACGTAACTAACTCCAGCAACTTGAATGATTGTTGTTAGCTACGAAGTTCTTCACTTCATCAACAATGAGGATCAGGAAACACTTGTTTACAAAACCCTATAGCATACAAATGCAGTAGCTTCTTACAGAAAAAATTAAACTCTTGGTCTCTGTGTGCGTATGTGACGGCTCTTAAAATAAGCCTTATATATGTCTAGGGTTGTAAGAAAAAACACCCTAAACAAATACATCAACATGAGCCAAATTTTAGACCTAGAAATCCTGAAATCTTAATTCTTGATAGATTGAGCTTGTGTCAAGCTTCCCATTTAGTCACGATAGCAGCTATCTGTCGATCTTTAATAAAACAGTTTTTTTTCACTTGTTTCTTGGATCAATTTTCATGTATTTAATACTAACACTTGATATGTTTGAACAACATATTTCTTGATGTATTAAACTCAACTTAAATCTACCCAATTACAAGTAAAGTGCATTTTATCAAAGGATTAGCCTATTACATAAAAAATATAACCCTAACAACTTAAAACACCAAAATTGTAGAAAATCATTTTCAAAAATTCTTTTATATTATATATTTTTTCAGGAGGGCCATACGTCACAACCTAACTATTCATTTCATTTTTCTAGAGCCTCTTTGAACCAATTAATTTTCTTGGGGGGCCAAACTTTAAATAACTATATAAATATATTTATTATGAAAAAAAAAAAAATTTAAGCTAGGGAGAAGAAAGGGGTATTAGCAAATTTGTCAATATTGTATTGTACTGGTAGTGTTGACTGATATTTTCTGAATCGGTCATTAAATAGGTATAAATACCCCTGAAATGTACCAATTAAAATATTAGCTTGAAAAGAAAAAAAAATTCAAGTGTTTTCATCGATATAAGAAATAAAAACGGTTTTAAAACATGCTATTAGGACTAATGTAACTAGCTAATCTGTTGAACTTATAAAATATATTAATTATAACTTATATGTTTATAAATAAATAAATAAATATTACACCAATATTTATTAGTATCGAAATATTTCTTTATCCAAATTAAATCAAAATGGCCTTTTGTAAAATAGTTACAAATTTTAGGTTGTTTATTTATTTATTTCTATATTTTTGTATGAAACAAATCTAGGTCCTTATTTATGAGGTCCATCTGTGTGTGTATATAAATATATAATAAATCTTCCTTTTCTTTTAATTGTATCTCTTACATGGGATGCAAAGGGGACAATAAAACGAGTTAATTAATAGGCCACAATTGAAAGCTCTATAGTGATTGGAGAACAAGATTCTTTAAAGTTGCTTTCTCTCAAAGTCAAGAAAGTTTTTTAATAAAGAAAATGTATACTTGATTGCAATCTAAAGCTCAAGTAATTAAGCTACTACTCATTGGCCATCTTTTCTATAAAGTAGCAAGATAATATTAAAGGGGTAATTAATTAAGTTCTTTTTTTTTTTTTTTTGAAGAGAATTAATTAAGTTCTTTGATTAGCATGCTTACATAAGATTGAAGCCAAACAAAATTATTTTGTTAGCGGGGCCATTGATTGAAGGGTTTGAATTGCCCGATGACTAAGGTTTTAGAATTAAAGGCTACCCTAGCCAACCTATTTTTACTTAATCATTACTACTTAAGGGGGAAGATGAAATATGGTAGCCTTTGTTTTATGTAGAATTTTTTCTTGGTTCCAACATTGGAAAGGAGTTTCAAATATAATAAAGTTCTCATTTTATATTCTTTGAAAAGCACATCCTATCTATGGGTCTGTTGAACATAATAATCTACTCTTGGCCAAAAACTAGGAGATTGTTTTCTATCTAAAAAAATAATAATATAAAAATCTAGAAATTGTGTGATGTATTTTTTTTTTCATTAAGTGGTTACGAGATTTTTTTTCTAATTTAATAATTCGATAATTAGAAGATAATAAAATTTAAACTCTGAATGTTTTCGTTGGAAACATCAAAAAAGGTAAACTGGTTGAGTTATAAAATTCTTTATTGTAGTTGCATTATCTGTGTATCACGGTGATTATAGTAATTAAGCTATATAATGGATGGTAACTTTTACCTATTAAAAATTTGGAGAGAGAGAGAGAGAGAGCATATGTCACCACTTACTTCTAAAGTTGATGTTATTGCATGGTAAAAAAAAATCACTTCTCCAATTTTAAAATTTGGTTTTATAGTATCCAATTTTCAAATTCAACGTAGCATCACTTGGTATAATATGAGTAGTTCCTTTACTATTAGTATTAGCCTTTTTTTTTTTTTTTGGTTGGCCAATTAATTAATAGCCATGAATTACTTCCCATATAGTGTCCGAAATATCTAAATGTCGTAATAAGTACACGACTACATGCGTACGTAGACTTCCATTCGATATCATTAAAACTCTTTTTTGAAAGAGAGAAAAGAAAAAAAAAATCCTTAAAGTTTTTTTATTTTTTTATTTAAATATAAGCATGATAACAGAAGGGGGGTGTCTCTTATATTTCGCAAATAATAGGTATATAAAAACAAATAAAAAAGACAATTTCTAAAAACAAGAATCATAAAAATTACGATAACTTAAAAGGATGGTTCCATAAAAATGACAAATAAAAAACTCTTTTTTTTTCTTATTTTTTGTGTTCTATATTATACCATACAAAATATAATATGTACTGTGAATTTTTTTTATTTTATATTTATATATATATATATATATAAAGTGTAACTTCAGCCTATCAAATACTTTCTTTTTTTTTGATAAATAGTGTCACACCAACAAATAACAATTGTTATTGTGATATAAACGTCTCAAAATTATTACTTTATTAGTAATAATACTAAAATTTGGGAACATATTTTTAATTCCAGGTGTCATGCATTGGGGTCTATATATCATGTTGTGAAAGGAGGAATGTTCCCTCATGGAGCCCACTTGCCTTTATGCATTTGCTTGGCAACATAACTACGTTCCTTCCTCTTGCCTTGATTTTCAAGGTTTTTTTTTTTTTTTTTGATAATGAAAAACGGTAAAACCTATTCGAACTCTTGGCATGTATTGGTAAAATAAAATAAAGAAATGGATAAGGTGAAAGCTCACCTGAATATATTATAGATATATATATGCGCGCATGATGCAACCCATCTAATAATTATAATGATAAGGATAGGTCAAGGAAGTTTTGTCGCCATTTTGTTTTTTATATAATTCTGACATATCAAATCGGAAAAAAGGGTACGTGTCTTTTTATATAAAACTTTTTTGGATTAACCATGCTTAACTTGGATCTGTTTTAAGGATAATGTTGTAGGGAAATAGAACAATGACTTGCTTGAACAAAAGAAAAGGTGAATGAGAGTGCCTGAAAATAATATAACAATGACTTGCCTGAACAAAATGTTAATTTACATTTGCATCTTCTTATTTGGTTATTAATTATTAATTTTTAAATCAAATTACAGATAATTTATTATATTAGATAAGTAACATCCAATCACCGCACACTATTGGTGCGATGGTCACTCTACAAAAATAAATACTTGTGAGGTATGGGAAGAAAGGGTCAGAGTTTAAGTTTCCAGGAGGAAGTTTCATACACATATATACTTAAATTAGGTTAAAGTAGAATTCTATCTTGTATCAAAAAACTAAAAAAGCCCAAGATATCATTAGCTTGACCTAACTGTTATTAGTAGTTTGTACACTCTCATATTTTTAGTTATCTTATTTATAAATTCAAGGGAACATGGCTTCCTTCATTTTCAGCTCATTTCATTAAACACAAGATTGTAACTGAGGTTTAAGGGCTAGTTGATTAGACTAGCAACTAGAAATTCTTGAATAAAACAAGGTTTTACAAAAAAAATAAAACTAGCAAATTGATAACCAGTACCCTGATGTTGTAATCAGGAGACTTTTCAGCATGACTTCTTTGTGGACAACTTGGAATTAATTTGAGCCACAAAACCCAATTATAGTTTTCTGAATCATTGAAAATGACCATTAGTCATTTACTCTGTTGTTCCACAATTTCTATATCTTCCAAAAGTTCTAATTAAGCATGTAAAGCTAAATATGGAGGTCATATCTTTAAAAAAAATATAAACCATTAAATAGACATCCAAGATTTAAAAATAAAAATAAAAAAACATTCTGCCTTTTCATGACAATCCAAGATATGCCAATAAGATATATAATAAGGAATAATTGCTTTGAAAGCTATACTATAAATTATAGAACTCTTGATTGTATCTTATTGAAATGTTTTTGACCACATTATTGACATTATTCTTACACAATAATGTGAATGAATATATGAGACCACAAAAGTTGCCCTCGCTCTAAGGAACAAACCATATGCGGTAATGTACAATATTGTGTGCATGAAACGTAATTCTAGGACAATAATTTATATGTGTCCATTAGCATTGAGACAAAGACTTTGGTATATAAAAAACAGTGTTAAGTTGTGTTAGGTAATCTATCATTATCCTCCGTCTCTATGCAATTTGTCTCCTTTCCATCAACCAAATCATTCTATAATGTTTTAGCAAAAATCCATCTCCATTTAGCCAGAAAATAATTTCCTCCATTACTCTGCACCTTTGGAGTTTCATGGTGTTTGATCTACTATAGAGATAATATATAACTTGGTCAGAATTGGTAGCCTCTTTGGAAAACAAAATCACATTGCAGTTGGAAGTGTCTTTCCTGGATTTGGGGTTTTGAAGGTGGTGATGAATAAGAGTATATATAGAATCCTAAGTTATTGATGGAATTTGAGAAAAATGAAAGAATAATAATATTTTTGGGTCCATGCATGTAATTGTAACCCATACATGGGTTGGACTTTGCTGCTGTCTAGTTCCAGTGTAGGGAATATGCCATTTCACTCCATGAAAAGCCCCATAACTTTCTGTGCATAATCCTACCTTTTTTTTCCTCAATCAACGTGCCTGTAACTATTATGCTAATAGAATCATATGGTAAAACGTGAAAAGTAAGATAAAAGATTTTTGTTCGTTACGAATAAAATTGACAAAAATTAAGAGGGAAATAACTCTTATACATACTCTAAAGTCACCGTTCTAGTTAAAAAAATGTGTATATGTATAATAATCATTGCTCAACTAAAAACCTCGCCAATTGCCAAGTTTAGTTGTGCAATACACAAGTGAACGTCACTCATGTATTTGATATATTATTACTCAAGTTTAGAATCTGTTTGTTAATTACTATTTTTTTTTTTTCAATTTTTTGTGAATTGACTGTTTGAAACAACTGTGCCTTAAAATAAAAAAATAAAAATTAATAAATAAATAAATAAAACTGTACTATAAGAAAATACGATTTCAAAACGGGAAGTCACGACTAACTCTAAATTCTAGAATACCACTCTGTCTGAACCTCTCCCAAAATAAAAATAAAAAAAGAAATTGATGTGATGGGAATAAAGACTGAGGAAGGAGGACAAGATTTATGAGGAAAAAAAAAAACTATATGCACAATTCCTTTTAACATTTATAAACGAGTGTCAGTTTCTTCTTCAAACTCTTCTCTTGATACATTTCTTCCCTTTTCTCTTTTATATTTTATATCTCACTATTTTATCCAATCTTTATTTTAATCTACATCTTACTTTATCAATGGGGTATCTCCCATTCAATCTGTATATTTTTTTGAGTAAAATCTGTATACTCTATCATTGTGTGTTTAGGACTTAAAGAGATTATAAATGGTTTCTTCACCACTATTTTTTTAATACAGTAAGTCATGTTAATAGACTATATCACGTTAAAGAGAATGGTATAACTTTATATAAAAAATAATTAAAATAAGAAGATATCAATTCCTTGTTAAAGTTAACAAAATTGCATTTGAATTTTATTTTTTATTTGGGTAAGATAGTTTAACAAGTGATGAATTGATATAAGATGCACTGTGCACTTTGCTTTGAGGATTTGTTTTGATCATTTTCTTTATGTGGTGATGAGGATTAATACGTTAACTTCTCCTTTCTATTTTAATACAGCCAAAAAGCCCTTGTGGAAGTGGACATGTCCAATATTATTGAGCTTTAATAGATTAACTTAAGCTCTTATTTCCTAATTAATCTCCTATAGCCTTATGGTTCAACAGGTATATCTTGGTGTATAATTAAATTAAGTTGTTTAATTAATTAGCTTATGTATAACTCTTTTAAAACTTTACTTTAAAAAAAGAAGATACAACTATAAATTTTTTTAACCTTGTTTGTTAAGTCTAATAAACCATTAAAATAAACTCTCTCAAGGAACAGTGACTTAATTGAGAGAGGGAATATCATGTTTCAAGTGTATTCATGTATTCACCCAGCCTGTCACGCACAACACATAGGATCCGGCCACTAGAGTCGTACGTGTTGTGTGGATCTTACGTGTTGTGAAAGACCCTGTGTATATATCCGAAGCATAATATCCTCTTACAGTCTTACCTTTAATTGGACAGCACAAGCACAAACTAAAGAGATTTACCCCCAGCCCCTGGTTTACAGATTACAGTTTTATACTTTTTATCCAGCGAAAAGGGAAAAACCATAGTCATGTCTTCTGCATAATTTCATGGTTCTGATGGGTCAACATGCGAATTATTAAGTGGCTCACATGTGAACATCTCATTTTCTTTTTAGTTTCTTCGTCCATTTGGTTTGTTGCAAATGATTTTCCACCAGATTTTTAGCTTATTAGAATATTGGCGGCAGAGTCTTGTGGACGCATAGTACCCCAAAACAAGTGCAATGCACCACCAACCAAACTAGCCCTCAGACTTAAATAAAAAAATGAAAAATTCATTTCAACGTGTATTCTTTTTAGCCATTTGGAGGCCTCTGGTTGTCTTTGCTCTATATTGTTTTGGAATTTAGTGATTATAAGGGGAAACATCCATGGATTTTCCCAGATAGCCATGGCCTACATAATGGAACATTATCACTTTTAAGTTTTAACCATCATTCTAATTGAACTCTTCACTACTTCGCGTCACTTTCTTTTCCTTTTTTCTGAGTTATGGTAAAATCCTCTCCGTTTTTGTCTTTTGCCCGTGACCCCATATATGTCAACTTTCTAATTAGGGCTTTAAATGAACAAAGTGGTTCAAAAACACCTTGATGATTCGATAAAAAGAACATTAATGTTTGTTTACTTATAAATAAACTAAGTTTAAGCCTTAATTTTATATTTGTTTGGTAAACGAGCCAAGCTCAAGCAGAATAAATAAATAAATATTTTGTTTATGAACAAACTAGTCAACAATAAGCTCGATAAAAATATAATAAAAAACAAGTCGAGCATAGGCTCATTTATGAACTTGAAAAATAAATTTATATCTTACTAAACATTTAATTAATTGAGAGCTTGGACCACCCATCCAAACTAAATGGATTTAATAATATGGATTTGATAATAACTTGTGTTGAATCTCAAGCTCAGCTTGACTAATAAATCAAGTTTAGTGAAGTTGAGCCCAAGTTTTTAGACTTTTGATAAGTTCAAGTTCAAACATTATTTGTAGGCTTAGTTAGAGCTTGAGCCAAACCTGAATATTTTACTTACTAGACAAAACTCAATTCATTTACAGTCCTAATTAGAGTGACTCAACCATCCCGTACTTAGCCTCGAAAAATAATAATAATAAAAAAGAGGGTCTCATACATTCTACATCCTTATTTTATATTGTTATATTAAAAATTACTTTCCTCTCTAGGATACAAGCAATATTAGAGAAATAAAATTTTAACAACTTTTTCATAACTTGTTAAGCTAATAAATTGTTATTGGAGTAACATTGTTTTAATATAGTTCAACCTAACACTTCGTGTACACACAAACCACTTCATATAAAAAAGTTATAAAAATTTGTGTCACTAAACTTAATGGTAAGATATATTTGTGGTTTAAATTGTTGAATTGGAATTTTGTTCTTGAATAATAGGCACTCAATTGGGTCCTCAAATAAATTGCTAAGAAATATTAGTGTAGACACTCTATTATGCACTCATATTACCGGTCTCTCACATTTAGCATGTGGCTCTTCAGAATTTTTTTTTTTAGCCAAATCAAAGAGCATTATTATAGCATTAAAATTTTGCAAAATGGTACGGTTCTCAACTAGTTTGAAGAGCATTATAGCATTTTGTAAAATCGTTCCTACTCTTCTTTTTTTTCCTTTTTTTTTTTTTTTATTCAGACTTTCTCTCTCCCTCGCTTCTCTAAAGAATAACTTATGATAAATCTTAGTTAGGTATATAAGAAAATGAAAGGTGAGACATAGAGTATGTTTGAAAATATAACAAAAATAGGAAAGTGGTATTTCATTTTAATATTGATTTTTTTTTTTTTTTAGAAACAAACACACACACAAAAGGAAGAGGGAAAAGGGTTCTAACACAAAGGCACATTACAACTCCACTCAAGAGTCATGATAACTTTTAAAGGGAGAGTGGGGGCAAGTTATACTACACACAACACACTCTCTTAAGTAATGTGGGGACAATTTATAACACACACACACAAGGAAGAGGGAAAAGGGAATATTGATTTAATTTGTAACACAAATATTGTCATAAGATTAAATTAAAAGATTCTCATATCATATGTCGTGGTATATTTTCAACATATGATTAAGTGGATCTTGACTTTAATGATAAAAGTGAATCTCAGTCTCCATCCAAGGGAATACGAGGCCAAAGCTTGAGGGAGTTTATTTCTAATCTGAACACGGAACATCAAGACTTTCTATTTTGTGAATTTCAGTTAACTCAACTGATGAAGCCTCTAATAATTCAATAAAAAGTTTGGGGTTCAATCCCCTCCTCAGTAGCAGCTCCAAAAAGTTTTTTTTTAGGGTGGTCATTAAAAACACTTAATTTTAAAAAAAATTATTAATAATAAAACTTGAATATATTAACATCACAAAATAAAAACATATTCAAATACATAAAGTTTCTTTAAAAACCTTCTCCCCTCTCCCTGTGTATTAGTGTTAAAAATATTTAGTATTCTAAAAAAAAAAATACATAAAGTTTTAAAATTTTCTTTCACAAGTTTTCATATTTTAAAATTGTTGTATGATATGATAGTTTCACTATTAATATTATCAGCTACATCTTTTTCAATATACACAACCAAGCAATTATTAACTTACCGATCTCCTATTCAATTACTAACATATTGCCTAAATAAGTACTAATATAAAGGGAGGATGGGGCAAGTTATACTACATACAACACACACTCTCTTAAGTAATGTGGAGACAATTTGTAACACACACACATAAGGAAGAGGGAAAAGGGAATAGGGAATATTGATTTAATTTGTAACACAAATACTGTCATAAGATTAAATTAAAAGATTCTCATATCATATGCCGTGGTATATTTTCAACATGTGATTAAGTGGATCTTGACTTTAATGATAAAAGTGAATCTCAGTCTCCATCCAAGGGAATACGAGGCCAAAGCTTGAGGGAGTTTACTTCTAATCTGAACACGGAACATCAAGACTTTCTATTTTGTGGATTTTAGTTAACTCAACTGATAAAGTCTCTAATAATTCAATAAGAAGTTTGCGGTTCAATCCCTTCCTCAGTAGCAGCTCCAAAAAAAAAATTTGAGGGTGGTCATTAAAAACACTTAATTTTAAAAAATTTATTAATAATAAAACTTGAATATATTAACATCACAAAATAAAAACATATTCAAATACATAAAGTTTCTTTAAAAACCTTCTCCCCTCTCCCCGTGTGTTAGTGTTAAAAATATTTAGTATTCTAAAAAAAAAAATACATAAAGTTTTAAAATTTTCTTTCGCAAGTTTTCATATTTTAAAATTGTTGTATGATATGTTAGTTTCACTATTAATATTATCAGCTACATCTTTTTCAATATACACAACTAAGCAATTATTAAGTTACCGATCTCCTATTCAATTACTAACATATTGCCTAAATAAGTACTAATATAAACAAAATACATTATCTTTTTGCAAAAATATATCACATAAATCTAACAAATTTGCCTAAAGACTAAAGCAAATACTAACAGACTAGCTATTTGAAAAGTGTGCATTTTTTTATATAAAAAAAATAGCAATTTTAAAATATGCCAGTTGAAACACAATTTAAAAAATCACAATTAAACATTTGATTTGAGATTTTAAGCTAATATGTTTGTTTGAGCAATTTTTGAGAAGTGTTATGTTCACAACATTTTTGCAACACTTTCACAACAAAACATTAAGTTTTTACTGGTTCTAATTTGAACTTACTACTGAAATTATTTTCTATTCATTAGTAACAACTTGTTATTTAGGATTTTATACGAAAATATTGTGAAAATAACATTTCTTGCAATTTTTTTTTTCAACATTCAACGGACAAAAATTTTGGAGAGGTTGAATTTTATTTTTAATGGATTCAATTGTTTATTAAGGGTGTTCAAGCATTTTTTTTAGGGTGGTCAATTTTTTTTTTTTTTTTTCTAGAGTGGTCAAAAGACTCATATTAATTTAAAACTCAAAATTTTTGAAGTTATATTTAAAAAATAAAAAAATCAAGGTGGACAAGACCACCCTGATTAACACTTGGCGCTGCCAGTGCCCCTCCTACACCAAAAATCGATTAATGTCTTAGTCTAATAATAAAGAGTTATCATCAAGAGCGAACATCATAGATTGAAACTCTAAAAAAATAAATAAATAAATAAAACTTTTTATCTTTTTTTTTTCTTTTTCTTTTTCAAGCAAATATCATTAATAACAAGAATAAAATATAAGAAAATTCACATTAGTCCATCTATAATATATAAAAAAAAAAAAAAAAAATTAAATGTGTAAAATTTACACAATTTTGCCTAAAAATAACTCACATCAGTCCGTGTATAATGTGGAAATTTACAAGTTTGCTATAATAATCGTGTAAATTTTTTACACTAACACTTTTCATTTTGGATTTAGTTGTTTATTATTTCTTTACATATCTCAAGGATGAAGGAAGAGAATAGATAGTAGTTGTTGTGTACAAAGAAAGAGAAATAACTTTAAAAATTCAAGAAAATTGATATTTTTATAAAATATAGTTTAAAATAAATAATTTGATGTGGATTTTTTCGAAAAATGAGTATGTAAAATAAAAAAAATAAATTCTTACACTAAAATGAACAAAAAAAAATTTGCACATGAAAATGCTCTAAGCAATAAAAGCATATATATTAGTTAACAGATAACGCTTAGGGTGGAGACCCAAGTGATACAATTAAAGGCCCAACGGGCTAAAATTATGGGCTGCCCAATTTTCTATTTACAATTAAAATAAGGTTTGTTCAAAGTTAGACATAATTTCAAAGAATGGAGTCGATCTTGGCACAAGTGGCGTTTGGGCTACTACCGTAGGTAGACATGGCACACAATGGAATGGAGGAGGAAATTGAATTAATAAGAACTAACCTGGCAGCTCGAGAAAGCAGTTTTGATTCCCATCCATCAATTCGCAAAGAGAACATAAGAGATGAGATGCAAAGATTTATCAAATTTACACAATCTTCATTAAACCCATACCTATTCAAGATTCCCAAAAGAAGCTCCATTACATTTTGTCGAATGCCTTTTTTGTGTCAACTTTTAGCACTCTTCACCTTCCTTGCCTTTTATGGTCCGTTTGGATCGAAGGAGAGAGAGGAAGAGTAGAGTAAGCTAATTTCCAGTCAACTCTACTTTATTCTACTCCATTTTTGCTTTCCCTCCCTCCCCCTCAATCCAAACAGGCAAATGATTCATTGATGCGCAATAATCTTATTTTATAGAATTACTCTTCCGGACACAGGCCACTTGCGTGATTAGGAATGGTAGATGGTATTTAAAGCCTATTCGGTAAAAAAAAATTGGAGGTAATCTTGTAAGCAACGTTGCAGAACCTTATAAGCCTAAATTGGTTTACTGTTGAGAACTTGAGGCTCTGGAAATTTGAAGATAAATGCACTGAAAGTATGGATGAATTCTCTTATGAGCGATTAAAAAATAAATTGTGGCTACATTGGTAATACGGTTAATAAAGCAAATTCCTACTTAGCCTATGTTCAAGACCCATGCCCCTACATTGGTTTTTTTTTTTTCTTTGATAGGTAAGAAAAAAAATTATAGAAGAAAAAAGGGCTATTTCATGTAGAGAGAATTTTTGGCATTTCTACTTCATCCGACCACTGGAGTCAGAATTTTTGTTTCCTTAGGATTTCTTCAAGATTCAGAGCTTCTTGAAATTCCTGGATTTAGTTTATTTTTCTTTTTCAAAAATTTTTATGGTTGAGCTTCTTGTTGGATTGAGTCAATCGCATGTTTTAGATAGGATATTTTGTTTTAAACAAACAAAAAGAGTTTTTGTTCCACCACTTCAACGTTTGGTTCATAGATTGATCTAAGATAATCTGTAGGAAGAAGAACCAACTGCTTCTATCCAAAGCATCTGTCACCACTACTGAGCTATTCTTATCCGTTGTCCATATTTCTTCAATTTTGAAGAGTTTAGGGTAGCTTTTCTTCTCCCTGTAAGTGAACAAAACCATTGGAGCATGATCCAGGGATGTAACTAGTAGATCTCTAACCAAAGCATAACAAAAACAACTCTCCATCCAATCTTTGACATTTGCATGAGTTGGTCTTTTGTTCGATGAAATGTAAGGGTTTTCCCCAGAGGTCCTAGATCAATCAAACCTTCTTAATTCATAAACCCCCATGAATCCTTCTCTTAAAAAGCTTGAAAAAGGATTCCCCAAGGTAGCATTAGAGAAAAAAAAAAGTATTGAGTTTGTACCATATGCAATCCTCATACCACTCTGGCCACTCGCAAATTTCCACCTACATAGCAACTGACCAAGCATGGTTGCCAAAGCCATCAAGTTCATACTCTCTTGAAGGCATAAATCCATATCTAACCTTGCCAATTAATTTATCTTCTTAATTATTGGAATTCTAATTAGTTTGGTGCTAAGAGCCTTATAACTCAATAACACTACCCAATTCTCTCTATAGGAAAAATCTGAGTTCAAATTATCCCACTCACTCCCACTAATGTAAGGAAAATGGTGAAAGGGGGGGGGGGGGGGGAAGTTTCACCTCAAATTTTATCAGATAGAGAGAACAAATTTTCTGAAAACCCTTTCCTGAAGTTAATGAATGCTGAATCAAAATTTGAGATTTACTAGTATTTTCAAAGCCCACTAGAATAACTTGTTGAGCACACATTATATTTATTTCCTTTTCAATCTGAGTTTCAATATCTCCTGTTTTGAGGTCTATGATTTTTTTTTTTAAATGAAGTGGAACCTCACCAAGGTAGGGCTCTTTTGACCCACCCCTAAGAAGTAAACCACGAATACACAATCCTACCTGCCAAAACTGTGTATTAGGTAATCCAGGGAAACTCTTAGTGGGGATGGAACCCAAGATGTCTGGATCTACAAATCATCTCATCCCAAGCCTCCAACCAATAGGTTGCACCCTGACGAGTTCTATGAAAATATATAGAGCTGAAGATTTAAACAATAATCTCAGCAGCCCCACTAAATCCTTAGAGAGCAAGGTAAAGAATTGATTGTAGGAGAACTAAGTCCAAGGAAAAGTTATTCACAAGATGAAATTGTAACAATCAATAGCAACAAGTTAAATAAATCATTTCCTAAATAAATTTTAACAATACTACAATCTATGAAACAGTGAAACGGTATACAGTA
The DNA here is from genome assembly GCF_001633185.2 of Quercus lobata. Lineage (NCBI taxonomy): Eukaryota > Viridiplantae > Streptophyta > Magnoliopsida > Fagales > Fagaceae > Quercus > Quercus lobata. The sequence goes on from NC_044911.1 coordinate 53,079,272, forward strand.
AAAATATATAATAAATACGTCAAGAAAAAGCCAGTACAGTGGCAAGTGCTGTTATCCACAATCTCATATTTCACCTGTCCCAAGAGGCTGCCTTGAAGTATCACCAGAAGCCCATGCTTGATAGTCCTTCACAAGCTGCACAACCAAGATCAAAAACAAAGCATCGATTAAGATTAACATAAATGGCTCTATAGAATAAACTCTTTAGCCGAAGCATATTCTTATGTGAAGATTTTACTCTTTAGATGATCAAAAAGAATCAAAATGGAAGGTCAACCAACTATTGGAAATAATTTGGGGAGAAGTGTCATTGCAGACATTGTAATAAAGAAAAATTTGGGAAGCAGTAAATAGACCTCAAGCATTAAAAGGAGAGTGAGAGATAAGCAGGAATGATATAAGTACTTTAGCACCATTCTGCCTATCTATACTTTCAAAAAAGGCATGCCAAACAAACATGCCTAAGTTCTCACAATGCTATTTAAAATTTTGGGAAAATTCCAAAAACACCCATATAGATTTATACTTAAGAAAAATTAAACTCTACACTTTAAATTGTGCCAATTTAAATGCCACACGTTCCAATAAATATCACATGTATCGGATATAAGCATCCTCTCTCTCACAGTGTGAGGATCCCACATTAATATGGGACCCACACTTTATGTGTGAGAGAGGATATATATACATCCATTGCATGAGATACCTCCTCTGCACTTTTATTACTAAGACAATCAAACTCCCAATCCCACTTCGTTAAACTCAACCTCAACAGAGAAAAAGTTGCACCAATATACGCACAAAAATGACACCATTTTTTCCTAAAGACAATAATGATGTTTTTGTTGAGTGAGAGAGAGAACAATAACGGTTTCTATATCAGTTTTTGCATTTTGGATAAAGTTTTTCATTATCTCTCTCTAATGTTAAATGATGAGTTATACAGGTTAAATAAAACAGTGCCTTTTACTGTGTGTATTGGTGTAAAATTTCTTGTGCAGAATTTAACTAGGATAGGGATTTTGATTGTCACAATAATAAGAGTGTAGGGTTTAAATTGACACAATTAAAAGCATAGAGTTTAATTAATCATAGGTATAAAATTAGGGTTTTTTTTTCCCCTAAATTTTTTTGTGGAGTATCATTTGATTGGTTTTTCCTAAGGAAAGGTTGAGATAGGCCTGGGTCCATTAAAATAAGTAGGCACAACCAATAAGAAGTTTCCATATGGAACCTTCTCTGCCACAACACAGGCAAGAAGTTGTGATTGAAAATGTTGCATACCAAAATGCTATCTAATTATCATATTCCAGATTCCAATATGCACCCAGGTAAGGACATATGACTAAATCTAATCAGAATGAATTATGTGGAGGCTTAAGATTTGCAATTGCCACTTTCCTGTTTAATTGGTAAGAAAAGCTAATAAAAGTTTCAACAAACCTGTGCTGTAAATCGGGGAAGCATAATCCTCAGTACTTGTTCAAGGACTTGGGTACCAGTTGATTCAATTGCTTGCACTGGAATTAGACTAAATGCAGAAGGAATCTCAATGCCAACCTGGATGCGACATAATAATCCCAAATAAAATTTTTAGATACTTATAAACACTTTAAATTATTATGCAATGACTAGAAACAATCACTTCAAAATCATTACCTCGATGACAGTATCTGAGGTCAGTTGTTGCACTAATGAGTTGCTTTGGTTGCTCCCACATGAAACTTGGTTCACCATAGAAGCTGCATTCCCATACCAAATCAATGTCAAAGCATTCCTGAAAAAAGCATATACCAAATGACTCAACATGATTAAGGTTTTTTTTCAACGAAGCTTTTTATGTCCACTTCCATGTTATACAAAAATAAATCAAATATATTTACTTGCGTGTAAGCTTTCCTCGTTAACCTCCCCAACTTCAAATCTTTGCAACCATTATCTACATAGACCACTTTGTGAAGAATGTCTCTTTCGACCTAAAATTTTAATTAATCAATAATGAAGTGCCATCAAAGTTATTCAATAAAGGAGAGTCATTACACTCCATAACCATACCACTTCTGTACTTCTGTTATTGCATAGCATCAGACTTATTCAATAAAGAGACAGCAGTTTATCTAAATATCCATCAACATCTGTGCTTCTCTCTCCTGTTATTGATTGCTTAGCATCAAAGTTATTTAGTGACAGCTCTCTTTCACTAATGTCAATAGCAGTATACTTGTCTGCTTATTGATATTTACTACATTTTGGAAGTAAAGCAATAAAGAATAAAAATATTTGCTAGAGGCCTATGGCCTGTTTGGTTGTGTTGTTTGAACAACAGTTTTCATTATTTAAACAACACAATACCTATTTTCACAACACTTTTTCACCCACACTTATTGTTTGCGAATTTGTCTTAAGAACACACAAGGTACGCTATTGATGGAAAACATGGACCTTTTATTAAATTAATCCACAACAAACTGTATTAGCATGACATCAAAGTTTCATTGCTTGGGTTAGCATCTTCTCTTTGGGATGGCTAGATTAGTCATGATAGTCCTTATTATCAGTTACACCATATCCGCTAATTGATTTCTTACTTCAATTAAATATCCCACCCACCCTCTATTTTTCTATAATGCCATCAAATCTGTATTAATTTCCATGCCATTAAAAATGTATAAAGTAACCGTTTTGCTTGTAAGCTAAAATTTTCAAGTCCAGCCATAAGTTACCCTCAAAATTATTTCTCCCAATCGAAAACCCATGTATGTGGTAATACCCAAATCCAGGTGTTTCTAACGACAATAGTATAACTAACCTCAATGACCAAGATCTGTTTAGATAAGTTGAAATTCAAAATTCATTTCAAACAAATGGTTTGCCTATGCAGTAATAACCGGCTTTGATAAGTATTAAGTATGTTGCAGAGAGTATAGTGATCAAAGATGTCCCGTACAGAGTGAAACTAACTGAATTTGCCAGCAATTAGTTGTATCTACAAAACACAGCCAAGTTTTTATATTGCCACTCTGCACATATATAGTCATTATCAACAGAACTCTATCATGAACTCCACGCTGATTAATAAGTAGTTTGTAATTCAAATGCTATAGCAACCATATATCATTCCAATTTGTCTGGTGATAACGCTAAGTCAAAAACCAATTACAAAATCACTCACCCTCAAATTTGTCATTCTGCGCCGCAACCATTGGAGACCCCTCGAGCTGTACCAACATACAATTATCAGAACAAAGGCCAAAATGACACCACCAGATTCAAACCAAAAGAAAAACACACACACACATACACAAAGTAGAGAGCAAAAGCAGAAACCTTGCAAGACAAGAGCCTAATGCAACACCCATTAGGCTGCTCTTCCACTCTAACAAGCAAAACAGGGCAAACCTCAAAAGCAAAGAACTTAATCCTATAAATGTAACACCTAAACGTGTTCTCATCCACCCTCTCAATTCGCTCCGCATCCAACACCGAGTACTGACTCGCCGGCAACCTCATATACTCAACTGTAACAACAAATAACAAAAGAAACACCCATCAAAATTTTCCAAGAACCCAATTCACAGTTATCAAAATCAAAACCAAAAAGCCCATCCTAACATTACTTAGAGGCCGTTCGAGCTGCCGAACTGTAACGGACTCTTTTCGCCGAGCCACGAACCGGGCTTTCTGCGTTGAATCCGCCGAAATGCGAATCGAGGAGGGTCTCCGAGATTCCTCACGCTCAGCAGAGAAAGCTAAACCCAACTGACCATGTCTTAGACAGTGACGAGCTTTTCTAGGGCTTGCTCTAGGACATGAAATGCCACCAAATCCAATACTAGATGAGCTTAATGCCATCAAAACCCAGTCGAAAGCAGAGAATCCCTGAAGTAAATTGCTTAGATTTGAGCCTGAGATTTTGAATTATACTAGTATTTGTGAATGGATGAGCTTTGTGTGTTACTGTAAACTCAGATAAAGACCACGAACTACGCTGTCTGCGCGCACGTGAGAGTCACGTGACTTAGCGACAAAAAAAATATAATTACCTAAAATTTGAAATGAAAATTTTTTTCATTCATCAGTGAAAAAAAAAAACTACATTTCAATGAATCTAACCCCTTTACAACAACCAGAAACCCAAAAATCCCCAAAACAACCCTACTGAACAATCGAATTTCCCAAAATGCCCCTACATAGAAAAAAAAACCGCAAATTTTCAAGAGCCGGTAAACTTGGTAACCGCCTTGGTTCCTTCGGAGACCGCGTGCTTGGCGAGCTCGCCGGGAAGAACCAGCCGCACCGCCGTCTGGATTTCGCGCGAGGTGATCGTCGGCTTCTTGTTGTAACGAGCGAGCCTCGAGGACTCGCTCGCGAGCTTCTCGAAGATGTCGTTGATGAAGCTGTTCATGATTCCCATGGCCTTGCTGGAAATCCCAATGTCGGGGTGGACCTGCTTCAACACCTTGAAGATGTATATCTTGTAGGTCTCGACGTTGCGCTTCGTCCTCTTCTTCTTCTTGTCGACCGAGGAGGCGCCGCCGCCTTCCTTGGGGAGCTTCTTCTCCGCCTTCGGCTTCTTCTCCGCCGGTGCTTTCTCCGCCGGCTTCTTCTCCGCTGCCTTTGGTGCCATTTTTCAAATTCTAGAGAGAGAGAAAAAAGAGAGGGAATTTCAAATACTCAAATGTGTGTTTGTTTGTTGCGTTGTGCTCTGTGGGGTTTGGGAGTTTTGTTTATATAGAGGCGAACGGTGAGAGCTGATTGGTGGAGGGCTAGGGGACGCGGATCGATGACGTGGATGGTTGGATCTTTTTAGGGATGTGAATTGACGGTGGAGATTGGTTTTGGTGGGAAAAGAAAAGGAGGGATTTGGGAAATTTTTGAATTTTGCTTTTTGACTTTTTTTTTTTTTTTTTGGGGGGGGTGGGGAGGTGGGGGGATTTTGGAGTTTGGGCGGCAGAGGCTAATTTCGGCGGTCCAACTAAGGTTAGGTGGGTGAATGGTTAGCTGGATCAAGAAGACTTTGTTTTAGCTGTTCGGTGGGCTCTGGGCTCACAGGTGGCAAATGGGATTGTTAGGTAAGGTTACGCCTTTGATTTGAGTTTGACCCTTTTTTTTTTTTTTTTTAATGTTTTCTTTACTTTACAAATTTCCAAATTATTACCTATTTTTTCCAATAAAAATGAATATCTTTTCAAATTAGCCAATCCAACTTTGATCCCTAGTACCCTATTTTTATAAAATAAAAAATAACAAATTTACTCCAACTTTAAAGTTTAGATCACTTATTGTTACCGTGGTGATTCATTCCTAAAAAATTTAGGCTTTTGGGCCTAGAGTCCCAATTTACTTGTATTTTGGGTTGGGCTTATCTCACAATGGGAGGTTCAAGAAATGGTTCTAAAAGTTACTGATGGAGTTAGAGTGTTGTTTTGGCCCTAAACTCTCTTGATCTTAGCTCAACCGAGATGATGACTATACAGTAAAGTCTTTTCCCTAAAATCCGAATAGGAATTCTTAGTTCTTGAGATGTGTCGTTCCTCACTACTCTCGTGTCTTGCTTCCTATAATTTTCCAACCCCCTATTCCTTCATCTTCTCCCCTATTTTATGTCCTCCTTTTAGTGGGATTATCATGATGAGGGCATATTCCCCACGTCAGTAGGCCCCCACCGTATCACATCGCTGAACAGAGGGGACCCACCTCCTTCTAATGATATGACTTCCTAGTAACTTGTGCATGACTCCAATTATTACTAAGCGGGCAGGATCTCACAAGGCATTATTTATTGTTCACGACACATCATTGGATATTTAGTTATAATGTTCGGTAAGACCCATCTCAACTCGGCTAAGTAGGCTGAAATGAGCTAAGAAAATTCAATGAGTCGGCCTGCATTTCAAGACTAACCTGCTATTCTCAGACCATACAATTACAAAAGTATTACTTAGGGTATTTTTGCAGGGATTTAACTTTTTTTTTTTTTTAACCTATGCCTTGGTCTAATGAAATCTAAGATGTATCTCTAAGAGCATTAAAGCTATTTTTCTCTCCGTTTTGGAGAGCAAACCCACAAAAATCAACTCCAACAGTCTCTCCAAATTGCAAACAAAAATTGGAGTAGCTACTATTACTCTTTTGGTGTGGAGAGTACTATAGCTTTGCTAAACTAATTTAATGGAATAAAATATTGGACCACCCAATTTTTTTTTTATACAGTTCTCTCTCTCTCTGTCTCTCTCTCCTCGTCACTATATGTCAAGGCTATAGGCTGAGAACGTGGACGATCTTGGCGAAGCATTGGATGTAGACAACAAGAGTGGTGTCGTGAGCCACAAAGGCAAGCGAACTGATGAACATGAGCACCTAGTCGAGCATATTGATGCAAGCGAAGAGCCAAGAGAAAGGCATGACAGCTAGAGGCAGCTCGATCTCTTATGACTCTCTAATCTCGTCCTTTGACTCTAAGACGCACACTAACTTAATAAAATTGTTAGGATCGAAGCCAACACCAATCTCTATCCTCTCTATTGATCTTACAGCCACAATAAAACCCACTTAACACAGTCTCTCTCTAACTTAAGATTTGGGTTAAAACAAATAAAAAATGTTGGATGATAAAATTTGAGCAAAAGAAATTTGGATCCTATTGGTTGGTAAAAATATGGGCAAAAAAGAGATTTGTCTGTCATAGATTGTTGAAAATGGAGAAGAGTTTTGGGTGTTTGTTAGTTGATAAAATCTATCAAATCTTGGAAAATAATAATAAATGAATAAATAATATGTAAATGGTGATTGAAAAATGATAGAGAACCTATTAGAAATTGTATTTGAAAAAATAGGTAAATATAATGCAAAAGTAATTGATCATTTTTCAAATAGTATAAAATTTTGAAAAACCTGGAGATGCTCTAATATGTTGACTATTTTGAATTTTTTTTCTAATCTCAATCACGCACGATGAAACTGTAGGTGTTTGTCTCAATTCCTAACGACAAACTCTTCAATTTTGTTCAACCCACAAACAATCAAATACAATAAATAAAGGTTAAAACACAATTTGTGTTCATGTACCATATGATATGTTTTAATTTCATTTAAAAAAAATATAGATTCAAAACCATACACGTTCATATCTTCATCCAGCCCCTAAGACTCATTTCGCAAATTACTCGACAAGATTCCCGTATACTATGCCATAGAGGTCGCCATCTCCCATCACCCACTTGATCATGACTACAATAAAACAGCTATTCTTCCTCCAAAGTTGACCATTCATAAAGGGATTGCTACTGTGTTGGCGAGACAAATCAAAGCCATGGCCCAAAGTATAGATCATTCTTTAAAATTTGAATGTCTTGGTCTTTGTTTAGGGCACTCATAATCATTTATGCCCCAACACACTGCATCTACAAACTAGAAACTACAATAGAATATTAATTAGTAGACATTCGTATTGGAAATTCTTACACACCACATAATTAAGAAGTTCTATAATGTCATGAAGTCAAAGAAATCTCCCAATTAATGATAGATATATATATATATATATATATATTTTGAGAAAGAATGAAAGAGATATTAAATAATTAAAACCTTCCATAGTGGACCAAATTAGAAGCCAACATCACAATGTCTCACATCACCATGAAGCACGGAGCTGTCACCCTAAATATGGCTAAAATTGTTTTTCCACTATAAGAGTTAGGCTTTAGGCTAAACTGCAAAACACATATTCTATGTTTCATCGGACAAAATGGGCTTCTACCATTTTCAGACAAATTAATTAGCCTTTTGTCCTTATTCCTAAACTAAATAGGGAAATGTCCCTCTTTTGAAACTCGACTTTTTCAAAATCGAGTTAAGCTCTATAGTGACGTTTTCAAGGACCTATAGTAACGTTTTTAAAGATCTATAGTGGCGTTTTATAACTTGATATCCATGAAATCGAGTTATAGGCCTATAACTTGATTTCATGGATATCAAGTTATAAAACGTCACTATAGGTTTTTAAAACGTCAATATAAGTTCTTAAAAACGTCACTATAGGGTTCCATAATTTTATTTTTTTTAACTCGATTTTGAGAAAGTCGAGTTTCAAAAGAGGTGTATTTCCCTATTTAGTTTGGGAAGAAGGGTAAAAGGCTAATTAATTTTCCTGAAAAGGGCAGAAGCCTATTTTGTCCATTAAGGCTGTTTCATCAACTTTTGTTATATGTTGTTGCGGGGCCCAATGATTTGTGGCCCTGACCCATTTTTACATTGGGGCCCAAGGCCCGAGCCAAGGAGAGATATAGCCGATGATGTATAATGAAAGTCCAAGTAATATTGAGACGTAGCCGATGATGATTCTATCATTGGCATTCCCAAGGTCCTCCTAAAAGAAAGGGCAAGGACAGTATAGGCATAATTTTGGAAAAAAAACCCAAAATATCTATGTTGATAGAGAAAGGATCGCTGGACAGTATGACGATCAAGGATAAAGGGAAAGCTGTCATTACTGCCATTGAATACTTTGCACCTGACAGAACCATGCTCTTCAGCTTTTACAACCACCCCCAACCACTTTGGGTATGGGCTGATGGGACAAGTATCAGTCCTGGAAAGTCGAACCTACACGTGGACGTTGGATAAGGGATACAAGTTAATATAAAAGGAGAAGTAAGGAATCCGGAAAGGAGGCTGGGAAAAAAAGCCAAAAACCAGAGCCTTCCAGATCGCATCGAGGAGAATGATTCCTCAAGCGAACACGACTTACTTTTGTATGAACACTATGACTAACCACCGTTCGGTGACCAAGGTCTAGCCTTTCAAACCCACGCTCTACAAATTATATTGTTTGGGCATTTTTACGTGCGAACCCAATATCGTTTTGTGATCGTTACAAATTGAGTCCTTACCGTTGTAATTAATTTTCCAATGTTTTAAATATTTCTTCAAAATTTTTAAATAAACAAAATTAAATTAATGATTGAAAAATAATTTTTAGATTTTTGTTTTCAAAAAATTTTAACAAAAGTTGATGGAAATATCTTAATTGAATAAATCTAAAAATTAGAAAACTGAAATGAACGAAAACAAAGTTAGAGGACTGAAATTAATTCTAAAAAAACTGAGAGTGAGTTTTGTATTTTAGTCTAAGAATTATATTGGCATACTTTGCAATGAATAATGGATGGGCATGATAGCGTATTGGCAACCCTATGCGATTGATTGTCAAAACATAGGGACTTGATATGGATGGCAACATTGAAACAAAATAGAGTCTTGATCTTCAGTAAAAATGTTGGCTTAGTAGAGTAGAGTTTGTTAGAAATTAAAAAAACTGGCCCATAAGGGTTTGATTGTATTGGTGAATTCATATGATGTGTGGCCTTTGAAGTTTGATAGATTATCAAGAATATCAAAGATCTTTGAGTTATTCTGGGACCATAGTCAATTTTACAAATATTTTCATAGCTATCTTAGGTGGCAAATTGTGACTGCCCGTTTAGTATATGTGTTTAAACAACAGTTTTCAATTTTTGGAAATATGTGTGGGTGAAAAAGTGTGTAGAAATACGTGTAATATTGTTTAAAAACTGAAAACATGTGTTTAAACACATGTACCAAATGGGAATGTTTGTCACTTTCAAGTTGATCTGCTACTTTTTTTTCCATCATCCGTATCAGATAATTGTGAAAATTGACGTGAAATTGATTATGGTCTTAGAAATTTTCAAGAACTTTAATTGTCTATTTCAGGAAATTCTCTTTTTATAGTGTTTATTTACGATATAGTTGTATTGCCCAATCTCAACTTAGAACTGGCTCTTTCTCAAAAAAAAAAAAAGAAAAAAAAAAGAAAAAAAAGAAGAAACTGGCAAAAAGAACAAGGAAGTATATTTTTGGCTAAAAGAGTGCCGTTAGTTTCTTTTTCTACTTGTACACGAGGATATTTCATGAATAAAATAGCCATTGTTTTATCTAAAGATTTTTTTATATATAAAAAAATAAAAATAAAAGCCTTCTCAGTTCTCATAGGCTATACATGTGCTCAGAGGCCTTTAAAAAGAGTTTTTATTTTTGTTTTTGTTTTTGTGGTTCCTTAAGAATTGGGTCATTTCAGATTATTTTATGGGTTAATTTTGGCAATTGATTTGTTATTTGAGATTTTTTTTTTTAAATGGTCGTTGGCATTTCACCATATAATTTAAGGAATATTTAATGATTTTTACCTAAAACAATACCTCATGAGATTAAATATTACATTTAAAATTAAAATGAGGAAAATTAACGGAAGTGAAAGTGGTGAAGTAATGTGAATGCACTTGGGTTGTAATTTTTTATGTTTATTTTCCTCTTTGTTTACCAAATTTTGTTTGTTTGTGTTATAAAACATTTGCGCGCGTGTATATATACATGTATGTATTATTAATTTATGTTTTTTAAAAAATCAATTTGAACTAGATATTAGGGATGTGTTTTTGAAAGTAAATTATTAGGGGTATTTTTGAAAATAATGAAAAGTGGACTCCAAAAAAATTATTCTAATCTCACTCATAATGAAAATTATTAGATAAATTTTAAAAATGGTCCAATACTAGGAGTGCAATCTCATTATAATTTCTTCATTTTTTTTTTGGTTCTCATTAAATAAGAAAACTTGATGCTAAGGTTCTCATAACTCAAGTGACACTTTATGATGTTTCAAACTGAAATATTTAAAGTTCAAACAATCTAATATGAAACATTAAATATCTCAACAAAAAAAAAAGATAAATTATTGCTTAGAATAAGGAAATCTTTTTTTTAGTTAATCAAATTACTTTTCCCCCCTTCTCTATTCACATTGGCTTTAAATTTAACAAAGTAAATTATTTTATTAAAAAAAAAAAAAACCTTCTTATAGGAAACATTTTGACAATGCTTGTTGAGGCAAGTTAGGTTTGTCCGAAAACTCCTACTCATTCAACGTACTCCACACATCCGACCTATATGTGTTGAGTAGTTAGTCGTTGTAAGGGTTAGTGATTGACGAGGATCATTCGCCAATTACATGATCATCCATCACCAACATGGTTGGGCAAGTGAGAACACTTAACTCCTCAAAGTGATATAAATATTCTACTCTACATTTATGCACACATGGACATAGTTATGCACCATACCATAAGAGGTCCCCCACAATTTCGTACCCCCCAAGTACGAGACGTTGAACCTAGTGATTTCAATGCCATTAACTCACTATCTCCAATACATTAGTATATCCATTATAGCAAACGTGGTCACTTGAGACTGCTATGTAAATACCAAAATATCATAATCTTATTTCTAACTTAACCATCGAAGGATGTTTGGTGTTTTATGATGACGTGGCTTACGAGCTTTTGAATCATCACCTTCTATTATACTTTTCCTCATCCTTGTTCAACTTTGAGTTATTGAAAATTCCAATTTGTTTTTTATTTTTTATAATCATTTACTTTTATTTGACAGCAATTGCAAACTATAAAATAAATAATTTTTTTTGTTGGTTAAAAAATAAATAACTTTTAACCATTACATTCTTTATTTTATTTAAAATTTGTCCTTTTTCGCTTTCAATTAACGTGATAAGAAAAAGTTCAAATTTTGTTTTTTTACGCTTTCATTCTCATTTAAAAAATTGAAAAACAAAACACCACACAAGTACGAGAAGCTGTTACACACAATACATAGAGAGAGAGAGAGAGAGAGAGAGAGAGAGCCTAATAGTCTAATAGATATAGGTAGCAGAGTCAGAGGCTCTAACTCACAGCTCAGCCTCTCACAACTCCTTGAACCCAATCTCCACATTTCGTCGAGAACACACGCTATACTTCTCTCTCTCTCTTTCTCTCTCCTCACACATCTTTCTTCTTAAACCTCAAATCTTCTTCTTCTTCTTCTCTCTCTAACCTCATTCCAATTTTTACGCTACAGCGTATTGCTCTGTGTGTGTGTGTGTGAATTTTGCTGCTTTAGCTGAAGGAGGAGGAGGAGAAAGAGCAATGGAGTCGACGGAGTCTTCTTACGTTTCGTCGCCGGAGGCACCGCGGAAGAGATCTCCTCCGCCGCCTAAGTCACCGACATCAGGTCTCTCCTGATCCGATCTGCTTTCTCTCTCTCTATAAAATTTTATTATTATTTTATATATTTTTTCGGTACTGAGATTCGTTTTGGTTACTTAGATTCAGTGCCATTGTTTTTGTTCATATATTCGTGTTTGTGTGGTAGTATGTTGAAGAATAATATTAGGTTTGGAACATGTGTTTACCTTTTTTTACGTTGAAATTTGAAACCCTAACCCTAAGCCCTAGGCTACTGAGGAAACGAAGGAAGAGAGATGGAAACGTGAGATCCCGTGTGTTAGGCCTTGTTTGGTTGATGAGAAAGTGTGGTTTGAAACTCTATTTTGAGTTACACCTTTACATCATTTACAATAGCTTTTGGAATATCACTTTTCACTTTTGACCATTCTATTCATTCCTTTTCTCTTCAAATATGGTAGAGAATTGTAGCCCAATCTAGCTTGCAAATAATGCTTTTAGATCTTGCTTATGGCCCACTTTTTTCTCTCGTTAATCTGATAGTTGAGTTGGGGGGATTTGAACCCTGGACATCTCCGTAGGTGCTAGTTGAGCTACAAACTCTTGGCTTATAGCTCACTGCGATTCAGAATCCCAGCTTCCAAAAGTTATGACACAAAGGCACGTCCTTAACACTTATTTTCGTATTCTTCTTGTATAGGAACATGCGAAAAAGAAGTAATTGCGAGACCCCGTTTACTTTTACAGAATTGATATAATAAGTCTCCATTGTATCCTCATTTTTTGACAACTTTTCTTTTGTAGCGATTATGTCTTTATTTGTTAACCAACTTATAAAGCAAGCTTGTTTATGTGGCCTGCAAACCAAATTAACTTCCACTGGGTAACATTTTGCTGCTTTTCTCTAATCTCCTCCCAAGAAGAAGTACAGCTAAAAAATTATGAAAAAAAGAAAAGAAAAAAAGAAGAAGTATTGCTAAATTTCTCATTTGTAGTAGCAACGCATAAAATGGCCCTTGAGCTACCTTTCTTTGAATCAGCTCCATCTCATCTGATCTAGCAGGAGACCATAAACAGTTTCCATTGTGAATAACACTTGATAGTTGACCAATCTTCATGTACAATGGGTCCTCTGGATGCCAATTATCATGCCAAAGGAATATGGGTCCTTTGTTTCCCACTCTAAATCTCATTAGATGCCTAGCAATAGTCCTCAGTTGTAGTAGCTTTAAATTATAACTTTGTTCTGATCTGCCGCTATTCTCAACCCCTGCTTGAATAAGATGATTGGTTCTATGCTGAGTTTTCTATTCAATGATTTGCATAATTTTACAGATAAGTATTTGCTATATGCTTGTGATCTTTTGGTTGTTTTTGCCAATTATGCACTCTGGCTATTTAAATTTGTCCCAGCTTTGTTATTTCTGCTTGTATGTAAACAAGATCTAACACATACACACATACACACATTAACTCTTAATGATATATATTAAATTGCTAATAGTTATAAATTTGTACCAACTTTGTTATTTCAGCTTATTGATTCTATTCTCTCATGCTTTTTTCTACTAGATTCAATGGAAAAGCCCACATATATCAGGTTTCTTGTATCAAATGCTGCAGCTGGATCTGTTATTGGAAAGGGCGGCTCTACAATCACTGATTTTCAGTCACAATCTGGAGCACGAATTCAGTTGTCACGCAATCAAGAATTTTTTCCAGGGACAACTGATAGGATTATTATGATATCTGGAGCAATTAATGAAACGCTCAAGGCTGTTGAACTGGTTCTTGCCAAATTGCTGAGTGAGGTAATCTTGATGTTTGTTTCAGTCACATTTCTTAAAAATTGTTCTACATATATCTGATACTAATTACCGATCAAAAAAAAAAAAAAAAATCTGATACTAATTACATTTTTTTTTTGGTTGGGTAGATTCATGCTGAAGAAGGCGATGATGTTGAGCCAAGAACAAAAGTGAGACTTATTGTTCCAAATAGCTCATGTGGTGGCATAATTGGGAAGGCGGGTTCCACCATCAAGTAAGAAAACCGTACCTTTTAATTTTTCAATCATAAACATGATTAGATCTGTGCTCTTAATACTTACTGATAGATGAGCAGTTCTTCTTGACCATGACATCAAAACTCTGTTGTGATTGAAATGTTTCTTCTATCTTTTTTCCTTGTCAGAATGGTTGTAGAGTTTCTTCATAATACTCATCTGCATGTTCTCTGTTTTTGAGGATTAATAGCATTAGTTTTGACTAACAATTTAATTTGGATGATATTGAAATGTGTTTCACACAATTCTAGTTTACCCAGAGATAGTAGATCTCTAAATTTGTTCACTGCAGTTGTATCATTTCCTTTTCATTGTGAAGATATAAAATTTTTCTTAATGAAAATGGCTGTCATGTACAACATGTTCAAAAAAATTGATTATGCCACTTACAAATCTGTGAAGTGCAATTAAGGCTGATAATGAACTTGCTTGTGATGAGGCAATCCTGCACACATATAGTTGGGTTTTAGAATTGAGAGCAAACTTTGAGGGTTATATAGGCTAGAGGAGATAATTTTTTTGATAGGTAAGTTATGCACCTAGTGTGTCTTAAACCCATGACCTCACCCTCCATCTAGCGTTTAGAAGGCCTCAGATGCCAGTTAAGTTGGAGCTCATTGGCAAGGAGATGCTATATGTATTTGCCAAATGACAATGTTGAAGCTTGTGGTGAGGTACAGCCTGTGTTTTGCTCAGGAAACAAATTATTTCAAGTCCACTTCTTATGCCACCAAAGAAAATTTGTCCAAGGTTAAGTGTTTCATAGTGAATAAATCTTACAAGAATTGGAATTTTTTTTTTTGGGGGGGGGGGGGGGGGGGGGGGGTGGGTAAGGTTGTGGTGGTATTAGTGGTATTTACATAGTGTTTAACAGGTAAGGGGAAGAATAAGGAAATCCATCCTTTCCAATCTACTTCTCATGCAGCTAACAAAATATGTCATTTTAAATGTTTTATAGTGATTAGGTCTTACTTGAAATTGGACTTGTGTTTAGGAGACTAGAGCATGGGAAATGGAATGAAAAGGAATTTTTTTTTAAAAGAATATTCTTTTCATTCTCTCGTTGGGGAGTTTAATAGGAGGGAATGAAATGGAACCCCTGCTCCAATCCTTTCCCTCTTAAGCCTATTTTTTAATCATTCCAAAATTTGGATACTTTCTTTCTTTCTTTTTCTGATAAAAAAATAAAATTCTATAATTCATTTCCTTTCAAACATCCATACAAGAGAGAGATTAAAGTTTATTCCTTTCTATTCTATCCATTCCATTAAATTCCTTTTTAACCTCCTAAACATGGTGTTGATGGGCTTCATTAAAATTACTATGCTAAGGATCTTGAATAGCTATTGTTACGTTCTGTGGTATATAGTCATTAGATTCTCCAAAAAAGTGATAAGAATTAAGAAGCGCACAATGCTAATTGACATTTAGACTTTGTCTCTAATTACCTTTTTTCTCCCTGGTAGGGTGAAGAGAGGTTGGGGTTGGGAAGTCTTGAATTACATAATTGATGATTCCTGTAAGTCAACACTCAAGTTGGACTTGGAATACCTTAGGTAAAGAATAGGTGCTCAAAATTGCAAGATAGAGGTAAATCCCACCCTTTATAAGGTGGATCTTGAGTCACCTAGAAGATTAATTGTAGAGAGGGAGTATTTTTAAGGTCCTCAATCTTCGAGTGTTAATCTACCACATTTGTATTTACTAAATGTATATTTTATTATTGCTCTGGTAATCTTTACTTTTCAGTAGTTGCTGAACCCCAGAAAAGCATTGACATATATTGACTGGATAGATGCAAAATATTTCATTATTGCTGGCAGAAATCTTGAGGATGTTTGGGAACTTTTCTTTCCAAATTTTTGGTGTATTTGTGCAGGGAGATTTTTTTGAATGTTTCTAGGTCTTTATGATTCAGACTGATGGACTGTCTTTGTAAACTGACTTAATAAATGATTAATGTGGTACAAAGACAAGGAGATTTGTGCTTAGACGGCAGGGAGGCAGGCAATTTCCAATTTCATTATGGTGCTATTTATTGAGAATGTGCAACAATCTAGACCACCATCTTTGTTATAATTTAAACCTTGTAACCACCATTTCTCAACTTTGTTACTTGCAAGGTCAAGTACTTCTTGATTTTGTATTGCAGGTTTCTGTTTACATATTTGCCTAAAAAAGTGGCTATTGCTGATATCTAGTTTTTCAATTGAGCAGGTCCTTTATTGAAGAATCACAAGCTGGCATTAAGATATCTCCTCAGGATAATAATTATTATGGGTTGAATGATAGGCTGGTGACGGTTACAGGAACTCTAGATGAACAGATGCGGGCTATTGATTTAATTCTTTCTAAGCTAGCTGAAGACCCTCATTACTCCCAGTCTATGAATGCTCCATTTTCATATCCAGGTGTGCCTTCTTTTATGAGCTTATCAATTAATGATTCTGTATTTTCACTCAGCAGCTCATAGTTTTCATATACTACTAGTGCTTTTCATGTTTTTGTTTTTGTTTTTTAATCTTCTTGGGTCTTATGGATTGAGTAATGCTCTTGAGTTCTAAATGCTGCCCTATTCTGTATTTTTGTATGCGTTTTAGCTAAATTAGCTCCTGTGAAGTGTGAGTTTACAGTTTGGTTAATGCATATTTGGCTCTTGTTTAGAGTTTTGCAGTGAAAATCTAATAGATATGTAGCATGCTATAGATATGTGCAAGGTTTAAAAAATGGACCGGACTGGACTGGCCGGTTTGACTGTGAATCGATCAATTTTCTGCTCTGGTTAAAATAAAAAACTGGAGATTTATCATTTAAAACTGGAAACTGGCGGTTTGACTGGTAGAATTGGGAAGCAGACTGGTTTTAAACAGTTCAAGCCAACCCAATTGTCAATGCTCTTTGTCTTTAGTCTTCTCTCTCTAGTCCACCCCCATTCTCTTGTCTCTTCTCCTTTGACGACTTTTGGGAAATAGCCTCTGTGTGCAGCCTTTGAAAATGACACAAATTTCGCTGGAGAGGAAATAATCATGATTAGTGGTGGTGGTGAGGAGGGGGGAAATGCAATTTCAGTCACAGCATCACAATTCAGTGGGAAGCAACATCCAGCTGAGTGACGACAACATTTTTTTTTTGTTTATAAACATCAGGCGACTATTAGGAATGATGTGTTTAACTACTAATAGAACATATTAAAGTTGGAATTATTAGAATATTGGAAATTAACCATACCTCCCACTGAGCCTTTAGAGAGAAAAAATGGATATAATATCGGAAGGCAATAGAATATTGCATCTGATGAGGTTGACAAGCAGAGTAATCACCCTCACTATTTCTTGATATACATCATCTCCAGTACCATTATCACTACTCCTATTAATTGGGCTGAGGAGCTTAGTGACCTATTTGATGTTAAGAAATTAGTATGTTCCCTAAGAACATGGATTTGGAAAAATAAGAACTGAAAAATCTCTTAGCTGTTTATAGGAAGAAATCACAAAAAATACGAGTTATCCAATGGCAAGAGCAAAAGCCACAATCATCATGATAGGTAATGTTAACCATTTTTATGGGAAATGAATTTCAAGTATGTTAGAGATAATGGCTCATATTCTAAATGAGAAAATAAAATGGTTTCTAGTTTAGAATACAGGTCTCATGAGCATAGCTGTGGAGCAGAGCCAATTAGGCCAATGCGGATTTATTTAAGTTTGTTATGCCTGGGCTGAATAATGGTTTAGGGGATGCAGGGGTGTGGTATGGATATATTGGGAAACTCAACGTACAAGGTTAGGGTTTCTTGGGGTAATATAAATTCTCTGTAGACTGTTATTTTTTATATGAAGGAATCTCAGTCGCTTGCTCCTATGGATGTAGGCACACTGCCAAACCACATAGATCCTTGTGTTGATCTCCCCCCCTCCTCTCTCGAATTTTCACTAACATTGTTCAGATCTGAAATCTTCAACAAAGTAGTTGACTACTATACCAATGTTACAAGATGATGAAAGTTGATGTGTAAATTGTAATTAATGAAGAGGATCTCATGAATGGTTTAGTACTTTAGTTCTCCAAATAAGTGAACATTTTATTGAGTTACTAGCTTGCTGGCAAGGTTGGTTTGGTCTAGAATGCCCTTGAGTCTAGTATGCTCTTCAAAATATCATGGGAGGGTAACTCTATTGATGAAAAGGCTAGGGAGAGAGCAGCTTTAGATGATTTGGCCAATGTGTGGAGGAGAGCAATTAATGCACCGGTTGGGAAGAGTGAATTAATTTAATTCAAGGGAATAAAAAATTGTAAAGGATGACTTAAAATAACATTAATAGAAGTAGTAAAAAAAGACATGTCAATTAAGGAGGTGACAGAAAGTATGGTTTTAGATAGGATAGAATGACTTTAAAAAATAAATGTGGTCAACCTTGATTAATATGTTGAGATTCCATAACCGACCCCAAAGTTTTGGGGCTAAAGCTTGGCAGCGGTTGTTGCTGTTTAACTTCCTGTCCACCGACTAACTGATTTTAAATAGTCTGTTGAGTGAATCTGAAGCTTAAATTTCCTGTAGGTATTATTGTTTAAATAATTGCTCAAGTATCGTGGACTCCTCTTGAGGGAAAAAATCTTCATAGAACTAGGTGATATGAACTTAGTAGTTCATTAGCATTTAAGCACAGATAATATTGAGTTGAGTCAATCGACAAGGCTCATGAAAAGTCTTGTACTAGACATTCTAATGTTCTATGTTTTAAAACTGATTCTAGATGGCCTTCAAAAATATAAAAGATGGGTAGACCATTCTAGTTTGTAACAAAGGTTCAACATATCCTTAAAAAAAGGGTTTATAGCATGGTTTTATGGTTGCTTATAATGTACGCATGGAGTTATTCTAGTAAAGTTTGATATCTAGTAAGTTCTCTTGAACTTGAATTTTAGGTGTTTACTTCTCCGGTTTTCATGGTATGCCATATACACATGTGCTTCCTTCTGTTGCAACAGTAGCCCATAACTCAATGAACTATGGACCAAATGGAGCTGGAGGGAAGTTTCAGAACAACAAGGTTTGTTATATTCAATAATACTTTAGTTTCATTGATGTTAATTACACTTATTACATATATATCATTTACCTAGGGAGGCTTTATCAACTCTCATTAGTATACTCCAATTTTGAATGCATGGGCACTGATGTTCCAATCTTCAGTGACCTCAATAAAAGACTGTTTTATGTATCATGTTTTCCAGATTATTTGACCTTTTTATATATTTAAATTATAACCTTGAATATATATATATATATATATTAAAAATTAATAAGTGATTTTATTAAAGAATTATAAATTCTGGAAGAGCACAAAAGGGGCAAATAAATATTACAAACGAAAATTCAGATCCAAAAACTCTTGGAAAAGAAGGGACATGGACAACATCACAAACCAAAATTCAGTCAACTAAGATTTCAAAAATATTGATTTAAGCTCAAGAGTGGAATCCTCAACATGGTTAAATGTTCAATAGTTCCTCTCCCTATGAATTAATCTACGTAAAGCAGAGGGCAATTGCTTTCAATCTGCATTTCAAGAAGTCGTATATCACTATGGACATCTTTCTGTTGCTAAACATTTATAAAAATAAAAATAAAGTTCCTGTTGCTAAACATTTAGCTTGAATGATTTGAAAGTTTTTTATACTTAGTTTTTAATAAATTGATTTGGATATTATTATGTCTCCCAGAAAAAAGAACGAATTTAGAAAACTTCACCTGTATTTCATGTCCTCCTAGACCATGCTTACTGGAACTGAAATTTGAAGTGGTTTGTTCTAGATATTTTCCACTGCTTTGTTCGTAGACAAAGCAAATATATTAAATTAGAATCTTATGTGGTTTTAAGAATATAATTGAATAACTATATAATTACATAATTGTTACTGTGTACCTGATTCATAGACTTTAATAGCTTGATGCACACTAGAGCAACTCATGGGCTTGATCTTTTAATGTTTCTTTCTATCTCCACTTTCTACCACATTATAATATGCGAAAAAAAGAAACTATGCTTTGCAAGTTTAAGATGACAGATTGTTTTCTCTTTCTATCTCTGCTTTTCATTGATAGAAACTATGCTTTGCGATCAAAAGAAAGTATGCTTTTCTACTCAATTGAGAACCAGCAGGGTGGGATGCATGTTCTTTGATGGGACTATTTAGAACAAACCTATCACTTATCAAAAAAATAAACCCTATGTAAAACAAATCTATCATCATTTCTGGTGAACCCTAGTGTTGATAACAAAAAGATCCATATCAAATTGAATGTGTTTCCGATCAATCTGGTCTGTCACTGTACAAGAATTACCTTAGTGAGTGCATTCGTGTCTGTCCTTTTTATTTCATTTCATTCAATAATATTTTGGTATTGTTTTGAGATTTTTCAAGTCGGGATGCATTTGCGTCGTTATTTACAGAAAGGCTTCTGATGTTTTCCAGGAGGATCGAAGTAACTCAGTGACCATTGGCGTTGCAGATGGTCATATCGGGTTGGTTGTTGGCCGTGGTGGAAGAACTATAATGGAAATCAGTCAGGTATATAACTAGCAAACAGTGTCATTTCACCCATAATATTGCATATGCACTAATTTGACCACTTTCATTTTGCAGGTTAGTGGGGCCAGAATAAAGATATCGGATAGAGGTGATTTTATGTCTGGAACATCTGATAGGTAAAAAAGGAATTGCTAACGTCATCATTCATCAATTTGCTTGCCTACAGGATGCGTTCTTTGGCAATAAATATTTTAACATCTTGTTGTTTTGTACCTTGTTCTGCAGGAAAGTTACAATCACGGGGTCACAAAGAGCAATCCGTGCAGCTGAGTCCATGATAATGCAGAAAGTGGCTTATGCTTCTGAGAGGGTGATGGATTAGTTGTCAAATGTTTCCATTCAAATTTCACGTTAAGAATATTTTGGTGGAGCTACCTGCAATTTCCTTATAGATATGGTCATTTTTTTTAAATGCATCCACATTCGTTCTCACATGATGATATAAGTTGGGAGAGATCTGCATACTTTGGTAGGGGCAAGAGCGGAAATTTCCTTTTTGTTGAGAGAGATTATTGTAATAGGGATTTGTATGAGATTATAGATTATTTTTCCCAAAGAAAATGTTGGAAAAAGCCATTGTTGATTGACCATATAGAATTATTAGCTTTATTTATTACTCTGTTCACAGTTGTAATATCTAAATTATTAGGTATTATGTCTGACCTATATCTTCATTGGATATTGAGTTTTAACATTTGAAGATTTTTCTAATGGAGCATTTCTGCTGCAACTCAGGATAGTTATGTACTCTTTGAATAAATTCAAATTCTGAGTCATAATTTTGCGGGTTTCTTCTCAGCCATAGATTTGATATGGACAATCTAAGGAAGCTGGATATGTGAGACACCTGTTTGTAAGTTTGTACTCACATGGTTCACCTTATTTTTAGATTCAAGCACGCCTTGGGTAGCCAAGTTTGGGTTGGTTTGTTTGTTTGTTTTGTTATGATTTTTTTGGGCCATTTTGAGTCTCAAAATTTTTCATTCTCCAACCCAAAAAAAAAAAAAGTTAGAAAATTTTCATTTTGACTATTTAGGTTTGATTTTGTTTTCATATTAGGCTTGTTGTACATTTCTATTAGTAATTAGACTATTAATTGTCATTTAAACAAATATAATCCGATCATGAATAAATGCATCTCTTTTCCTCTGTCCATATATGGACTTGGTTTTTCTATTTTACTTTATTTAAACAATGGATTTGTTGGATTGGTTGGGATATGAGTAGCTTTTATTTATTTACTATTTATTTATTTTATTGAAAAAAAAAACGGATAAGATAATAATGGATAAAATAAGATTCAAACTATGTTTGACTATTTCATAAAATACTAGTTCTAAAATATTGTAGAATATTGGAATTTTATCGTTGTAAATAGAAAAACATATTATTGTGGTCAAATTATTAACTGAAATAAATAGCTAACCCAATATAAAAATGGAATGAAACATAAAAGAGTAAAACGAAAATTTTGAAATATAAAATGGTCAAAATGAAAAGACCCCAAAATTTGAGACCCAAAGGAGTACTTTAGACTCTAGAGTTTAATTTTGTCCCAATGCAAAGTTGTGAACTGGAAGAAGTGGCTAGCCACAAGCCCACAATTATGGCATGCACTGTTTGGGGAGCCAAACTCTCTGGTTCCCATGCGCAGGCAACATTTTAATGAACCTATCATCATTGGTTATAGTCTTATAGACTTGTAGATTGGTGTTTTCTTGCACGGACGAGGGCCGAGACAGGAGTCTCGAGTCCGAGAGTGTGAAAGCACTGCATGAACCATACAACTTATGTATTGTAAGTGTTTTAGAGCATTTATGTTGGTGGAGGTAAAAATTTGGCTATTTAGCAACTATAAAATTCACTTTATCTATTTTATCTTTTCATTTTATAATACACCAAACATCAATAGATCCATATTTTTAGTTATTTGATTAAAATAATACAAAGAACTTATTAGAATAATAATAAAAACATCCACCACAAACTTCAGGAACCAACCACAACCACCACCACTACCATTATGGCAACCGCAGCTCACGACAGGAAAAAAGAAAAGAAAAAAGAAATCAACCAACCAGCTCGATCTATTCACACAACCACCACCACTACTGTGGCATAGCCCACAATAGAAAAAGGGAAAAAAGAATAAGAAAAAAAAATCAACCAAGCAGCCCGTTTTACCCACACAACCACAACCACAACCACCACCACTGTGGCAACCATAGCCCACAGCAAGGGAAAAAAAAAAATAGCAAAAAAGCTCTGTCTACCCACACCCACTTGATCCTAGCCACCACCACGAAACCCACCTGACCCACCACGACGAAACACCCACACCCACCCGATCCTAGCCACCACCACGAACACACCCACAACCACCCCCACGAACCAAACGCCAACGAAGCCACCCACCCACACCGATCTACCCACAAACCCACCCACACAGACACCAAACCTAGTGATCCACCCACGAACCCACACTGACCCACCACCACGATCCCACCCATGAGAGGAAAATGAGGGAGGTGCTGTAGAGAGAGAGAGAGAGAGAAAAAAAAAGGAGAGAGAGAGAGAAGAGTACATTTTTTTAATGAGAGAAGAGAGAGAAGAATAAAGAATGAATTTTTTTGTACCTTCTTGCTACAGTAAAACAGCTACCCTAGGCTGTTTACAGTATCAAGAAGGCAAAAAAATTTACCTTTGGCACCACCAATGTTGAGCACTAATTGGAGTTTGTGGTGTTAAAAATAGCTATTTAGCTTTGTGGTGCTAATTCCTAAGCTTATCTCTCTCTCTCTCTCTCTGTCTCTCATACCTCTAGCGCTTTGTTTGTTTTGCTTAAGGATTGTTTTTCACATTTTTCAGTATTTGGTAGCATTAAAAAAGATTGGTTAACGGAAAACTACTTTTAGTCAACATAAAACTCTTATAAAAATGAGTCTTATTTTCTATAAGTTGTTTTCCAAAATTTTTTTTTGGAAAACAATCTCTCTCTCACATTGTGCATAACTCTTATAAATATTATCTTCTTTTGGCCTAGGAAAAAATATTTTCTTTCGCTCATTCAGCCTTTCTCACAATAAACTCTCTCACTTCTTCTCCTCCTTTTGTTTCTTCTCTTTTCTCACACTCTCACTATCATCCCTTCTGGCCTCTTTTCTTCTCACAAATTCTCTCTATCTGCCCCTCTTCTCTTTTTTCTCCCCTCTATAACACCATTCTTTAATAAGGTTTTTATTTTTTTTTTCTCCTCACAGATCGGTCAACAGTTCTATAACAATTTTTGGTATATTTATCATATTATTTGTACTGGATTAGTTTGTCAGTAAAATTATTTGGCCTATATGGCATTTTGAACTATTTAAAATGGAACTTAAGGTTATAATGATTATTTTGAATTATGAGAAGTATGGTTTATACATACATACATATATATATATATATATATGATGTATGTTACTGTTCATATACATGAACAAGATTAGTATTTGAGATCATGAAAATTGGATAGGTAATTTTGATTGTATCCGTTGTCAAATTTTAGTTTGAAAACCAAATTCATTCTTGGTTTTTTTTTTTAATTATTTATTTATATTGATTACATTAGATAGGTTTACATAATACACATATTATACATGTTTTAAATTATATAAGAAATGTTATAAAAAATGTGGATACTAAACACCAGAAAACATTTTCAAGCCCATTTTCAAGGTTGTTACCAAACATTAGAAAATGAGATAGTTTTTCAGAAAATGCACTTTAATAAATTAATCATTTTTCAGAAAACGCCGAAACAAACAGAGCGTAGCATGTCAAGTGAGTTATTTAACTTTAATATTTGTAGGCCGGCCTGCTGTTGTGCATGCATGATATCACTACAATTCATCAATTGCTTAAAAAAAAAAAAAAAAAAATCTGAAATTAAATCATCATACTCAAGTTAACAACAACAACAAAGTAACTTTTATTTTATATATATATATATATATATATATATTAATATGAGTAATAACACAACAAAGTAACTTTTATTTTATATATATGAGTAATACAAATGTAGTAAGGCTAGCTAGTAGTAACAATGCTTAAAAATACAGTGCGAGTTCGCAGACATGCACGTACGTATGCAACTTCCACCAACACATATTCATGCATAAGGTAATATGGTGATGACTGATGAGGCTGCTGCAAATTTTATTTTTAGAATTACAAATGCCAAAAGCCAAACCATCAAATGCTACTAAAACAAATAAGCCTTTTATGTTCATGGGAAATCATAACCATGGCCACCCCCCTCTCCATATCCTTCTCCATAGCCTGAGCCGTAGCCAGAGCCAGAGCCAGCGCCGGAACCACCGCCGCCACCTCCACCTCCACCCATACCTCCTCCACCACCTCCACCCTTACCACCTCCACTTCCATATCCCCCACCACTTCCATATCCCGAGCCATAACCAGAGCCACTTCCACCTCCTTTCCCTCCACCTCCACCTCCACCACCACCACTACCACCACCTCCTCCACCTCCGTTCCCTCCACCAGACCCATATCCGGACCCATAACCAGAGCCACCTCCAGACCCATATCCAGACCCAGAAGCACCTCCACCACCTCCCCCTCCTCCTCCCTTACCACCACCTCCTCCTCCTCCTGTTGCACCATATCCAGAACCACCACCAGACCCGAACCCCGAGCCATACCCGGAACCATACCCAAGGCCTGAACCACCACCTCCACCACCACCACTGCCACCACCTCCTCCTCCTCCACCACCTAATGATCTAGCAGCAAAGGCAAGGTCCACAAAGAGTAAAACCAAGAATGCAGCACCAATCAGCAGCCTAGAGCTGGCCATTTCTTATCTTCCAGTACTCAACGTGGGTTGATTGAGACTCAGTTATATAAATTTTTTTTTTTCTTTCGAAAAGGGTGATTGAGATAGAGAACTCTGCGTGTATAAGCACTCACTTACTATATGAGAAATGAGAAAGCAATACTTTGTGGGTGAAAAAGGCTAAGGTAGGGGTCCTATATATAGTCATCCTAAAGGGTCACGTATTCCATGCTTGTTTGACATTCTAGTATCTTCTTTTTCACTTGGTACATTAGATCATGATAATTAGGAAGGTGTCTGTGGGATTTGATTAGTGGTGTTGGTGGTGATGGTGGCGGTGGGGCTATACATTGTGCATGATAACGTGGTGGACTCTCTTCTTCTTGTCTGTCTTCATGCAATTCTGCCTCAAGAATAAAGTCTTCTCCCACTTTTGAATTGGATTTGGATGCATCCTACCTAGAAGTATGATTTGTTGTTGGGACCAATGTGATGTAATAGCACTTTGTTGATCTGTTCAAACTTGGAAGTGAGTGCATATTTCATCAATGACTGATGAGGGCTACAATTTTTTAATGAGTAAATTGTGGACAATTAGGGAATTTGGGTGCTAATATTTTATTAAAATTGACCAGCAACATTTTAAATACAAAACCACAAAAGTGATGTTAGGATTTATTGGCTACTATAAATTTTACTATATTAATTTTATAAATTAATGTGTCAATTTTAAAAAATATTAAAATTATTACAAATTTTATTACGAATTATTTATAAACTAATGTGATAATGAATGTGATTAATACCACATTAATAATATAATAAGCATTCTTCTTATTTATTTTTTTTTTCTGTTTTTAGTAGTTAATATATTAATTAATAAAATTTACGTAGCTAAATTGTTAATAGTCACATTATTACTTGTCCTTGTCATGTTAGTTTATAAGTACTTGGAGTGGAAATTATGCTACCTTTAGCATCTTACAAACCACTTGAGTAATATAAAAATTTACCTATTATTTTGTTGATGTGATAACAATCACATAAATTATCATGTAATTTATAAATTTTTTTTTTTTGTAGTAAAATTAATAATAGATTTAAGATTTTTCTTTGTTAAAAAAAAAAAAGGAAAGAGGGAAGTGGTTACTTATTTTTTTCATCCACTTGGAATGTTAGGGTGACAAATTAAGTAATAATATATAAACAATTATCTTCTTGAGCATATATATATATATATATGTATGTATGTATGTATATATAAAAGTCTAACATAGAGTGATTGAGCCGTAAATACAAATCACATGCAAGAGGAATTTTTTGATACATCATAAAGTGCTTATTGACCTAAAGGTCATTAGTTATCTTCTAGAGGAAATGTACAAGCTAGTAGGATATACTCATTTATTCTATTACCGAGTTACAATATAGGCTGAATCAAACTACAAATGCTATTTTACGATGTTTTTGTATTACACTATTACCATCTCCTTCTAAATTATATGACAACAAGATTGTATGAGATCATATCATAAATGCCTATGGATAGGGAAATTCCTTGTATTTTCTAGGAATAAAGAATTAATTTTCGTATCGTTCTTGCTTGCATTAACAAGTAGTGCACTAAAACATTTTTTATTTTTATTTTTATTTTTTTTTATATAAGATAGAAATTTTACTCTAATTTAATCTAAATATATATATGTGTGAATCTCCCTTCTGGAGACTTGAATCCCGACCCTTACTCCCCACACCCCACTAAAACAAATTCTAAGGAGTACTACTAACTAATTAATGACTAAACAAGAGTAGAAGTGGCTAATCACAATTCTAACTTGGTACTTAACAAGTGAATTCAGCCATGCATGTCATCTTCCAGAGCAATGGCACAAGCTAATAGGATCAGGGGCGGCTTTACATAGAGTTCAAGGTGGTCACAAGACCACCCTGACTTGGAAAAAAAAAATACAATTATTATTTATAAATTAAAAAAAAAATTTATGATTTTTTTTATCTTTAAAAAAACTTTGTGACTACCCTAACTTTTTTTTAGGCCCAATGTAATTAAATTCTGGACAAAATTTGGCAACAAGCATGGTTGTAGATTAAGGCTACAACTCTATTCAATATTTTTTTATTGACGTGAATTTTAACAAATCCACAATTTAATTACATTTTCTTCTTAAATTCTTCATACTTGCAACATTTCAAGAAGATAAAATATTACTAACTATGTCATCAATCAAATATTTAAATTTGAAGTTTTTGTAGTTTAAAATTATACATAAAAAATAATTTTATGGATCGAATGGCAAATAACATCCGATTAGCATGAAATTTTAACGTGTTTTAAAAATATAGAGAACATGCAATTCATCGATTAGATTTTCAAAATATGTAACAATGTTAATTCATTTAGTGAGAGTGACTACAACAAAGTTTGTACCCAAAGTTTGTTCTTAAATTTTGGTCCCTTTAACAATATATTAGGTCCTAACAAATAAAAATGAAAGTCCAAGAAAAATTTTATTTAACTAAACTTTTGAAGAGATGTAACTTGCAACATTGATAATGAGATTATCATGTAACGATTTCAAAATTAAAATATTTGTAAAAGGAAATTGTAAGATTTTATGTATTTGCGCGCGTGTTTTTTTTTTTTTTGGTCAATGTATGAAATTATC
This sequence comes from Quercus lobata, assembly GCF_001633185.2. NCBI lineage: Eukaryota > Viridiplantae > Streptophyta > Magnoliopsida > Fagales > Fagaceae > Quercus > Quercus lobata. The sequence continues at coordinate 53,107,505 of NC_044911.1, forward strand.
TTTTTATTAGATTTTATATAATTTAAGTTTCTTAAGGACTACCTTCAAAAAAATTCCTGGAACCGCCCACTGAATATGATATACTCAATATCAAACTACAAATGCTGATCAAACTACAAATGCTGTTTTAGGGTGTTTTTTTTGTTTTGCACTAATATCATGTCCTTATAAAAATGGCAACGGAATGAGACTGAGATCAGATCATAGATGCCTTGTGGAGTTACAGCCATGGCAATTCCTTGTATTCGTGAAAACATCTATTAGCAGTGCACTAAGGCAAACTCTAAAGGACTACTACGTACTAATTAACGAACTAAAAAAGAGAGTAGAAGTGACTTTATCACAATCCTGACTTGGTATTTGACGGGTGAATATGCAGCCATGCGCGTCATGATGTCGAACCAACATTTTCTTCCTTTTCGATTGACCATTTGAACCACTTCCACGTTATCTGAATTTGATGAGTGTATATTACATTTCACACTATACATTCCTCAGCATTGTTCCAAAAAAAAATTATTAATCATAAAAATACAAACACCCATTTATAATATAAAGTATATAAAACAAGAAGAGTGTTGTACCTTGTAGTCCTACGCGTGTCCAGTCCAATAGTGCTTCCCATTATGACATTATACGTACTCCTACGAAACCGCAAAAATCTCAGGCCACAAAAAAATTCCCACTAAAACTCACCTACTTCGAAGTCTTGCTGTCCAAATCTCCTATACCTTAGTGGGCTGTGTGCTATCCTTTTTCTTTTCTTCAAATTTAAGCTTGAATGACATTTGGCAATGGCATTCATACTTTACTATATTCTTTTTCTTGTGTGGTCATATATATATATATATATATATATATGCAAAGCTAGCTTGATTGCACTTTGCCTGCAATCATAGCAATATAGCCATTATATACGATCTTAGCCAAAGAACATGGGCTAGCTATCGACAATTTTGACTTTGCTATGAACGTATATATGAACCGAATTTCGTTAGCAAAATTTATAATGCGTGATATTTTCTTCTTTTAGCTAAGTGGGATGATCTGATTAGCTGATTGTTATGGTGCTTAATAGAATTTGTTAACAAAGTTTTCAAAGTGATTTCATAGGTTACATGATCCATATCCAATCGAGAATTGGGTTGGGGGACACGAATTAAAAGTAATGATTAAAGATAAGATAAGATAGAGTTCCTTAACTAGTAAATTATTTAGAAAGAATGCAAAAAGGTTCATCAAAAAAAAGAAAAAAAGAAAAAAAAAAGAAAGAATGCAAAAAAAGAAAAAGAAAAAAAAGTACTATGACTTGATGGATGGTGGTACGTATAATGATGATCATGCAATAAATGTCGGTGAGTTGTTATGAGTTTTTCTCAAAAATTGTTATGAGTTATGAGTTAGAAAATCAACTTATTAATTTCTCCGTAGCATTTCACTCTGTAAATTGCACATAAGTTTCTAACAAAATTAGTTCTGATGATGGCAGAATTTGCTCTTAGGACTATGAAACAATTACTTATAGCTAATTAATTTAATGCCTTACCAAAGCCCTTTCAAATTTGAACAAATTAACGTGGATCAGAATTCAGAAACTCCTCTAGGCTCTGGCCATTTGGAGAGTAAGCACTAAGTAGGCTTGGAGAACCATCATTCAAGGGTCAACTCAGTTAAGACTAAAAATAGTCAAATTTATGAAACAGGGAAGTATTTGTGGGAATATTCAAACTCACATCAAACATATGATGGAATGAATGATCAGATTGAAGAAGTAACCCACATTGAGCAACAAAAATAAAAAATAAAAAAGAAGCCGATGGAATGTATGTCAACAGTATTTTATAAACAACATTAGGGCTGTCCACGGGTCGGGCCGGGTCGGTTTTGAACCTAACCCGGACTTGACCCGCCGGCGTCGGGTGGAGGGACCCGGACTCGACCCGTCGGAAAAATTGGTCGAGTCGGTTTCGGGTGAGGATGAACATCGGTCGGGTCGCTGGAATAAAGAAAGCATCAAAATCTGAAAAAAAAAAAACTCGCCAGATTCTGGAAAAACTCGCCGGATTCTGGAAATATTCGTTGGATTATGCATTTTCTCGTCGGATTCTGCATTTTTTGGGTAAAAATTGCTGGGATTTGGCCGGATCTCCTCGAATCTAACCTTGACCTTGCCGGATCTACTCGAATCTAAGCTTGATATCGCAGGATCTCCTTGAATCTAAGCTCGATATTGCCGGATCTCCACGAATCTAAGCTTGATCTTACCAAATACGGTTGAGATCTCGCCAGATCTCCTCGAATCTAAGCTTGATCTTGTCGAAGTTGGTCGGATTTGTATATAACATCGGTTGGGTTGGGTGGCTCGGGTTTTGGAGAAGAAAACCGCCACTCGACCTGCCGGCGTCGGGTCTTGGGCGTGGAAACCCGTAACCGACTGACAGGAGCGTCGGTTCGGGCTGAAATCGGGTGGAGATCGAGCGGTTTGGTCAGTCCGGTGGGTGTGGGTCGGGTCTGGACACCCCTAAACAACATGATTTGATAATTCCCATTCAACCAAAAAAGAAAAAGAAAAAAGAGAGAGAGAGAAGGAAATTTGAATCTTTATCAAAATCTTTGTGATATATGGAATAAACAAATTAAATGATTGAAATAAGATTTACGGAGAAAATAGGCATTTGTCTATTTCGCCAAAACTTTTCAACAAAATGCCCCATATCTAAAACTATTTAGGGAAATGCTCCTGTTTTAAAACTTGATTTTTAGACAATCGAGTTATAGGGAACTGAAAATTAAAAAAAAAAAAAAAAAAATCTAGAACTCGAGTTCCATGTGAAGTACTCGAGTTCCAGAAATTTTTTTTTTCCTTTTTAAGTCCACATTCGCCATAACTCGATGTTCCAAAAATTGAGTTTTACACTTGAAACTCAATTTTTAGAAAATTGAGTTTTAAAACAGGGGTATTTCCCTAATTAATTTTAGACATGAGACATTTTGCTGGAAAGTTTGTGAGAAAGGGGTAAAAGCCCATTTTGGCCTAAGATTTACGCAATTTTCTTTAAAGACCTCTTACGTCTGCTTCCCTGCTTACTTTTGCTATCACCTCAACCTCAACTCTTTTTTTACCTACTTTGCTACTTAGGATATAATGTATCATAAATCTTCATCGTAGTTCCCTCTCTCCCCATTTTATTCCTGGTGTGAACTTTTACTGAATTGAATGGTAAAAAAGATCTTTTTTACAATTTGATATATTTTAATTATAACATATTATTCTTTTACTAATAATTACTAAAAAAAAGTCATTAGTTTCAACTACACCAAATCACCATTGGCCCTTTGGCTCAAGTGGTACCTCATTGCTTTCCCATTTGAGGTAGAGCAGATGAGTTTGATCTCCAAGGGTTTAGTTCGCCTTCACTTACTGAAACCCAAAATATAAAAAGAAAGAGAAAATTGCACCGAATCTAAAGGCCTTTTTGGTAAGAGTATTTAAATATAGTTTTTTTTTTTTTTGTTTTTGTTTTTTTTTTCAACCCATAAAATGGTGGGTCTCACACTTGAATTTATTGTTTGGCTAATATTTTTTAAATACAGTTTTTAAAAAACTGTATCCTATTTTCCTAATTTAGAATAGGATTTTGAAAACAGCTAAAGGGTGTTTTCAGGATACCAAAAATGTTTTTAATAACATAGTTGTAAATAAATTGATGACAGTGGACCTCACATATTTGTCTAAACTCTATTATCTCTCAAATTAAAGAACTTATCTTTATCACAAAAAGAATCCCCATATTTCAAATTTGAAAATTATCATTAAAAAAAAAAAAATGAACTATATTCACTTATCATTATCTACAAAAAAAAGAAAAAAAAAAAAGAAAGAAAGTAATCTATAGATTCTACATGTTATTTGTAGGGATGAAGGGTCCAAATGAGAATATTGGGTCGTGGGCCATGCCCAAGGACATCAAATAGCTCGAGGACAGACCAGTGCAAATGGAGATAGATAGATATTGGGCCGAGGAAGAGGTCAGGACATGATGAGTTGGTGATGTTATCTGAGGAGCAATGTCACCTTGGCCAACAGTATGGAGGCCTAAAGTCCAACTACCCATCAAGTACTGGGCAACAGGCAATCGTGTTTGGATGGATAAGCGTCAGAAAGATATAAGACAAAAGAGAAGTGAAAAATATCTGAGAAGAAAGCTGTTACCACTGCATTAATATGGAAGTGATGTCTGAACAGTAATTTTCAGCCTGAACAGTAATTTTCAACCTTACAGCTATCCTTGAAGACTTAGGAAAGTGTTGATGTGACAAGTATCAAGAAGACTACTAGTCTGATCTACACGTGGAGGGCTAAAATGAAAGCAAGAAAGGAAGTATAAAAGGGATGAACCCTTTTACAAAGGGGAGAGAGTGAAAAACCAGAGAAAATATCACTGTGTAACCAAAAACTGTAATTTTGTATGAGTCTAAGAGAAATATATAAGAACATATCTTCCTCAGACTTGCCTGAGGAGAGCATTTTTTTGTTCAAACTGTTTGTTCATTCCACTAATAACTACTCTATTGTGACAATATCTTCATAGCTCATTGAACGTTTAGTCTCAAGCCCACTCTCTAACAAATTCATTGTTTTGGGCCATTGTCCATCCATGTTTTGGGCTGTGAAGCAAAACGTGCCTTTACATTATTTTTTGTAAATATATATTTTTTAAATATCAAAAATAAAAATGGTCTACCAAGCATTTACTTTTTATTTTTAGTAAATTGAAAATTGTTCATAAAAGTGAGAGCCAAACACGTTTAATATAAAAATTATTATTTGAAAACTAGTTTCAAGTTCAATTTTTTGACAATTGTTTTTATACTGCTTTGAAAACAAAAACAAAAATTCTCTTACCAATCAGGCTCTAAAAATGGGTTTGTTTAGAGTTGAAATAAGGTGGATGGAAAACTTTGGAGAGAAAATAAGAGAGAAAATGAGTTTGTGTTGTTTGGTTGGGAGAGGGGAAAGAAAATTTTTATGAGGGGCCTAGGCATTTTCCACCCGGGCTCACACAAAATTTGTCTCTCCAAAATGGAGAGAAAATTGGGTGGGGGGAGTTTGATGGTGAAATGACAAAATTGCCCTGTGCAGTGCACATGGGCAAAGTCCAGTTGCCTTTTTTTTTTTATTTTTATTTTTTTATTTAATTTTTATTTATTTATTTATTTTTTTAAACTATTTTTTTTTCTTTTGATTTCCAGGGCATGGTGTTTTGTGTTTTTTTCTTCTTCTTATGGTTTCCGGGCAACGTTGCTTCCTTTATTATTATTTATATTTTTTTCTTTTGATTTCCTGGGCATGGTGCTTTGTGTTTTTTTTTTTTTTAATAATAAAGTTGGGTGATTTTTTTTTTTTTTTTTTTTTTTTTTTTTTTTTTTTGTTGCTTATCACTTTTTTGTTTTAATTGTGCATCATTTTTTAACAAGAGTATATGAGTAAATTTATACAAACTCATTTTTTCCATCTTCCACTTTTTCACTCCCAACCAAACAAAAATGAGGGAAATTGAAAACTTTTCTATCTTTCCACTATTTTCTATCCTCCTACTTTTCCATCCTTCCAACCAAACACACCCTAAAATACCATTATGCGACCTATATAAGGCTTCGTTACCAAGTAAAGCCCATTCCCAACACCAGTATTTTTGCCACTATTGGGCCTTTTATTATTAATTTTTGGGTGAGAATAAGTGTTGGGCCTATTCTGGATTGGCCCATCTGTGCACCTATAGTAGCCCACATTCGGACAAAAAAAAAAAAACCCGGAAAAGAAGGCCCAAGAAATTCATTAAATCACGTCACCCTATAAACAGAAGCGACATGTCGTATAAATGTAAGCGACATGCAGCTGATCTATCACATCGACGGGGAGAGAGAGAGAGAGAGAGAGAGATCTATTTCAACTAAAACGGCGACTCCGTGCTTTTCCTCCGTACAGAAACACACACGCACACACAGAGATTGTAGGAGACAGAGAGAGAGAGCTAGATCTCTACGGTGCCGTTCGGTTCTTCGCATCAATTCGGAGAATTTGCATTCTGCACCGACCGATCTCTCCTCATCCATTTCAACCTCTATCTCCATTCTCGGTCCGATCTAAGGTACGCCTTTTTTTTTTTTTTTTTTTTCTTCTCGTATTCTATAATATTGTGCTTCAATTTTGAATTACAGTTAATGTTTTTCAGCTCGAAATCTGTGGTCTGTTTGGTTCCTGAGAAAAAAAAAAAAAAAAAAAACGAAAGAAAACGAAAAAATGAAATTGAAAATTTGAATTGGTGATTTGTATAATTGAACCAAAATAATACAACACAAAACTGCTGTATTGAATTTTGTGAAATTAGCACTTGTACTCAGTTAATTGATAGTTAGTTAGGATAAGCATTAGAGTATTGTACATTGTTGGTTAAGTCTGTTGGGCTGTGAGGAGTTGTACTCTTCTGGTTCAGTTAGTTTAGCTGGGTCATGTAGTCAAGTATAAAAGACTGTGCTGAGATTGTAAAACTGATTCAAGGAATTAGAATTCCAATTTGTTTTGGAGGCCTTGTTCCCTCAAAGAACTACCAACTGAGTGAGTGAGTGAAGTGTTAAACAAAGTTTGGACGATCAAGATACAGCAATGGAAACGAATACCCGAAGGATAGAGGAACTGGGTACTAGTGTCAAGGTTATGCAGACTGCAATCGAGGAAAGGCTACCACTACCAGCAATACAAGGATCGGGACCACAGCAAGAAGTGCCCCTTCTTGGGGCAGAAATTGTGGAGCAACCAGAACAGCATGAGGTAGGTGTATTGATACCCAAACCCATTAAGCTGGAATTGCCAAGATTGGATTTTTAGGGCCGTGTAATTGTTTAGTTATTATAACGTACTTGAAGAAGAACAAGTCTTGACTCTTGAATGCTTCTTATCATTTAGATGATGAAGCACTTATTTGGTTTGACGATTGTGAGAGATCTTTGGATTCTTGGGAGACTTTTTTTTAGGCTAATCAAGTTAGATTTTGACCCTTCTTCATATGATAATCCTATGGAAGCGTTGACCAAATTGAGGCTTACCACAACTGTGGCAGCCTACAAAAGCCAATTGAAATATTGAGTAATAGAATTAGGAATTTAACTGAATCTCATAAGCTTAGCTGCTTCATGAGTGGGCTAAAGGATGAGGTTTGATTGGCAGCAAGGATGCAAAATCCAAGAACCTTGAGTGCTACCTTTGGAGCTAAAATTTTAAGAGGAATATTTTTCCACCTGTAGGAAAGCCTGTAAACCTTTGCAAGAAGTAATTGGCAAGCACCAATACTGGTCAAGTATGACCAGGGATGTACCTAGGTAAGGGGGCCCCTCCATCCCCCCATTTTTTTTATTTATAATAGAAGCGTAGTATATATATATATATACAAAGAAAGTTTGAAATTTTCCCAAAATATATATTATTGCCCCCCCTCCTCCCAAAAAATTTACAAATTAACCCATGAAATCCCACCAAAAAAAAAAAAATCCTTCATGGCTCCATACCTTTTCTCCAGCTCTACCAAGAACAACCACAATACAATAAAAAATCCTCAATTTTTACCCATTTGGTTTTTTCTAGCTCAGTATGCCCCTCTCACCTCTCATTCTTCCTCCACTCCACCAGTCACCTCCGTTAATCGATCCTCACCGCCGCACGCCAACAAGTCCCATAGGCATGGGTTGGAATAATTGTGTACGTGTCTCCATTTCTCCTGTATGGACTCATCACTCATGATTCTCATGAATTTCTGATCTCTCTTCTCTAATATCTATCCTTTGTGTGTGCATGTTGTCTCTGCGCTTTTATAGTTTTTATGAAAGCCTGTACCTGCCTCTCTCTGATATGATGATGATATCTCCTCTGAGTGAATGTGTTCTGTGATGAGTAACTAACGTGTTGATGTGTTAGGTCCTTAGTACAACACAACACTGCTGTATTGAATTTGTGTAATAAGCACTCATACTCAGTTAGTTGTTTGTTTGTTTGTTTTTTTGATAAGTTTTTATAAATTTTTTTGATAAGTGTTAGTTGTTAGTTAGTTAGGATAAGCATTAGAGTATTGTACTTTGTTAGTTAGTCTGTTGGGCTGTAATGAGTTGTACTCTTGTGGATCAGTTAGTTAGTTGGGTCATGTAATAAAGTATAAGACTCTGCTGAGACTGTAAAATTGATTCAAGGAATAAGCATGTAATTGTTTTGGAGGTTGATTCCCTTGAAAGGATCATTGGATGCCTAGTTCCCTCAAAGAACTACCAACTGAGTGATTGAGTTGTTAAGATCACTGAATCTTAACAGGTGATGCTACTTTACAAGTGCTGAAGAAGACACTTTTTAATGTAAATACACAGAGAATTTTACATAGTTAAAATTGAATGGTTTGAGTTACGCCAATTTGTTTGTGATTAAATTTTTTTTTTTTTTGAGAACAGATTAAAAAATATTTGGATGGCTGTCCCTCATTGTTTGATGTGGTGCATTTGGCGGGAGAAAAACAACCGGTGTTTTGAAGATTTTGAAAGGACTATAGCTGATTTAAAACTTTTCTTCTTTAAAACTCTATCGGATTGGATGTCTATCATAGGAAGTCATTCTATTTCTTCGGTCTATGATTTGATGGATGCTTGTAATTTATGTATTTGATTATGTTGGTCCCTGGTTGTATACTTCCTGTATACTCGGGTGACTCATTATTAAGTTCTTGAATAAAATTTCCTTTACTTACCCAAAGAAAAAAAAAAAAATTATTGAACTTTTTTTTTGGAGAAGTACTTGAGTTTGCTCATTTATATAATAGTAGCAGCGTTGCTGAATTAGATTAAGTTTTGGAACCATTTCATAGTATGTTTATGTTATGATATGTGGCTTTCCCTTTTGATTTTCTTTTGGTTATATATATATATATATATATATATTTGGTCAGACTTTTGGTTATATTTTAGTTTGTTAATTTTGCTTCTTTTATTTTTTTTATTTTTACGACATTGATGATCAAAATTAACTGATCATCTTAATGGGCCACAATTATTGAAGTGGAGGTCACTAGTTTGAAATTTCCCTCAAAAGAGAAAAAACTGAAAGAAAACTTAGCTTTAAAAAATATATTTATACATATATATATATAATTCAATAGTTATAATGGGTGTGGGGGAGTTTGAAGTTTGGATGTTTTCGTTGGAAACAACAAGAGGTGCTAGTTAAGCTATAAAGCTCCTGGCAAAAGAAAACTAAGCTTAATAAAGACTTAAGGTTGGCTTGACAGAAGTTCTTTAAGACCAATCAGCTCAGGCGTAGGCCATAATTTCTTTTATCAATGGCTTGACCAATTCTTTTGGGCCTTCTTTTTGTATTTGTAATGTCTTTTGACTTGTTTTGCATCACCCCTTCTTACAAAAGACTGTTATTGACTATTGCATTTGATGATCAAGTCAGTCTAAATACCTTCTATCATCTTGTTCTCCATTAGTGTTATCCCTAATCCTTCACAATCACAAGATCATTGGCTTCTTATCCTAGTAGTGGTTGTATCTTTTTTCTTCGATTTAAGTATTTTTTTGCTGTTTATAGTTATATGCTAGCCTTTCCCATTGGAAATTTTATATTCCTTGTGATTTTCCCCATATTTTGTAATAAGTTTTCTCCAAATTATCGCAATTTCTTCATTGAGATTATTGTTAAAACAATTTAAATTGATGGACTTGAGTGACATGCAGCCAGCTTTTATGGAAACAGAGTGGCAATCAAGGTTGGCCCATGACCAGTGGACAGCAGTCCCTGTATCTGGTTCAAGGCCACCGGCTCGCTACAAGGTGAATGAACTGAATTATATTGTTGGTTCTAGCTTAAGAAGAGATGGTGAGGTTGTGGGTTTAAACCTATTTTGTTCATTTGTAACCTACCAATAAAAAAAATATGTTGGTTTTAGTACTTTTTGAACCACTAAGGTTAAGCCTATTTTCATTTGACTATTATAAGTCCATGATCAGTGGCATATTTTTATGAAGCGTTTTACTCTTCATTATGGACCATATACTTATCATACTATCTTATCTTTTAACTTTAGCATGCTGCAGTGGCAGTTGATGAGAAACTGTACGTTGTTGGTGGGAGTCGTAATGGCCGGTACCTATCTGATGTTCAGGTATTAAATTTGCCCAATTGCCCATCCAGTTTTTCATATTAAACTTCAAGTCCCTTCTTGCGGGTCATTTGGTAAAGGGATAATTCTGCAGGTATTTGACCTTAAAAGTTTGGCATGGTCTAATCTAAAACTGAAACCAAATGCTGATAAATTTGAAGAGACAGGCTCACTGGATATTCTTCCAGCCATTTCGGGTCACAATGTGGTAAGAAATTAGATGCACATCGTCCACATGCATGTGTGTATTTCCCTTTTGTCTGACTTCCATCTTTTAGTCTAGCGATTCAACTTATTTTTAAGTAATTACTTATTTTAAGTATTCATTGTTTTGATAGGTTAACTGGGGAAATAAACTATTTCTTATTGGTGGGCATTCAAAGAAAGTAGCTGACAAAATAACAGGTTTGTATATTTAAGAGCCATATTGGCATTGGTAAGGGTTATCTGATTTTGAATCTTTTGATGCTGCTGTGCAATATTGTGTATTGTTTAGCCCCTTATTTGTGTAAATTTACTTGTTTTAGTGTTATTCATCGATCTTGAAACACATCTCTGTGGTGTTGTGGAGACCTCAGGAAAAGTTCCGGTAATTAACTGATTCTATTGGCTGCTAAGTTTACTTCTTCTCTTGTGCTTATGCTTTCTCAATTTGCCATCTAAACTTTCTTTTGTTATCTATTTATTTAGCAAGGAAAATAATTGAGTCTTTTGTTTCTGCTGGAGTTGATTTGATGTTCTGTGAATTTGATTGGCATGCTGATGGAGAATGTTCCAGGTAGCTCGTGGGGGACATTCTGCTACACTTGTTGGTTCTAGAGTGATAGTTTTTGGTGGAGAAGACAAGAGCAGGAGATTGTTGAATGATGTCTTCGTTCTTGATCTGGAGACAATGACTTGGGACATGGTGGAGGGAACGTAAGTGTCTACTCCTCATTTTTGGACGGCTACTTGTGTGCTTTCAGAAGATTCTTCATCACTTTCTTGTGTTTTGATAGGCAGACACCTCCAGCTCCCCGATTCGATCACACATCAGCAGTGCATGCAGAACGCTACCTTCTAATTTTTGGTGGTTGTTCTCATTCTATTTTCTTCAACAATCTGCATGTACTGGACTTGCAGACTGTAAGTTTTTTTTTTTTTTTGGCAGGATTTTTTACACTTATTTTTTGGGTCCAAATTGATATATAGACTCTTCCACCTTGAACTCCTGACCTTCCCACCACCTTGCTCTTACAAGAGAAGGAGGTGCCATTGGAGTTAGAGCTCATTGGCCGCTTTGATATATAGGCAGTAAACTGAGTATCTTTTTATTTTACTTTTTGGATAAAAGAAATGCTACTTTGCTTCCATTCTATATTAAGAAGTGTCTCACTAGGGTATAACGTATACTGCAGTTCATTTTTGGAATAAAAATGTGGTTCCTTGATGGTTAATATTTGCAACACCTATGAATACAAGTGTGCTAGAAAGTGTCGAGTTGCAAAAACATATTACTTGTATGCCTTTTGTCCTTAATATATCTGTTTTCCTGAATTATCCTATGTATCATAAAATTATGGCTTGTCGTGAGGTTATGCTAGGAATTCATCGAGTCTCTCAATCCACAGATTTTTTATTTTGATATAGAGGGGCATGTCCTATATTTTTTGAATCATGACCGATCTTTTGAACTAGACTATTGAAGGAAACCTCCCTTTCTGGATTTTCCATGGCCGTTGGATTGGACAAACACTATCACACACTATCACACAACAAACATGCAGATGTGCCCAGATTTTGGAAAGTTGTCCTATTTGACACTTAGGAAGTGTAGCAATGATGTCTATTAGCACATGTATTCAATTTCATGAATTCTATGTCAATGTCAAAGATTTATGCTTATAAAGGATCTAATTATTAAATTGCCAGTAATGGTTTCACATTTATAAAACTTTCCTAACTTTGCCATCAAATAGAGACCTCCATCCATTTAAAGATAACTTCATTTGATGGACTTTCAACACTGAGACACTTTGAAGAAGATTAAAATATTCCATCAATTTGTGCTTGTGATTGCTTTGGTCACTGTATGCCTGCCTTCTATCTTTTGCTTGGCTTTCTGTGGGATTCTAGAATTATTGTTGATATCATCATGTGGTATTTCTATGTCAAGCAGTTGATGTCGATGATGTATGTCAGACCTGTAGAAAGAATTATCAATCACCATGAGATTTAGTCATCAACATAATCAAGGGGGCCGTGCTCATTTCTGTTCCTTGAAATTAGTGCTTAGCAATTTAGTTACTTATTCTTCTGAGGAAGATTAAAATTTCATATTTTCTGTTAATACAAAGAGACAAGGATAAAATTTCATTCACCTACATTTGTTATATAGTAGGTTGGTTTTAATTTGCTTTGAAGCTCTTAATGGGTTGAAAGTTAACGTGGGTAAAAGTGGGATAGTGGCTGTTGGGGAAGTGGGTAATTTGGCTGCTCTAGCTAATATCTTTGCTGTAAAATTGGAAGTCTACCAATAACCTATTTGGGTATGCCTTTAGGGGCATCCTATAAGACAGCCTTGGTTTAGAATCCCATTTTGGAGAAGGTGGAAAGGACATTGTCGGGCTGGAAGAGACCATATCTATCTAAGGGAGGTAGCCTTACTCTGTCAAAGTCCACTCTTTCTAGTCTTCCCACTTAATTCTTGTCTTTATTCACCATTCTGAAGGTTGTGGCTGATAGAGTGGAGAAGATTTAGAGGAAGTTCTTATGTGGAGCTTTGGAGGAGGAGTTTAAATATTCTTTGGTTGCTTGGGACACGGTTTGTTCACCAGTTGATACTGGGGGTTGGGATTAGGAGGTTGGTGCATTTCAATCAAGCATTGCATGGTAAGCGGCTATGGTGGTATGGGGAGGATAAGGGAGGTTGGTGTACAAAGATAGGTAGGGGTACTCGTGGGTGCAGTTTTTGGTGGAGTATTCGATCTGCATTTGATATTTGGAAAATGGTGCTGGCTTGTTTGATGTGGCTTGTTTGGAAGGATAGTCATACTTTTGAAGACATGGAAAGCTCATTGGATCAATTGAAAGCTCTGTTTGTTCGTACTCTCTTTGATTGGTCCTGGGTTTGGGGTTTTACACAATGTTCTTCTGTTTTAGAATTTTAAGTTTACCTTAGATTTTCCTTTTGAGTCTTTTGTACTTCTATTCCCTCTGTGTTCATTATTGTGAACATAAGGTTTTACTTGGTTCTCAATAAACATTCATTACTTATAAAAAAAAACGAAAGAAAAAGAAGGGAAAAAACTTTTTTCAAGTATAGTTGAATCATTTACTGAAATCATACTATTATTTGTGCTTACCTACAGTGTTGCTAGATCTTTTAGTCTTTTTTCTGTCCCTTCTCTTATTTTTTATTCCCACTATGTTAGTGTGATAAGCTGTCATGTATTTGCAGATGGAATGGTCTCAACCGCTTGTTCAGGGTGATTTAGTGACTGCCAGGGCAGGTCATGCTGGTATAACCATTGATGAAAACTGGTACATAGTTGGTGGTGGAGATAACAAAAGTGGTATGTAGAATTATGTGCTTATCAAATATTATTCTGCATGCATTTGAACCCTTTTGTGCATTCATGGATGTATGGCTATTTATGTTTGCAGGTTGCCCTGAGACTCTAGTGTTAAATATGTCTAAGCTAGTTTGGTCAGAATTAACAAGTGTGAAGCAAAGGGATCCGCTTGCTAGTGAGGTCACCACTTTATTCCTTTTCTAACTTTTCTCTCCCATTGTAATGTCTTCTGATGTAAAATTGCATTTTCTCTAGCAGATTGAGATTGTTTGTTTGATAAAAACACCTAATGAGCAAAATTGGTATATGATTATAGTAGACTGGTGCTCATGTGGCAAAGTAGAGGGTTTTATGGGAGAGAGTGATTGATCTTATGTTTGGCTGGAGGAATTGGATGGGCAAACATTCTTCGGATATTTGGAATTTTGGCTCCGCTATGTTTGATGTGGACCATATGGCAGGAATGAAATAGACGTACGGTTGTGGATGTGGAGACTAGAGGGTACGGGAATCAGCTAATAGCCACCTTTGCATTCTATCTATTTGATTGGTCTTGTGCATGGGGTTTTATGGATAAATATTACTTTTCTTTTTTCTTAAGAGTCTTTGTTCTTTTTGTAATTTTTGTAATTCTTTAGGCTAATTTGTGTCAATTATGCATGAACTAGTCTCATTTTAATAAAATTATTCTTACCTTTAATAATAATAATAAAAAGTTTCTGACATTAGTTTTGGCGTTTACCATTGTTTCCTGGCGTGAACCTAAATTTTATTTATTTATTATGCACAACACTACTCGGGTTTCGTTAAGGAATCTATGGTTCTGCTTGAAGTGTGATGATGAATTGTTTAAAAAACTTATATCTATGTTAGGGTGGAGAGTCGGTAATGTCATGCCCCTTGTGCTTCATTTTATTTCATTAAGGGTTTCACCTTAGAGCACATGAATATGTTGATTTTTTACTTGATCAGTGATCATAAATGTGAAAACAGGGGCTCAGTGTGTGCTCGGCTATTATTGATGGAGAGATGTATTTGGTTGCCTTTGGTGGCTACAATGGGAAATACAGCAATGAGGTATGTATTGAAAGTTTAGTTTGAATGAATGCAAGTTCTCTCTGAAGATTAAATTTGTTTTGAGCGTATCAGCATGTATTGAAACGTAGTGTTGGTAATGTCAATTTTGAATATTATTTGTGCCTATGGCATCCCACCCCCTTCTGTGGGGTTTTGTTCCAAGGTTCAAATCCCCTCATTAACACTTAGAAACAAAAATTCACATCGCACCTAGTATAACTATTGGCTAATGTTGCATTACCCAATATCTTTTATTGGCTAAGTATATTGTCAAACCTATCATTGGATTATAAGATTTCCTCATTCCTGGCAGACTCGTCAAATAAGAGATTAAGAATCCTCTCATCTATAAATTGTTCAAAAATTTAGATGCTTATGTTTTTAAAATATACTAAGTGCAAAGATTTATGGATCGCATAAGGAATGACATCCAGTATTAAATCTGGTGTGCATGTTTAGCAAGGAGAGAATGTGTGATCTAATGGCGGGATCCACATTAATTGAATTTAAAGTTATTAAGTTGTTTAACTTTAAGGGCACGTTTGGTACACTGTAATGATTATTACATGGGAATAGGAATAAGTATTATAGGGAATATATTAAGTTGGAATGTAATAAGTATTACTATTCATTAATTTGGTGACCATTTTGAAATAGAATTCTGAATATGCATCCACAATTAAGTAGAGTATAAAAAGAAGACGTAATTAAATCATTTTTAAGTCAAATTTCCTAAAATACACTTATTTTAGGGTGTTCAAAATAGAGCTAATAATTAACAAGAAGGAAATTTTATTTTCTTTCCTTTTAAAGATGTGGCAACTAATGGTTTTTTAGGAAATTTTATTAAAAAGTTATTACATAAGGTGAAGGAATAGATATTTAGTACTTTTGATGAGGAATAACTTATTCCTCATTTTGAAGAATAGCTATTCATAAGGAATAACTATTCATTGTAATAAAAACATAACCAAACAACCGAATAGTTATGTCATAAGAATATCTATTACATTACAGTGTCTATTACAGTTTACTAAACGTACCCTAACAAAAGATGCACTAGGTGTAACTTAAGTTTTAACACACACACACACACGCACACACACATATGGGTCAAGATCAAATTCTATATTTTTGGATAAGTAAGATGAAGTTATATTTGGTGTAGCTCTTTGTTATATTTTAAAATTTACCATTGGATTATTTTTTCTCATTCTTAACAAGTTTGCCAAATTTCATGCTAATAAGAATGGTATTTACTATTTGATACATTAGCTCATGTTCTTTGTATGATTTTAAAATATAAAAACTTGAAATTTAAACATTTTATAGATGAGATATCTATTGATCTTTGATCATCTTGAAATTTTGCAATCATGAAGGGTAAATGTAATATAATGGTGGATTTTTTCAAAATTCTCACATTCAATAAAAAATTATTATGTGGTGTAACAAGCCAAAAGTTACATTGTGCAATTTCAACCCAACCCTATATGTATACACACACTTCCCTTAACTCATGTCCTCAAGGCTGTTTGAGAGATCTCTACCTCTGTTCTTACTAAAACTTGAGTACAGTACATAACTCATCAAATTTGTCCTCTTAAGGGTTAGTGGTGTGTGCACCTCATGAAGCGTCATTGTAAAATTGTTGATTTTCATTTAATACTATTTTAGCAATATGTAGTGTTCTAGACTATCATGACTAGTGAGATGACGATAGATGCTACACAATGTTTCTGTTTCACCTCAATCTAGAAAGGGTGGGAAAAGTCATATCACTCTGCTTTGGGATGTGGCACCTCAATGGCTCAACCTAATTGCTTCTTCTTCTTTTTTTTTTTTTTTTTTTTTTTTTTTTTTTATTTTTATTTTTTTAAGATGCATTTTTGTTGCTTGTAAGTCCGATTTACTGCAGATGCTTTGATTTTTAGGTACCGACTCTTAAACTGCAAATTCTGCTGATTTTTATTTCTACCTGGGTTTCAGTTATTTTCCTCTAGATTAGTCTAGCTGTAGGCACTAAATCCTAAAGCCTATGTGTCTGCTAATATTTATTACAAAGTTTTCAGTGTGAATTCTTGTCAAAAGTTCTGGATTTATTTCAGTTGTTGCAATCTAAGTCTGTCCTATGCTTTCTGTGCCTGCCCCTTTTATTCCTAGGTTTTTATTATGAAACCCAAACCTAGGGACTCATCACGTCCCAAGATTTTCCAGTCACCAGCAGCGGCTGCAGCTGCAGCTTCTGTTACTGCTGCATATGCTTTATCCAAAGCAGAAAAGTTAGATTTCACCAAAGCAGAAGATCCAAGCTCCAAGGGAGCTGAAAACAGTATTTCTGAAAAGGATGTCACAAATGGTGTTAAGGCCATTAGAGAAGAGAAAAATGTGTTGGAACTGTCACTTGCAGAAGTCAGAGCAGAAAATACTAGGATCAAGGGACAGATTGATGAGAAAAATGGTACTCTTTCTGAGTTGTCCAAGGTATGCTTTTTATGATTTAGTGCCACTTAAGGTGATTTTCCATTGGTCAGCTGTTTAAAACTCATGGTTTCAACCATATTCATTCAGGAACTCCTTTCTGTCCAAGGTCAACTTGGAGCTGAGAGATCAAGATGCTTTAAGCTGGAGGTCTCCCTTTCTCTCATTCCTTTTGTCATTTTTTAATCTGTTGTTCCTTTGTTGACTAACTGGGTCACTGACTAAATTTATTTGGTATTGGTGATGTCCAGGCACAAATCTCAGAACTGCATAAGATGCTGGAATCAATGCAGTCCATAGAGAATGAGGTACAAGAGCTTCGGACGCAAAAGTCTGCATTTGAACGGAATATAGAGCTAGCTTCAGCAGTCCAGAAGCAAGGTTCAGGTGGTGTTTGGCGATGGATAGCTGGGGGAAATGGCAGTGCATAAAGGTTGAAGGTTGGTGCCTAGAAATTAAATCTGGGAGCAATTCGATTTATCATTAGCCATAGCTTTTTTCAAGCAAATATATGATCTTAAGCTTAGGCAGATTATAGCAGTTGCAATTTTGAGAACTAATGGTGAAATTCAATCATGGTCAACAAGCATAATCTTGGAAATGCTTGCAACGTTTGACCATTGTTAAGATCTTCTAATGGAGACG
The DNA here is from genome assembly GCF_001633185.2 of Quercus lobata. NCBI lineage: Eukaryota > Viridiplantae > Streptophyta > Magnoliopsida > Fagales > Fagaceae > Quercus > Quercus lobata. The sequence continues at coordinate 53,125,461 of NC_044911.1, forward strand.
AAACTAAACTTGATACAAGAAATATAGTCTATGTTCTATGTTCTTTTTTCTTTTAAAATTCTTGGAATCCACAATCTGTTCATTTTTTTTTCTCTCACTTTCTAATTTTTATTCATATGTGTTCCTTGTGTATGTGATGGTGACAGTCACTCATTTTACCCTTTCATTAGTTTTTGTACTTAGTTCAATTGATTTGTATCAGTTACAAGATTCTTCTGGCTTGGCAATGAATTCTTACATATTCTGGAATTTCATTACTCATCTTGGTAGAATTTGTTCATTGATCTAATATATGCTGAATAAGTTTCACCTGAAGGTATAACAATTCATATTAATTAGTTGTGGTATCTATGTATGTAATTTGGAAGAAGATCTCCTACATCATGGTCCTTTTGCATGCTATCCTTTATTTTTTCCTCTTAAAAAAAAAAAAAAAAAATCTTCTAATAGGCTAGGCACTACTACTTCTTCTTCTTCTTCTTCTTCTTCTTCTTCTTCTTTTTTTGATAGGAGGCACTAGTTCTTTTAATTGCATATATATAATATTTAAAAACTGAAGTGTAGTATTTATTGTTTCTACACTCCCAATAAGTCTCATCAATTAATAAATAATTAAATAATTAAATGATTTAATTTAATTATTTTGTCTAAATCTATTACACATGAAGTCATTTAAACTTTATTTTTTAAAAATATATTAATCAAATAATAAGGTCTTTTAAATAATGCATCTTGTGAGTGTTCTTATTCAAATTATTAATAGTAAAAAAAAACATTTAAATGATATCATTATTGGTTTGTTTCACATCAACAACATATCTAACAAATTCATAATTATTTTTTAGTGTCTGTTGAGACACATCATCGTAGTATTTGGTCAACTTTGGTCGATTTGTGTTAATTCGGTTCATTTTGGTCCATTTCAACTTTAAAATCTACTTGTAAATAATTAAATGAGTTAATTTAATTATTTTGTTCAAATCTATTAGTACATGAAGTTATTTAAACGTTTTTTGAACTAATATTAATCAAACAATAAGATCTTTTAAATAATGTAGCTTATGAATGTTTTTATTTAAATTTCAAATAGTTCAAATTAACCAACCAATTATGGTATATATATATTTTTTTAAAATCCCTTTAATAACAGCTTGATCATTTATATAAAATAATATTATAATTATGTAATTTAAATTTTTATTTATTAAATTACGTTTTTTATATATATCACTAGGTATTGTTGTCAAATGTAAAATATATTATATGTTTCATTACATATAACTTATAAAAATAGAAAATACATTTAAGAGAGAGTTTGGATTGCACTGAAATGAAATTTCAGCGCGTTTGTGTCTTTGTCAATGGGTCCCGTTCACTGTTCATGGGATCCACAAGTTGTCTAATTCAACAAAATTTTCATTAAAACTGGGTCCTACGGCACTATTTACATATTTAAAAATGATTTTGCTATAATGTTTTCAGTTTTCAACAATAAACGTTATTCAAATAGACTCTAAATAATACATGCACTATTTAACCTACAAATTTTAGATTTTATTCTAGTAAAATAATTATATACTACATTTTCTAGCTTACAACTAGTTTTGTTATAAGAGTCATGTCTTCCCAATTAAGCAATAGCCTCGCCATAATGGTTTCTGCAAAATGAGATATGTGTCTATGAGTTATGACAATTCTATGCCAAATGGAAGAAAATATTACCTCTCATTATAATGGTATGCCTCATATAATACAGAATATTAAAGACTGAACATCATGCTGGCAATGACATATTATTCAAACAACAGAGTTAATATTCTCAACCATCAAAAACTATAATAATCTGTTACTAATAACTGGTCCTATGCTGTTCTAAATTCGAACCATCTCACATTTGGGAACATTAGGGGCAAATGAAGTTGTTTTAACTTTATAACAGTCCATTACACAAAATGACCTTTGAAAGGCCTATATATCTTCTAGACTGCTGAAGATGTAGTGATTGAGCACTTCATTTCTTGAAGCTCTCTTATTTAGGTTCCAACAGCAAAGGAAATCAAAAAGTGGAGAATTTTTTTACAACTTGGAGATAAGTTGTTGTTTGCTTTGTGAAACCAGATCCTTTCTTAAGATGTTGCCTGCAGCTGATCTTGGAATAGCACTAGTGAAACTAACTCTTCTTACTTTCTTGTATGGAGCCACCTGAAATTTCCATATACACAAATTAGGGGGGAAAAAAGAGAGTTCAGCAATGGCTACTGAGTAAAGAGGACAGAGTTAGAGCCATGACAAACCTGGCTGGCTACGAAATGAATTACTTGGTCTTCTGTGAGTTCAGAACCAACTGCTTTTACCACGTGTTGTTGAAATTTTAAAATACTCGCAAGTGTACGAACCGTACCGAAGTATAGTTGGACAAGAACGAGGTCGAACCCACAGGGACTTGTATGAATGTAGGAAAATTAATTAAACCTTAACCAAATTAATCCTAATCTAGGTTAAATAAAAATTGGTTGGTTGCAATAAAATAAACTAAGCAAATAATTAAACTAAGCAAAGATATAAAGCAATAAAAAGATGTAAACAATTAAGAGAAATGAATTAAGGTTTTGGAATCCGCCTTGTAAGTCATATCAGCATATATTTATGATCATTAATTTTTCCCAACTCACTACATGATAATCTAGAAATCAATCTTGTTATCATGGAAAATATCATCATTTAAACCCTTATTTTAAAAATCAAAAGCATGTTCTTCTTTGCTTCTTAAGTATAAAACCAAATCATCAATTGTATCCGTAGCCAAACAAATCACAAGATATATCCAATTCTAAAAATCAAATCATAAATTGTATCCATTGACAGACAAATCACAAGAGATATCTAATTTTATAATCAAGAATTAATAAACCAAGCATTCAATTAATTAAGACAAATCCTAAATCATGAGAAAAACATGATTGAACTCATATCTAGATTTCCATCTTAGTCAATTGATATGAAGCAAGAACAATTTAAATCATTAAAGAACAACTATTGTGGGAAAAATCAAATCACATAAATATAACTGATAATCCTTAACAAGGTTTCATCCTCAACCCTAATTATAAATTTAGCTACTCATAGTAATTGAAAGAAAACACAAAAATAAAACACTAAACATTAAACTAGAAAAATAAAATAAAACTAACTGTCATAGAAGAAAACCAAAGAAGTAGCCGCACTCTCTATACATTCAGCCCTCAGCCTTAGCACTAGCCTCTGCCTCTGCCTCAGCCTCCCTGAATTTTGCCCTAAAGAGTCCTTAAATAGGTCAAGGAATCCTATTACAAGTTGAATTTCCGTTTAGAGAAAATCCCAGATTTTTAGGCTTCATTTAACCGACAGTTTTGGCCCATTTAACTTCAGAATTTGGACTTTTGGTAAACTAAAAAGTTGTAGCCCTTTAAGTTAACGTTCCAGCCCAACTTGAATCATCTCGATTGGACATCTGAGCCGAAAGTTATACCAAAAATACTAACTGATGTGCAGTCTGGAATCCTAATCCGAATTGGACTTGGATTTGGCGCAAATTTCCTTTGATTCCTTACTCCAATTGGACTTAAATTTAATTGGGTTGGTCTTTTCTTGAATTAATGCCTGGCTGGATGTAAGTTGGCCTGATTCAATTGGCCTAGCCCCACTTTGCATGTAAAGCCCTTGTTACCTACAACACAAAGATATTATATAATCAGTCATATAATCAGTCACAAAATAACATAAAAGTAAGGCTAAATATGTAGATATGTGAGTACTTTATTGTATATATTTCATGCACATCACCACGTATGCCATTGGTATCTGCCCTGCTTCATCATCTTCAACACTGCATTTTTTTTTGGTTAGAGAGAGAGAGAGAGAGAGAGCTAGAGTGAGAGAGAAGTGTTAAAGGTAACACACGGTATTACTGCTGCATCCATAATAGTGGGATGACTCAAAAGTATTGCTTCCAATTCTGCTGGAGCCACCTGCATACACATTGAGCACCGATCAAGTAATTAGTTTACTATCTCGTGTTGTGCAATAATTATTTTATGCTTTTGAGAATAAAAATCCTCTGTCTCACTCTGAGTATTCCACTTTATGTTCAATCATTTAGAGCGTGTCGCACTTTTTTTTATATTATTTTTTATTATAAAATAATTGAAATTAACCCTGTTTGTATTTGTGCTTAGTACCATATATTTAGTTCATAGCCAGTCTCAAACCTGGATAAAGGAGGAGGGTTGTGATAGGTTGACAATTCAAACTAAAATTTAGTCATTCTCTTATTATATGGATCCAATATGGATAAACATTGGGGCTCTTTCTAGAATTAATATGACTGGCCCATTTTAATCTATTGAGGATACATAATTGACTCCATATTTTGAGGTAAGGCTATGTTATTATTATTGTTATAAAATAATTGAAATTTGAAAAAAAATCAAAAGGTTGGACACTAACAATGAGATAAAGAATTATTATTAATTGATCTGATAATAAATGCATCATTCTTCTCACAGCATGTGAATCCCACATGATACACATTGTAAGAAGGAGGATCCATATATCAGATGTATGAAATACCTTTTCAAAGTTTGGATTAGTTAAAATTTAAAAACACTAAATTTGTGCTAAAATTTCAAGTTACCTGATACCCATTATGTTTGATGAGCTCCTTAATCCTATCCACAAAATAAATCCATCCCCATCAATATAACAAAGATCTCCTGTTTTCAACCACCCATTAGAGTCAATTGTTGCTGAAGTAGCTTCCACATTTCCCAAATAACCTTTCATAATAGTAAGGCTCTTTAGCCACAGCTCTCCTTCCCTATATGGTGGCAAAGCCTTTCCAGTTTCAATATCCACCACCTTAGCACAGAAGCTTGGAACCAACCTTCCTGCTGACCCCGAACGAGCTTTAGCATCATTGTCTGACACAAAAAATGTCGCTGCTACACAGCTTTCTGTTAGTCCATATCCTTGCCTTATCTCCACCCATGGAAACCTCTCTCTGAACCCATCACCCAGTTCTTTGCTCAAAGGTGCTGCCCCTGAGCCCACCCTTCTCAACGAAGATAACTCAGACTTAAACCCTGCTTTGCTTGTGTACTTTACTAGCCCAAGTATCACTGGTGGCACAGCAGGTATGTTACTAACTTTGTGTGCTTTAATTGCGTGAAGCATAGCTTGGAACTCAAACTTTTGCATCAAAACCGTAGTGGTTCCCGAACAAAACAATCCTAGTGCAAAAAACGCAAGCCCGTAGATGGGAAACGTAGGAATGAAACACAAAAACACGTCGTTTTGAGCTGAGGTTACGTCCACAGACCATCTCAGTAATGTCATAACGGCAATGAAATTTGCATGCGTTAGAATTACACCTGTTAAAATAAAAGAAAAAAAAATTTAGAGAGCAGAAAGAAATTTGCATGAGTTAGAATTACACCAGTTAAAATAAAAGAAGATAAAAGATTTAGAGGAAAAAAAAGGATTTACATGATTTGCACGTACATAACCAAAAACTTTTTGTGATTACATTTTTACTGTTCTAAATTGTGTATTACCAAAACCCAATATAACACATATAATTATATACATAATTAATAAGGCATATTAGCCATTGATTAAGCAAGGAAATTGATATGCGTTGATTCCTTGATTCTGGACATAATAAAGATACATGACTAAGATACATATACAGTAACATATAAAGGACAAATATAATACTAAGTCATAGTGCATATACAGTAATACAAACGATACCTTTGCTTGTCCCAGTAGTCCCAGAAGAGTATAGTATAGCTGCTGTGTCTCACTGAGCCAACTTGGGTTGTGGAAACTCTGACTGATCACAGCATTCAATCAACTCTTCAATGGACAAAGAATCGTTGTTGGGATTTCTTGAAGTTAAAATAATAGGCACCCCAGTTGGGACTAATTTGTGAAGCTCTTCAGGTGCTGAAATAGCTAGCTTGACTCTCGAGTCACGTACTTGCTTGACTATTTCTGACTTGGTGTTAAGTGGATTGGCTGTGGTTAGTATTGCACCAATTGAGAACACAGCAAGACATATGGTTGGATACAAGAGCGAGTTTGGTGACAAGACAAACACCACGTCACCTTTCGGACCCCAAGAGCATGGTACAAACCTGAAGCAAGTGAACGAATTGATCTTTGGAGTTGTGTATAGGTGACTTGTTGATTAGTGGAAGAGTCAATGAGTGCAATTTGTGACTCTGCTTGGTGGGGATGTGGGAATTGTGATAACACATATGTGGCAGTGTCAAGGTCTGGCATAGTGGGGATTTGTTGGTGTTCATCAAGTTTATCAAGGGAATGGTAGATTCCGGATTGTGGGTCGAACCCACTTTTCGGAACATGTGGCGGTTGAGGGTTGCCGGAGACTACTTTGGTGGTGGTGTTCCATGCCTCTTCTGCTGACATTTCTTGATGAATTTGCTAAGCTGTAGGAAATGTGCTCAGACAAAACCTTGGGGACAAACTAATGTTAATTGTTGTGGGTTATAAATGGAAAAAATATAGTACTAAAAAAAATTACACTTCACCAAAACTATAATGTGGAAGAGTGTGTGACTGGAGGAAAAAAAATTTAAAATTAAAATAGTAATTTCATATATAAGTGATAAGTAACCACTTACAATCTGTCACATCAGAATTATGATAAAAAATTGAGAAATAATTTGTAGTCCTGTAACTATTCTTGTATATGCTTTGCTATTGTCTTTTGCTTTGCTACTGTCTTTTATGTTAGACAAGATCTAGCATTGACATTGATTAGTACATCAATTAGTGTATGTGATAACTAGGCGATCAGGGCATGGTGTCTTGTAATTAGATGATTCGTACTTGATTAATTATCTTTTTTATCCAATAAGCAACCGAACAAACAAATCACAAAACAACATATAAAAAAAAAAACATATCAGGTGCAAATAAGAGATAAAAAGACAATCTTATACAGCTTTTGTTGAAGTTGAAACACATTATAATATTGTAATTCGGCCGCTAAATTGTAAGAAAGGGTAAATAAACAGATGATTCGATGACCCCATGAATTGAAACCCATCGTAAATAACGTATTAATTGACTTGTCCCTGTACATGTCATATCATTATTGTTATATAATTATATGTCTTCGTATAGCTCACATAATTACTCTTATATATTAGCTATACTTCACTAAATCTGGCCGGTAAAATATTACTAGCTATGATCCCTCTTACCCGTTTTTTATTATTAAAAATCTTAGAATTATATATTCTTCTACATTTTCTGGGTTAACAACGACTGTAGTTATATATATATATATATATATAAAAGGTTTGATTCAAGTTATATATGATGTAATTTTAAGTAATGTTACACCACTTAATATTTTTTAATTGGATACGAATTTTGACAAATCCACCATTAGATTACATTATCTTCATATATTCTCCATACTTGAAAAATTTTGAGGTGATCAAAGATTAATAACTATGTCATCAATCAATTGTTTAAATTCAAATTTTTGTAGTTTAAAATAATGTATAAAAGATGAGTTTAAAAATCGAATGGTAAATAGCATCCAATTAACATGAAAATTGGCATGAATGTTAAAAACATATAGATCATGGAATTTAATGGTGGGATTTTCAAAATATGAATTATATAATAAGTTATTGGGTGGTGTAATATTACTTAGAGTTACACAAAGTGTAACTTTTAGCAATGTTACACTATATTTTTTAATTGGATGCGAATTTTGACAAATCCATAGTTAGATTACATTATCTTCATATATTCTCCATACTTGCAAAATTTTGAGGTGATCAAAGATTAATAGCCATGTCATAAATCAATTATTTAAATTCAAGTTTTTGTAGTTTAAAATAATGTATAAAAGATAAGTTTATAGATCGAATGGTAAAAAAATCCAATTGACATGAAAATTGACATGAATGTTAAATATATATAGATCATGGAATTCAACAGTGGAATTTTCAAAATATGAATTCTATAACAAGTTATTGGATGGTGTAATATTAACTAAAGTTACACAGGCGTAACTTGAACCTAACCCATATAGGGTTGGGTTCAAGTTACACTTAGTAAAACATTAAGCAATGTTACATCACTAATTATTTTTTAATGGATGCGAATTTTGACAAATCCACCGTTAAATTACATTATTTTCATATATTCTCTATACTTGAAAAATTTTGAGGTGATCAAAGATTAATAGCCATGTTATCAATCAATTAATTTTATTCAAGTTTTTGTGGTTTAAAATAATGTATAAAATATGAGTTTATAGATTGAATGGTAAATAACATCCAATTGACAAGAAAATTGACATGAATGTTAAAAACATATAAATCACGGAATTCAACAGTGGGATTTTCAAAATTTAAATTCTATAAAAAGTTATTGGGTAGTGTAATATTGTTTAGAGTTACATCAGGTGTAACTTTAAGCAATGTTATATCACTCAATATTTTTTAATTGGACACGAATTTTGACAAATTCACTAGTAGATTATATTATCTTCATATATTCTCTATACTTGCAAAAGTTTGAGGTGATAAAAAATTAATAGCCATGTCATCGATCAATTGTTTAAATTCAAGTTTTTGTAGTTTAAAATAATGTATAAAAGATGAATTTATAGATTGAATGGTAAATAACATCCAATTGACATGAAAATTGACATGAATGTTAAAAACATATAGATCATGGAATTCAATGGTGGGATTTTCAAAATATGAATTTTATAACAAGTTATTGGGTGGTGTAACATTACTTAGAATTACACCTGGTGTAACTTGAACCCAACCCTATATACCAAACTCATATAGGGTTTGATTCAAGTTACACATGGTATAACTTTAAGTAATGTTACACTACTCAATATTTTTTAATTGAATGCGAATTTTGACCAATCCACTGTTAGATTACATTATTTTCATATATTCTCTATACTTGCAAAATTTTGAGGTGATCAAAGAATAATATCCATGTCATCAATCAATTGTTTAAATTCAAGTTTTTGTAGTTTAAAATAATATATAAAAAATGAGTTTATAGATCGAATGGTAAATAACATCCAATTGATATGAAAATTAGCATGAATATTAAAAACATATAGATCATGGAATTCAATGGTGGAATTTTCAAAATATGAATTCTATAATAAGTTATTGGGTGGTGTAACATTACTTAGGGTTACACCAAATGTAACTTTAAGTAATGATACACCATTTAATATTTTTTTAAGTGGAGTTGTAACATTACTTAGGGTTACACCAAATGTAACTTTAAGTAATGATACACCATTCAATATTTTTTTAAGTGGATGTGAATTTTTACAAATTCACCGTTAGATTGACATGAATGTTAAAAACATATAGATTATGGAATTCAATGGTAGAATTTTCAAAATATGAATTTTATTACAATTTATTGGATGGTGTAACATTACTTAGAGTTACATTAAGTGTAACCTGAACCTAACTCTCATATATATATTCTTTTAATAGTATGCTTATTACCTAAGTCTTAAGTAATAATGTTATTAAAAGAATATTAATAAGTCTTAGGGATGCTTATTACCTAAGCATGCTTATTATTTTAATAGCATACTATTTTATATATATATATATATATATTCTTTTAACATTAATAAGTTTCACTTGAAGGTATAACAATTCATATTAATAAGTTTTGGTTTCTACGTATTTAATGAGGAAGATCTCCCAATACATCATGGTCTTCTGCATGTTGTGCTTTGATTTTCATTAGAAACAATTCTATAGGTTAGGCACTGTTTCTTAATTTGAATTTTCATATAAAATGCATGTCTTTTCTTCCCTACTATAATGGTTGCCGCAAAAATAACAAACAGTTAATCGCCATGCAAAAAGTCCAAATCTATCAAATAAATTCAGGGGATGGGTAATAAAGAATGGTTACCTGATATTTGGAGGCAAATTCAACAAAGATTGGCGAGGATAAACAGAATAGGAGCAGAGAGATGGCATTGTGTGGGGCTATTTGAAATTTTCTTAAGAAAAAAATTTGTAATAACTTAAGATTGCAAATCGCGCAATTTTGAAAAGCTCCTAGAAGTTGCTTATTCTAAAACGTGAAAATCTGCAGTTTTAAAAAACACACTCTCACTAATATTGCAGGGTCAAATGTTTTAAAATATTACGTTTTGGCTAGAATCACGCATTTGGGTTTTCAAATCATGGGCAAAACGGACACTATGTTAAACTTTCGTGTGCATTACCGACTAGTTCTTACATATAATTTGAAAGATCTCTGATACATCATGGTCCTCTACACGTTGTGCCCTTTTTTTTTTTTTTTTTTTTTTTTTTTTTTTTTTTTCATTAAAAAAAAAAAATTCAATAGGTCAAGCACTAGTTCTTAAGTGCATTTTAATATAAAATGCATGTCCTTCTTCTTCTTCTTTTTTTTTTTTTTTTTTTAAATAATGGTTACTGTAAAATGAGACATGATGTAAATGACAATTCTATATATGCCAAATGGAAGAAAATGGTTATCCTCGTTCTAATGGCTATTTCATATTATGAATTTTGAGTAATTGTCTACTACTTTTATATGAATTCATAACTTTTTATCTATTATTTATAGCTAATCATGTCATAATTGTGGTATAAGTTGGCCGTTGGGGTACATACTTCGTCAATGCCGAATATTAAGTTTGACCAACATGCTTATTATAATGATGTATCACATATTCTTTAAACAACCGAGTTAATACTCTCAACCCATCAATTAACTAATGTAATCTCTTAATAATCACAGTTTATCCTAAACTGTTATAAATTAAGAATCATTTGTCACATGTGGGAACCGCAAATCAGGCAGGCAAACGAAAGTTCTTTGAACTTTATTCGTACAAAGTTACAAACCATTATACAGTTTGACCTCTAAAGGCCTATCTTCTAGACGGCTGCAAATATCATGCCTGATCAATTCATTTCTTGAAGCTCTTATTTAGGTTCGAGCGGCAAAGAAAATAAAAAAGAAGAGAAAACCGTTACAATTTGGAGATAAATTGCTGTTCGCTTTGTGAAACCAGGTACTTTCTCAACATCTTGCCTGAAGTTGACCTTGGAATTGCACTAGTGAAGCTGACTCTTCTTAGTTTCTTGTATGGGGCCACCTGAAAGTTCCATATACACATAAATTACAAAAGAGTTTAGTGATGGTTGTGAAGCACGGATGCGGCACCAGAGGAGCTGCACCCGCGTCCGACATGGCGTGATGCGGCGATGCGCAAGGGACGTCGCTGCCCGCGCGTCATGCCACGTGGTTTTTTTTTTTTTTTTTTTTAGCCAACTCGTGCCGACGCGGCTCCAACTCGGGCCGATTCATGCTGAATTGGGCCGACTCGGGCCGTATCGGCCGAAACAGCCTATTCAGGCCGAAATTCAAAAAAAAAAAAAAAAAGGTGCGAAACACACTGTTTGAACTTAATATTAAACCCTACTTCAACTCACTTCACACAAACACCAAACTTCAGCTCTCTGCCTCTCTCTCACTCCGTCACTCCGTCACTCGTCTCTCACTCTCTCTGTGCTCTCTGCCTTTGTCTCTGCTCGCTGTGAGACACTCAGCCACTCGGCACTCAGTCACTTGACTCACTTCAGTTCATTCTTTCTTCAGCTCTCTCTCACGCATTCTTAACTCAGGTATTGATATAAAGCTTTCAATCTTAGTTTGATCTTTGATTTGTGATTTGTGATTTGTGATTTGTGAATTTGTGATTTGTGAATCTTAGTTTTCAGTCTTAGTTTTATTTAGTTAATAGTTATTACTTATTACTCATTGTGATTTGTGAATCTGTGAACTTGGGTTTGATTTATTATAAATTTATTTAGTTAATACTTAATAGTTATTATTTGTAGGTTAAATTGAATCTATTGAATTTGCAATGGATGAAGTTACTAGCACAGAAACTTCATCTCAAAAAGTGCCAAATGCTGAATGTCCTCTTTGGCAGTATGTGATTAAAGTAGAAAAACCACCCAGTGCTACAGTTAAAAAAGGTGGAAACACATACTTTAAGTGCAACTATTGTGGTGTAGTTTATTTGGGATCTTATTCTAGGGTTAAGGCCCATTTATTAAAAATTCTTAATAAAGGTATTAAAGCATGCCCTAATGTGACACCGAGCCATAGGCTGGAAATGCAGCGAATGCATGATCAAGTTGAGAATGATAAGTTAGAGAGAGAACAGAGAAGTCGAATTCCCTTACCCCCACCTCTCCCAGGTCGTGGGCCTATACCTATTTCCCCATTTCAGAGATAGGAAGGGAGTGATAGTACAAATTCGGTTGATGGTAAGAGGAGGAAGGTGACTAGGATTTCTCCTATTGAGAAAGCATTCCAGAATAATGCTAGACATGAATTGGATAGTAGAATTGCTAGGATGTTTTACACTAGTGGGCTTCCATTTAACTTTGCAAGGAACCCATATTATCGTAATTCATATGCATATGCTGCTACCCATAGCATCCCAGGTTATGTTCCTCATGGATACAATGCCTTGAGAACAACACTTTTGCAAAAAGAAAGAGCTCATGTTGAAAGACTTTTGAAACCAATTAAGGACTTTTAGCTTGAAAATGGTGTAAGCATAGTTTCTGATGGATGGTCAGATCCACAAAGGAGGTCTCTTATTAATATTATAACTGTATCAGATGGGGGTCTAGTGTTTATAAAGGCAATTGATGGGTCAGGAGAGTTCAAAGACAAATATTATATTGCTGGGGTGTTGAAGGATGCTACAAAAGAGATTGGACATAAAAAAGTTGTCCAAGTCATCACTGATAATGCTAATGTGATGAAGTCTGCTGGAGCTCTTATTGAAAGTGAGTATCTTAAAATATTTTGGACACCCTATGTTGTCCACACTCTCAATCTAGTTTTGAAAAATATTTGTGTAGCAAAAAACACTGAAAAGAATGAAGTTACATATGATGAATGTAGTTGGATTACACGTATTGCTAATGATGCATCCTTCATACGTGTTTTTATTATGAACCATTCAATGAGGTTGACAATGTTTAATGAATTTTGTCCATTAAAACTGCTCCAAGTTGCTGATACTAGATTTGCTTCGATTTCTGTAATGTTGAAAAGGTTGAAGTTGATAAAAGATGCCTTCAAGCCATGGCTATTAGTGAGCAATGGGCTTCTTATAGGGAGAATAATGTTGAAAAAGCTTAAAACGTGAAAGATATGATTCTAAGTGATCTTTGGTGGGATAAAGTTGATTATATCCATGAATTCACAACACCTATTTATGATATGCTGCGAGTAGCCGACACAGATAAGCCTTGTCTTCATCTTGTGTATGAGATGTGGGATTCAATGATAGAGAAGGTTAAGGCAGCAATATATCGGCACGAAGGCTTGGAAGATGATGGGTATAGCTCATTTTGGAGTGTGGTGTATGATATACTCATTGATCGATGGACTAAAAATTGTACACCACTACATTGCTTGGCTCATTCCTTAAATCCTAAGTAAGTACATTTATTTTCTATTTTCCTTAGTTCCCCCTTTTAGTAAAACACACGTTTCATCTATATTTGTTTTTTAATCTTTAACTAGGTATTACTCCATTGAATGGCTTTCGGAGAATTCAAAACGCATCTCTCCACATCGGGATCATGAAATTTCTATGGAAAGGAGCAAGTGTTTGGATTGATACTTTGAAGATGAGAATGAATTAAAGGTGGTGAAGTTTGAGTTTGTTGCATTTTTAGTAGGGAGGTTTCCTTCACCAGATGCCTTGACAGATAGGTGGGCTTTACTCTCTTTGGTTTGGTGGCAATACCATGGCTTCGCATTTCCAACTCTTCAATCCCTTGCCTTTAAACTTCTTGGACAACCTTGTTCATCCTCATGTGCTGAGAGAAATTGGAGCACATACAAATTCATTCATTCCTTAAAAAGAAACAAAATGGCTCCTGCACGCGCTGAAGATTTGGTATATGTGCATTCTAATATTTGACTCTTCTCAAGGCGCAATGAGAAGTACGTATATACAGCAACAAAGATGTGGGATATTGCAGGAGACTCTTGGAATGAGAGCGACATACATGGAGGAGTTGGAATTCTTGAGAATGCAGCCCTTACACTTGATAAGCCAGAGTTGGAGGCCATGGTTATTGGGAATGCTAGCACTAGTGTTACTACTAGTGAAAGTGAAGTTCGAAGTGAAGCTATTGATCTTGATGATGATGATGTTGGTATTTTGTTTTAGTTTCCAACTTGTGAGTCGTATTCTAATTTCCGAACATCATGGAATGTTTTAGTTTCAATCTTGTGGGTTGTATTTAATTTATGAACATCATGTTTTAGTTATTATCTACTATTGCTCTTAAATTTGGTATATGTTTGTATAATGTGAAAAAGTATGCTTAGTAATATATTAAAAATATAAATAAAAATATTTTTAATAATTTTTTAATCGCCGAGTCTCGCCGCACCCGCACTTACCTTTTTCAAAAATTTTCAAGTCCCACACCGCACCCGTACCCGAGTCCCGAAACGCACCTATGCTTCATAGAGTGATGGTTATTGAGGAAAGAAGACAAAAGATGACAAACCTGGTCAGTCACAAATTTAATCACTTGGCCTTCACTGAGCGTAGAACCAACTACTCTTACCAAGTATGCCATTGGTATCTGTCCTGCTTCGTCATCTTCCACCCAGAAAATTTTCTTGTTAGAGAAACATAGAGTAACAGATAGAGCTAGAGTGAAAGAGATGTGAAAGTAACACACGGTATAACTGCTGCATCGAGAATTGAAGGATGACTCAGAAGTATTACTCCAGTTCTGCTGGAGCCACCTGCTTACACATTGAACACCAGTCGAGTAATCAAAATACTATTTGGTATCCCTTTTAATTAGTTGTTTCATTTAGCACCAACCAAGTCAAATTTTGCTTTCCAAAGTAGGAGTAATTAAGCCATCAATCCCTTAGTTTAACGTTGCCACTTCAATCACATAATAAATGAATGTCTAAATTTCCTTTTTTATAATTGATAACACATCAAATTGTGAGATTTATGTAGCAAAATTTATTGTAACCCTAGTATCACAAAAGTTAGAAACTGAATTAGTGCTAAAATTTTAAGGTACCTGATACCCATTATGCATGTTTGATGAGCTC
Source organism: Quercus lobata (assembly GCF_001633185.2). Lineage (NCBI taxonomy): Eukaryota > Viridiplantae > Streptophyta > Magnoliopsida > Fagales > Fagaceae > Quercus > Quercus lobata. Next base: position 53,140,707 of record NC_044911.1, read on the forward strand.
CTTAACCCTATCCACAATGAAAAGAAACCCATCCTCATCAAAATAACAAATATCACCGGTTTTCAACCACCCATCTGAATCAATTGTTGCTTCAGTAGCTTCCACATTTCCCAAATAACCTTTCATAATAGAAGGGCTCTTCAGCCACAGTTCTCCTTCCCTATAAGGTGGCAAGGACTTTCCTGTTTCAATATCAACCACCTTAGCACAAAAGCTTGGAATCAACATTCCTGATGACCCCGAACGAGCTTTAGCCTCTTTGTGAGTTGGCGAAAACGTTGCTGCTCCACAGATTTCTGTTAGTCCATATCCTTGCCTTAGCTCTACCCCTGGAAACCTTTTTCTAAACCCATCACCTACTTCTTTGCTCAATGGTGCAGCCCCAGTGGTCACCCTTCTCAACGACGATTACTCAGACTCAAACCCTGCTTTGCTCTGTACTTTACTAGCCCAAGTATCACTGGTGGCACAACTGGTATGTGATTAACTTTGTGTGTTTTAATTGCTTGAAGCATAGCATGGAACTCATACTTTTTCATCACCACCGTAGTAGTTCCCACACAAAACAATCCTAGCGCGAAAAAAGAAAGGCCGTAAATGTGAAATATAGGAAGGAAACACAAAAATACATCATTTTGAGCTGAGCTTACGTCCACAGTCCATCTCAGAAATGCCACATCGGCGATGAAATGTGCATGTGTTAGAACTACACCTGATTAAATAAAAGAGAATAAATGATTATCATGTGGTTTGGTCCATAGGGAAAAAACTAGAACTACACACAAAAACTAGTGCACACAGTGTGATTTACACAAAATACACTGAAAACATAAAAGGGTTCGTAATTGGGTAGTGCATATTTGCACACATTGTGTGCAATAAAGATGGCCTTGGTTCAAAAGCTTGAGCCTACACTAAAATATGCTTAGCGACTATATTTTTAGCATTTGAATTGTGTATTGTCAAAATCCAATAGAGGGTATACATGCACAATAATTAACGCAATGGCCAATGGGTTATTATTATGCTTGAATTAAGGATAATTGATATGTCTTGATTCAAAGCTAAGTCAAAAGTCTTATAACTCAATTGAAATTGTTTGATATTTCCGACAAAAACTTTTAACTTTCTCGTTGTAACTAATGAATTATTAAAAAAAATGACATATATATTAAGTCTTTGTTTTAATATTTATGCTAGAAAGTAGAGACAAATAGTAAGTCATAATAAAACATGTGATTGTACTAACAAGACGCACCTTTGCTTGAACTAGTAGTCCCAGAAGAGTATAGTATAACTGATGTGTCTGACTGAACTATCTTGACTTGTGGCAACTGATATAAATGATCAGAGCTTTCAATTAATTCTTCAATGGACAAGGACGACGAATCTTTGTTTGGTTTTCTTGATGTTAGAATTGTAGGCACCTCAATTGGGACCAATTTGTGAAGCTCTTCAGGTGCTGAAATTGCTAGCTTGGCGCTTGATTCACTTACTTGCTTGGCTATTTCTGACTTGGTGTTAAGTGGGTTGGCTGTGGTTAATATTGCACCAATTGAGAACACTGCAAGGCATATGGTTGGGTACAAGAGCGAGTTTGGTGACAATACAAATACCACATCACCTTTACTGACCCCAAGAGTATGGTACAAGCCCTTAGCAAGTGAATGAATTGATCTTTGGAGCGATGCATAGGTGAACTGCTAATTTGTGGCTGAGTCTATGAGTGCAATTTTTGACTGCTTGGTGGGGATGCGGGAAATGAGCTAGCACATATGTAGCAATGTCAAGGTTTGGCCTAGTGGGGATTTTATGTTGGTCACCAAGTTTATTAATCAAATAATAGATTTGGGTTTGTGGTTCAAACCCACTTTTCGGATAGTGTGGCGGTCCAGGGTTGCTGGAGTCTTCTTTGGTGGTGGTGTTCCCTGCTTTTGCTGCTGACATTTCCTGATGAATTTGCTAAGATATAGGAAATGTGCTTTAGAAAATACTTTGGGTTTGTGTGAGTGTGACATAATAATGTATATTGATGTGGGTTAAATACAAATCTTCTATACCATTTTTTGTGTTCTACTTTATATTCCACCAATTACAATTTACCATGTATTTGTTTAACTTTCTTTATAAAACAACCAAAGTTCAAAAAAAAAAAAAAAAAAAAGGTTGTGGTGGTGGAACATTAAGTGAAGCACAAAATTAACGTTTTCTTTCTAAAAAAAAAATATATATATATATATATATATATATATTTTGACTTATACTCCAACTAAAAGTTTGTTATCAACATTTTAAGAACAACTAATTAATAAATTAATTTTATATTATTTTTGTAATATATTTCCCCATATTAAGGGATAACATTTAACAACTATTTAATTTAAATAAAATTAAAAGTCGATCATCAAAATTTTCTAAATTTAAATCTCACACAAATCATGTTTTTGTTTTTATCCTCAAGTTGCATCTTATTATATTAATATTTTATTAGGATATTAAGCTACACGACTCTTGACTAAGTAAGGATAAGATTTGACAATAATTTAATTTAGATAAAACTTTTTCATCTAAGTTTTAGAAATTTGAATTTTACTCCAACTAATAGTATATTAACACACCTCTTTCACGTATCTAGAAATTTGAATTTTGACAAAATCACCGTTAGATTACATTATCTTCATATATTCTCCATACTTGAAAATTTTTGAGGTGATCAAAGATTAATAACCATGTCATTAATTAATTGTTTAAATTCAGGTTTTTGTAGTTTAAAATAATGTATAAAAGATGAGTTTATAAATCGAATGGTAAATAACATCCAATTGATATGAAACATGAAGGTTAAAAACATATAGATCATGGAATTCAACGATGAGATTTTCAAAATATGAATTCTATAACAAGTTATTGAGTGGTGTAACATTACTTAGAGTTACACTAGGTGTAATTTTAGTTGTAATTTTAAGCTGTAATTTTAAGCAATGTTACACTACTCAATATTTTTTAATTGGATGCGAATTTTGACAAATCTACCGTTAGATTACATTATCTTCATATATTCTCCATACTTGCAAAATTTTGAGATGGTCAAGGATTAATAGTCATGTCATCAATCAATTGTTTAAATTTAAGTTTTTGTAGTTTAAAATAATGTATAAAAGATGAGTTTATAGATGGAATGGTAAATAACATCCAATTGATATGAAAATTCGCATAAATGTTAAAAACATATAGATTATGGAATTCAACGGTGAGGTTTTCAAAATTTGAATTCTATAACAAGTAATTGGGTGGAGTAACATTATTTAGAATTACATCAGGTATAACTTTAAGCAATCCACTCAATATTTTTTAATTAGATGCAAATTTTGACAAATCCACCGTTAGATTACATTATCTTCATATATTTTACACACTTACAAAATTTTGAGGTAATCAAAGATTAATAGCCATGTCATCAATTAATTTTTTAAATTCAAGTTTTTGTAGTTGTATAAAAGATGAGTTTATAGATAGAATGGTAAATAACATCCAATTGACATGAATGTTAAAAACATATAGATCATGAAATTCAACGGTAGGATTTTCAAAATATGAATTCTATAATAAGTTATTGGGTGGTGTAACATTGCTTAGAATTACACTAGGTGTAACTTGAACCTAACTCATATAGGGTTGTAACCGGTTCAGTTTGGTCGGTTTTTTTTATCTGGCCAACCGAAACCGAAATTTTCGGTTTGCAAAGTTCTCAACTGAAACCGACCGAAATAGTTGAAACTCAATCAGTTTCGGTTTCAGTCTGTTTTTCGGTCGGTGTTCGGTTTTTGTGCCTTGAGTTTGGGCCAGTTGGGCCTTTCGGTTTTTTTTTCCAAAATTTTTCTATTTTTTTTTTTTTTTTTTTTTTTTTTTTTTTTTTTTAATGCAGTATTCAAGCCAGTTGTTCTATGACCCTTTTATACTCTTTGTAATTAAGTCTTTTTTAGAAACCTGTTTTAGGCCTTTTTTAGGAACCAGTTGTGGCCCAGATACGGGCCTTCTCTATTTTGGCCAATGGCCATCTTTAGGCCTTTTTTAACTCTCTGTTTTGGCCCCTTTGGCCCAGATTCTGGCCTTTCTTATTTTGGCCATTTTTGGGCCTTTTTACACATCCATAAAGCATTTTACAAAAAAAAATCATTACTTGCTTTGCATTTTACATTTTTCATAACTTGCTTTTGCTCAACATAAATCCAGAAATACATATTATAGCAAAATCATCAAAAAAAAAATCACAACTTGTTACAAATTCATAAATCCAAAAATACAACACATATAGTAGATTCATAAATCACAACCTGTCATAGATTCATAACTTGCCTTAGAGCTTCTATTATACTCATTAAAATACACATATCACATATTCATAAATTCAAAAATAACCTGTCAACAATACATTGCACAAGCACAACCTATCAACACAGGTTTATAAATCCAAAAATAATCTAAAGCAAAAAATTGCTTTAGTGCTCAAAACCTCAAACTAATCTGTAACTTGTTACAGGCACCCATCAAATACAAACAAGATTAAAAAATAACTTGTACAAGTCAAAATAAAATAACTAGTGTAGATTTCATTACTTCATTAGTAATATGTCAATGTCCACATATTGTCCATATGTCAATATCTACATAATATCATTATAGCCAAAGACTCAAAATAAATTGGCCATATGTCAAATTCAATGTCAACATATACTATCCATATTTAATATTTGGCCAAAGACTCAAAATAAATTGGCCATATGTCACTACCTATTGCCTAATATCATATATTGTCTATGTATAGGCTATTGTCAAAGCTCAAAATAAAAGCCCATATCTATATGTAGGCCATTGTCAACTAGTGTCTAATAGCAAAAAGTGTACATATCAATATGTCAAGTTGTTGTCAAAATAGAAACTAACAAAACCCTATGTCATCATCAATGCCACCCGTCCAAAGAGCAAAGAGCAATCTTCAACCATCAACTTCAATAGGTGTTGGTGTGGACATGTCTAATTCTGATGTTAATGCAGCATCACTTACAAGTTCTACAAACAAAAAACAATAAATATACCAAGAATCCAAGGCATTCAGTTTTTTTTAATAAAGAAAGAAATTGACATGCAGAATGTACAATAAAACAATAAATATGCCAAGAATCCAAGACATTCAGGTTGCTTTTTTTTTTTTTTTTTTTTTTTTTTTTTAATAAAGAAAGAAATAGATATGCAGAATGTACAATAAAACAATAAACATGCTAAGAATCCAAAATATTCAGTTTATTTTTTTATTTTTTATTTTTTTATAAATAATAGACATGCAATTTTTTTTTTATAATAAATAAAGAAATAGAAATTCATACCTCCATCAAGCTTTTCAAACTCCTCAACATCATCCATGGCAACATGAAGTCTGATTGGAGCTACTGAAGGACGGAGCCAGTTTTGACCACAATGAGGGCTTCCACCATAAGTAGAGACAATGAACTCTGGAAGGGATCAAGCCCACGACCAGCCGTACTAAAGGTAGATTCTGAGGTCACAGTGGATACCGAAATTGCAAGAACATGTTGTGCAACTCTTGAAAGCACACGGTATCGTGGAGAATTAACCTTCCACCTAGCCAAAATATCAAAATTCTCATCCAAGACATCTTCACAACTCTAACAAGTATTTATTAACCTCTGATTTGGTATTTGAAGAATCAATACCCTTCAAGTGCTTCTTAAATCCCATCATCTTCATTGCCTTCACATCAACCACACTAGAATCATCTCCCTCCATTGGTCCACTTGTTTTTTGGCCTTGGGCTTGTGCAGCAGCACTAGCACTACTACTCCCCACTTGATTTTGAGCACAAGCATTATACATATCCACCAAAACAGCTTTTACTCTTTTTGTCATATCAACAACCTTTTGGTTCTCATACAAAGTACCAAAACAGTACTCCAGATACCTCAACTTGTATCGAGGATCAAGAACTAACCCTACATACAACAAGTGATTCATATTATCAAAGTTCCCCCAATACTTTTCAAATTTGTTCTTCACGTAATCAGCCATTTTATTCAACAAATAACTATATTTTTCATACTCCAAGTCAATTGTGTCATGAATTGACATGAGCTCCAAAAAGAAAGAATTGCTATTGACATAATTAGCACCCGAAAATCGCAAGGTTGCATCATAGAAAATTTTAAGAAATTTTGAAAAGATCCTAATCTTTTCCCAATCCACATCATCCATTCCCCAAGCAACCTCATGTCTATCGTTTCCTTCTTCCTTTGCCTCCTCTCTAATTGTCCTAAGATAATTTGGATCTTCTTCCTCCAATTTCTCAAAAGCCTTTTGATACTTTTCAGCCTTCTCCAACATAATATAGGTGTAGTTCCACCTAATGGGCACATCTAAGCATAACTGACTTTTAAAGTCAACTTTCTCCTTCTCCACACATATCTTAAATGTGCTTTGTCTTTGTGGAGATGATCTCACATATCGCACAAATTTCCTCACCTTCACTATTGTCTCATCCATTTCAACTAACCCTTCACGAACAATTAAGTTCAAGATATGAGCACTACACCTCACATGCAAGTATTTATACCCTAAAATTGTTGCCTTCCTATGCTTAATTTTTTTTTTTTTTTTTGAATAAAAGAAATCAGCCCACTATTAGAGGTAGCATTATCAACTGTAATAGTTAGAATCTTGTCTATCCCCCAATCAAGTAAACACATCTTAACTACCTTCCCAAGTGTTTCATCCTTGTGATTTTCCACTAAATGAAAACTAAGAATCCTCTTGTGTATTTTCCAATCAATATCTATAAAATGGACAGTGAGACACATGTAGTTCAAATTTTGAACGGATGTCCATGTAACTGTGGTAAGGTAGACCCGCTGCTTTCTTAGGGCTTCTTTCAACTTTTGTTTCTCATCTAAAAACACCCTAAAGCAAGTTTTGGCAATTGTTGTGCGACAAGGGATTAAATTGAACCTAGGTTGGGTAACAGACATAAACTTCCTAAAACCAAAACCCTCCACAAACCTAAAAGACAACTCATCTAGAATAATCATCTCTGCCAATGCTTTCTTACATTTCTCAAAATTAAACACCCAAGGCACAAGTTTACCACTACTTTCTCCTTCTTCTTTAGGTTTGAATGCTATGGTTGATTGGTTTTTTTTGTCTTCCCTATAAGGATATTTCAAACATTGTGATTGTATGTGAGTTCTCATGGTTGTAGTGTCATTCAACTTAGTGTCACAAGCATAGGTTGTGCCACAGTAGTTACAAGTTGCCCTAGGTCCCCCCCCCCCTTTAATAATAGTGAAATGACCTCAAACAATAGATCTTTTTTTACCAGTTTTACCTGCATTTGGTGGGAGTGGGGGTTTGTCTTTGTCTTCATGCACATTGGTTGCCCCTTGACCCACTTCATTGTCTTGACCCTTTGGGATTTATCTTGTCTCATTCATCTACAATATAAAATAAAACAACAATAAACACAATAAGTCAGCAACTATAAAAAGTAAAAATAAAGAATAAAAATTTAACGCCAAAATGAGTCTAGTCTATAATAAATATGGTAACAATAACACAATAAGTCAGCAACCAAAAAAAAAAAAAGAAAAAAAAGAATGAAAATGACTCTTCACTCTACTCTAGTATACAATAACACAACAAGTCAATAAGAAAGAAAAAAAAAAAAAAGAATGAGAAGAACTCTAGTATACAGCAACAAGCCGACAATAAACATGTCAATAAGATAATAATAAACACATCAACATCAAGGCAATACTAAACAAATACCCCAATATCACAGTCAACTATTAACAAATACACTAATAAGAAAATAACAACTCAACATCACAGTCACAGATTCATAGCATGTCAACAACAATAAACAAAGATATATCAACAATAAATAAATAAAAAAGCAGCTAACTTTATATATCAGAGCTTAAAGGCAATCAGCTAACTTTAATTAAGAAACAAACCAGCACAAGCAGCCAAGTACATGGGTTATCAATTTTTTCAAAACCCTAACTTTATTTGCATATAAAAATTGAAAAAAAAAATTGATCTTATGTTGTTACTACAAAACAGAAATTCAGTATTTTAAAAACCCTAACTTTATTAATTCAGTATTAAACAAAACCCAAAATACAAAACAGGGAGAGGTTATCGAGATTTTCAAAGAGCACATGAGACAAAGACAATCAATTAACTTTAATAAAGAAACCAACTAGCACAAACAGCCAAGCACATGGGTTATTGATTTTTTCAAAACCCTAACTTTATTTGCATAAAAACTTGGAAAAATAAACATCTTGATCTTATGTTGTTACTACAAAACAGAGATTCACTATTTTCAAAGCCCTAACTTTATTGATTCAGTATTAAACAAAACCCAAAACACAATACAAAGAGAGGGTATCGAGATTTTCAAAAAAGACTCACCGTGAGATTAGAGATGAGAAGTCGATGATGAAACCGACGTGGGGAGGGTGGCGTGTGGAGGCGGCGGCAGAGGATTTGGCGTGAAAGGGAGTGTGGAGTGATGTTTGCTCATATAAACAAAAAAGGCCCAATTGTTTAAAATAAGATGGGATCAAGGGAGGCCCAACACAAAGTATATCTAATAAGTCAGAGGCCTAAAGCTCAAATTTTTAAGATACTTTATATTATATATTTAATATAAAATATAAAATAATAATATATAATAATATATTTCGGTTCGATTCGGTGCATTCCAATCTACCACTGAATACTAAACCAAAATTTTTGGTTTTTTGTATAATAAAACCGAAACTAAAACCGAACCAAAATTTTTGCAACAGTTCGGTTGGTTTGAAGCGGTTTTTTCGATTCCTCGGATTTTTGCACACCTCTATAGAGTTGGGTTCAAGTTACACATGATGTAACTTTAAGCAATGTTACACCACCCAATTTTTTTTAATTGGATGCGAATTTTGACAAATCCATCGTTTGATTACATTATCTTTATATATTCTCTATACTTGCAAACTTTTGAAGTGATCAAAGATTAATAATCATGTCATCAATCAATTGTTTAAATTCAAGTTTCTATAGTTTAAAATAATGTATAAAAGATGAGTTTATAGATAGAACTGTAAACAACATCCACTTGACATGAAAATTGGTATGAATGTTAAAAACATATAGATCATGGAATTCAACGGTGGGATTTTCAAAATATGAATTTTATAACAAGTTATTGGATGGTGTAATATTGCTTAGAATTATATTAGGCGTAACTTGAACCTAACCTCTCTCTCTCTCTCTCTCTCTATATATATATATATATATATTCTTTTAATAGTATGCTAATTACCTATGAGTTATTACTTTGATCTTTTTATGCCTCTTTTGTGTTTGTAAATGTGTAATTTTTTAATAAATTATTAGTTGTTACGTTATTAATAAAAGCCTTGTAGTTTAATTGATACTTCTTCAGTCTCCATGCACACTTGTAGTTTAATTGTTACCTCCCCAAACACAAAGAGTTTGGGGGTTTAGAAAGAAAAGAGTAAGTATCTTAAATTTTTTTTTTTTTTTTAAAATGTCACCTTATTGATCTTTTATTCACATTAAAATTTAGGTTTAAAATGTTTGACATGTAAAATTTAGGAACAAGTAGTATATTCTGGCTCATTTTCATTCTCAAAAAAAAAAAAAAAAAAAGTAGTCTATTTTGGCTTTTTTGATGATAAATATTTATAAGAAAATTAGTGAAGGCCAGACCAGAAGAGGGCCCTAAACAGTTATATACTTTTTCACTTGACAAACCTAGGGGGAAGCTCAAGATGGGTGTGAGTCTGACCTGTTACAAGAGAAAAGCCCAATGCATCAGGTTATGGGCTACTACAGTAGATTCTCTATGAATCATAACAAAGCACCAATTTCTCAAAATTGTTTAAAAACGCTATCAATGGGATTCTCCAATGGACTTAAAACGTCTAACCCATTTTATAGTCCGATGATCCCTTGAGATTGCAAACAGGACTGCTCTCGCTCCTCAACTACCCAAAGCTTGCATGTTGCTTTCGTTTCTCCATGTACAGTTGCAACGTCAAAATTCAACTTAGACCCAATAAACCAAAAATGGAACTCAACCACCACCATTGCCGTAATCATCACCAACCCAACTCTGCAAATCATGGAGTCATCATGCACGCGCCTGAGGCTCCCACACTGGCTTCATCACTCACACATTACCCGTGAGTCCGGTCTTAGCATTTTGTGCTCTAGCTGAGCTTACGCCAATGATATTCAACACGCCCATGTGCTTTTTTCTCAGATTGAAAAAAAAAAACCCATTACTTATATGTGGAAAACTATGATCATAGGCTACTGTAAAGCCAAATATTCTCATCGTGGGGTTTTCCTATTTTCGTCAAATGATTCGAGAAAACGCATCGAAATGGAGCTTCGTTTTTGCGCCCTAGGCGTGCGAACCTTTTTTGTGTAGTTTTTAGAGGGGGAATCAGTTCATTGTTGGGTTCGGACCTTTGAGGATGGGTTTTTTAATAAGGATTTGTTAGGACGAATTGGGTTGAATTTTGCACGTGAAGTGTTTGATCAAAGTTTTGTGAGAGGGTAGTTCCAGGTTAGGTAGGCCATCATTTTCTGGGGAAAGTTTCGGTGGTGTAATAACAGTAAGAAACTCAAAAAACAATGAACGTCCCTTTTGAGAGAGACAGAGAGCGTCATTTTGGTCTTGGACAAGCCACCCTTGACGAAGCTGAGTCTGATATTGAAGAGGATTCCATTGTTAATGGGTTTGCTTCTATAACTCTATCCAGAGAAGATTTAGCAAGGATTAGAGCCCCTTGGGCCTCATCTTTGATAATCAAAACCTTGGGCAGAAGTGTGGGGTTCATGTTCCTGTCTTCAAAGATTAGAGTTATGTGGAATCCTTCAGGTAGGCTAGACTGCATAGATTTGGGTCATGATTTTTTTCTCATTAAATTGGAGCTTCAAGAAGATGTTGATAAGGTGCTAAAAGGGGTTCCATGGTTTGTGAGTCAGCACTTCCTAGCTATTCGTCAATGGGAGCCTTATTTTAAGGCTTCAGCTGCCGCTTTCTCAAGTGTTGCGGTTTGGATTCGTCTCCCTGAATTGCCAATTGAGTATTACGAGCCTGAGGCTTTGAAAGAGATTGGAGCGGCCATAGGTCATGTTTTACGTATTGACGCTCATACTGTTAATGGACCTAGGAGGAGATTTGCCAGGTTATGTGTCCAAGTGAATTTGGAGCAACCGTTGATCAAAACGATTATGATAGGAAAGTTTGCTCAATCAGTTATGTATGAAGGGCTTAATGCTCTATGCTTCTCCTGTGGCAGAGTCGGGCATAAAAAGGACGTGTGTCCCTATCTAATCAGGGCACCTCCTTCACCTCGTACCCAGAAAAATACACCCTCTCAGGTTGACTCAGTGCCATCAGTGGATCAACAGGGTGATCAAAAGGAGTATGAACCTTACGGGCAGTGGATGGTTGCCACGCAGTGTAAGAAACCCCGAAAGCTTAGTCCAAAGGTTCAACTAGGCGGGAAAATTCGAGTTACTGATGTTCAGGTAACAACCTCATCTGAGGGTGTTGAAGCTTCTACAAAAGAATGGGTAGCGGTTGCTTGGCAAAAACCACCTCCTGGTTGGGTAAAACTTAATACGGACGGATCTTCTTTTGGGAATCCAGGTCAGTCTGGTGGAGGGGGTCTTCTGAGAGATGCTGAGGGAAGATGGATCATAGGCTTTGCTGGAAATTATGGGAATCTAAACAGTATAATGGCTGAGCTATGGGCCCTTAGAGATGGTTTACTTCTAGCTAAAGACCAGGAAATTGAAAACTTGATAGTGGAAATTGATGCTTTAGCTGTTGTTCATCTTATGCACAACTCCACTGTTAATCATTCACTTGAGCCTTTGCTCACTGAATGCAGGAACCTTTTGAAGACTTTTTCCAATATGCAAATTGAGCATACTTTTCGGGAAGCCAACCGTTGTGCTGATGCATTGTCTAAGCTTGGGAACAGTAGTGATGTTGTTTATGGTTTATTCCAATCTCCACCATCTGTGGTGGAGCAACTAGTAACCCTTGATAAGAAGGGAGTAGCTTGTAATAGACTTGTGTCTCTTAATTAATGTTATGCTTCTATTTCACCAAAAAAATGAAGTTTTGTGAGAGATGTTACTTGGACCTCGATGATGGATGGAGATATGGTGCATAGTTCTGCAGAGAAGGCTTTGGAATTGTTTAATCCGATGTTATTGAGTGATGTTGAGCCAAATGAGGTTACTATCATTGTTGTTTTTTCGATATGCTAGCTGAAAAAGGATTTAACTATTTGGAAAAGCATCCGTGGGTATATAAAAAGATGAAAGTAAATTATAGACTGAATTTGCAAAATACCATATTATATTTAATTGAATTTGGAAAGCTGGATTATAACCAAAAATCAAAACGGGCAAAAAATTATTTGATGAATGGAAGGTCAAATGATCAGAACCATGATTTATGTTTCCTTCTGCCTGGCTGCAAAATAATACTACCTTAGCTGAAAGCAGGATAGCTATATTCCACTCGTACACTTTTTATTACTATTATTATTATATTTATTATTTTGCTAAACCTTTTTATTACTATTATTTTATATAATTTGGTAGTTATAAATTATAATAAGAAAAGTGCTAAAAGATATAAGCTATTTTATAATAATGGAGGAGGATGAATTTAAACCTTAATTCTCCTAATAAAGGGGTGCAAGTCATGCCGTTGAGCTATAAAGCTTTTAACAACTTTGATCCGCATTTTTTTGAGTCCTTATTTATGAACCCATCCGCATTTTTTTGAGTCCTTATTTATGAACCCATTTGGCATTATTGAATAAAGTTAAAACTTTTAGCTGAGAGAAATGGCAACGCATAAAGGTTGAAGCTTGGTGCCTAGAAACTTAAGCTAGGCAGATTACAACAATTGCTATGTGAAGAACCTATGGTGATATTCGGTCATGGTCAACAAGCATAATCTTGGAATTGCTTACCAACGTTTGACCACTGTTAAGATCTTCTAATGGAGATGACACAATCATGATACAAGAACATAGTCTATTAACAAATCCTTGGAATCCACAACCTGTTCGTTGTTTTTTGTTTTTTTTTTCCCCATATTTGTTCCTTGTGTACGTAACACTACCAACTAATTCTTACATCTTCTAAAAAAAAACTAATTCATACATATTCTAGGATTTCATTACTAATATCTTGGTAGAATTTCGTTCATTGACCTAATATAGGCCGAATAAGTTTCACTTGAAGGTATAACAATTCATATTAATAAGTTGTGGTGTCTACGTATTTAATTTGGAAGATCTCTGATACATCATGGTCCTCTGCATGTTATGCTTTGATTTTCATTTTTTTTATTATTAAAACTTTTATAGGTTAGGCACTGGTTCTTAATTTGTATTTTCATATAAAGTGCATGTCTTTTCTTCCCTGCTATAATGGTTGCTGCAAAAACAACAAATAGTCAATCACCATGCAAAAAGCCCAAATCTATCAAATAAATTCAGGGGAAGGGTAATAAAGAATGGTTACCCGAGACTTGGATGCAAATTCAACAAAGAATGGTGAGGATAAACAGAACAAGAGCAGAGAGATGGCAATGTTGTGAAGGAGTACAGAACGAATGAGCTAAGAAAACAAAGGAGATATATATCTATTGGGAAGAATAGGCTAGTATTTTGGTCCTTAAGTATAAAGTTGGGGCTTTTTGAGATTTTCTCAAATAAGAAATTTTCAGTAACTAAAGATTGCAAATCGTGTGATTTTGAAAAAGTACCTAGAAGACTAGAAGTTGCTTATTCTAAAATGTGAAAATCTGCAGTTTTAAAAATCACAATCTCACTGATATCGCATGGACCAACATTTTAAAATATTACATTTTGGCTAGAATCACGCATTTGGTTCCCAAATCATGGGCCAAACAGACACTATGTTAAACAATCATGTGCATTACTGATTAGTTCTTACATATTTCAAAATTTCATTACTCATATTAGTAGAATCTCTGTTCATTGACCTAATATGGGCTCCTAAAGGTATAACATCGTATTAATAACTCGGATGGTATCCACGTATATAATTTGAGAGATCTTTGATACATCATGGTCCTTTGCATGTTGTGCTTTATTTTTCATTAAAAAAAAAAAATTCTATAGGTCAAGCACTAGTTATTAATTGCATTTTAATATAAAATGCATGTATTTACTTCCTTACAATAATGGTTAATATAAAATGAGACATGATGTAAATTCTATGCCAAATGGAAGAAAATGGTTATCCACATTCTAATTGCCAGTTCATATATTATGACTTATGAATAACTGTCTACTACTTTCCCATGAATCAATTACTTTTTCTCTATTATTTATAATTGACCACGCCATAATTGTGGCAAAAGTTGCGGTCACATACTTTTTCAACATGCTTATAATGATGTATCACATATTTTTTAAACAACCGAGTTATAATACTCTCAATCCATCAATTAACCAATGTAATCTCTTAATAATCGCAGTTTATCCTGAACTGTTATACATTAGAATTATTTGTCACATTCTGGAACCGCAAATTAGGCAGGCAAACGAAAGTTGTTTGAACTTTATTAATACAAACCATTATACAGTTTGACCTCTAAAGGCCCATCTTCTAGACTGCTGAAAATATCATGGCTGATCAATTCATTTCTTGAAAATCTTATTTAGGTTTGAGCAGCAAAGAAAGTAAAAAAGAAGAGAGAAAACTGTTACAATTTGGAGATAAATTGCTGTTTGCTTTGTGAAACCAGGTTCTTTCTCAATATCTTGCCTGAAGTTGACCTTGGAATTGCACTAGTGAAACTGACTCTTCTAACTTTCTTGTATGGGGCCACCTGAAAGTTCCACATACACATAAATTACAAAAGAGTTTAGTGATGGTTACTAAAGAAAGAAGACAGAAGAGCCATGACAAACCTGGTCAGCCACAAATTTAATCACTTGGTCTTCACTGAGCTCAGAACCAACTGCTTTTACCACGTATGCCATAGGTATCTGACCTGCTTCGTCATTTTCCACCCTGCAAAATTTAATATATTTGTTAGAGAAACATAGAGAGAGTTAGAGTGAAAGAGAAGTGTTAAAATAACATACGGTATAACGGCTGCATCGAGAATTGAAGGATGACTCAAAAGTATTGCTTCCAGTTCTGCTGGAGCCACCTGCATGCATACATATTGAGCACCAGTCGAGTAATCAGAATACCATTTGGTATCCTTTATAGTTGTTTCATTTAGCACCAACCAAGTCAAATTTTGCTTTCCAAAGTAGGAGTAATTAAGCCATTAATCCCTTAGTTTGGACCATTAAGTTAAAAAAAAAAAAAATGCTAAAGCTACTAGTAAATCTTTTCTAAAAAATTTACAAACTTACATGACCGTGAATAGAATGTTACCACTTCAATAACATAATAAATGAATGCCTAAATTTCTTTTTTTATAATTGATAACATGTGTTATTGAATAAATGAATGTCTAAATTTCTTTTTTTATAATTGATAACATGTCAATTTGTGAGACTTATAGAGCAAAATTTATTATATCCCTAGTATCACAAAAGTTAAAAACTGAATTAGTGCTAAAATTTTAAGGTACCTGATACCCATTATGTTTGATGAGCTCCTTAACCCTATCCACAATGAAAAGAAACCCATCCTCATCAAAATAACAAATATCACCGGTTTTCAACCACCCATCTGAATCAATTGTTGCTGCAGTAGCTTCCACATTTCCCAAATAACCTTTCATAATAGAAGGGCTCTTCAGCCACAGCTCTCCTTCCCTATAAGGTGGCAAGGGCCTTCCTGTTTCAGTATCAACCACCTTAGCACAAAAGCTTGGAATCAACATTCCTGATGACCCCGAACGAGCTTTAGCCTCTTTGTGAGTCGGCGAAAACGTTGCTGCTCCACAGATTTCTGTTAGTCCATATCCTTGCCTTAGCTCTACCCATGGAATTCTTTTTCTGAACCCATCACCTACTTCTTTGCTCAATGGTGCAGCCCCAGTGGTCACCCTTCTCAACGACGATAACTCAGAATCAAACCCTGCTTTGCTCGTGTACTTTACTAGCCCAAGTATCACTGGTGGCACAGCTGGTATGTTATTAACTTTGTGTGTTTTAATTGCTTGAAGCATAGCATGGAACTCATACTTTTTCATCACCACCGTAGTAGTTCCCGCACAAAACAATCCTAGCGCGAAAAAAGAAAGGCCGTAGATATGAAATATAGGAAGGAAACACAAAAACACATCGTTTTGAGCTGAGCTTACGTCCACAGTCCATCTCAGAAATGCCACATTGGCGATGAAATTTGCATGTGTTAGAACTACACCTGATTAAATAAGAGAGAATAAATGATTATCACGTGGTTTGGTCCACAGGGAAAAAACTAGAACTACACACAAAAACTAGTGCACACAGTATGTTTTACACAAAATACACTGAAAACATAAAATCGTTTGTATTTGGGTAGTGCATATTTGTGCAATAAAGATGGCCCTGGTCCAAAAGCTTGAGCCTACACTAAAATATGCTTAGCGACTATATTTTTAGTATTTGAATTGTGAACTGTCAAAATCCAATAGAGGGTATATATATATTCAATAATTAATGCAATGGGTTATTATTATGCTTGAATTACGGATAGTTGATATGTCTTGATTCAAGGCATAATAATCAAAAGTTTTGAACTTAATTGAAATTGTTTGCTATTTTCTACAAAAACTTTTAACTCTCTCATTGTAACTAATGAATTATTAAAAAAAATGACATATATATCAAGTCTTTGTTTTAATATTTATGCTAGAAACAAATAATAAGTCATAATAAAACATGCGATTGTACTAACAAGACGCACCTTTGCTTGTCCCGGTAGTCCCAGAAGAGTATAGTATAGCTGCTGTGTCTGACTGAACTAGCTTGACTTGTGGCAACTGATATAAATGATCAGAGCTTTCAATTAATTCTTCAATGGACAAGGACGACGAATCTTTGTTTGGTTTTCTTGATGTTAAAATTGTAGGCACCCCAGTTGGGACCAATTTGTGAAGCTCTTCAGGTGCTGAAATTGCTAGCTTGGCGCCTGAGTCACTTACTTGCTTGGCTATTTCTGACTTGGTGTTAAGTGGGTTGGCTGTGGTTAATATTGCACCAATTGAGAACACTGCAAGGCATATGGTTGGGTACAAGAGCGAGTTTGGTGACAATACAAATACCACATCACCTTTACTGACCCCAAGAGTATGGTACAAGCCTTTAGCAAGTGAACGAATTGATCTTTGGAGCCATGCATAGGTGAACTGCTGATTTGTGGCTGAGTCTATGAGTGCAATTTTTGACTCTGCTTGGTGGGGATGTGGGAAATGAGATAGCACATATGTAGCAATGTCAAAGTCTGGCCTAGTGGGGATTTTATGTTGGTCACCAAGTTTATTAATCGAATAATAGATTCCGGTTTGTGGGTCAAATCCACTTTTCGGATAGTGTGGCAGTCCATGGTTGCCGGAGTCATCTTTGGTGGTGGTGTTCCCTGCTTCTGCTGCTGACATTTCCTGATGAATTTGCTAATAAGATGTAGGAAATGTGCTTTAGATAAAACCTTGGGTTTGTGAGTATGAATGTTATTGATGTGGGTTAAATATGGTTTGCTATTGGCTTTTGTGTTAGCCAAGCTCCAACATTGGCATTGATTAGAACAAGAATAGGACGATTTGGACCAAGTCATGGTGTCTTGTAAGTAGATAATTCGAATTTGATACCTTAGTTAATCGTAGGGATCCGTCTTTTATGTTGTGTTTAATGGTTCAAAATGACAATCACATGTCTTGTCAGTTTTGTAATGCTGCAGCTAAATTGAAAGCAAGAACAAATAAAGTGGTGATTAGATGAGCTAAAAAGGAGAACAAATAAAGTGGTGATTAGATGAGCTGAAAATGATTGGAAATAACGTATTGGGAGCATTCACGTTGGTGGAGATATTTTTTTAGCTATTTGGTACTACAAAAAGTTAATTTATCTATTTTACCTATTTACTTTACAAAACATCCAGCATAAGTGAATCTATTTTAGCTTTCAACACAATAAAATAATATAAACATCACAATAAAATTATATATTTACTACCATAGCAGTGTGAACACACAAATAAAAAAAAAAAAATATATATATATATATAAGAAAAGAAAAGAATATAAGAATAAAAAAATCATAGCAGTGTGAACACACAAACTATATATTGCAGTGTAAACGCTATATAAAAAAATAAAAAATAAATAAAAAGAGTAAAAGAAGTGTGAACGCACAAACAATAACAGTGTAAACGAAGAGAAATGAGAATAAAAATGAGTAAAATAATAAAAAAAATAGTGTGAATGCACAAATAATTAAAAAAAAAAGTTTCTTTTTACCTCTCCGCTACAATGCACTGTTAAAAGTAGCTGTGCACTATAGCTGTGGAGCTAAAAAAAAATAGTTTGGCTCTACCATTGTAGGGCACATTTTGGTATTTGACTATTTGGTGATGCTAAAAATAGTAATATAGTTATTTAGCACTACCAATATGGATGCTCTGACATGTGACATGTCCATGTGCATCTCACAACTCACAATATTACTATCAGAGTCAGACAATGTAAGGACAAGAGGCTTTGTCTTTGATCTTTTATAATAAAATATTTATAATTAGTCTCAAAGATATATCTAGCTAGCCCTAAGAATTCAATTGGCATAAAGATGTTACAAAAAATAAAAATAAACCAAAATGGGGTTGGTCGGTTGGTCCATGATGAGAGCATTCACATTGGGAATAGTATATGCCATATATTGGTTCAATTTAGCATAAAAGCCCAAAACAACCTTTGCATTCGGACTTGTAAAAAGCTACTATTACAAAAAAAAAAAATTGCAATTCTGCTATAGTGCGATTCTAAATATAAAATTGCACTGTAGCTCAATTGTAAAACAAAATATAATATTTTATTCTAAATATGAGCTTTCTCTCTTATTCACACAACACGGTCTCTCATCTCTCTCTCTCCATCGCTGAGCTTCACCAAGCCTCTCTCTTCTCTCTAAAATTCACACAGTTTCTCATCTCTCTCTCTCTCGCCATCGCTAAGCTTCACCAAGCTGATTTACTCATCTCATAAATCCAACACTCTAGATAGCTCTACCCATTTAACTCTTCACTCTATCACTCTCTCTTCAAACCGAGATTCTTAAGGGGTTTTAGGTTTGGGTTAAGATTTTGTTTGCAAAATCTCAAAATGAAGTTCCGTCAGTGATGGGTTTGGATAGGTGGATCGGTGTACCACGGGTAAGGTGGTGGCATGGGTTTGGATCGGTTATGGCCGATGGGTTTGGATCGAAGCTGGGTTTTGGATTTTGGATCGGCGGAGATAGGAGATCGTGGTGATTTTTTTTTTTTTTTTTTTTGCTTGGTTTGATGGTGGCTCCGATGGTGGGTTTGGCTTGGTTTGAACTAATGCTTTCATGGTTTTTTTTTTTTTTTTTAAATGTGGTTTTGGTTTTGGTTTGATGGTCTGGTGGGTGGTGCTAGGATATGTGGGGGCGACTGTGTGTTGAACTGTTTTGGTTTTATTTGTTGTGGCTAGCGCTAGAGGTTGAGGGAGAAAGAGAGGAAAAGGAAGAGAAAAAGAGAAATAGTAAAAAAAGGAATAAAAAAGAATATTTAAATAAAATGAGAAAAAAAATAAAGTTTTGAAAGTTGGGTGTATTGAAAAATGGTATGATATAATTAATAAAGTAGCTTTTTGAGATGGTAAAATATGATAGGATGCAATTTTTGAATCTGAATGCTCTAAAGTGTGGCCGTCCTCCCTTTCCCGGATAAAAAAAAATGGTTACAAGTTTCAACATAAATATTTAAAAAAAAAAAATTATATTCTTTGTTTTTTGGTGTTTTATGCATCTTTTCCTAATTATGATAAATTAAGGACAAACCAAGAAATAAAAGGATAAGGACCTTCAAAGATTGTATCTATATTAAAGTAGCTTCTTTCCTTTAATATGCATATGTGTGCTTTAAAAAAAAATCAATATATATATACTTAATATTATTTTTTCCCCTCAAAATTAATATTGATGGATTGGCAGTAGATCCAAAGCAAATATATGTTTTGTTCAATTATTATTTTTGAATTGTAAGAATCGAGGAGAAGATCAATGCACTACCAACTTCTTTTTTTATAAAATACTTGTACTTGTATTTACCCTTTTTGTTGTTTTAACCGTAACTATAAAACAAGTATTTTTAGCCATATATAAATATTGATAAAACTAAGCTTCACAACGAAAGATGATATAACTTTCTAAAGCGGTCTTGGACCAACAAAAGATAATATAACTTTCTAAAGATAATATTGACAAAACTAAGCTTCACAACAAAAGATAATATAACTTTCTAAAGATAACATAACTTTGAAATTTTAGTACAAAATCAATTATATATGATTTCCAAGATTTAAAAATATGTTGACTTCTATTTTGATTAATTAGAAATGTATTGAGTAGCAATAAACTTGAGCCTTTTGTTTTATTTATATTTTGTTAACATTGAATGGATGTTAGTTTTTATTTTTTATTTTTATGTATTAATCTAGTTTTAAATCCTGATATACTTTTTTTATTCTTAAATTCCAAGAAATTTTTTATCCATACATTGTCCTTTCCAAAGCTGAAATTTTGGTTCCAACCCTAATTAATGTTATATAATTACTTGACTAAAAGCTACTCGAGGAGTAAGGATAAAGCGTACCTTGGCATTGTAGTTTCAATTCACAGTATGAAACAAAATTATATTTAGCCAACCAAAAAAAAAAAAAAATGCATGGAACTAAATCATACTTTAGCAAAATCTAATAATATAATATTGATCGAAGAAAATAAAGAAAAGAGATAATAAAATTACGGAATGATGGATAATCAACTTACTTGAAGGCAAACACTTGAATATAAAACTTGAGAAATGGTGAGGTACAAGAGAATTGCACTTGTTTGAAGAAGCCAACGGATTACAATAGAGATGAGAAAAGATTACAGTTTAGAATTTGAAAAGGTTTACAAGTGAAAATGTAAGAGTTAGCAAGAGAGAGGAGTCTTCAGAAGATTTGAATTCTGCCCACGCCTTTCTATACATAGCTAAAAGCCTTATAGTCGTGACCAATTTCCCGACAGTACTGCTGTATAATCCAAATGCCATGTGAAGGATTCGTCATGATGAATCCTTCTTCACATGGCATTTGCAGGGAATCTTTCCCTTATTACTAGTCATTGAATTATGGCACTTGTCGTCCTTTTCCGGGGTTCGAATTGTATCAATCCATTTACAAGTGAGTGGTTTAGATTGGTAGCAAATGGGAAACAACTGTTTTCAATGTTTGGTAACAGCGAATGAGTCATAGTTTTTAATTTAATTAGGGTATTGTTTTTAATTTAATTAGGGTATTTAAGCACTGTATTTTGAGAATTCGGAAGTAATGACATTTTTTAAATATGATGAAAATTATGGGACCCACATGATTTGATCAAACATAACTGAAACAATTGTTCCCCTATCTCACCCTTTTCTGTGTAATTTCATGCAAACAAAGTTCCTTTAGACTCTTTTCAATTACACTCCTCTTTCTCTCCCCCTCTCTCACAAGTCACAACGACTCTTAAGTTTGGACTCTAGAAATCCTAATTTCCTTGTATCAGTTTTGGAGATTAGATGAGCTGAAGCCCATAGAAATTTGTTTGTTTCCTTCGATCTCCAGGCCACAACATTGATGTTATTATAATTAATATGGCAATAGTTTATATATTGTCTGAATAAGATACAACTAAAATTGTATTTTGAAAACATAATTTCAGTTATAATTGTGAAATGATGAAACACGATTTCATAGTTATTATTGAATAAAAACACAATACCAACTGAAATGTGAAAGTTCTTCTAAAAAATGAAAAAGAAATGTGAAAACATATAATTATTTGGTCATAAGGTTTTAGGAGAAGAAATCTCTCGACTTAAAAAAAATACAAAAATAATTATGTGCCCACTCCATGAAACTTACGCATGGCACTTCCAAATTGTCCAGGAATCTCAAGATGGGTATGAGTCTATCCTGTTACAAGAGAAAGCCCATTGGATCAAGTTATGGGCTGCTACAGTAATTTCTTTGAATCATTTATTACAACACCAATTTTCAGAAACTGTTTTAACAGCCACCCTAATGTCTTCACTCTTCAGTGACCAGGTTAATGGTCCATAGAGGAGTATCAAATATCAATGAGGTTCTTCAATAATGGACTTAAAACATTTGACCCATCACCTTCTAGAATTATACTTCAGAACCCAGTATGATGGGCCCATTAGATTGCAAATTGGGCTGCCTTGGGCTTTCTTTCCACAACGGGCTACCACTCTCTCCTCGATTACCCAAGCTTGCATTCATGCTCTTTTACTTTCCACATAATTGCAGCTTCTAGCCCTTCACATTCAACAGTTCAACTTTAACCCAACCTATCTCTTAGCCGAGACAAGTTTACTAATGTTCTTTTCCCATATATATCACAACAATTTTTTTTTTTTTTTAAATCCTTCACATATCTTAAATTATAATATTGTTTGAATTAATGAGATAGAATGATTTCTTTTCTGAACCATAAAAATTAGCTTCACAGATCTTATATTATTAAAATTATGTATAATTTTCATTACAAAATAGACTATTTATATTATCAATGACTTATAAATAATAATTTGATATCTTATTGAATTAATTACAATCTTTCACAATCAAATTTCAAATTTATAAAAAAAAAATTATTATAAATGTAAGGACACGATTCGTGGCGGACCGTAACAGTGTCGGGTTCGCACGTGAAAAGGTCCTAACAATATCATTTGTAGAGCGTGGGTTTAGAAGGCTAGGCCTTGATCGACAGGCGATGGGTTTTTCATGGTGTTCGTACAAGTTTAAGTTTTCCATCACCCCTGGAGTCTTTCTCCTGGAGGTGGGCTGGGAGGCTCTGGTTTTTGGCCATTCTTCCCAACCCCCTCTATAGATTACTTACTTTTCCTTTTATACTAGCTCGCGTCCACTGTCCTTCGTCCACGCGTAGGGTTAAACTTTCCAAGATTGATACTTGTCCCATCAGTCCATACTTAAAGTCGTTAGGGATGGTTGTAAAAGCCAAAGAATGCGGCTCTGTCAGGTTCAGAGCATTAAATGGCAGTAACAGCAGCTTTCCCTGGATATTTTAGATCTTTCTTCCAAGTTTCAGTCCTATACCGTCTTTACCCTTATTTCTTTTTGGGGGAACTTTGGGTCTGCCGAGGACTGAACTGCCCTCGGTGGTATCCAAAGGCTATCTTGTCGAGCTTGGGCCGTAACCCTCCTCGGCTTGGGCCTCTGGATTCTCCCCGGGTAGATGGGCCTGGCCCATAAATCATTTGGGCCCCACAATAAATATATACATATAAAATATAAATTTTTTTATATATTTAAATCGAGTCTCATGTTTAAAAGCTTGTTTATGAACAAATTATTATGTTTGAACTTAACTTGTTTAATAATTGTCTCTAAACTTAGACTTAAATTTAGCTATTTGTTAAATAAACAATATAAACTTGAAATGTTCATAAATAGATCAATTTATTTAAATACAAAAATTTCAGAAATCAAGAGATTCTGGACCCCATAAATATAAAATGCCAAGGCAATTTATTATGCATGGTTAGCTTTAAAGCTACGTACTTGTATTTTATATCAAGAGAGCAGAATCAATCACCACCACAACGGCACAACCAAACATTCTTGACCACTCAATTGTCGATATTGTACGCTAAATCTTCCAAGTTTCAACACCATCGCATCAACAGGATGTCTAAGTTTTGGATTTTGGCTATTGGGAACACCTTTGCAAAATGTTGTGCTTTTTTTATTGGATTTGAATGGAAGGTTCATATGAAATGAATCATATCTATAACTGTAGGGTTTTTATTTATTTATTTAAGTCTTGAACAAGAAATTGGAATGCTATTACAACCAATAAATCAAAGGGGCAAAATTTTATTTGATGAATGGAAGGTTAAATGATCAGAACCATGATTTGTGTTTGCTTCTGCCTGCCTGCAAATCAATAATTTAAGCTGAAAGTAGGATAGCTATATTACACACTCTTGGACAAATTATATTAATCAGCTAGTTGAACAAAACAATTCCAATAATTTTTGATCCATACTTTTGAGTCCCTATATATTATATTGTTTGTAACCTGCCGTTTAGCATTATTGATAAAAAAATAAAAAAAAAATAAATAAATAAATAAAGAACTTTAAATTATAGATTTTTAATTGTAGAGTTTCTGGGAAAAAAAAGTAACTTAATTTCATAATTGAATTTGAATAAATTAATTAATGGAGAGTTTTAAAATAATATATACATATTTTTTCATCTTCTTCATATTTCTTGCAATTTTTTTTTCTCCTCTTTCCCCTCTTTGTTTTCCTTTCTTTTTCTCCCCCTTTATTTCTAATCCTTTTTTCTAAATCTAACTTTTTACTCAAAAGTGGATTCAAGCAATCCAAAGTGACCACAATGGCTCTCCACTCCTCTCTTTTCAAGAATCCATACATCTCTTATTAGTATATGGACAAATATCTCTCGAGCACTACTATCTATTTGGAGCCTAAATGGAGGAAGCCTAAAAAATTTACAACCGACTTTATAGTTTTCAATGGTCATTAGTATTTCAAGATCGAGAACATACTTGAAGAACTTTCATATTTTCATAAATCATTCATACACATATAATGGGAAAATTATTGTATAATCTTGAGTCCTGACTACCCAATATCAACCCCGTGACTCAAATTCAAGATCTTTACCTTAGAGAATAGAACAGTAGCACTATACTAAAAAGTTTGGTAGCAAACTCAAGAAAATGATTTTTTTTTTTTTTTTTTTTTTTGATAGAGCTCAAGAAAATGATTGATATTGTCAGTTGCTTCAACCAATTGATAATAATACAATGGAATATGAAATAAATAAAACAACGCACATGACACATGAGGGTCCAATGTAGTATTATACTTGGAGGATTGAACCCCAATGGAAATTCTCAACAGCCACTGATAGGCAACTTGAAGTACAGCTGAGTACCAAAACTTCTTACTGAGTTGAAGAAAGCAAAGGAGACTATCAGTGTGTTTCTTGAACCTTTGGTTGTTAAGTATTTATATGGCAGACTACAGCGCATAGGGATTGCAGCGACCAATTATTGGAGAAAGTCAAGGACATTGTGGGGTAGAGAGACAAGAAGTTTGAGTATTTCTTTTTAGGTATTTTATACCATGTGAGTAATTTTTATTTCTCTCATATTTATAGTAGAGTCTATTTATTAAATTTATTGTGAGGTCTATTATGAATATGAGTAAATAGAATACATTCTATTATGTTTTCGGAGTACTTAAGAATTTTTATTTACTTATGAACAATCTTGGTCTCCCATATTGTTAACGTGTCATGTATATTGTCCTATTACTGACTCCCATCTTAAGAAGGTTAGAAATGATTAAAGCCCACAAATTAATGAATTCTTCCAACCATTTAAAATAATGCATGCTTAAAATAAATAAATAAAACTTGATTTGGTAGATGAAGAGAAGTGTCCAAAATTTACAATTAATTTAACGATTCACCATATATAAATCTTACAAACTAATAAATTGTAATTTGATTTTAATAAGATTATGTGAACCCTATTGGTAATTTTTTCCAACCTTTGAATAGTTGACCAAAATAAAACACACATAAGATCATCAGCTCCATATTGCAAAATTGATCTTCAAAGCATCTCTAATAGATTAGGCGTCTCCTTTTCAAACCTCTTTTTTTTTTCTTTTTCTTTTTTCTTTTAGCTGAATCCTTTTCCTTTTCTAACCATTTTGACTAGCATTTTCTTTACTGTGGCATCTCCAACCAATGAGGTTAGTCATTTTGGATAAATTGCTACTTTAACTCTCAAAGCTCAACACATTTGAAAAGTAATTGTAGTTTTCCAAATATTTATTTTATCATTTTTTTTTTCCTTAAAGAGATAAGAGTTATAAGAAGAATATGAGTAAAGGAATAAAGAATAAAGAATAAAAACAAATATTTAAATAAAATAGAGATTAAAAAAAAAGTATAATGAAAATTTGACCAAAATAAAAATGGAAAAATGATTTTTTTTTTTTTTTTTAAATTTGTAAATGACATTTTGATCAACTAAAAGAGGACACATATTTCCTCTATCACACATGCCAAAATTCAGAAGCCACCTAAACTAAGTGCCTTGTACTGTTAAGTCTCTAACTGCAATTCAAGCCCACTGTAAGTAGCCGAGTGCAAAGAGATTTCCTGACTCACATTTTGTTGACAAGTGTCAATTGCAGGGCCTTATACTAATATTTCTAAAGGTGAGTAATCTCTTCTTATTTCTCTACCTCTCTTTTTCTCTTCTTCTCTCCCTCCATTCCATTCAATACTTTCAACCAGAGAGTCTATCACTATAACTAAAACCCTTTCTTTTCTTAAACAGAGCTTGTTTATCTGACCCTTTGAGTCTCTCTCTTTCTTTCTTTTTTGTTTAGTTTCCTCTCTGAAACTTTCATTCTCTCACTTTCTTTGAAAACTCTGACTCTGCTGCCATGGCAGTCGCAGAGCTATCACCTTCTTACACAAAAACCCATTTTCACTCATCCCAGCTCTCTTTCTTATCCACCCGTCTCGCCAATTTTCGTCACTGTGCTTTTAGACCACTCCCTCGAGCTCGAAACTCCCTCACTATCTCTTGCTCTGTTGCACCAAAGTAAGCTTCTTTTCAACCCTATCTGTTCTTTCTCTGATATTGTAGTTTCTTTATAGTCTTATGGGTCTTAAAAATAAAAAATAAAAAAATTGTTTGTTCTTTTTGTAATTCTCAGTCAAGTTGAAGCTCCAGTAGCAGTGAAAAATGAGGAACCCAAGAACAAGACCGAGTGCTATGGTGTGTTCTGTCTCACTTATGATCTCAAGGCTGTAAGTTCTTGCAAATTTTGTGTCTCTTTATGTTCATTCAATGAGTCATGGTGAAATTCTATCTAAATTTTGTAGTTATTTGTGTTTATTTATTTATTTTTTTTATTATTTTTTTTTTCCCATGTTGAGCTCCAGTGTCTAATATAAGTGCATTGATTGTTTGTCAATATGTGTAGTCATTAGTTTTTATATGAGGGCTGAATGGTTGAGAAAGATTCGTTTGATTCTCTTTTTTATTTTTCAATTTCGCCTTGTCATTATTTTCCACCTCATTTGTAGTAAATGGTACACAAGCACTTGCCTTTTGCTCATAGTAATAACTAACAAGAAACATAAAAAGAGTCCAATGGGGCAATTTTTATTCTGCAAATGCATTCCTCATGACTAGATTGTTTCCTACTTTGGTGGTTGCTGAAATTAGTTGGGTTTTATCGATGTTTTATGGTTATTTACATTTTAGCAACTCAATACGCCCAATTCTCCATGGTCTATAACTATTAGTGCACATGCAGTAATTGATTTTTATTCCAGAACTATAAATATCTTTTTATTTTAAGTGAGAGGTGTGAAACATGCTTGCAAGATCAAGTTTACTATTTAACTCATAAAAAATAAATCAAGTTGATATTGTTATTTATGTAACATTTAAATCTTGGTAATCAATAATGCTAATATAATTACTGTGGAATGGTGAAAGAAGAAACGAATGTTACTGGCTTGGATTTTTTAACACAATGCATATGAATTGTTACTCAAGGCGAGTGCAGAGAGCATTATCTTGATTTTATATATACAAATTATTAAATTTTATATTGAGTACTGAATCCCTCTGATGGTTGCACTTGCTCTGACAATGAGAAATAATGAGATACAGATTAAGTATGGACATGGGGTACACCATTTTCGCATCTAGTAATGTCTTGTTTGTTTGTGTGGGTGGATGGGGGTGTTAGAAGATGCAAATTCATATCCTTGACATCTTTTTAGCTGTTTTGGTGCAGTAATAGCTTATCAGGAGATCTTTTCTTCCGTTGTTTAATCCACATTGACCACAGCTAACAAATCTTTTTAATATGTGGCCCCAGGAAGAAGAGACAAAATCCTGGAAGAAATTAATTAATATTGCTGTCTCAGGTGCTGCTGGGATGATTTCAAATCATCTACTCTTCAAAGTAAGGATTTCTTAGATCCAAAGGTCGGAGTATGCTGTTTTTGGGTGATTTTTTTTTTTTTTTTTTTTAAATTTAAATTTTCCTGGACTATCTATTGCATTTGAGTTGATATTGACCTGTATGTCACCCTTATTGTTCACAGGATACATAGAAGTCTAGCTTACAGTTTGACCCAATAATCATATCGACATTAGCATGTTCCCATTAAAGTAGGAACCCTATTGTCTTTTGAAACTGACAGATACCAGTCTATGGTAAAATTTGCCCCAGCCTGTTGACTTATTTAGCTGTAAAATTTTAGCAATCCAGTGTTGCAGGCATGGAGCATAAAATTGAAGAAGGAAAAAAAAAGGTTATTATATGCATATGTATTACATCAAGGTATTGCCTCACTCATTAGTAGGCAGTGAATTGAGTTCAGTTGCTTTTGACTGACTGTCCAATATATTAATATTATTGAACCATCTTCAGATTATTGGTGCCCTTGGAAAAAATCATATAAATCAAATCACTCCATTTTCCATTGCATTGAGTCACAAGAAAGAATACTTAGCTCAGGGTGGGGGGGAAGAAGAGTCATAACAGAAAGGAATAACATTATGAGCTAGTCATAACAAAGGTTGTTTGTTTCAGACGTGTAATCTGATTTTGTTTGTTCTGCCAGCTTGCATCTGGTGAGGTTTTCGGTCCAGATCAACCTGTTGCATTGAAACTTTTGGGATCTGAAAGGTCGTTCCAAGCTCTTGAAGGTTTGTTTCTCAAGTCAACGTACTCTGAAAAGACTATTAGTTGCACCACTCAATAAGCAGTGTTTTGTTCCACCTAAGCAAACAAAGAAGTTATAACTGAGGGGAAAAAAACTTTACACATATTTCAGACAATTACCTTTATTCTTAGAGCATGGTTTGTTGTGAAACCAATGATGATTGATTGAGGTACCAGACAAGAAAATTCCTTCCATTTAGATTGCAGCACTATGACTGCTGACTGCTCTGCCTTTTATTAACATTGAAATTATCTGTTTCAAGTGAATTCTAATAACGTATGCTTTCATAAGGGAAAAACGAAATATCTAGTTCATTCTTGAAACAAAATGAAGGACAATCAATATTGCAAATCAATGATGTTCTGAATTTAAGGCCCATAAGACTCTAAAAAAAAAAAAAGAAAAAAAAAAAGAACATTGCAGCTGAGTTGTACCTAGTCGGCATTGAAGGCTGTTAGCTGCCTTAGCAGGGGTACTCCATCCAGTTTGCAGAAAGGAAGTTTGTGATACATCTGCAGCAATGAATGTTTGTCCTTCCAATTTGGCTAGTATTACAGCTAGAAAATCAAGCAGAAAGAAGAAGAAGAACCTATCATGGAAGTCATTTGCAAATTAGTTTTCAAAAAAAAAAAAAAGTTCGCTTTTCCCTGTTGAGGATTTTGACTTCCAAAAATTCAAGCTTTATTATCTTGTCCAAATACAATTCATTTACCATAAATTCTCCAATGTTAAGAATATCAAAGTAAAAAATAAAAAATAAACTTTTAACCTTTCTAGTTGTTTTATGTTTATTTGTATGACCATATGTCTTCAAATTTACTATCATCTAAGAATAAGTTCTTTAAAATGATGATTGATGTATCTCCATAATGATGAATAAATTCATGCAGGTGTCGCTATGGAATTGGAGGATTCCTTGTTTCCTTTGTTGAGGGAAGTAAGTATAAGTATTGATCCATATGAAGTGTTTCAAGATGTAGAGTGGGCCCTACTAATAGGAGCAAAGCCTCGAGGGCCTGGAATGGAACGAGCTGGTTTACTGGACATAAATGGGCAGATTTTTGCTGAGCAGGTACCACTATTTGGTGTGATTTATGATTTTTTTTAGCAACAATTGGCTATACTGAATTGATTCTTATATTTCCTTTATTATTTTATTATTATAGGGAAAGGCTCTCAATGCTGTTGCATCCCGTAATGTCAAAGTGATAGTTGTGGGCAACCCCTGCAATACCAAGTAAGAGGGGTTCTATTTTAGTGGTTGATGAACAATTGAAGTGTTCCATACTGTGCCTGTAACTGCCTTGTGTTTCTTTTTTATGCAGTGCATTAATTTGTATGAAAAATGCTCCAAATATACCTGCAAAAAATTTTCATGCTTTGACTCGGTTAGATGAGAATAGGGCAAAATGTCAGGTAAAGTCAGCTAATGACCATTACCGGTGTTGATTAGCAGTTGTCATGACCTAAAGGAATTATTATTCTAAATAATGGCTATGATTTATGCAGTTGGCCCTCAAAGCAGGTGTCTTCTATGATAAAGTGTCAAATATGACCATCTGGGGAAACCACTCTACCACTCAGGTTATTAAGAGGTTCTGTTATAAGATCATGCATGAAAAATTTCTCCACTCCTCTTCTAAAGAAACTTTATATGTAACTTTACCAGGTTCCAGACTTTTTAAATGCTAGAATCAATGGATTTCCTGTGAAAGAGGTTATAAGGGATCAAAAGTGGTTAGAGGAGGAGTTCACGGAAAAGGTCCAGAAGGTAAGATTTTCAGAGTGCTAATATATATATATAGTCCGGTAAAATCAAATGTGTGGGTTTCACGTTCAGATGCTAAAGGCAAGTTTTGATTTGCAGAGAGGTGGTGTGTTGATTAAAAAATGGGGAAGATCTTCAGCTGCATCAACTTCTGTGTCAATTGTTGATGCAATACGGTCCTTAATTACTCCAACCCCTGAGGGTGATTGGTTTTCATCAGGAGTAAGTCTTTGTTTGTTTAAAATGCATGCATACAGATATATGCTGTCAGTTTCTTGAGAACAAATTAGAAATCCCAAGTAACCATAATGTCAGAGATCCACTAACTTCATCCAAACTAATGGTGGGAGTAAATAATTTGGCACAACCCGTATGATGAAAATAACAGAAGTGACTACCGGAAATCATTCAGTTAGTCTCAGGAGTTCTCTATGTTCTAAATTTTCTTCCTATCCTTTACTATTTGTCCAAAACAATAATATCTTTACTATCAAAGACACACTGGTTTTTGAAGCAAATCAGCTAATCGAATGCCACTTGCCAGAAGATTCCTATCAGGTAGCATAACTTGTCTGTACAACCATACAATTATGAACATGGTACAACCTAGTAAAAAGGATTATAAACATGGTTTTTTGATATTATTTGAGTCACTTGAGTTGCAAACAAGTTAAAATACTGGCTTTAATTCTCCAGTCTCATTATTGCAATGCCATTGTAGGTTTACACCACTGGAAATCCTTATGGAATTGCAGAGGATATTGTTTTCAGTATGCCATGCAGATCAAAAGTAAGTTTAGCTCAGAGTTTTCTAATGATAATATTTAATTGACTTTTCCGTAAAAACGTAATCCCATTCATTCTCCAGGGAGATGGTGATTATGAGCTTGTCAAGGATGTAATATTTGATGACTACCTTCTTGAGCGAATCACCAGGGTGAGCTATCTTCTCATCTACTAAGGGAATGTCAGAATTTATCATGAAAAGAAGAAAATCCCCATTCTTTTAAAAGGAAGTTGATGGAAACTTTAATGATATCATAATTGTGATACCTTTGATAATGTGAATTGGATTGAAGAAGTGTGTGTTATGTAGGCGTGTTCCAAGTCTACCTTTTTTTCTTTTTTTCTAACACCATTATTATGCAGACTGAAGCTGAACTGCTAGCTGAGAAGAGATGTGTGGCACACCTTATAGGGGAGGTAGATATTCTGATATTGTAATATTTTCTAACTATTGATTGATGCATCAGTATATGAGTCATCTTCAAATGTTTTGTTTTTTAATTTATTTTTTCAGGGCATCGCTTTCTGTGATCTACCTGAGGATACAATGCTTCCTGGAGAGATGTAACGCTCATCATCAGACTGCTCTTTTATCTGAAGAAATCATGCGACAGCTAGCTACCACAATGAGCTGTGAGGAGGGTTAACAGATATATGGAAAATTAAAATTATACTGTTATTTAATGTAGAATGTTTTCAAAAACAATTTCTCCTTTAGTAGCAAAGAGTCGATGTTACTTACCCAAAATAAAAAAAGAAAATATATTAAGTCACTGTTGAGCCATTTGTTGAATTTTGAAATCATGTCTTTTGTGGTAAGCATGGGGCTTTCACGTTAAATGCATATTCCTTGCTTTGCTCAGGTGAGCGGTTCTCAGCTAAACCATCTATATGTACTTGTGATGTAATTTTGTTAAGTGTTTTAATAAGCTAATCTTGTATTGTTTGGGTGCTGTATATCATTCTTCTTCAAGCTCCGTTGCCGATACTGTAACATGATGGTCCTTTATGATAAGCAGAAAGAGAGTTTCTCAAGGTTAATAACTACTATAATCTGATTAAAACATGACATTCCCGATAGAAAAACTGTTCAATACCATATCAAATTAAAAGCATAGTTCAGTTCAAGTCACAATATGGATACGGTTCACCCCAATGCATAAAATATGTGGTTCAATGAGTCAATGGTATGGCAGGGGCGTCTCTTGAGACCTTTTTCTTCTAGGCCAGTTTCTCACGGCCGTGTGTATACCGGAAAACTATTACACTAAAACCCTCTGGCTATTCCATCATTCACAAGACATCCTCAATATTACAGTTCATAAAAGTAAACAAATATGGTCATAGCCTGCACACTTGACTAATGACTACAACATACAAGTCATCCCTTTGAAATGTTATTTTCACCGAGATCGGCTCCCTCAGCAGTCAAACTTAACAGCCAAAGCTCAAAAGTCAAAACCCAACTAAAACACCTGCTCAACGTGATAACAATCAAGCTCAAATTTTACATTGCATTAAGAAAGTATTGACTAGGGACATAACAAGCAAATGCACGTAATGGCCCAAGATGTAGGGAAAATTAAAGTCTGGATTACAATGGATATGCGGTATAATGTTGCAATTAATGTTTACAGTACAAACCCTATCAATGAAAGTGTATGTTTCAGGCAAATTTTAAAATTAAACATCTTTTTTAACCCTTGAATATGCATCAACACTAATTAATTGCTCGCACTATAAGAGAGAATCCTAAAACCTTTCTTGCTAACATATACTTTTAAGCCTCGCTTTTTAGAACCATTGCAACATCAAAGATAGGGTGGCTACAACTATCAATAAAATTATTGAAGGCACGAAATAACCCATTATCAGTTTAGTAGTCAGTAAAATAACACAATATGCAACTATAGAATGTAGACAGTGTAAGAATTACAATGAAATCACAAGGGGTATAAAGCACAAAGTATCAGTTTGGCAGTCAGTATGAACTAAAAAACAGAGCTGCATCTTCGTGACGTCCTAGTCAGTCTATAGAGTATATAAATTTTAACCATGAACCAACCCAAGAATATTCAAGATGGGATAATCTGTATGGTTTCACATAGGCAACTTTCTCACTAATTCAGCATTACTTGATGCAGATGTAGCTTCCAATCTTGAAGCTCACAGAGAGTAGTAGGACCCAAAAGAACAAAAAGAAGCACCAGCACCGTGAAACTACAGACGATCCCTTGCCAGTGAGTGAGCCAGCCAACGGCACAGAATTGGCAGAATTCATGTCAGCTTGTGGCAGCACATATGACAAGAGGAGGCTGACATCATTATTCTTGCCAAGTGACCAGTCCATCCCATTGCCAGTTAAAGTTGTGTTTCTTATTCTGATCATACCAGCAGTGACACGAACTGAGCTGGAGGATTGTGCAGCAGAGTGTAACCTAAGAGCTGCATGATCTTTTGCAGGGAACTCTGCAGCAAACGCGGGAGGAGCAGGGATGCTTCCCAACATATGACTGGCCCGTTTGACAAATGGATGCTTATCATCTGCACCATAGATCAGGCACACAAGATTAAGCAAAATCAAAAGAAGGGAAAAGGGAAAACAAGACCAGACCTACATACAAGTCTCAAGGGATTATATGGCTGCTTCAAACTTTTACCACTCTTCACATATTTATGGACATAGAAACACCAAAAAGTACGTGACTGGAAGAGCTGAGAGATTTTGTCAAATTAAGATAAATCTTACCTGATTCATATATTGTGGCCTCTGGCTTATGCTTTGAAGATGATGCATCATTGTTGCGTTGTGCCTCTGGCAGATGCAGAGTCTCGTTGAAGACTTGGTCAGTTCCTCCATTCTCATGCTGTTACAGAGTAATTAAATTAAGTAATCGCTGCAATGACAAAATCCCAACATACAGGTATGAGCTAGTGTATTTAAAGAATTAATCCTTTACCTTCTGGAGTGCTTGGTCAAAAACAGAGTTATCAGTTCCCATGATTTCAGACGGATCAAATGTTAAATGTTGTGCGTTGTCATCATCTGCATCAAAGAATGTTAGGTACTCATCAAGCATGTCAAAACCTTCAGGATCTGCCTCCACAGGATTTGAAAGATCATTAGCTTCAAGATATAATCCATCACCCATTGGAGCATTATCAGCAGCATCCATGTAGAATTCATCGAGCGAGTAATTGACTTCAGCTGGATTCACATTATTGCTTGATTCAACAAATCCTCCAAGTGAGTAATTGACTTCAGCAGGATTCACATTATTGCTTGATTCAACATAATATTCATCTTTGACTGGATTTGTACCCATCCCATATTGTTCTGGTATGTTTAAAAATTGGTCATACTGTGGCTCAGAGGTTTCACCAGTGCCTATGATAGGCTTTTGATCATCTTCAATGAACTCCCCAGAATGCTCAGCATGGTTGCTCGTTTCCCCATAATAAAAGTTCAACGGGGGAGGATTTTCGGATGGAATATTTATCTCAAGATTCTGGAAAAGCAAAACATGTTTACAAAATTTGAGAATTCAGAAATGACTCTGTGTGGGTGTTTTTTTCATACTAAGCATAAACTTGAATCCAAGGTTGCAGCTTATGGAGGGAGGGGGACATTAATATAATCAAAAAATTCACATATAAGGCCAAAATAATGAATCCAACTGCTCTACCTTGATTCCAATCAGTTTCCCAAGTGTAGATAGATCATGATTTTTGAACCATCTATAAATTTGTCTTTGGCTTTACAGTAAATGCATCAGCATTTTTGCCCGAGAAGTCATAGATTCTGGACTGAAATCAACACCCAAAAAGGAAAAAACAACATACCCAGGCTCCTGCTTCTGCAGGGTTTGGGGTTCAATAAAGCAAAAATTACAGTAACTGTAGGAGTTTCTGAAAACTTTCCCAATATTTTGAACTTAAATATAATGGAAAGCTTATGTATACATCTAAACCATAACTAATCTAATTTCACTAGTTTTTGCTACTAATACAGAACTCATCATATTAAAATCTCCTTTTCAAATAATGGGCACCATCCAAATTTGTCCTTACAGCTTTCCCTAAAGGGCCTAAACACATTAAGGGATTACCATCAAAATTTCAGCTTTCTTATTTTGATCCCCCAAAGAATCTCATTTCACATGCCTAACAAATAGCGTCAATTGTTATCATCCAGCATATTCAAAAACAGCAACAAATAAACAGTTCCATCAATCACATAACACTACATTACAATTAAGTTATTCAATTGTAAAAATTTCACAAACCTGGTCAAGGTCATTCGTTTCAACAAAAGCATCATCACCAACCATCGCTACTTCAGCCGCAGCAGCTTCACCGGGCATGAAAACCTCCACGTCATCATCTTCCCATTCCTCCTCAACAAACGGAGCGCCATACTGCTCCCCATTCTTCGGCCCCGTCCCACTCTTCTGGAAAATCCTACACAGCACAAACGCATCCTTCACCCAAACCCACCCACAAAACGACATCAAATTTTCTTGATAGATTCGATAGAGAATTTCATCCTAGGCATCCGCTCCATGATGATTGCTCTTTATCATCATGCCAAGACACCATATAGTTTTCATTGTGGGCGGGGTTTTAAACCCCAGATCTCTTATTTGCCAACAAGAGACTTTACCAGTTGAGCCAACTGGAACCCACGTAAAAGAAAAGCCAAAATCAATTCCAATACCACCATAACAAAACATTTCCAACAAAAAAACACACAAATTAAAAACAGAAATGATAATCAAAGCAAGAATCTTACAAGAACAAGTCCAGATTTTTCCAAATCCTCGTCGATGAGGCGGTACTCGTGCATAACCCAATTGGACCTAGCTCCACGAGGAGCGCGACCATTGTGGTAAAC
This sequence comes from Quercus lobata, assembly GCF_001633185.2. Taxonomy (NCBI): domain Eukaryota; kingdom Viridiplantae; phylum Streptophyta; class Magnoliopsida; order Fagales; family Fagaceae; genus Quercus; species Quercus lobata. Next base: position 53,177,310 of record NC_044911.1, read on the forward strand.
AAGGGTCTTCTTCATCCCAACAGTGCGAGAATTCTGACGAACAGGACGGTCCTTCCCAGTGGTTTTCCAATACCCCTTTTCAGTAGCTCGATTCGTCCTCGAACTATTCCCATACTTCTTGTCCAACGCACTGAAGAAATACCACTCCAAATCCCTGCTCTTCAGCTTCGACTTGCCTATAAAAAATTTACCCAAAAAATCAACAACAAAGATTCAATCTTTAATCTACACATCAAAAAGAGAGAGAGAGAGAGAGAGAGAGAGAAGGGTTTACTAGGGAGGTCCCATGGTTCGGACTTGTAGATATCGACGACGGAGATTGGGTCGAATTTGAAAGGCTTGTTTAACACCTTGCGCTTCAGGTAGTACCGAACGAGTTCTTCGTCGGTTGGGTGGAATCTGAATCCGGGAGCGAGTGAGGTTGCTGATTCGTCACGGCCCATTAATTCAAATCAATTCGAGCTAATTAGGATTTCACAATTGTGGATTTGAAAGAGAAAGAGAGAGAGAGAATAATTAGGGTTAGGGTTTTGGATTTTCAGAGTTTTCAGTCAGAGTCTAAAGGTTGAAAGCTAGAGAGAGAAGAAGAAGACGAGGAGAGCGATGCCATTGAGCTAGAGAGAGAAAATGGAAAAGAGAAGAGTCGACACAACAAATTGATAAATAGTGGATACTTCTTCAGGAAGGAATTTGGGTTTGGTTTGGTTAGAGTCACAGCGTCGGTGATGAAATTGGATTTCAATTCAGTACCCATTTTGTCCACGTGGCAGTGTCTTTGTGAGTAGGTAGCACTTGCGATGCGGAACTGTTGGGTGTTGGTGTACTGTTTGTTATTCTAGAATGTGCCATTGAGGGGGGGAGGGTGACGTAATCACATCCGTCAAAGTTAGATTGATAGTATTAAATATCCAATACGAAGTAGGCTTAATTTGTAAGGGAAAATGACAACCTTTGGTTGAAAATCATATCATATCCGTCAAGTAATAAGGTTACTATTGGATTTTAATAAGTGATTTTTATTTTTGGGTTATATTAAATTTCTTGGAGCTTTCCGAAATCTGGGAATTGTTTCATCCACACAAAAAAAAACACACACACACACAAATCTAGGGAACTAGATCACTTTCCCTTGCGTGTAAATTATGATAATATAATGATGATGATTTCATATCAATTTTCATGTGATTATCAATAATTTTGTTTATTGGAAATAGAATATAAAGTTGTTTAATTTTAAATACTTTTTATATATAAACAATCTCGTTGATTTGTAATTTAATCAAATTCAAATTATACGATATTATAGGACTGAATTACTTTTTATATTGAATAAGTTTCTTTTCTCCCTCTAGGAATTATTGAATGAGTAATATGATATATCTATGGACTATTGTTAGATTATATTATCAAGAGATGCTATTACAAATGAATTGATGGTTATTAATATTGTAATGTTAATTAAAAGTTATATTTCTCAAATGAGTAAATAGTTTAAATTTATGTCATAAAGATATTTCCTAAAACATATAGGAATATAATATCCTCCCATATATATACATTGACTCTGTTATTTAACTTCAATTGACTTTTTTTTAAATGTTAAAACCGTGTGTGAGGCATATAAATATGAGCAATAATTTTACTTTTTTTTAGAATCAAATATATGAAAAATTAAGCTATAAAATCTAGGATCCTAAAAACTATTTTTGGTTCAAATGGATCATTGAGATGCATTGTTTTTGGCGCAGTCAAAGCTAGAAATGTACCACTGGATTGATCGTCTGGATCTACAGTTATGGAACTCACTAGGATCTTTCCTTCTTCTTCTTCTTCTTTTTTTTTTTTTTTTTTTTTTAAGGCGACTTGATGCACATTTTTGCTGGAACAGAACAGACAACTTTCTCTCTAGGTGGCTTTGGACTTTTACTTTAGAGTATAGACCACAAATCTCTTACTCGAGGAGTCATCTATTAATAGCCACCAGCCAACGCCCTTACTACCCTACATATCTTTTAAACCAAAGTAGAGTGTCATTGGTGCATGTAAATTATTGTTTTCCTAAGTTTGCAGTGTCATAAACAATTTGTGTTAGCCTATGTTGTTGCAGCTGATGACAGTGAGTAACATGAAGAAGGCACGCAAGCAAGATAAGGACCTCGAAATTTCAGAACACGCAGCAGTTGTCATTGCCAAGACTTGTGTGAGTTGCATACATACACGTACACAACTAAATTGACTTGATTGAGACTTGTTTATCACATGATCTTCACAGTACATGTAGTTTGTAGGAGATGAACCAATCACCATCAACAAAGATTCAGAAGTTATGATGTCTTCGAGTCCAGTTGTATCATCTCTTTAAGTTTCAGCTAATCCACCATTCATAAAAATCCTTAAAATAAAAAAGGGCAGTGCATCACCATCAAACTCGTCATGGTGTCATGGGGGCAATGCCATTGACCCAATTTTTTTCTGTGAGCCTTGGTTTCAGGCTTGGGTTCTTAATAAATAAGAAAATTTTTAATTGTTTTACTAAGACTGTATAAGTCTTAAATTTTGAACCAAGAAGTCTACATTACCTTTTTTTCAGAACAAAGGCTTCGATAGCCGATACAACATTACATTTTGACATTCTTACAAACAAATGTTCAACAACAGTAAAAAAAGTTCCTGACCCTAGAAAAGAATACATGATCTCAGATCAACTGATGTGAGAGGGAAAAGCCCACAAAGGGCTGCAAAACTTACATAACATACGCCTACCATTCACTTGACATCTCGGACACTCCTCTTCAAGTCCTCATTTTCCTTGTTCAGAAGATCAATTCGAGATTGAAGAATGTTTAACATGGTTTGGGCACTCATCAGTTCAAACTTCAATGTCTCCCTCTCTACTGAAATTTTATGTATCTCATTTTGCAGATCTTGTATGAATTTCAAGCAGCTAGGAGGCACGGACGAATCAAGATTAGCAATATCAAACGGAGGAGAAACTGAAAGACTATCTTTGGGTTCAATAGATTCTAATAGAGAATATTCCACGAGTGCGGAAAGGAAATTCCTTGTTGTTGCTGGGGCGGTGGTGGTGGTTGTCAATGGTGTTGCTGCGGTGGTTGTTGTAGATGAGCAATGATCCTGACTTGTCCTAGTTGAAGTCTCTAAACCATTTGAATGATTAGAGTTCGATTCATTATGACGCCTTCTTTTATACCTTAATAGTGGGCTGGGTCTTGGATTAGCCAAGCACGGTGAAGGATAATCATCCATTCTCTCACTCTTGCAGACAACCAGAGCATTTTGATTCTCTCTTGGTACTTCACTAAGAGGAGCCTCATTAATGGACTGAGTATCCTGAAACAACCAACATTGGAAAGTAAAAAAGACTTTTTGGATATAATGAGGCTTGAAATACTAAGTATAGGAGCTACATCATACACAACTAACGGCATAATAGATATAAACATACCCACAAATCGGAAGAGCACAACCAATATCTATCGCGGAATAAACAAATTAAGCCTTCACATGTTTTTTATTTATTAGGTATAGGGGGAGGGGGGCTGGTGGGGTTCAAACCGCAAGTGCCCTGGCACCACAAGAGGGGCTCAAACCACACTCATTTAACCATAGATCATATCAAGTATTGACTTTATAATCATTACTCTTGGATCTCTAACACTGTGTGACCGTAATTGTTAGAAATGGGGGTGGTGTGTATCATATCAAAGAAATGGATCAAATCACTTGTAAAGAATTTCAAATTGTTTGGGGGTATAAAAATGTTCATAAATTGTATGATTAGTTCGTTTATTTTCCAAATCTATTCAAGTAAGGTGTGTATTGTATTGAACAATAATTTCTCTTTCGTTTTTCATTATGATTTATTTTTTCTTCTTCATATTTGGGGTTTGATGGAGACTTTAGATTAGACCAATTGTTTTTAGTTTATGATTGTTAGAATTTAATTGGATGACTTTCCCCCTTATATATACTAGTTTGAAGGCAATTTATAACTCTAATTCTATTTTGGCAAGATTATGAGAAAGACAACAATTGCATTACATACCATGTGTTGTCACGTTTGGTGTGATGTATTTTAATATGGTGTGAATTATCTACTTGATGCATTGTAACTTGAAAATATGATCATTTTGAAGATTTTGTAAATATATCTTAATTAAATTTTTTGGTTGAATTTCTAAAATATTATTGTATAAATGATGATAAAATTGGTCATATATTGATTATGTCTAAAGCTTGTAATTCGTATCTTTTTATAGATGTATATTTTATATCTATAATATTTAGGGGTGTCCAATGGGTGGGTTTGGGATGGGCATAATTGGGTTGGGTATATAAAACCCATTTACCCATTAAAACTCATTTAACTAATTGTTTCTAACCCAAATTCAACCCAACCCAATTATTATGGGTAAACCCCAACTCACCCGATTACCCAATTATCAAAATTACTAAAATGCAATTAAAGTTAAAACCCCAACACTTTCTTGGATTTCCTTTTCCACTCTCTCTAGTCTACATTCTTGGGATTGAAAAATTCCACACAAGCACATCCACATCAGCAATTATATTAAAAATCCAAATTAAAAAATATTTTCTTTTCTTTTCTATTTTCTCTCACTTTTTTGGCAACCAAACAGTGCAACAAATACAAAGAAATGTAATTTCAAGCATTGCATGGTGAATACTCACTCCCTCAAAACCACGAACGTGGTCTTCCCTTTGGCGCGGATCCTCTGCGCGCGACCCCGCACCAGCACGTTCTGGTCCTTCAACGGTTCAGCCAACTTGTTGATCTCGGTCCAAACCCTAATACCAAGAGCGACCTTCGATTGGAGGTCCAAAATTGGAACGTTGCCATAATTGTCGGCGAGCGGATCCTCTATTGAAAGTAACTGAATGTTGGAGGCCACGGCGACTTCCTAGCGGCACTTTAGCTTCTCAAGCTTCGCGGCTTCTTTCTTGCTCTAAGGTTTGGAGGATTCATCTTCTTCTTCTTCTTCTTGTTCTGGTTGTGGTTTTGGTAGCTGGGGTTTGAAGGATGACATGGATGTAGGAACAAAGAGAGAAAGAGAGGGTTTTGGTTTGAATGGGTTTTGCAATTTGCGAAGAGCAAATGTGCACTGCGTTGCGGTTTTGTCAAGTTTTTTCAAGAGCCGAATCTATGGGTAAGTGTCATTGCCATTAGGAGGATCCGCCATCATCAACTCCTTAAACTCAATAGAAAACTTGAGCATGAGTACTCCAATGAATTCCATGAGTTCTAGATGAGAGCTAGAGAAAGAGAGGGAGCAAGCGAGAGAGAGAGAAGTGTTTGGAGGCTGAGAAAATGAAGGAAAATGAAAACCCAAACACTGAAACGCCTGAAGGTTGAATTTGGGTATATTGTTTTTGGGTTAAATGGGGCTCAATGGGTTTTTAGTTAAAACCCGATAATCATTGGGTGTAATTGGGTTGATGCCCATTTAACCCAACTAATAATTGGGTGGGTTTAAGATCAATTAGAGTGGGTGAGTTTGGGTGGGCAAATGGGTTTGGGCGGGCAAATGGGTTTGGACTTACTTTGCCACCTCTAATAATATTATTGTTCATGTATTTTACAATACATGACACAAAAACTTATATATCGATTCAAGATAAGATTCATTTTTTGACAACAATACACATAACCATGATTTAATATGGAGAATATACAATCCAACTCTCTATAACCACAAATGGAAGAGTCAAAACTGACTATCAAATATAAAAACCTAGTGGTATAGACCTAGCCTGTCCAATTTCTCACTATTCTGCAATTCTTCCATACAATACAAGGTATTTTGCCCCCAGGAGGGTGGGAGGATAAACAAGGATTCGGGTAGTATGCAAATGAGATCATTCAAAAAATATATTGAGAGGGAAAAAAAATCTCAATGCCTAAAGTTAAGGTCAACAGAAAACCTAAGAAAGAGGTCAAAGAATGGACCAACACCCAGCTGAACAACACTTTTAAGAAAGTTATACTTTATTACCTCCAAGGAATTCTCTCTTCAAGCCCTCTTATTTCTTTCCAGCCAAATATACTAAATAAGGCATGATGGAGTAGTTCTTCATGCTACACCCTCAAGAAGTCAAGAACTGATCTAAGCATAATCTGATGCACTCCAAAGAGTGAAAAAGGCAGAGACCATAACTCACAGGCAAATGAAAAATGAAGTGATGCACAGTTTCACCATCCTTCTTGCACATATAACACCAACTAAGAATATAATTCTTAGATGACATTTATGTAAATTATCTGCAGTCCACACAAAGTAAGAATATGGAGGGAATTCTAAATGCCAAATATTCTTACATGGGAACTGATTCTTCAACAAACCATGTGGTTGAAAATAGAAACTCCTACCATCTTATCTACCACTCTTGTTCAATTTTCAGTTTAGTGTCTTCCCCCACTTCACATACCATGGCAGCATAAAGCATTTCAAGAATAGCATCAACAGATTCATCCTCCCAATCTTTAACTGCCTGAAAAAACTCAAATCCTTATGCAAAACCCCATCCATCCAACCCTTGCAATCAGCTACTTTAACCTCTTTGTTCTTGTTATAGAAAATATATCTGAAAATAGATCTTCCATTTGTAAATCAGAACCCACAAATCCTGCCAAAAAAAGGGTCCTGCTCCCGTCATGCACATAAACATGTGAAAATCAGAACACCACGTCATTGCAAAAAGGGTCCTCTCCCATCCTTCAACCTCACATATCACTTCAACTAAACAAAATCTTCTGGAGATAAGAAGGAAACGCAATCCTCTCCCAAAATTATCAGATGTGTGCAACACATCTACAAGTGATAACTTATGTTCCAAGTAGGCAACTAACGCCAATTACACCTTATTACTACTTACAATAAACTAACGAAAAAGCATCTTTGGGATTATCCTTTATATATATATAAAATGCATAACCTTAGGGACTAGCATCAATCTAATACAAAGAATCCAAAATTGAACCAATTCACGTATTAGATGTAAACATGCTTCACTGAAGGTGCACACCTCCAACAAAAAAAATTATATTAATAAAGTCAGCTCTCCATTTATCTAGTTTCGAGACATCATCTAAGCAAAATTTATGCATGCCAAAGTTATCACATCTGAATATAGACCATTTGCCCAACAAGTAAGCAAAAGGCCCAACCACTCAGCTGGTTCATATCATTACGTGCACCATTTAAAAGGTTGATTTTATAACTGACTACACAAGTCTCACTCGAACACCTAGCTAGTGTGAGTTGGCTTGCTTTCACTTCCATGCTTTAAGGGGGTAAAAAAACTGAGGATTTCACAGACCAGAAAGCACATGATACGAGTAATAAAATCAAATTTAACTGAGGACAATGCTTCTTCATTTATAGTTTTACCTTGTTAAATATTCAAAGATGACCTTTTTTTCTTTGAACCATACTTCTTATATATTATGCTACCATTACTACAATAATAAAAAGTTCACCTTGTGCTTCAACAATTTTTCCAAATGGTTTAACCATTTACCAGCCTGGCAGCCTCCAAACTGGTTGACATTCAATCCAAGTACATGCACAATGCCAAGAAACCTCGGAGAAAAATCGCAGGCTCAAAAATCAGCTCATGCTAGAACAAGTTTCCAAACCTCTATTCAAACTCTTAACTCCAGTTTAGCAAAATGAGCTCACAAATGGCTTGCAAGCTTTAGAAACTTGGGCCAAAATTTGTTATTTGAGGAGAACAAAGGCCACTTCACATTGCAAGCCCGTCACTTGACAAGTTATATTATCTAAGAGGAACATGAGGAACCTCAAACTGCAAGCCCATCTTTTTGTTATTAAAGAAAGTTTGAGCCCACAGAAAGACAAGCATTGATACATAAAACGCTTGGGGGCATAGGTGTTCATAAAGGAAAAGCCTCATTTACCCAACTTTGCGATGTGGAATTCCCAGCCAGCCTTCTCCCATATCAACAATCCCACATAAGAAGTGATGCCAATTACATTTTTTTGCTAATAAATGTATCACATGCCCACTCTGTCTTTCATCCATGAAGTCTAAATGTCTCAAATAATGGACAAGGAAGCCTTTATAAGTTGGCCAAAAACTTTGTAACATCTCCTATAAGAGCTGGGCTAGCGAGCCAACAAGCCAAGCATCTTACTGCCAAGGGCTTGCTTCATTTACGAATGAGCCTTAGAATGTGTTCAAGTTTAGCTCATTCACCACAATGAACAAGCCGAGCTGGGCTTTGACCAAGCTCCTCATGCATCTCAGAGCTCTCACAATTCCCCCATCACCTATGTGAAGGCACCTATTAAAAATTTGTTAGATAAAGCCATGTTCAACCTATCAGAACCCAACTTGTTCAAAAGATTCAACTTCTTTCCAACTCCCACCGATTCTTCCTCTTCAATAGGTCTTTCAAACTACCCAAAATATAATGCTCTATATCATCAAACTCAAAGAGATCCAACTCGAGAGACCACACTCGCTTCTCAAAAAACCTCTTGAAAAACTCAGCTATACTTCCAACTTCTCTCAACACCTTCCTTAAGAATTTCACAACTAGCCATTCTATGCAAACTTGCCATCCAATTAGAAGTTTTAGGCTCTGTCACTGTTTAACAAGAAAAACTTCTCTACTTTGCTTCCAATTGATTTCCAACTCAAACCAAACAACCAAAATCCCTTCCTTTCCTGCTTCTCAGGAAAAAAAAAAAAAAAAAATCCCTTCCTTTCCTCCCCAACAAATCTACTAGCCTCTGGATATTTCCTTATTCACATTCTAATTTTCACTTGGAGCTTTTAACTACTTTTCATATATAAATCTCAATACACCTTCCTTAAATTGGAAGAGACTCTACCACCTTTCAACCAAATCCATGAAAACATCAACCCCAGCCCACATATTCTCAAGACAATTTTTTGTCCAATTCCTTTTATACCCATGAACCTAGCAATAGGGAAGTAAGATCATAGATAGGTATTGGAGTATAGAGGTTAAATCTATTTAATAAACTACTAGCCTCTGAGCACACGCAGAGACTCTTCTATTTTTTAGGTAAAAATTAATAATTTGCATTTATTATAATTTAAGATTTCTACTTTTTTCAATTACAAAAAAATAATAATAAAATACGTGGGGTGAGTTTTGTAGATTGGAGGAGTTTTAAAACTAACAAAAGAGTGATGCTATTTTGAAGGGAGTTAGAGAGTAGACGTAGAAATTTAAATTAACGTAACAGTAGGAGCTTATTAGAAGTAGAAAGGCATTTTAACGTAGAAGTAAGAATTTATTATTTTTGTTAATTTACTATTTTAACCCCATTTTTAAGTTTTAGGTAGGGGTATTTTTGACAATAAAAAAAGCAATAACTAATTTCTTTTTGTCCATTTACTATTTTATCCCTATTTTTAAGTTGTTGGTTAATTAATTTAGGGGTATTTTTGACAGGAAAAAAAAGTAATAACTAACTTTCTGAATCCTCTTAATATATACATATCACACTATATAGACCTATGTGCTATCGGGGGGGGGGGGGGGTGGCGTGTGTGTTGGGGGTCAGACTGGAGTATGAAAACATAATTGAATTACACATACTTATATACATGTACACATACACATATATGTGCATGTGTGAAGTATGAGGAAAGATTCTTAATTCAATTATCATTTGCACTTGATAACATTATAGCTTTTAATTGGATACTTCCTCTCATCTTTTTTTTTTAATCAATAAGTTTTGGCCCAAGGGGAGGGGAAGGGGAGATTTGAACAAGAGACCACTTCAAGAGGCGTGATCCTAGCTGATTATGCTACTGCTTTGCGTGATATCTTCCTTTCACATAAGATTGTAAAAGGCTTTACTAAAAATTGCTATATAATATTGAATACTTTAAGACTCAACTTTTATGACAAAAAAATAAATGAGAATTGGACATCTATGGTGTCTCTATAATGTACTTATCTCTTTATTCTCGTTTTACAAGATAATTTTGTTTTCTTGAAATTCCAATCTTGTGAATATATGAATTTAAGATACCTAAATTTTCTCTTCTTTTTGTTTCCATTTTTCTTTTCTTTTCTTTTTTTATAAGATTTCTCTTCTTTTGTTTTTCACGGACAGAGTGCTCATAAGGTTTAGGTGGCCAAAGCACAAAAAACTTATTTTTATTTATACTCTAGATTTATCCCTCAATGTTTTTGCAACAATAACATGGCGTAATTCAGTATCTATAATTCAACACTTCAATGAAGGACCGCTAATAAGTATTACTCTTTCAAGTTTTCCTACTTATTTTTTTTTGATAAGTAAGTTTTCCTACTTATTTCTTTTCTCTCTTTCCTATTCTAGTGGAGATGGCCAATCGAATTGAGAATTACAAAGAAACTTTTTATAGAGAGGGATTGTTGAGGAACCTAAATTCCATCTGGTTAATTGGGCTCAAATTTGTGAACCGCTGCAAAATGGGGGGTTGGGTGTCAAGAATTTGAGAAGATTTAATCAAGTATTGTCAGGAACTAGTTGTGGAGATATGAGACCGAGAGAGAACTACTTTGGAGGAGTATCATAGAAGTGAAGTACGGGAGTGATTTTTTTAGGGGTGCTAGTGTCCTAAAGGTGTGTCAGGTCCTTACGGTGTTGGTCTTTGGAAATCCATAAGACGGGAGTGGTTGACCTTTTCCCGGTTTGATGTGAGTGATGATGCTAGGGTGAAGTTTTGGCATGATTTATGGTGTGGTGCTAGTCCACTTAAAGAGGCCTTCCCCGAATTATATAAAATTAGTCGTGATAAGGAGTCTTCTATAAGGAAGGTTATGCAAGTCTCTAATGAGATGACTCACTGGGATGTTCAATTCACTAGATCATTCCAGTATTGGGAGTTGGAGTCTCTAGCTGCTTTTATGGACTTAATCTATTCTAGGCCAGTGAGGGCTGAGGGGTGAGGGGCTTGATAAACTTAGTTGGAGGCCAGCCAAGAGTCCGGGTTTTGAGGTGCGTGGGCATTACCATTCCTTAAATTCATCTAATGGCATGTCATTTCCTTGGAAGTTGGTGTGGCACTTGAAGGTTCCTCCTAGGATAGCAATCTTTGCATGTACTAGTGCCTTAGGGAAGATTTTGTCTACAGACTATGTATGGAAGAGAGGTATTATGGTTGTAGATTGGTGTGTTTGTTTGGTCGTCAATGGGTTATACCACAAAGGGTTCTCGATTTGTTAGCAACATGGCAAGGTTCTTTTGGTAGACATCAAAATATAGCTTTTTGGAGGGTTGTGTTGCATTGCATTATGTGAGTCTTTGGTAGGAATAGAATGCTAGAAGCTTTGAGGGATGTGAATGGTCTATTTTTGAGATTAAATCTTTTTTCTTTCATACTTTGCTAGATTGGAGTGTTACTTTTCAATATGTGCCTTGTTTTCCTTTTTTAGATATGCCTGAGCATTGTAATTTCAGAGGTTGATTGCACTGCTCCCTAAGTTGAGTACACCGCCGATGTACATGGGTTGTTTAATCCAATAAAATTTTACTTATCAATAAAATAAAATAAAATAAAAGAATCAAAGTTAGAAAAATAACCAACCTGCTCAAAATTATTCCCTTCAATAAACGAATCCTGACGATTTTCAACGCATTCAACATAACCATTCTCAACATATTCGTAACGGCCATTCTCTTCAGCACATACAACATTGCCAGCGTCTTCATCACATTCATCCTGACCAGCCTCTTCAGCATATGCATCATAGCCAGCCTGTACATCACATGGATTGTGGACGGCTACCACTTCCTTCCCAGCCTGTTCCCCCAGAAACAAAACCGGTGCACTATCATCCCATTCCTCCTCAATAAAAGGAGCATATCGGTGGCTATTCGGTGGTCCAATATTATTCTTATGAAATACCCTACACAGCACATATGAATCCTTCTCCACACAAACAAAAACCCAAAACATAAAGGTTAACAAAATAATAGTAACCATACAATTCCAATTTGGCAAAACATAATAAAAATGCTTTTTAGTTGCTGAGAAAAATGTAGGAAATGAACAACCTTGAACTTCTAAATTGAGATTCACACTTGGGGGGACCCAAATTGACTAACTCCTCCAGCTCACTAACATCAACTAAAAATCCCAAATGTGGTGAGTCTTTCATTCAGTCAAACCAGAAGTGCACAATCCATAAGTTCCAAAGTTCACATTTCAACTCATTTGATAAACATTCTCAGCAACTAAATGCAAAACTGCATAAAACCATTAACTTGCCACAGCCCTCACCTGCATAGTAGCCCCAGCCCGAGCTTTCTCCAATTCTTCATCTACAAGCCTGTACTCATGCATCACCCAATTGGTCCTCAATCCATCCGGGGCTCGGCCACTATGAAAAACCAAGGTTTTCTTGAGCCCAGCCGTCCTAGAATCGTGAAGAACTGGCCTGTCATTCCCGGTGGCTTTCCAGTACCCTTTGTTTGTAGCCCTGTTCATTCTCGCCCCATTGCCATACTTCTTATCCAATGCACTAAAAAAATACCACTCTTGGTCCCTCGTCTTCAATCCCGACTTATCTAAACACCCAATTCATTTTTTTTTTTTAAATAAAATAATAATTAAACAAACAAACAGGCAAATCAGAACCCACTAAATAAGAACAAACAAATTATACACTTATAGCCCCCCCATCAAAAAATACATAAAACAACAATTATACTACAATAAATCAAAAAACAAATTTAAAAAAATAAAAAAAAAATACCCACCACAAAGTGATCAATACCCACATAAGAAAAACACGTGATCAATACAACAACACTAATAAAACACATGAACAGGAAGTTTTATAAAAACATAAAGATATAACCTTAAACGAAAGAAAAACAAAGACCCAACAGAGACACAGGTACAGGATATAACCTGCGAGGTCCCAAGGCTCGCTTTTGTAGATGTCGACCTCGGAAATAGCATTGATTCGAAAGGGTTTGCCGCAAACCTTGCGTTTAAGGTAGTATATGACAAGCTCTTCGTCCGTGGGGTGGAACCTGAACCCAGGTGCCAACGCGGTGGGTGGCGGTGCTGGCAGCGACGGCGTTTCACGGCGCATAGTGTTTTGAGATTTTTTTTTTTTTTTTTTGGGGGTTGCTAGGGTTCGTTTGGAAGGAAGGAGGGATATAGGTAGAGAAGATGAGGGTTGGCTTTGAGTGACGCTTAAGGAACGAACGGTGGGTACCTTCGATTGCAAGGCAATGGTATTTTGAATTTTCCTGTGTATAATTTGCCTTTTTAAAAACCTTTTTTTTAGTTTTGTCTGTTGTGTTTTTATTAATTTTGTGGATATATTTGAGGTGGTTAAATTGGGAACTTAATTTGTAATTGTAAATACTGCTTAAATTGGAAGAAAACGCATTAAATTTGGTTTGAGATTTTTCCTAAAAAAAAAAAAAAAAAATTGGTTTGAGATATATGGTATGAGAGTTATGTGGTGCTTTAAAAAAATAAAAATAAAACTTGAAATGTGAGTGTGGGTTTTTGAATTTCATTATTTTGTATTGTATTAATTGTTTGTGAAAAATATTGATGATAAATGAGTTTTAAAATATTACTAATAAAAGTTTTAATACTATTGTAAAATTATTTAAGAGTTATGGATTGAGACCTCTCGGTGGGATTATTATTTAGGAATTTTAAGGATTTTTAAATATTTCATCTAATTCTCATATTTTGGTCATAAATAGTTTAAAGAATTTAGATACCATTAAAATTTACTTATGTCAAAATGTGGTTTAAAGGATCTGGATAGCAATAAAGTTCACTTTTGTCAAAATGTATTTTAAAGGATCTAGATACCGTTAAAATTCACTTATATAGAAATGTGGATTACGTTTTAAAAAGTGATTAAACATAAGGCAATATATTAAATGCAAACATAATAACTCGGCCTTACCAAGAGCTATTAGGCTCTTTCCATCACATTCAGTCGGTCATCAAAAACAACAAAAATAGAGGTTTATACAAAACAATGATTGGCTTCATGATAAACATGATCAACAATCGTGTTAGGAAAATTCCTTAAAAAGCGTTTGCATCGAGTTCAATATGAATATTAGTGACACTGAGCTTTAATGCCAATATAAATCCATCATTGAGTGCCTAAAGTTTGATCATCACACTTTCTAGCCAATTGATCTAGCGAGTCCTTTTAGCCAATTCCTTCCAATTTTTTGAGGAGTCTTCCTCCCTTTACACTGCCTAGATTTCCAAACGAAGATTCACCCGTGTTAAGCTTAGTTTAGTTTTATGAAGGTTCCATTTAATATGTATATTGATTACTTTTTAAAAAGACAGGTATTAACATTCACTTAACTTATGAAAGGTATACTTTTGATGTGACAATAATAACCCTAGTTTATTTAACCTTTATCTACTTATGATATAACTATTTTCTACAAACTTGAGTAAAGCAACCCACGATATTGATATTATGAAAACATATATGCATTTTAAAAATTTTAACATTTTGATTTATTTTGGATTTTTAGAATTAATGTAAAATTGTTTGTTTGATTTATAATTCAGGACTTAGCATTGATGAAAATTGAATACTAAACATAGTGCGTTAATTGTTTCATTTATTGAATAATGGGTTTAAGTAGCTAATTGGAATCCCTTTTTTTTTTTCTCATTAGGGTTGACAAAATGGCCAAAACCAAATAAACCAACCTAATTCTATAGGGTGGGTTAGATTGGTTATTAAAGTTACATGGGTTGGAAAACCCAATGAGGTTGAGTTAGAGCTAGGTATGTTTTAATCCAAAATATTTCATTTTTAAGAAAGTTAGGTTGCTCGATACAGGATCTTTATAGTAGGCTGGACCAACATTTAATTGAGAGGTACCCAAAGGCGGACTTGGTTTAGGTCCAGTGTATTTAGTACATTGGACCCGGTTAGATGATGACACATGTCTAAAAGTGGATATATGTCATCATCTCAATGAGTCTAATACTATTGGACAATGGACCTAAGACTGACCCCCCAAAGGCAACCAGTTCATCTTTGATGTAGGTGTTGTTGGGTAATTATGTGCCTCTCGTACAACTGCCTATGCATCTATTTATGTACTATTGCCTTCAATAGTCTCCTAGACTTACAATTGGATTAAAGGATCAAAATGTTAGGATGATATATTAGTGTGAAAGTCTTTAAGGTTGCTCTAATTCTATAAAACCGAGATTCCAAGACCTACAAATGATTATTTGACCATATTTTGGGTACATCACCAAATTCTCTTTCTCATTAAAGTCATGTCAAATTGAGTTGGTTCAACTGGTCAATATAGGAATCAATCCTTACCCAAGGTTTTCAATACATTGTTCAAAATAAATTTATATAAAAAACCACATACGTAAATTTTTATGATAACTATTTTTACATAATAAATAAATGGATAGAAATAAGTGCCCTCAAATGCACACTCATTCTACTAGATAAAATGTATAGAACTTTTAAAGCATTTACATCCGTTTATGGAAAAATTAATGTCTATTTTAGAATAAAAAACTACTATTTTTTTCTATTTTAGCTGGTCGTTTCAAAATACCTATATTTGATTATTTATTTTATACTTTATTTCATTAAAGTATTAATGAAATAAAATGATAGTTTCTCTCTCATAAATTCTCTATTTGTTACGTGAGTAGGGTTTGGCAAATATCAACTAATTGTTACAAGTTTAAATATACATTTCTATTTTATGACTTTATCAACTTTCTTTTTTTTTTTTTTTGGTTGAGGAAAACTAAAATTAGTTAGTATCCATATATCTTATACTCAATTTTTGTGTGACAATGACATTTCCTTTATTTCTACCCCCAAAAAAAAAAAAAAAAAAAACCTTTATTGAAAAAACAGCAATTATGAGACAAACCTACCTATAAATTCTTATTAGGAAAGTAGCTTAGGATAGTAAATGACTGGGATACCCTAGGTGGAAAATGCATCTCTTCCAGTCAAGTACCCAAATCTTTCTAAAAAATAAAAAATAAAGTAGCCAACTCAGTGCCAGGGTCATTTTCTCAAAAAGCAAAATTAACAACTTTGTTATTATTAGGGACCTTTTTTTTTATAAATATAGTTAAAATTAATGACACTTTTTATTTAAGTCACAACTGGCTTCAGCAAATTGGGAAAGAAAGTGTAACATAAGCTGTCACAACTCACAATACTTTCAAGACAATGAAAGGCACCACATGTGTCCGTGGGGGTCTGGAGTGTCTGAGATCCGAATCTATGTTCGTCTGTGGACACTGCACATTCCAGAAAAGCAAACACAGGAAAAGCTTTGGTGTGAGAGTGAGGTTTGCCATAAGTTCGATCACTTTGGTTCGCGCACTTAGAAAAGCACTTACTGTTTTTCTTGGATTTGCTAGAATTTATATGTGGATACCATAAATCAAAGGAATAAACAATACGTTTCCATCAAAGACTTGAAGACTTTACCCCTAAGGCAAGTAATTGCTCGTGGGACCTCTAAAATTATGAATCAGCTTATTCTAAATAAATAAATAAATCTTAGTGTAGATATCAGATCCGAATTGGAAGTTTAATCCGGTTTAGGAATTATTGGGTCACTGGTTTAATTAGTAGGTCACCGGTTGAACCACATGAATATAAATATAAGTTTGAGAAATCGTAAAAAAAAAAAAAAATGTATGACTAAATTACTAACTAAAATTCAGTCTAAAAAACTAGTTGCCTAGAATAAATCAAAATCAATATTTCACAAGTTAACAACAATAAAAAGCAAAAAATAAAAGAATAACATAAAATTGCAACAAAGTCTTTGCTAAATTTAATCCTATTAATGTCTAAAAAAAATACCTATTTAATTTCTAGATTGACAAGTGAGCAAATGGATATCTTATTTTTATTTATTTTTAAATTAGTATATATATATATATTTTTTTGGAATTACAAAGCCGGTTCTGGTTGGGTGAAGATCACCTATCTGGATTACAAAAAACTCACTGAATTTTATCGGCCCAATTGCATAAATAGTCCAATTAAACAATCGGATCGACTTAGGTATTAATTCACCGGATTGCCGGTCCAACTGGCTGGTAGGTTTAAATGTTTAATAATTATGCCTTTTGAGTACCAAGCCCTTTCATGTTTGATCACGAGCATGGTTTTCCATGTACTTTTTTTTTTTGAGCTGGTTTTCCATGTACTTGAGGTCTTAATTGCCATCACGGTTAATTAACTAAAGTAGCCTTAACGTGTGACTAAATAAACAAATGAACACTAGCCTTTTAAAAAAAATGTTATTTGTTCGCAGGTAAGTATTTTTTTCCCCCTCTTTGATAAATTTTTTTTTTTTGGGTGAGAACAGATAAAAGTAAATTATGCTCAAGAAAAGTCTAACACAAAGACTAAAGATGTTATTATGTAGGGTATGCAACAGTGACCCTTATCATAAATGGCATATTCTAAATTAGAATATTCGAACTAGAGTAGTGCTTCCAAGGATGTCAATACCGTACCGAAGGCTGTACCGGTTTGACCACCGATACGATATATTTCGGATACCGGTCAATACCGATGTACCGTTTCGGATTTATCGCTATTTTATATAATAATAATAATAATAATAATAATTCTCTTAGAGTCTATCTCTTCTATGTTCTTTAGGACTTAAAAAGAATTTGTTAATACATTTAAAGAATAGTTAAATTTTTATTTATGACCCATATAATCAGTTAAACCAAACTCCATGCCACTAGTAGTCGAGAAGTTGACACTTGCTCATCTAAGCAATTGACTAAATAAAAAATAAAAAGTAATTAAAATTTGAAAGAGCAAAATAAGCAAGAGATAAGAACCATGGGAGAGTCACGTGGCTTTGGGAAAAGCAAATAAAATAAGTGGTTTTTATGCTTTTGGCGGAGAAACCAAGAGAAATAGGTACAGCAGCCTCTTATTTTATTTGCTTTTAAATTTTACATCTGCTCTCCCCCAAGCAGAGAAAGCTTCTCACAAACGTAGAGAAAGAATTTCAACAAGCAGAGCAAACGAAGCAGGGAGCTATTACAATGGCTAAAAAGAAGATCTAAGTGGCTAAAACGAAGAAGAAGATGATGATGTTTTTGATGATCTAGCAAGTTGATGCTTCAATGATGGTCACTGGTTGCTGTAAGTTGCTGTAAGTTTCAAGTTTTTTTTAAAAAACCCAGTTATATTTGTATCGGTCCGAAACAAAAATACCGCCCGAAAAGCTCCGAAATTCGCCGGAATAGCCGAAACAAGCCGGTACACCCCGGTATTTTGGGCGGTACGATTCAGCCTTGTTTCTGTACCGGTTCAGGCGCCGGAAGGAAATATTCCGGCGGTACCGGCCGGTACGGTACGAAATCGTCATCCTTGAGTGCTTCACTTCTTCTACTAATGAGTGATGACGATGTTGAATCTTTTTTTTTTTTTTGGCTGAATGATGATGTTGAATCTGACCACTGCTATAAGCACTTAGAAGCTATCACTATCAATTAGGGATACCAAGTTAATGAATTAGATTCATGTTCATGACATCCAATCATTGTATTAGATTCATATTTATGCATGCCATGTAGCAATTGATGTTGGGAAATTGCCTCAATTTTCTATTATGACTAGGTTAGTTACTTGGGTTTTCTTGGTGAAGAAGGAAAATTAAATTGGTTATTGTTGAATTTCTTTTATGTGGAAGAAAAGTTTATTTCTTAACATTGAAGCAAAACATTTTTTCTTTTGTTAAAAAAGTATAATTGTATTTTTAAAATTTTCAAAAAAGTAATATATTTATCATCCACCAAAGAATATGAATATGAAATTATATATATTGATAGTGTTGCAAAGAATTTGATGGTTTTGGACTAGGATCCTTCCCTATGGACATAAGAGAAAAATCTTAAAATTAAGCATGAAAGTGAAACCAATAGAGAAAAAGAAGAAGAATAAGAGATTCTCACTTGACGATAGTGTGAGCGCAAGAGAGGGAGAGAGGGAAAAAATTTAGGCTTTTTCTAAAATTTATGTAAAGTGCACAAATCAAAGAGAACTTGCTTTTGTCTTGCTTTTGTGCGAGAACAAAGAAAACAAGGAGAATTTTTGCTACTTCACATGAATTCAAATGGGTTGAATTTCTTACGCTGGCTAACAAGACAATAGATTGACACATTTGTTGGCCAAATACATTCTGGGCATAGATGATTATATAATTTTGGTTGAGGAATGCTCTTATTTTATAGAACATGCTCTTTTTTAGAATGTAGTTTCTCTTTCGGTTGAATAAAATTTACTATCTTTGCATAAATAAATAAAAAGAAAATTGTTTTAGTTGTGAGACACACACTAATGTAGAAACATATGAGTTTTCTTTGGAAGAAGATATTTGGTGTTGTAACCATGCAAAATTCGTAGTGATTGAATATTTTAGATAAATTATACTAATTATAAAAGAATTATTATCCATGCATTTAATGTGAATCTCAAGTTAGGTATAAATTTGGACACAGATTGTAACAAATTTTATTAAGGTGAGTTTGTTAGGAATTGGTCCGGTGGTTTTTTTGATAAATGATTTTCTACATAATTTTTTGTGTGTTCTTCTGTGTGTGTGTTTTTAGAAGATTGTTCTTGTGTGTGAGTGATCAATATCTTATCTTGGTTTGGGAATATTATTGTTATATATTTTTTTAAATTAGTTAAAATGTTTTGTTTATTTTTTTTCCATATAATGCTTGGACGGAACTAGAATTTTTTCATTATTTAGTAGTGAGAATGATACAAAGATCCAAATAATAATAATAATAATAATAATAATAATAATAATACATAAAGATAAAACTTATGTCTATTCAATGTTAGCATAATATGAATAAAAGAAAGACATAATGATAGTAATTTCTAGTTTTTACTACATTTCAAATAATCTTCTATCAAGTACTAAATTTTGTAAAATTTATTGTATACGTTGAAGTTAGAGGCTACCCTATAGTCACTTATATAAATACATTTTTATATGATATTTTCCACTTAATTTCAAACCTAAAAGGCAATATATATATATATATATATATATAAAGCTTTGAGAACCAAAACATGACATAGTATATAAGAATAGTTGGAAATTTGAAGTTCTCAACCATAATATTTTTTTTATGACCCTATTACATGAGAGGGTATGTCATGTTTCGGGTGTATACACTCAGTTCTCTTACAACACGTGGAACCACTAGTGTGTGAGTCCCACGTGTTGTGAGAGAGCTAAGGGTATACACTCAAAACATAATATCCTTTTACATAGTAGTTGTAGGGTCACGTTTTTCAGCCCAAGCCGAATATGTATGAGATCTTGGACCAGTGAACCCAGTACAATAAATTTGTAGAGAGTGAGTCGAAGAGTTAGGCCTCAGTGCATGGATAACAGTTAATATGGTGTTCATGACAGTCAAGCAAAGATGAACTGAGTTTATCAAGGAAGGTTGGTCCTCGGCACAATCCAAGGAGTTTTTTCTAGTATGCGTTGAGTGATAGGGGTTCTAGAGTCCCCCTCGTTGCCTCCCATTCCATCCTATTTATATCTCCTTTCCCTCCCGTATATCTTTAGATTCATAGCGCTGCTACTTGTCCCATCCGCCCATCTCCAAAGTTGTTGGGAGTGGTTGTGAAGGTAGAGAGGCATGACTATGTCAGGTATAGAGCACTGAATGCAATAATAACAGTTTTCCCTTAGATATTTTCATTCTTCCCGTTGTCCTTTTCTGTCTTAGTACTTACCCTATTCCATGAAATGACCCGGAGTGTTACTCCCAGTAGTAGGCTACTCCCTTTGTCCTCGGCTACATCCATGGCCGATGAGGGTTCTTCCCATGGTCGAGAAGGAGTTCTTCCTTGGACTGGGCCCTTAGCCCAATGGAGATATTAACATGGGCTTCCCGGTCTTTTACCCCCCACAATACATCCATGGCTGAGGAGGGTTCTTCCTATGACTGAGGAGGGGTTCTTCCTAGGATTGGGCCCTTGGCCCAATGTAGATATTGACATGGGCTTTCCGGTCTTTTACCCCCCACAGTAGTATATAAAAAATAATTTTTTTAATCACATATAAGAAAAATATTACCTATTATCAATTAAATTAGTAATTATGACATCTTATTAAACTTAATATGACACACTTACCATATTGTTTTATTTTTGTTTACTCATCCATTTTGTATCTACATGAACATAAAAATATGTCCCATAATGCTCCATCAAAACCACTCGGTTTCAATTTCTCTAAAATCACTGCTCATTACCTTGATAATAATCCTTATATTGTAATATTGTTAGACCCAAAATTTCCCTCTACTTTTCCTTCCATTTGGTTTTGTTGGTACAAACACGATAATAATGGAAAAAACACTTCCTCCCTTCACCTCTCCTTGCGCACGTATCTAGCTCAATATCTGAATTAATACATATCAACCTATTAATCACCACAATTAAAAAAAATAAAGTAGTCTCTCTCATTTTCAATGTGAGATTTAACATTTCACCAACTTCTTATATTCCATATTAACTCCTATAACATTATATTTATATGGAAATTATTGTGTACTCTCGGGGTATCATAAATGCGTATTTCATCCTCTCACATAAATGATGAGTATCACTAATTAAATTCATGGTAAGACCCACTATTCATGTGAGAGGGGGGAGTTCGCATTTATGATACTCCAAAAGTACTTAATAATTTTCCATATTTATATTATCGTATTTATTCATTTTAATTAAATAATATTAAAATGCTCTAACAAGTTTTAAATATATTTTGAGCTATCTTTTTCAACTTATTAAGAACAAACTATATGTGGGTTCCAATTGGCTCAATTGGTAAAGTTTTTGATGATTGTATAAGAGATTTGGAGTTCAATCCTCGCCTACACCAAAATCTTTTTGGTGTCTTGGTTTGATGATAAGGAGCGGACGCTATAAGTTGAAACTCTCTAAAAAAAAAAAAAAAAAACTGGTAAAGTCTCTTATGATTGAATAAAGGGTTCAATCTTCGCCTATAGTAAAAACTGATTGGTGTCTTGGTTTAATGATAAAAAACTATCATTAAGAGTGGACGCCATTAGTTGAAACTCTTTCAAATAAAAATTAAAAAATTTTAAATGAATCATATGATTTTTTAAAATAATACACATAGATAATTTTATAATTTGTTATATAATGGGCTAAAAAAAATAACTCCAAATATTTGTAGCAATTTTTTTTCATTTTCATCTACTCACATTTCACTCGAATCACTCGCACCCGAGTAACTTTTTCCCTCCAATAAATAAATATAAAGGAGAAGAGGTACAAATTCAATTTCCATTAATTTTTTTTAAGGCAATCCCCATTAAATTGAAAGAGAAAAAAGGAAAAAGGGGAAAGAGGCTGTGTACAAAATTCAAATCGTGCACAGATCCTTCTAGTGCACAGTGATTGGTTGGTTGGTGCACCAAGTCCGTGACTCTGTATACTTGCATTGCAAAAAGTAGAACAAACCAGCTAGATAGAGAGCTGGCCAAGCAAGGACGTAAGGTACTATAAGTTTTGTTCCCACAAATTTAGCCTTTTCGGTGTCGCTGATTGCACGTGTCAAGGGCCTGGGCCTTTGCCACTGCATGGAGCCTGCGTGGCCCGCCTTCATAAAGCAGTCATGAATAAATAGCGTTTTGGCCATAGATTCATTCAGCAGGGGCACTTTGTGTGAGTTTACACTTTAAAGGAAGAGAAAGTTCGAAGTTTCTGTTTTTTATTAGGCTGAAACTCACACATTAAAAGAAATTAATAAAAGAAAAAGAAAAAAAATAAAATAAAGAGAATTGATGGAACTTTCAAACATTGATACATACCTACCCACCCAAAAGTAAGCCTCTTTTTCTTGCTGAATCAAAGGGTCAAACTTATGCACCACAACTTTATATTTTAATATTAATTAATAATTGTAGATTCTTTATCACTTGTAAATGGATTGGTGGTCTTGCTCACATATACTAGAAGGCTAATAAAGTAACTGATGGACTAACTGGAAAATTTGCAATTGAATAGAATTTTTATATATGAGTCTTGCCTGAATTTTGTGTATGAAAAGTATCTCAGTAGTATTTATCAAATTGGCACTCTTAGAAAGTACTATGTAACAAATTATGTACCCTCTTAAATTGTTTGTTTGAATAGATAAAACTTCCCCTTTTGTACCAAAAAAAAAAAAGGGTCAAACTTAATTAAGGAGAATTCTTCCCAAAAAAAAAAAAATTGGTGGTACATGATATTTCTTGGCATGAACTGGCCTTGAAATATATGCTTACTAAATCTCATCAATTTCACTTTTCTAGTTAAGAAATTTTCTTATGAGTGACAAATACCATGAATGCACCCATCACTAAATAATGAAGAATTTTACAGATTAATCAACCAAATTGAGGGATAAGGATAAGCACATTATTATACAATTAGTGTTTTAGACCTTTGTAAAAAGTAAAGGAACAACTCATACTATAAAAAAATTTCTTTATAAAAAATATTTTCTTCCAATTCTATCATACACTATAGTATGACACCTATGCATGTATTCTTATTAGCTTCTTTTCGTGAATCTCTTTTTTGCTTTATAAAATAAGATCACGAGTATAATATAACCTTTTCCAATATATCTATAAGTGTCTTCTCTTATAAAGTATTGGGTGCAACTTTTATTTTTTAAATTAAAATTCAATAAAATTTGGATCCACCAAGATTGATAATAAAAATTTATTTTTTTATGGTTGATAATTTCTTTTCGGCCATATTTGCAAATAATTTCTTTTCTGCCACTAAAAAAAACGCCACTGTTGTAAAATAGCGGAAGCTCAAATTACCAAGATTGATTGTAAAAATATTTTAGGCTTGTGAAGATCTCCAAACTAACAATAGGAACGAAGAAAATTAATCCAAAAGAAAATAGACACAAAACATCAAGATTTACGTGGTTCGGCAATAGCTTATATTCACGGGAGACGACGAACAAATTTCATCATATCCAATTTGGGATAATAGAAATTGGTGTAGAGGCACTTTCACAAACCCAAATCCCAAATACAACCAAATAACTCTCTCTCACAAAAACAAAACCAAAGAACCAAAGATTCACAACTACCAAACACGAATACTAAATACCAAATCCAAATTGCGCACAAACCAAAGAGAGAGTCACAAAGCAAATCCAAAAGTTACAACGTACCAAGAGAGAGCAAATCACCAAACTGCAGAACCAAGCAACAACAAATCTCTCTCATTATTTCAAATTGCAACCCACAAATATCGAAGAACCAAACAAAGGAGAGCCTCTTTTTCTCACACCCACACACTCTATTTTTCACGCTCTTCAATTGCAGCAACACACTGCTTATATAGGATGTGAAGATACAAGTCCTCCAATCAATAGAATTGTATTCCGTGCAAATACTAATCCAAGCAACTTAAAGTAGAACTCTAATTCTTATCTATTGAGCACGTGAGGTCCAATATCAATTCCAAGTTGAACCTGGATATCTAAGCCGGTTAGGTATTAGTTTAAGAGTCCTAAAACAATTTGGAAATATAGTTGCACTTGAAATAGGACATCAAGTCTTATTCGCCAGTCCAAAACAAGCATGGATTAGGATAAGTTCAAGCCACCAACATCATAGCCACTATAGGCAGCATTTTTTTTTTTTTTTTTTGGTAGTGATTGCATTCTAAACTAAACTATAGAAATAGACATTTCATCTGATAATTGGGCTCAACTTGCAACTATAGTATTGTAGTTTTCAGATGATTTTTTTATGCTTAAAAGTTAACACAAAAAATATTAAAACTCCAGTATTCAAGAAAAGGTGATCATACAAGAAAACAAGAAAAGGAATATAAGATAAAATTGTATTGCGTGCATGCGTGATGATGTGAGTAGGTAGCTAGGGGTAGTTTCGTGTTGGTTGCAATTTGCATGGTGCACACTTGTTTAGCTGTGGCAATGCTACTTGTTTCTTGCCAAAATTGCTTAGCTTAGCTCTATACCCCTTGAAGGCTCGTACAGTTAGACTATTTATCCACTCCTAACTCCTTAGTCATAGCTTTTATTGGTGTTAATTTCTAACCAAATTTATCACTATATTTTTTGTTTGGGGGGTTAATTACGCCTATTTAAACACTTGGTTGGTCATTGTTGTGGGTTCTAGTTAACTTAACTGATAAAGTTTTTTGTCGTTTGAAAAATCAAAAATCAATTGAGTATCTTGATCTAATGATAAAAGACAATCACCAAAAACGGATTTCATAGATTAAAACTATACCTCTCAAATAAAAAAATTGGTTCTTGTTTATTGATGTCACATTCTAACCAAATTTAGGCCACATCCAGCTACGAATACTTTCTAGAAAAATTGTAAGGATATTATAAACTTCATTATAAAATATAAATGTGTCATAAATTACCAAAAAAAACATAATTTAAAATGCATTTATTATGCAATTTTTTTTTTTATGGGAGCATTTATTATGTTATTAAAATCTCCCATTACATTCATTATTCCATTAATAATAATTGTACGGTACGGGATCCTTGTGCCCTTTGGGCCTTTGACCCCGGCCCTATGGTACAGTCCTTGGCCCCGACCCCTTGTATAGGGTAGGGCCCTAGGCCCGCTAAGCCATGGGCCTAGGCCTCGTGCCGCAATACTTGACCTAAGGCACATTGGGCCTGTAAACTTGGCCCAAACACACCTCAGGGCGCAATCTGGGCCTTGCCTGGTCGACTGCGTCTCGGACATGAACGTGGTTGCTCGGGGTATCATGTCTCGTTTGCCCAGTATAGCCTTGGGGAGTATCTCTGTCGAACAACCTTTAGGAGGTGGGAACCAGTTCCAATGCCACTTCTACCACTCCCAACGAAACATCCATTTAGGAACGATGGAATTGGACCCCCATTTCCACTTATAATCATAAATAATCATGACACTCCCACTAACCTCACGCTATAAATAAGAGACTAGGATGAGAAGTTTGGGGGGAAGAAACTCTAAGAAGAGGACGGAGAGAGAAGAGTGACTACTTCAGAAAAAAGGAAGTGACTTGGTGAGAAAGGAGGGGAGAGGCTTGCAAAAACAATAGTGAGTGACTGGGTCTCCGAGTAAAGGACTACCCATAGTAGGAAACTCAAAGCCCACGATACAAATAGATTGTGAGCCCAAGAATCAGACTAGCCCATTGGCCCAATCTTGGGTGCCCACAATAATAATAAAGTTGGCGTTGCTATAATTTGATAGCATGTGGAGATGGACAAATAGAAAAAAAAATTAAAGTATTAAAACTTGATAAAACATTAAACTTGAGGAAAAAAATGATAATTACTTGAAACTTATGAAGATTAATTTCAAAATTTGAATTTTGAAGGACTAAAATGATAGCAGTTTGAAAATTTAAGGGAAGATGGTTGAATAAGGTGAGTGAAACATTTAAAATGAAGAAAAAAGCCTAGTTCGAAGGGATTTGAGGCCGGTTTTCAATTCATTTCCCGCCACGTGAAGTTCAAACCTCGCTGAAGAGAGAGAGAAGGAACGAAAGCTGGCCGAGAAGAGAGGTCTGGCCATGGATGGGCGTAACCTTTGGCATGAGATTTATCAACTAAGCCTTGCTATTTGCACCCCTTGGCTTAAGGTGTCGGTAAGCTTTCAAGTTTTAAAACTTGAGGTACCAATTTATAGCAACACCAACTTTAGAGAATAGTTATTAAACTCATACTGAACGTTAGCCAGGTCTAGGAGTTGGGTTATTGGGTCACTGTTTCAATCAATGGGTTATCAATTGAACTGTGAGGTCAAATAAAAAATAAAAAATAGAAAAATAAGTTTGAAAAATATTAAAATAAATATGTAAATTGAAAAATAGACATGCTTAAATTTATAATTAAAATTAGTTGAAAAAAACTAGACATGTTTCAAAAGTAAGAACTCTAGAAAATATAAAATTATGATTTGAGCTAAAACTTGAATTTTTATTTTTATGGAAAAGTCCAACATCAACCTCATTATCAAATCTTATGTGTTTATTACCATTATCATTTAGAAAACAATATTGGAATGGAACCTTAAAGGTAATTTTAATTAAAATTACAAAACATGCTGAGCAAAAATGACCCGTTCAGGTTGCAAGAAACTCATTGAGTTTTACCGATTTAATTGCATAAGCGGTCCAATTAAAGAACCGTACTTACTTAGGTATTGAGTCAAATGATTAGTGGACAATCTGGATTTAATAACTATTTTGGAGTGATTAAAATGTATTTAACTATTTTTATCATACCAATATATTCATTTGAATCCTATTTATTACACTAGCCCCCCAAAAATTGGTATTCTTAAATTGAAAATAAAGAGATGAACAATGACGAGGGACAATTTAAAATCTTATTTTTAGGATCCATGTGGGATAGCTAATTTCTATTAAATTATTCTGTTAACAAAAAAAGAAAGATAAAAAGTTAAATTTTTAAAAAACTGCTCGCAAAACACTAAAAATAAATTGAGTTTTTATGTTTATTCAAACACACAGCGATTACCTTTGCTATGCCATCATCTAAATTTAGTGCATGTACAAAGCTATTCCACATCATAGGTTATGATTTTGATCACCACCTACCAAACTCTAAAGGTATTGGTTTGTTTCCAAGGAAGGGAATTTGGAGAGAGAAACTAAAGGGGAAGAACCAGTGGTGGAGCCACACACACAAGGGTGGGGGCCAAGGCCCCCCAAAATTAAAAAAAAATCATTTTATAGTAGGTATATTATTTACATTTTAAAGAATATAGCTTGAAAAAATTGAAGTTGCCCCTCTCAAATTTTGAGTTATTTCAATGGTGCTCTTAAAAGAAAGGGAAATTATATTTAAAATCATATAAATAAAGAGGTTTAACAAATTAAACTCTGTAGAAAATGATAAATTTTTGTATATGTCTAATATAAGAAATACACGACTTTTATATACTCATTAAAATTTAGAAGATGATAAATTCTCTTAATAAATTAATTTATATATATGTGTGTGTTTGTGTGGAGGCTTGTTTTAACTAATATATTAGTATTACAACTTAGCCCCTAAACTAAAATTTTGGTTCTGCCCCTAGGAAGAAGGAAGGAGTACTAAAATTTAGTACATCCTTATAATCTTTCATTCTCCTCTCATCTCTCTCAAATTGCACCAAAACATAGGTAAACTAGTTATTGTATAACTTAGCCCAAACAATAAGGTTACTGACATTATAAATTATTCATAATTGTTGAAATGATTTTTTTATTTTTTATTTTTTATCTTATTGTTGGTCATAATAAAAATTGCATGTAAAAATGATGCTATATTAATCCTTTTTAGAGATATTAAAGATATATCAAGCCCAATATACTACGCCTAAACTTAGTTCTATTTAGTATGCAAGTCAAGTCTGATATTTGTACCGCAAGTCTATTAATCATATTTAATGTATGGTTAGTCTAAGGTTTAGCCTATTATAAATATTTATATTGAGTTTATTGTAACATGAGTAAAGCTTGAGTATAGTATCCAATTGCACTGGACCTATCTTGATAGTGACACGTGTTTATTTTTGACTACATATCATCATTTCAATAAGTCTAGTGCATTGGATCCAAGCCAAGGCAATTGTAACTTTAGATTTGTATTTCACTCACATAATTATTATTTTTGGTGCTATTGCTTCCACATTTAACTTGTATCTCATCCAAAGTATTTAACAATTCTAATTTACCATTTTAACAAATGGTAAAAAGGAAAAAAAAAATTATGGCCCTGGCATTGGTAAGATCTTTTTATTATTTTTTAGAAAATGGTATTGCTCTGATCTAGGCCAACAAAATCTGTAAATGTTGGAAGCTAGTCACTGTACTAAAAATTCCACTGTGACACTTACTCACAATGTGACAAAACATTAAATGCCAAAAAACAGGCAAATGCAGGCGCTTGCAGAAGCGCGTGGAGCTTATAGAAAGATCCGAAAACCAGTTCAAAGGATTGAAAGACGTTTGTCCTGAAAAAACCATTCTGAATTGCCACATTGTTTAACTCCACGCCTTAAACATGCATGTACTTATACTGGTACTACCCGCAAACCCCACCACCGCTGTCTCAATTCTCATCCCCACACGAAATTTCGCATTTTTGTGCGTGTGTGTCTCTCAAAGTTCTTTCTTTCACAGTGTTTTGTAGCTGATAAAGATAGAGAAGAGGAACACTTGCAGAGAACTGAAAAGGGAAAGAAAAAAAAAAAGAGAAAAGCTTTTGAGTTGAGTAGTATATAAAAGAATTATGGGTTCAAAAGTAGGGAATAACAATTATGATTACTCTTTCAAGGTACTGTTGATTGGTGATTCTGGTGTTGGCAAAAGCAGCCTTCTTCTCAGTTTCATTTCCAACTTTGTTCATGACCTCTCTCCTACCATTGGTACCTTCTCTGTCTCTCTGACTCTCTCCACCATATATTCCAAAACCTTTGTTCCAAACTCTTGTAGAATATTAAGCTTTTGTCTTTTTGCAATTTGTTTCTTTGTTGTTGAAGAAATTGAGCATGTAATAAGATTATACTTATTCTTTTAAAGCAATCTCTATGGAAGTGTGTAAATTTTATGAAAAAGACTATGATTGAAAGGCCTATTTGGTGTTACATGTGGCTTGAATAATGAAGGTTTAGAAAAGATGATTTCTTAAATCAGGGGTGAAAAAAGAGAGTTTTTGGTAGCTCTCATGTATACATAGTAGTTCTTGGGAATGCATATTTAATTTCATAGGGGTATTGAATTGTGACTAATCTTATATTTGATTCTTAAGATGGCTAAGTTGAGCGGAAAATACGAGGCTATATAACTTAAAACCCACATAGAAACGGGAACAGTGGAGATGAAATAGGAGATTGCACATTTGCACTAGAGGAAGCTCAAGGACTAAGATTTGGGTGTAAAAGTTAGAGCCATGGTTAAGCAGTTTCTATTTAAATTTCTCATTGTATTTGACTTCATTACTCTTAATTCTGTATTGTACACTATCCCAACGTTTGAGCTAAATAGTCAATATTAGCTTGGTCTGAGAACCTTATCAAGGGATGCCACTAGCTTCCTTAGTCTCAGTACTATTAGGTGCACCAAGAGCTTTCATGTCCATTTTCTCTCTTTTTCTAGTGATTCACCATTTTCAATCCTTAGATTTTATTATGAGCCTTCATTATTGTTTTAACCATTTCCAGGTGTGGATTTTAAGATCAAGCTGCTTACAATTGGTGGGAAAAGATTGAAGCTTACAATTTGGGACACTGGTAATTGCTGGAATTATTTTGAATTATAATTTCATTCAAATTTTTTTATTAAAGATGCTTTTTGGAAGTGATAGTTATTGGGAACAAGTTATCCTTCTCTTCTTTCAAGTTCGTCACTGCTTTTGATGCATAAATAGATTGCTTGTACATTAGCCAATCTCTGCATAAGAACCTCCACTTTTTTAGAGAGTGTGTTTCACTCATTGGTTGGTTACCAGAAGAAGTAGAGCTATTGACAATTGATGAAAGAGATATGAGAATATGTATGATGTTTGGTTAGGTTGGTTAGGTGAACTTTTGGGTTTAATAGAAACATTTAACCTTTGGATGTCGAAATATAAACAAGAAGGTAAAAATGTTCTGGAAATTCAAATTTTGAGAAAATGATCAATGGAACTTTGAAGTGTTAAAGAGACAACAGTGTAGACTTTGGCTTGAAAAGTACTCAAAAGAAACTCAAGGACAAGGTATTAGACATGTATATTGGGGAAAAATGTATGCTAATGACATCTCCACTCAAAACTGTGAAGTGCAACACACTTCTGATTCCAAGATGCTATTCAAGTATTAAAACAAATGTTTGACATTGTATTTGCATAACACAGAGTTCCATAACACAGATTTTGGATTGCAGTGCACTAGAGAGTCCACACATGAATGAAGCTTTAAGTACAAGTAAACTTGCATATGTCATAGACCTATAGATAAGGCAAGTTTTCATGTTAAGACTGATTACATGTCTTTTTTTATATGGTTGAATACTGTAAAAACAATCAGCTCTGGCAGCTGTAAGTCATACCTTTGATAAGTTTGGGCAATTTCAACTTTGATTTTGAATTTTCTATGGTTATCAATTTCTATTGTATTTGCAGCTGGACAGGAAAGGTTTGGGACATTAACAAGCTCCTACTATAGAGGTGCTCATGGAATTATTCTTGGTATGCCACTGCAATTGTGAATTTGAAGATTTTTTACTACTTTGCAAAAAGAGTGATTATATATATTTTTAAAATTAATTAGTACTTTTATTTCTTCAAGTTTTTTTGGTTCAAAATATTTTTCAAATTATTTTAACTTTTTAAGTGCTTGATGCTACCATGAAAATTAACTGCATTATAAAATAGTTAAACAAATGAGCATATTACAAAATCTATTTATTAAGGAATTTCTATTTTGGCACTGAAGCCTTATCCTATATTGTGAGTTAAGTAGGTTTGTAGAGTAAAATATTGAAATTTGTTGGACAGGTTTATGAGCTCCAACAACTTTCGTTTGATTTTGCATGCATATATGCTGCTTTCTTTCTTTTGCTTGTCAAGCATTGTATAGTACTTCATGACATTTGGTTCTTGTTATAAGATATAGCAGCATGTCCAGTTGCATAACATAGTTAGCCCCCTTTTCTTGAGATAGATCACTATGTCTAGTCTTATTCACTTTATATAAGAATCGTTTCTCGGGTTTTCTCCCCTTTTCCTGTCTGAATAATGTATATTGCACCCAAATTAATTAGGTCCATTATTCTGATGTAGTGGGTGTTCAATATCTAGCCCTTCACCTCCCCTTTGCGCATATATCTAGTCCAATATCTGAGACAATTTACGTTAGCCCATTAATCACCACAATTAAAAAGAATAAAATAGTCTCTCTTTTTTTCAATGTGGGACTAAACATTTTTACTAACTCCTCATCTTCCATATTCACTTCCACATCTTTATATTTGTTGTAACATTTATTCATTTTAATTATTTAATATTAAAATGCTCCAACAGAAGCTAAATAAAAATAAGGCACAAATTCACTCAACGTTTTTACATGTTGCCTTTTTATCAACTTCTAAACTTCTTAAATTCCATGACTCTGGTATTACTCTCTTTCAATAAGGAATGTAGGTCTAACTGTCTTGTGATTACTTGCAATTTTAGTGTATGATGTGACACGGCGTGAAACCTTTACAAACTTGTCAGATGTATGGGCAAAAGAAGTACAGCTCTATTCCACTAATCAGGAGTGTATCAAGATTATACTGGGGAATAAAGTTGATAGGGTAAGTTCTAAGGTCAAACTGTCTTTTCCTACTGTGGATAGACACAATTAAATTCATGTGATAAAATTTTAGTGCCCGTAAGGTCTAAATAATGTCCAATTTATTTTGTATTAATTGATAATCTATATATCTTATAACAGATACAAGCTTCATCTTTCCCTTAGTCATACCATGTGAAATTATACACATTTCATGCAGCTGATATTTCTCATTCTTATGGTGTGAAATATATTCTAGGAGAATGAGAGGGCTGTAACGAGGGAAGAGGGGTTGGCTCTTGCACAGGAACATAAATGTTTCTTCCTTGAATGTAGTGCGAAAAATAGAGAGAATGTTCGGCAATGCTTTGAAGATCTCACACTAAAGGTATTCTATTTCAGAAAGTCTTACATTTTATTTAACTGTCATCTTGTATCAGCAATGTTTCAATAGCTTGTTAGACTCTGCCTCACTTGGTAATGTTCCTGTTGTTATCTATTGGAGGGTGAAAGAATCCCTCGCTGGTTTGATTGATGATAGCTGGCCCTAATTTAATTGGGATTAATGCTTAGTTGAGCGGAGTTGAATTGCTTTGATTGGTGAGTATTCATTACTTCATTTGGAAACTACCAGCCCATGTAGTACTTCTTGAATGGAACTGTCCAGTGAATGAAAGGACTAATTATGTCCATTGTATACTTCTGTTTCATAATTGCAAGAGTTGCAAGAATTTATGTCCTACAACATGATTTTTGCAACCTGAAAGGGCCTTCTAACTGTGTTGCTGAAATATATTACGAATGTTAAATAGTGTCCTATCATCAAGAACACTGCTTCCTGTGGTCATTAAAAATCCTTCTTTGGTGACAAATGCACCTTAAGTTACTTTTGTTAGTAAGTTGGCACCAAAAGTATGACTATTCTCTGCTGCATCTTAGTAACCTCCTGAGCCAGCCTTGAATCCACTCAACATCAGACATTGCTAAAATGAAGTTGGGAAAAGCAAATTTCAGGTCTGATGTGGCCTATGATACTATGAAAACCATTAAGCTCTTAACAGAAATGACACTTTGAACCAAATAAGTCAGCTTGGTTTCTGCTGAGGCTGGCAGTGCCTATTGTCATGTTCTCTAACCTAGTTAGAAATAAGCCCACTGATGATGCAAGTTGTGACATTATTCAATTTTACAATGTTGGCTAGTGGTCATTGCTGGGATGTATGGTCATATATACCGACTTCATTTCACTTGTAAGGTATTGGTGGTAATAATAGTACTTCTAGTGTTAGTCCTGACACAATTTTTTCTATACTGTTAAATTAACACGCAAAATACAACTTATAAACACTAGGCGAATGCTGTTATAAGATGAATGCTAGTAATAGTAGCCAATGTCTAGCATTATATTCCTAAATTAATGCCACTTCCTGAATTGTTTTACAGTACCACATCTAGAATGGCATTAAGAGAATCTTTTCTTCATATTCATGGCTTATATTTAATTTGATGCTTTACACATATTTTAACTGAGTTTAATTAGTTACAGATACTTGAGGTTCCAAGTTTATTAGAAAATGGATCCTCAGTTGTGAAGAAACAAATACAGAAGCAGGTGTACTCAAAAACTCATAGTGGTGGTTGCTGCTCTTGATCTAAATGTTGCATGCCAAGGTTCAACACCAAAAACTACAACTTGCTGCAACAAAACAGAAGACCTCAAGAAGTGGTAGAATTGGCATGCAGTTGAACCACATCATCTTAAGACAATTTCACAATCGGTTGGAACGTACGATTAAACACTCGTCAGCAAACTTTGCAAGCCATTTTCTCACTTCTTTAGTCATGGGAATTTCTGGGGTCTTGTAACATCTTGTGGTTCATGTAAATATGTATCGTTGTTGAATTTACTTGATGTTGTTAGCCTGTTAGGTTTAGCTTGACATTGAGTGAATCAGAAACATGTAAAAAGAATATATGGATCGTGAAGTGAATAATGGTTCTGTATTCAAAACGGTTTCTAGTATATAATATGTTCATGTAAGAGCTGATGTACAGGCTGAATGCAGAAATTGTGCTTGCTTTCTTGTGAAACTAGAGCATAACTAGTCAGAACTCTGATATTTATGTAATTGAAAAGATAAACTTGAAAATGATAGTATGGAAATATGGGTTGAGCTTGTGTCCAGTGGCCAGTTCCACTGGACACGCTAGGATACGAACACGTGTTTAAAATTGGACACGTGTCCGCATCTCAATGTGTCTAGTGAAACTGGCCACCGGACACAAATATCTGACATTTAATAACATACGGAAAAATCTAGGAAATATCATTTTCAAGAACCTAACAAGATGGTAGACTTTATTTCATTGACAATTATATCATTTTCAAGGTGATAGACTTTAATAACATACGAAAAATGTAATTTTTTCAAGAACCTATCAACATTCTGTTGAGAAGGTGATACATAATTGTCAATGAAATAGCTCATCTTTCTACACAAAGCTCTCCTTCCAAAGCATCACCGGAGTGGACTAAAATGAACCGAATTGGGCCGAATGAGACCAAAGTGGGGTTAAATGGATCGAATGGACTGAAGTGGACTGAATGGATTGAAATGGAACGAATGGACCTAAATGTTAGGTTGATGTCTCTTAATAAGAGCGTAGCAACAATAAAAGCTACGCTACAACTTTTAGATATTTATAGATATAGAAATATATTGTGGAATAGTTATTCCTATCTAAAATGGTTATAATAATGATTCCTTAATACACATAACACCATTTAAATTTACTATATTTCCAAAATATAAAAACTTTTCAGATGCATCATTTTGTATGAATTTCCCATAGTTATCAACCAAATTTATGAATAGAAATAATTATTCTATAATAATATTTTTTATAACCAATAATAAGATTATTATTTTTAACATAGCTCCATTCAATCTACTAAATGTGTCCTTAAAAGTTAAAATTATATTGTCATACATTTTAGTAATTGATGGAGAATAACAATTACATATCAAATTAGCTCGACAATTGATGAAGTGACTGATGTGGCAGCTCGGTCCAGCTCAGCAATTGATGTGGCAGCTTGGACCGATGAGGAGTTAGCTCAGCCTGTAGGGAATTAACATGAAATTCCCAAACCTGTGAGAAACAAAAATAGAGAAAACACACGTCAAAGAAAAATAATCACATGCACAAGATAGGGATTTGTCCACATCCACAAAGCTGCAGGGATTTCACTATTATCAGAGAAAAATACAAAGTACGGTAGTACAGTTTTTTTCTCTCTCAAAAACTACATCAAGAAAACCCTAATCACCAAAAATAATGGTTTCTATATCCTGCGCACAGGATTCACAATGGGCTACAAAATGAGCCAAAAGTTTTTCCCGGGGGCATTGCCCCCAGACCCCCAGGAGGCTTGTCCATGAGTGCTGCGACTTAGGCCTATCGGTTTAAGCCTTCGCTCCATGGACTAAGTCTCAGAAAATCTCCCATTAAAAAACCACACAACATTATTTCAGGTTGGGTTATCGTCCAAATCAAATACAACTAGACTCCACAAAGCCCAACATGGGCAAAGCATCTAAAAGCCAGCCAAGTTCACCAAGGTTAAATTCCACATTTATGGGAAGTCCTACGTATCCTCCTGTCATCTCTAAATCTCATGCCACAAACTCGGGTAATTATTGAGCACTCCTAGAGTACCATAAATATGTACTCTCCCATTTCACATAACTATAGGTCCCACTAATTAAATTTATGATGGGACCACACAATTCATATAAGAGGAGAGAGTATGCATTTATGGTACTCCTAGAGTATTCAATAATTTTTCCACAAACCCTTAGTGGATAAATTGAGATTCCTAAATTAAAGGAAAGAGACTGAGTGAGAAAAAATCCCCAAAATTTCGGAATAATTCAATCTTCAATAGCAATATAAATAACACCCATCATCAACTTGAGTTACAAGATACGCACTTACACAACTTCTTAACTCTTAACTCTCTAATTGGTTACTGACTTAAGCATTGGAAAATCCCCTTGCCGTAATTTCGATAAGTCTTTGGTATTTGGTGTAGTTGTTCTTGGATCTAATATAACCTCTGATCAGTAATAATCCACTGGTTTACCAGTTTTAATTGATTGGAACTTCCTAGGAAAATTGAACAACTTAGGAATTGCCGGATTTACTAGAACTTACAACCATATTTAAAGCAATGGGTGGTCCTTGAATGCTCCATAACCCACATGCAAAATTGTGATTTGTCTTGTTATTATGTAAACAATTACTAACCTTTGGTCAATGATAGGTAAAGAACAATTGATAATTATACTCCAATAAGACAATCCGACCATTAAATGTGTGAAAAAGAAAGAAAATTAATATTGCATGACCGTATCCAGTCTCAACAAGGCCAGCTTTGATCTCTCTTTTTTGGCCGAGGCACAAGTGACAAGAATAGTTGAACAAAACTATGATATAAAAGAAACATTTTGTTATTGTCACAATCTCACTATATATATAATCTGCCGGCTTGCTTGGTTCAAAACTGTATTGAATAACCACATTGTATGGAGGAGTCCACCTTGGTACAAATGCTTGGTTCTTTCCCTTTTTTTTTTTTTTTTTTTTTTTTTTTTTTTTTTCTAGTTATTTTATTTACTCACTTTCTTAGTAAGATCCACCCCTTTAGACCACCTCTTGCAACATACATTTAAGCTCAAAGTCCACACACACACACACACATATATATGTCTCCCATCTCCTAGTGAGGTCAAAAGGAAAACCTTTCACCATTCTAATGGCTTTCACTGGTTACCACATGGACAAAGTTGCATTTGCAATGTTGGTTGCAATCTTTGTTGCAAGAGCCAATGCTATTGATGTCTTTCTGGAATGGAATTTTGCCCTTGACAATCCCATCCAACCTGTGTCCCTAAAGCAACCTGTATAACATATTTACTAATGCTTTAAATTTCTTTGCATGTGAAAAAATATGCAAGTGTTATGTGCTTCTTTTACCATGACAATGAGATATAATGGTTGTTTGAATAGGTAATCACCATCAATGGAAAGTTCCTAGGACCCCTTATCAATACCACAACTAATGATTTTGTCCACGTAAACGTCTTCAACAACATGGAAGAGCCGCTACTCTTTACATGGTATATATAAACTCGTGTTAAGAAATAATGAATTTAATCATTTAACTATTATTCTAAATGTGATGTTATTGGTGTAGGAATGGCATACAACAATGGTTGAACTCGTGGCAGGATGGAGTGTCCGGCACAAACTGCCTAATCCTATCCGGCAAAAATTGGACTTACGTGTTCCAAACCAAGGACCAGATTGTCAGCTTCTTTTATTTCTCCTCCATCAACTTTCATAAGGCTGCTAGAGGGTTTGGACCCATATGTGTCTACAATCGTATTGTCATTGCTGTGCCTTTCCCCAAGCTAGAGGCTGAGTTTGATCTTCTTATTGGTGCACTTGGAATGGCTAGGCTATGCATGTTGGACTGAGGTGGTGCACCTGGCCTACAAACAAGAAATTCACACACATTAATATTGAATATTGAAAAGCAACCATTTCACACACATGTCCATATATTACCTTATTAGATGTATTAGTTCTGTTTGTGGTGCCTGGCAGCGAGGAGTTTCCTCCAATCTCATCTTTGCAACTTCTTCTATTATGCTCTAACTTACCACAGGCCTTGCATTACTTTAAGATGCCAGCTCTCCTACTTGTTGGCTCATTAAGTTTCGTTGCTCTCTTCTTCTTAGGTTTGCCAGATGGTCTTCTTTTGATGGGAGGCTGAATTGGGGTCACACCACTAGGTCTCCACATATTCTGTCCATTGATTGGTGATATGATTGGTTCATAGTAGGCCTTGTATGTGGAGACATGGTAACATGGGTGAACATACTGCTCAATATCTTGTCTATTGAAAAATATGCAGGTGATTGAATGAGCATAGGGTATGCCACTTATATCCAACTTCCTACAACTGCAGTGTGCTGTGGCCAAGTCAACAGTAAAACTTTGCAGACCATTTTTTACTTCAAACTAGGTCTGCCCTGCCCAATAAGCTAACCACCTACTGGCTTCCAGTTTTTCCTTGTGCAACCTCTTCAAAACCTTGGCACAAATATCTGACTCTACTCTCAGAATCTTATCTCTGTTCTCTTGAAACCTAGTCATGAGATATAGCCTGATACACTCAAGTTGCAAGCACATACAAGTACAATGAAACATTAGATATTAATTGCAACACTTGCTAAAAACAATACCAAACAATGAACCTAATTAACTGTAGGTGATCACAAAGACTTATACCATGCTAATTATAGGCTTAGACTTGAATTTAAGAATCTTACTGTTGAAACTCTCACACATATTGTTTACTATAGTGTCAGTCAAGGCATCCTTACTAAACATGTGTTTGGCCTATTTTGTTGTTGAATGAGCATCCAACCAACTGTGTGCATCAGAATTAATACCCTTCAGCTCATCCATCACCTTATCAAACTCTTCTTTATAAGTTACCTTGGCTGCCCTCCAAAATAGTTCTCTGATCAGAACACCAGGATGGTTCTTCCCGAAGTTGTTGTAGAGGTGCCTGCAGCAAATCTTATGTTCATACTATGGTCAGTTATCAATGAAAGTTTGCACCAACCCCTGTCACAAATAGTATCAAAGGAAAATATGTCTTAAAAATAGATGCAATAAGTAAATGAAGAAAAAAACAACCAAATAAAGAATAAACTACAAAACTTCTGCTGGTTTGACATAAACACCCATCTCCTATTTTGACCTATGTCTGCAAGTAACAGATTGATGAACCAAGTCCAAGAGTTCTTAGTTTCAATCTTTACAATTGCATATGCAAGTGGGAAATACTTCTCATTAGGATCTCTGCATACTGCAGTAATCAATTGCCCCCCTGACTTGTTCTTCAAATGGTAGGCATCTAAACCAATGAATGGCCTGCATCCAGCCAAAAACCCTTTCTTATAGCCCTCCAAACATATGTATAGCCTCTTAAAATAAGGCAGCCCACACATCAAATCCATCTCAGCTACTAAATCACCATTATGGAAGGTATGTACCTTCATAAGTATGGTACTACCAGGACTAGCCCTCCTTAATTCCTCACAGTACTCCCACAGCTGGTTGTACTGTTGTGTATAAGCCCCATCAACATATTCTCGAGCCTTATCCCTAACCCTACTTGCTTTTCCTGCACTTATGTTTAGGGTATACTTGTCATGGACAACCTCTTGGATGTCTCTTAACTTGATATTAGGCTGTCTTTTCACCTTCTTCATTAACTTCTTCCCAATGTATGACGAAGTACACCTAGGATTCTTATAACTTCTAGAGCAGGTGTGTTCCAATGTCAATGTTCTTAGTTGGTAGCTCCTCTCCCTTGACACATTTATTAGATAGGCAACAAACTTGCACTATTCTTGGAAGATAGCTCTTATCATTTGCAGATCATTTTTAACAAATTTAATCCCCCATCCACCATGAATTGCATAATCTGTTATAGTTTCTTTGAATTGCTTAGGTGTAGTAAACAATATATCTTTCTCAAAATAAATATGCACAGCCTTAGCCACTAGCTTAAACACAGGGAACTTCCCCACTTGCTCTTTTTTTTGTTCCCTTTCATCTCCCACATGTGTCCTGTTATTATCCTCAGACTTATCATCATTATCATACCCAAGCTCATCATCAAATGATGATTCCATAAGACTATGCAATTTCTCACTCTCGTAATTAGAGTTCATTACACCAGCACCCATTTGGCCTGGTTCATTAACATCAGCATCATCCTTACCATCCCAACTGTCACTACTATTTTCAACAAAGTCCCTAACACCATGGTTCAACTCTACATCATCTTCTAGGCCACTTCCCCCACCAATCACTTTCCACACTATCACTGCTATCACTTATATGAAAGACCTCAGGTGGGTGCTCAATCATAGGTTATTTACCTACTCTCCTCGAACCCACTTGAGAAGCAACCAGCTTAGTAGGAACATTAGCATTAACCTCAAACTCATCCTCATTGTTAAAAGTTTGATCATTAGCATACATGCCATCACTATTATAAAAATTATAAAAATCATCCCCATCATGGTCATCATGTTCACTGCCATCATCATTGTCATAATAACCTGTAAAGTCTTGCTCCAATGCCAATGGCTGCACACCCTCACTAGCATCCTGTCCTTCATCAACTAATATAGGGTCATGTATTGGGTGTTCTATATACACATGAATATCTTCATGACTCCTCACTAATTCTGTCAGGTACATGGCATCACTATCATCAACAAATCAAATGGAAGTCTGCCAGTTTTTGGTCCACTCCAGGCATTTTATACCACAGCCTGTTAACAGATATGTACCCAAAGTCCCTACATATAGTTTTTATCTCAATCTTGGACCACCTTTCAGAGTCATAATTATCAACTACATCTACTGCACCTCCCACATATTTTTGGCCATTCTCAGCAAAATGGTTACCATGATGCACAGATATACTAAATAGCTCATCCATTCTGCATGCAACATAACCCCAAAACCAATTAAACAATGCTAGTTACAAAACAAAATATATATTATTTAGAACAAAATATATATTATATTTGTACATTTTTAGACCCCTTAATACACAAACAAATTAACCTAGTTAATTAGCCAAGTGATTACTTAGTCAAATTAATCAGATCTAGGTTAACACAAATATATCATATCATTGTAAAGTGCGGAAAATAAAGAATACAACGATATGATAACCCAGGAAAACCAAACCGACAAAAAAACCTGGAGAGGATTTAACTTAGATATCCTCAAGGTAAAATGAATCCACTATGAAAGAATTGAAGTTTACACAATAGCAACTTAGACCACTAACATCTTATTACTACCTCGAGTAGGAAACTAACTACCACGACCACGTGATAGCTCCAAGTCCACAGACTACTTCTTTCTTAGATTTCCCAACAAGTACAAGCACTCCCGCTTGTTATCTTTAAGCTCTTGATTCTGCAACTAAATTGATCACCAAGCTCTCAACATCAATCTTAAAATTGGAAACCCTAAGTGTATGTAAAGGCAAACACCTCTAGATTTCACAAAAGATTCACACACACAGCATAAAGAGCAACCTCAAAACGTGGAAAATAACTATGATGTATCATAGTTATATTGTCATACATTTTAGTACTTGATGGAGAATAATTATGATGTATCAAATCAGCTCGGCAATTGATGAAGTGATTGATGTGGCAACTCGGTCCAGCTTGGCAATTAATGAAGCGATTGATGTGGCAGCTCAGACCAATGAGGTGTTAGCTTGGCCAAAGCATCCAAAAGCCAGCCAAGTTCACCAAGGTCAGATTCCACATTTATGGGAAGTCCTACATATCCTCGTGTCATCTCCAAATCTCATGCCACAAATCCGGGTAATTATTGAGTACTCTCAGAGTACCATAAATGCGTATTCTCTCATTTCACATAATTGTGGGTCCCACTAATTAAACTTATGGTGGGACCACACAATTTATATGAGAGGGGAGAGTATACATTTATGGTACTCCTGGAATATTCAATAATTTTCCCACAAACCTTAGTGGATAAATTGAGATTCCTAAATTAAAGGAAAGAGACCGAGTGAGAAAAAATCCTCAAGATTTCAGAATAATTCAATCTTCAATAGCAATATAAATAACACCCATCATCAACTTGAGTTACAAGATATGCACTTACACAACTTCTTAACTCTTAACTTTCTAATTGGTTACTGACTTAAGCATTGGAAAATCCCCTTGCCGTAATTCGGACAAGTCTTTGGTATTTGGTGTAGTTGTTCTTGGGTCTAATATAACATCTGATCAGTAATAATCCACTGGTTTACCAGTTTGAATTGATTGAAACTTCCTAGTGAACAACTTAGGAATTGCCGGATTTACTAGAACTTACAACCATTTTTAAAGCAATGAGTGGTCCTTGAATGCTTCATAACCCACATGAAAAATTGTGATTTGTCTTGTTATTATGTAAACAATTACTAACCTTTGGTCAATGATAGACAAAGAACAATTGACAATTATACTCCAATAGGACAATCTGACCATCAAATGTGTGAAAAAGAAAGAAAATTAATATTGCATGACTGTATCTAGTCTCAACAAGGCCAGCTTTGATCTCTCTTTTTTGGCCTAGGCACAAGCGACAAGAATAGTTGAACAAAACTATGATAGAAAAGAAACATTTCGTTATTGTCACAATCTCACTATACTATAGAATCTGCCAGCTTGCTTGGTTCAAAATTGCATTGAATAACCACATTGTAAGAAGGAGTCCACCTTGGTACAAATGTAAAGTTCTTTCCTTCTTTTTTTTTTGGTTATTTTATTTACTCACTTTCTTAGTAAGATCCACCCCTCTAGACCACCTCTTGCTATATACATTTAAGCTCAAAGTCCATATATATATGTGTGTGTGTGTGTGTCTCCCATCTCCTAGTGAGGTCAAAAGGAAAACCTTTCACCATTCTAATGGCTCTCACCAGTACTTACCACATGGGCAGAGTTGCATTTGCAACGTTGATTGCAATCTTTGTTGCAGGAGCCAATGCTATTGATATGTTGCTAGAATGGAATGTTACCCTTGACAATACCATCCAATCTGTGTCCCTAAAGCAACCTGTATAATATTTTTACTAATGCTTTCTTTGCATGTGAAAAAAATATGCAAGTGTTATGTGCCCTTTTTACTACGACAATGAGATATAATGGTTGTGTGAATAGGTAATCACCATCAATGGGAAGTTCCTAGGACCCCTAATCAATACTACAACCAACGATTTCATCCATGTAAACGTCTTCAACAACATGGAAGAGCCGCTACTCTTTACATGGTATATATAAACTCATGTTAAGAAATAATGAATTTAATAATTTAACCATTATTCTAACG
Organism: Quercus lobata; assembly: GCF_001633185.2. NCBI lineage: Eukaryota > Viridiplantae > Streptophyta > Magnoliopsida > Fagales > Fagaceae > Quercus > Quercus lobata. Next base: position 53,220,789 of record NC_044911.1, read on the forward strand.
GTGATGTTATTGGTGTAGGAATGGCATACAACAACGGTTGAACTCATGGCACAAACTGCCTAATTCTACCCGGCAAAAACTGGACTTATGTGTTCCAAACCAAGGACCAGATTGGCAACTTCTTCTATTTCCCCTCCATCAACTTCCACAAGGCTGTTGGAGGGTTTGGACCCATACGTGTCTACAATCGTATTGTCATTGCTGTGCCCTTCCCCAAGCTAGAAGCTGAGTTTGATCTTCTTATTGGTGATTGGATATTTGATAGCTATAATGTCTCTGCCTTGAAAATTTTATTCATGGTTATAAATTTTTTTCTTTCTCCGGTTTCTTTAATGCTAACTCTTTTTTTTTTTTTTTGGAACATGAAATTGTGATATAGTTGACTAGGTATAATGGAGGACAAGCAAATGGCGTTTCAGGCTATTCCTAATATCATTTTGATGAATGGAAAAGGCCCTTATGGGCATCCACTCTCAAAATCCTATGAATCTTTCAGTGTCACAAAAGGTGCATGAAAATAGAAAAGAGAAAAGATATGGGTATTTTTGGTTTCCACTTTTTTGGATATGGGTCTTTTTGAATCATTGAATTTGTTACAATTTGATGATATGTGTGACTGTGATTAGTAAACCATCACTTTCATATAGACTCATTGCTTATAATCACACATGTCATGATTATAGTAAAAGTTGTAACACAAAAGTTGTGACATAGAATTGGGCTGGTTAGGTCGGTGGCACAATAAAACCATGTATTGAGTTTCATTTGTATGTCATGGCAGGGAAGACCTATAGGTTCAGGATATTGAATGTGGGGACTGCTTTGAGCTTCAATTTTAGGATTCAAAACCATCAGATGGTGATAGTTGAAACAGAAGGATCGTACACCAATCAGATCACATTGGACTCACTCGACGTTCATGTTGGCCATTCCTACTTTGTTCTTGTCACAACATATCAAAACGAGGTTGATTATTACATTGTGGCAACTCCTAAGCTCAACAATACTGGTTCTAGAAACCTTGATGATGTGGGGGTACTACGATTTCCAATTCCATTACAAATGTTAGTGGGCCTTTGCCAGCTGGGCCTAATCCATTCGATTTGGAGTTTTCAGTGAATCAAGCTAAATCCATTAGGTAATGTACTTTTCATCTATCTTGACCCAAAAGGCTCAAACAAAAAAAAATGTCAGTAAATAGCCAATTGGATAGAACTTAGGGACAATATCTTAGATATTGTTCCTTAGGTTCTTATTTTAAAATTCAGCCATGTGATTATACTTAACTAAAAATATACTTCTATATCATGAGAAAAAAACCACATTGTTGAATTTTAAGAGAGGAACCTAAGGAACGACATTTAAATACTGAACCTAAGTTTTGCTCTAGTCAATTTTGGATCAAAAAGCTAAACAAACATGTGTGTGTCTAATTAAAGAGGTTTTTTTTTTTTTTTTTTTTTTTAGCATCACCACGCTGCTATCTTTCAAATACGTCATGTTGGTTTTGTAGAGGTCAAGAGAATGGAACCCAATTTTCGGAGTTATTTTCTTCTTTACTTTTCTTAGTTAATAATATGCGAGTTTGGGGTTTGAGTGATAATCCAATAGTATCAACATATTTAGTCGAACCCAGCTACTCTCCCTTATTTATCTAGCAAAAGAGGAAAAAGGTGTCTAGATCTGATTAGTATTCTAAATTTTATTTTTCAATTATAACTTTCTTAACATATAGTTTATCTATGTCCATGAAAAAAAAAAAAAAAAAAACTTTCATAATTGCTTTATTTTGACTGTTAAAATACTTAAACTAGTACAGTTTTCCATGTAGCTTAACATTTGGATTTCGGCACTCACAATCTCATATCCCTCATTTTATTCACAAGTAGGTGGAACATGACCGCAGGAGCATCAAGGCCTAACCCACAAGGAACCTTCAAAGTAACAAATGTGACCCTATCAAAAACCTTCATTCTCCAAAATTATGTGGCCGAGATTCAAGGCCGTCCTCGTTATGTTGTCAACAATGTGTCTTATTTGACTCCTAATACCCCGCTGAAACTTGCTGATTACTTAAAGAATGGGTCTCGCGTGTACAACCTTGATCAATTTCCGGTCAAGTCTGTCAATGATAATGCCTCATATGGAATTTCTGTCGTTACTGGGAATCACAAGGGGTGGATAGAGCTTGTTTTTAAGAATCATTTGGATGTCATGGATTCTTGGCATTTCGATGGTTTTGGGTTCTATGTTGTTGGGTAAATGTGATACGTATCATTGGTGAAATTGATCTATTTTATGGTTTAAATTAAATATTACATATATATATATATATATATCATGATTCATGTGTTGGAAAATTATAGTTTTATATATAGAAAATACGTTGGAAACAACTCGTGTCATAATCCTAATATGGTTGACTATGCATTGTGGAGAAAAAATTACACGTCCGAGTGATAAACAACTACATTAGAATTGTGACAAAAAAGTTGTGGTTTTAGAAGAACTCGTTTATATATGTCGTTAACAATCGTACAAACGGTATTTCATTACCTTAATTGTTTGTTTGCATGTTTAGGTTTGGCAATGGAGAATGGACAGAAGAGTCTCGCAAGACTTACAACCTTTTAGATCCTGTTGTTTGATCCTCTGTACAAGTGTACCCGGGAGGATGGAGTGCAGTTTATGCATTCCTAGATAACCCAGGAATGTGGAACTTAAGGTCACAAAACTTGAAAAATTGGTACTTGGGTCAAGAACTCTACCTCAGAGTTCATGATGATGAGCCTAATCCTGCCAAAGAGCGCCCACCACCTCAAAATCTCCTTCAATGAGGTAATTAGTGCATTTTAATAAGCTCATCCTTTGGTTTTTAATATAAACATTATTCCTTATGGTACTTGTTAAATTACCGGTTGTGTCAAAAGTTTAAACTATTGAGATATAGTAAATTTAATCATTTAACTGCATAGTTCTAATAGTACTCTAGCTTAGTCACACTCATCATTATTGTTTCGACAATGATCTCTTTTGTGGTTACCTATTTACAGGTATTTATGATGATCCTCATTCTCTTCCTCCAGCAAGTCCACCATCTCAGGTTGCAGGGTAGACGATATATAGTGATTAGACCCATTCCTATTCAGTCTTGATGCAATAATGCCTATGTATAATCATTGTAACCTTGTAATTGAATCCATCATTTTGTCTGGTACCGATATTCTGCGAAGTTTGATAATAATTTTTAATTTTAACAAAATACTATTCGGTTTCTCGATCATGACAACTATGAGAATGCTATATTTTCTTTACTTCAATTTTACTTCAATTTAGACCGTGCCCGAGAAACTACTTATCATTTATTCATGTGGATTTTCAAGAAGAATAGGTACAAGTTGAAGTTCCTTAATTATGTCTAATTGAAAGATTTTACTGAGCAGTGAACTACTGCAGGGCAAGAGTTCTTAGGCCATTGAATTAAGCTAATGTGATCATCTTATATCATGCTCTATTTAGAAAGGAAACGAATGCTAGGATTTACTTTGAAAACATGGAACTTGTCTTTTTAAGAGATTATTTTTATTTTTGTTTCGGAAGAAACTAATTAGGTCCAATTCAGTCCATTTAGGTAAATTTAGGTCCATTCGTTTCAATTCGGTCCCATTCAGTCCATTTAGGCCCACTTCGGTCAATTCTGTTGGATTTGGTCCACTTTAGTCCCATTCAGTCTATTTTGATCAAGTTCGGTCCATTTTGGAGTAATTGGGCTTTAATTTAATTCTTTTTTGTAGGTTTCCCTTTCAGTTTTTGGATAAAAAATTTATTTATTTTCCTTTAATTTTTGAGTTGAAAAGTATGAAATTTTATTCTATTTGGGCCCATTTCTTTAGTTTTGGGCTAAAAAATACAAACAAAATAGGCATTAGAAATTAGACATATAAGTCCTAAAAAGTAATAAAATGATAAATATTCAAAAAATTCAAGTTTCAATAGTATATGTGTTATACGTATATTTGGAAAGAAAAAAAAACTATAATTCTAAACTCATATAATAATTTAGACTTAATATAACATGTTACATTTGTTCCATGGAAATAGAGTGTATATTTTTTTTTAAAAATAGATATTTTAAAATTAGTCAACTGATTATGGTATATTAAAAAAAAATCATTTTAATAACATATTCTCCATTCATATATAAAAATATTATAATTGTGTAATTTAAATATTTTTATTAAGTTACGTTTTTCATATATAAATATATATATATATATATTGTTGGAGCATTTTAATATTAATTAATTAAAATGGATTTATATTACAACATAAATGTAAAAATGTTGGAGTTAATATAGAAGATAAGGGGTTAGTGGAATATTTAATCCCACATTGAAAAAGAAAGAAACTCTTTTATTCTTTTTAAATGTGGTGATTAATGGGTTAATTTGTATTGATTTAGATATTAAGCTAAATACGTGCATAAGTGAAAGGTGAAGGGGGGAGGTTATCCACCCAATAACTTGTTATAGAATTCATATTTTAAAAATCTCATTGTTAAATTATATATTTTATATGTTCTTAACATTCATGTTAATTGGATGTTATTTACCACTCGATCCATAAACTCATCTTTTATACATTATTTTAAATTACAAAAATTTGAATTTAAACAATTGATTGATGATATAACTATTAATTTTTGATCACCTTGAAATTTTACAAACATGGAGAATATACGAAGATAATATAATTTAACGGTGAATTTGTCAAATTTTGCATCCAATTAAAAAATATTGAATGATGTAATATTACTTAAAATTATACTAGGTATAGTTTGAACCCAGCCCTATATACATGGACAAAATTTAGCTACAAAATTGGTTGTAGCCTAAGGTTACAATTTTACTCAATATTATTAACATTATTATATATTTCAAAAATTTAACCGTTGGATTGCATGTTCGTCGCATCCAATTAAAAAATATTGAATGATGTAACATTACTTAAAGTTATACCAAGTGTAGCTTGAACCCAGCTCTATATATATATGGACAAAGTTTAGCTACAAAATTGGTTATAACCTAAGGTTACAACCTTACTCAATATTATTAACATTACTATATATTTCAAAAATTTAACCGCTGGATTGCATGTTCTTTACGCTCTTAATACACATATCAAATTTTATACCAATCGGATATTATTTACTATATGATCTATAAAATTATATTTTATGCATAATTTTAAACTACAAAAACTTGTAATTTGAACAATTTATTGATGACATAGCTTTTGATCTTTAATTTTCTAGAAATTTTGCAAGCATGAAGGATTTAAGAAGAAAATGTAATCCAATAGTGAATTTGTCAAAATTCACTTTCAATAAAAATATATTGAGTAAGGTTATAGCCTAAGACTATAACCAATTTTGTAGCTAAACTTTGTTCTATATATATTAAAACTTTTTTAACATCATTTTCATCTAGGATTATGTATTAAAAAACATAAGGGAATTTTTTTTTTTTTTGAGAATTAAATACCAGGAGTTTACATAGCATATTAACTTTTTGTTTTTAACCCCCCCCCCCCCCCCAAAAAAAAAAAAAACTTTTTGTTAAGAGCAGAACTTTTTTAATCTCTTTTTCAACTAGGATTATCAGATTATGTATTTTAAAACATAAGAGGATAATTTTATATATATATATATATATATATAGAATTAAATAAGAGGAGTTTACCTAGTTTTAACCTTTTGTAAATCACTCATGTACCCCACATTTTATTTGGTATGTGTTAATTCAATTTAGTTATTCAATCCCTTCTTCAATAAACTGTACTTTTATAACTTTAATCGCTAAAGTCAAAAGCCCATCTGTAGTTTCAGAATTCCGCCTCATTTCTCTTTGTAATGTCATTTATAAAATTGTATCTAAGGTTGCTTCAAATAGGCTCAAAAGAGTCTTTCCCCTTATTATTTTTGACTCACAAAGTGCTTTCCAATCTAATAAATCTATTTCAGATAATATTTTGGTGGCTTTTGAGCAAGGCGTATGACAGGGTGGAGTGGCGTTTTCTGGTGGAAATTATGAGGAAGATGGGGTTTTGTGATAGTTGGCTGAATCTCATCCATGAGTGTATTAGCACAGTGTCCTACTCAATCTTGGTAAATGGGGAACTTAAGGGTGAAATTTTCCCTTCTAGGGGAATTCGCCAAGGGGACCCATTGTCACCATATTTGTTCTTATTATGTTCGGAAGGGTTGAATAGAATGATTCAGAAGGCTGCAAGGGAAGACATTATTAGAGGCTTTTCATTATGCAAAAATGGTCCAAAGATTACTCACTTATTTTTTGCAAATGACAGCTTATTATTTTGCCGTGCAAGGAGGGAAGATTTACAAGCCATCCAAAACATCCTAACTAGCTTTGAGCATGCATCCGGCCAGAAAGTAAACCGTGAGAAGACAACACTTTTCTTTAGTAAAGCTGTGTCCGATGATATGAAGAGAGAAATTATTGATTTTCTAGGGGTTGCAGAAATAAAGGAGTATGAGAAGTACCTTGGGCTGCTTGCTATTGTGGGGAAAAATAAAAAGGCAAGCTTAAATTACTTCAAGGAAAGGGTGTGGGCAAAACTTCAAGGTTGGAAGGAGAAACTAAGCAGGAAGAGAAGTCTTACTAAAGGCAGTGGTTCAAGCGATCCCTACTTTCGCAATGAGTTGCTTTAAATTGCCGGTAGGTTTGTGCAAAGAGATTGAAATGCAAATAAGAAAATTTTGGTGGGGTGAGCGTGGTGGCCAAAGGAAAATCCATTGGAACAGTTGGGAAATTCTGTGTAAATCGAAATCCGAGGGAGGAATGGGATTCAAGGATTTGGTTAGGTTTAATGAAGCTATGTTGGCAAAACAAATTTGGAGATTACAAACTGAGAAGGAGTCCCTATTGTACAAGGTTTTTAGCACCAAGTATTTCTCTTTAGGCTCGGTTTTTGAAGCAAGAAGCTCCGCAGGTTCGTTTGCTTGGCAAAGCTTGCTTAAAGCTAGGCATGTCATTGAAAAAGGAATGTTGTGGAGAGTTGGGGATGGCACACAGATTCGGGTGTTCCATGATAAATAGATTCTTGGATGTTTCCCAACTGGAGCTATATCATGCACACTAGGCTTTGAGGATGATTCCACCGTTTCCTCACTTATTGAACAAACCACAATGGAATGGGAAGGAGAGTTGATTGATCTCAAAATTGCACCATTTATGGCTCAAAAAATAAAAGCCATTCCTCTATGTAGATCAGTGATGAGGGACTGCATAGTGTGGCCGCAAACTAGGGACGGTAACTACTCAGTAAAGACAGGTTATCAGTTGTTGGGAGAGTTAGAAAACAGAGAGGAGGCTTCGAGGTCAAACAGCAACAACTAGAGAAGTTTTTGGAAGGGAATTTGGAAGATGCGGATTCCAAATAAAATAAAAAACTTCTGTTGGTGAGCTTGTACCGAGTCCCTCCCAACTTTGGCGAACTTACATCGGCGCAATGTTGTCACCTCTCCTTTGTGCAACAGTTGTGGTATGAGCGGAGAAACCATATTGCATGCACTATGGGAATGTGACCAAGTTCAGGTTTGCTGGGGTTGTGCTTTTAATAAAGTAAGACAAGCTCAGATGCAATTAGGCTCCTTCAATGATCTGGTGTTCGCCGTAAGACAATATGAGCAAGACCTGGAACTGTTCACGGTGATTGCATGGTTCGTTTGGTGTAGACGAAATAAATGTCACTTCAAGGAGCAATGCTTGCCACCTAAGAAGATATTGGATGCAACAGAATCAGTTTTAAAAGAATTTTAAGACAGACCCGAGACCAGGATAGTGAGACTACAGCCACAGCCATAACGCTGGTCACCAACTGAACCTGGTATATACAAAGCAAATTACGACGGGGCATACTTTGCGGAGGAAGAAGCAGCAGGAATCGATGTCGTAGTGAGGAATGAACTGGGACAGGTGATGGCGTCCTTAGCAGAGAAGTTTGTCATGCCTCAAATTGTGGAAATTCTTGAGGCGATGGCAGCAAGGAGGGCTATGATCTTCATGGAGGAATTGGGATTGCGTAGGGCCATTTTTGAAGGAGATTCGGAAACTGTTGTAAAGGCTTTATCAGGGGATTGCCCAGACCGGTCTAGTATTAGGAACATTGTAAAAGACTGTAAGTCTCTAATGGGTTGTTTTCAAACCTGTTCTTTTTCTCATGTGAGGCGGCAGAGCAACGGAGTAGCTCATGCTTTAGCCAGGGGAGCAAGAAAGTCTTCCCTTTTGTCCGTTTGGATAGAATCTGTTCCACCAGACATTTCCTATTTAGTGTATGTCGATGTAATAACTTAATTTTCTTAATATTTCAATAAAGTGGATTGATACCTTTCTCAAAAAATAAAAAATAAATAAAGAATTTATTCACCTATTTATTTCAGGGCCGGCCTTAGGCCTTCGTTACAAAAACTCTCACACCCTAATTTAAAAAAGAAAAAAAAAACCTCAAATTTCCTGATAGTAATTGATTTTTTTTTTAAATGTTCATACACTAATTTTCTCATATGTAAACTATACACTAATTTTTGAAGTTTCTTTTTGTAAATGTGTCAAATCATTAATGATCAGTGGATTCCAGTTAGCTCAACTGGTAAAGTTTCTGATGGTTGAATAAGAGATCTGGGGTTCAATTTCCGCTTATACCAAAAACCGATTGGTGTCTTGGCCTGATGATAAAGAGTTATCATCAGGAGAAGACACCATAGGTTGAAACTTTCTCAAAAAAAAAAAAAAAAAATCATCAATGATTATTAATTTTCTTTAATATTTTGAGACTTTAATTTTTGTAAACCAATATCCTACATGGTAGATTGTGAACATTAACCACTTGATCTCCCATGTGATCACATACCAAACAATCTTTATCTCTCTCTAAACACCAAAATCAAAATTGAAAATTAGATTACAACTTTATTCAATCATACATTGCCTTATATCCAAACTAGAGTAAATCTTTTTTTTTTTTTTTTTTTTTTAAAATTCTCATTTCTTTTTGTTAAATTTTATACTTGAACTATGATGTTTGATTCCCTATGTTAGGATCTTAGAATGTTGGCATATTCTGTGCCAAAGTTTATTTTATTTTATTTTATATAATTAAACATTCAATTACTTTGTAATTTGTAATTTGTGGGTCTAATTGTAATTCAGTTGAGGTTTTAGAAATTGAAGTTGTATAAGTCATCATTTTCGGTCGAGTGAAATTGGTTGTTGTCTAGCGAAATAGCATGTGATTGGATTTTGAAAAGTGGTTAAGGCAACAAGTTTACGGGACACTTGTGGGAGGTTTGGTCAAGTAAAATTGACGAAACTGGAGAGAATTCAGTTATGAAATATCCTTTTGTTCCAACATTTGCCCATCATATATATACCTCATTTTTCCACGAAATTAAACCTTAATTCCCACTTGAAATGTGAGAGAAAATCCAGCAAATTTAAAAGCCAAACACTTTCAATTTTATCTACCTTATCCCTCTCAAAATAGCCATATAACATAAGAGGAGATTAAGGTCATTATACACATCACTACCTCTAAGTTGTGAGTGTTGATTGAAACTTGGGAATCATTGGAGCGGCCTAGAATTGAATTACCGATGAGACTTGGTGTTGGCAATTGGAGCTCAATACCGAGGAAAACCGACACATCAAAGATACTTTTCTAAAATTCTGATCAACAAAACCTGTTATCAAAAAATTCGTGGAATAAACGTTACTCTTATATAGAATATTATTAAATCACATCATGGTTCGGTAAACTTCTTCTAAAAAAATTTTCATGGGTAACAAAAAAAAAAAAAAAAAAAAAAAAAAAAAAAAACAAAACAAAAAAGCACCTTTGATTTCTTCATTGATGCCAGCTAAAACATTGTGCCGAATAAACTAGGCCTGCAGTCAAAGCAAAAGCCATTTGAATCTTATTTCAAATCTTTGACATTTACTAATTTGACACAACAATAAAGCCAGTGTCCATGGACCAACCGGTAATAAATGATACAGTAACATCTTTTCCAAAACCCCATGAAAAGGGATAGCTGGAATTGGTGGCTTTGTTTTGCTTCTTTGAATCTTTGTTTGTTTGTTTGTTTTTTTTTTTTTTTTTTTTTTTTTTTTTTTTTTTTTTTTTTTTTTTTTTTTTTTTTTCATGCAGATCATTACCATCAATGGAATGTTTCCTGGACCCCTTATCAATGCAACGACCAATGATAACATTCATGTAAACGTGTTCAATGATATGGATGAGTCCCTACTGATAACATGGTATAGCTCTCTCACTCTCTCTTTCTCTGGACTCTTACATAATTGGTTTTCTTTGAATTCAGCCAAAAAAAATATTTCTCTTTTATGAAACAAACCTTGAAAATGAAATTTCAAAAGAATAATAATATTTTTCAGCTATTTTTTATTCAACATAAAACCATATAAATAGAAATTGGAGTAGTTTTAGGATTACAAATTATTGCATAATAACTTTTTTGCCACAATTCTAACATGGCAAACTGTGAGTAGTTAACGGTCACTAAGATCATTTATATATGGATTCACCATTTTTTCTTCATCAATCACACTTTATCACATCACAATTATGACAAGAAGTTATGAAATATTTTATGGTTCTAGAATTTTTCATAAAAGTGTTTATAAGATAAACATAACATTCATCTTCAAAATGAAACACATTCTTATCTACCACAACTAGATAATGTTAATTCAGAACATATAAAAATACGAGATGAGCAGAGAAAATTTAGATATAGATAAATACTATAGTGGTGGTGGAATGGCATACAACAAAGATTGAACTCATGGAACGATGGAGTGTCTGGCACAAATTGCCCAATCCAGCCCTGTAAGAACTGGACTTATGTGTTCCAGACCAAGGACCAGATTGGGAGCTTCTTTTATTTTCCCTCAATCAACTTCCATAAAGCTAGTGGTGGGTTTGGGCCAATTCGAGTTAACAAAAGGGAAGTCATAAAAGTACCATTTCCCAAACCAGAAGCTGAATTTCATCTTCTTATTGGTGATTGGTATCAAAAAAGTTACAAGGTATACTTCCACTTCACCATCTTTTGGGCCTAATCATATTTATTGACACATTATTTTATAAGTTTTTTTTTTAATTTTTTTATAGTAAAATTGATAATAATTTTAATCTCATATTATATGCTATTTAATAAAAGTTGGATCTAAAAGCCATGGTTGTGTCAAATGATTATTTTCTCTTTACAACAAATGGTAAAAAACAAAGTTTTGAGAAATTTAAAATTCTACTCTAACCACAGTTCAGTTTAGGCAAAACTCTATTAGCTAAATTTTAAGAAATATAAAATTTTCCAAGCAAAATTATATTAAAACAAATTTAAAGAATTTCAAAAATTTTTTTTTTTTGAGAAAAAAAGAATTTCAAAATTTTAATTAAATTATTTTTGATTGTCTATCATAATTTTTTATTTTAATATAATAGAATTTACACGTTACATACGATCCTTAGGCCAAGTAGCCCAATGTATGTTTGCATTTCGATAAGTTAATTAGATGAAACTCTGTTAAAATTTCAAATGACTCACTAAATATTTGATAAATTTCTTTTATATATAATTTTTAATTAATACGTGCATTGCAAGCTCATACTACTAATGTTAAATAAAAGCGGTAAAAAAATGTGACAGGATGTCAGGTCCTCGATGAACACCACGGTGATAGCCAATAGGAGCCTCCCAAATATGATGCTTATGAATGGCCCATTTTTGAACCCTTTATCAAAATCCTATGAGTCCTTTACTGTCACACAAGGTACAGAGACAAAATTTCTGACTATCCAATGGGTCATTGAGCCTAACATTTTGGGCCCATTGGGCTATTCAACATAGTTCTAATTTTTTTTTGACAATATTATGGTTTTATATAGGGAAGACATACAGATTTAGGATATCAAATGTGGGTATTGCGTGGAGTTTCAATTTCAGAATTCAGAATCATCGAATGGTGGTGGTTGAAACAGAAGGATCTTACGCAAATCAGATAACTTTGGACTCTCTTGATGTGCATGTTGGCCAGTCCTACTCTGTTCTTGTCACAGCCGATCAGGTCACTGCAGATTATTTCATTGTGGCAAGTCCTAAAATGTCTAATGTCACTGAAATAAGTGGGCTTGTGGGCATTGGTCTGCTACACTATGATAACTCTACTACCCCTTCTACTGGGCCTCTTCCAAGTGGGCCTCACCCATTTGATCTCGAATTCTCCATCAATCAAGCTAAATCCATTAGGTAGCGATCAAAGAATGTTTCTCTACATCTTCTTCTTCCCGATTATGGCTAAGTTTATTTTTAATGAAAGTTCGAGGTTTTCTTTTACAATATATATGCATTCTTATATTGCATACAACAAGTCTAGGGATAAGCTTCTTTTACAATGGTTGGCATGATCAGCTAGGATTAGCATATAAAAAAAATGATATTAGTTGTAAGTCTATGTGAAAGTCATATTATTACAATTGTAACATGCCATCTTAACAAGTTGTGAAAATTGTTATAAAAAAATTGTGTTCTTAAGATTGCTTTTTTGGCATAACTAAGGCCTGTATAATTGAGGAGTTATTATAGGTTACAAGATATGATTTAGGCTCTCTTCTGATGACATTTCCATATATTTAGTGTACCTATTAGAGTTTGCTCTTATAGCCTGGTTAAAACACACATGAACGGACATAGAATGCTTTCTACTTGGCTATTTTTGTAACATTATATTTTTTCCATAAATCTCTAACAATTTCTTGTATTTTTGTTGTTGTTGTTGTGAAGATGGAACATGACAGCAGGTGCTGCAAGGCCTAACCCACAAGGAACTTTCAATGTAACAAATGTGACACTATCTCAGACCTTCATTCTCAGTGCATCAACAGCAGAGATCAATGGTGCACCTCGCTACACAGTTAACAATGTGTCCTATCTGACCCCAGATACCCCGCTAAAACTGGCTGATCAATTTGCCAATGGGTCTGGTGTTTACGTACTCGATGAGTTTTCAACTAATTTTACGAATCCTGAGTCTATGGGAGTTTTTGTTGCAACTGGAAAGCACAGAGGCTGGATAGAACTGGTGTTTAAAAATGATCTAGACGTTATGGATACTTGGCATCTTGATGGTTTCGGATTTTATGTTGTGAGGTAAGCCTCTTCATTACTAATTCCATCATGATTCATGAAGCTTAATTGGATTTTCCCTACCATCAGTTAGCAAAGGCTAAAGGCCACACGGTTTGTCAAAACACAAGGCCATGCTCTTATCTCGTAGGAGTTAGGACCTTAAAACAATAGGTTAAGGCTTCATTCCAATGCACTAGAGTATTGAACAGGTTACGAGAATTAATATGAGATCAATTTTAGATATGTGTTGTGTCCGTATCACGTATGGTGGTTTATTGCATTGGACAAAAGCCAAATCTAAAATAATATTGCTAAATTACGTGATAAATGACGGTTTGTTTAAAGATTTTAAATTATTAGGAAATATGATGAATTAATTATTTAACCATTATTATTCTAACATTACTTAATGTGTTTTGTTAATCTATCTTTAGCTTTGGTAAAGGAAAATGGTCACCTAAATCACGCTCTACTTACAACCTTTCCGACCTTGTTGTTCGTTCAAGCGTTCAGGTCTCTCTCTCTCTCTCTCTCTCTCTCTCTCTCTACAAAATAATAGTTGTAATTTTAACTAGAATCATTTTTCCCCACAAGACATAAGGCTTAGGGGCCTTACAACACAAGGTAATAAATGTAGTGTACATGCATGTTTAGGTATACCCTGGAAGATGGAGTGCAGTTTATGCATATCTTGACAACCCTGGAATGTGGAACTTGAGATCACAACTCTTGAAAAATTGGTACTTGGGCCAAGAACTCTATCTAAGAGTTTATGATGTTGATCCCAACCCTGCCAAGGAGCGTCCACTCCACGAAATCTCCTTCTATGTGGTTAGTGCATGCCCTATTTAATAAGTTATATGACTTGTTTAAATATTTCAATAAATCATGTGATTTATATAGGTGAATAATTTTATAAATCACTACATAGTGGATTAGAGAAGATTCATTCAAACTTATTATGAGAAAAACTTTGTCCTTATTCTCCCTCTAATATATTTGACCTCTCAACTATTAATCATGTTAAGTTAAATCATCCAACTTTCAAATCAATTTCTTCATCGAATTTGTTCTCATTTAAATTTAACAAAATTAACAGATGTAACAAATTGTACATTTGTTAAAAAGTTATTATGAAATGTAAAAAATCTTAAAATCTCTTTATAATAAGTTAACCTTATTTTTATCTTCTTTTTGTTGAAGTTATGTTTCGGTAGCTTATTTTGTTTCTTAATGCTGTTTACAGGAAAGTGCCAACCTTTAGCTCCCCCACCCCAACCCTAACCTCCACCTCCACCTCCATCGTCGGCTAGTGGATTGTCTTCACAAATATCATGGTAATCAAGATTTTGAATCTGTTATGAAATAATTTCAATGTGTTTATTATGTGGTCTTAGCACTGCAAGAATATGCAATTTCTTGTGATTCTAAATAATTTCCCTTTTGATCATTTCACTAATATATCTTTTCGTCTCTTGTTGCTCTTTTTGGTAGGTTTCACAATGCCATGATTATCATTGTGACAGTTCTCTACATTCATCAACAGTAAGAGGTGGTGTTTTCCTTATGCAGGAATGTTCACTGAACTTGTTTATAAAGTGAAATCGTTCATGAACTTTGGAGCTCTATAATTTTTGGAAGTTGCCTTTTGTGAGAATTCTCTTGGAACTGTCCTATAGTTACAAAGGAATTTCTCATTTTATGGGCAGTTTATGGATGAAAGCCAAAAAGAGAAATACCGGTCCCAACACTAGTCAATGTAAAGAATGTATAATCTCATCCAGAATGATAAACCAATTTTCAAATTGTATTCTTGAAAAAGCAATAGAAATTGTAATGTATCAAGTTAAGCTAATACAAATAGCTAGTTTGACAACCATACTACCAACACCCACCTCTAGATCGAAGGGTATAAGTTAAACTCACAAGGAAACAAAAAATTTTAATCGGTTAATAGATTGTAAAAAAAAACAAAGAAAAAAGAAAAAGAAAAAAAGAAGCTAAGTGATTAATATAATTAAAATAAATTATGAAAAAATTATTTTAATTTTCTTGACAGTTGAAACATTTAGTAATAGAATTTTAATAGGAGTACCAGAATTTGGGACTTTGGTAATAAAGTTTTACATATAGAAGTAAACTGTCTTAATTATTTAGATGTATTTATAGTGAACCACATGTCAAAGGCAGTATAATATGAAATAAATCTATATTTATATATATCTAAAAGTAAATGCCACGCTTTAGTTGAGCCACATCATCAACTATATGATTTTTTTTTCCTTCATTTTTTAAACAATATTAATATATAAATAAATAATACAACTTTACACATTCTCTAACTCATTAAATCCAACTCACTATGAACAACCTTACACATTCTTTAACTCATTAAAACCAACTCACTATTAATTTAGCCTTCTTCCAATTCTCAACTCTTCATTTTCCCCTTCAAAACTGTTTCGCTCTTTTGAAGTTCAAACCCTTCAATCACCACTCCTGTGATTAACTATGTTATTTTTAACACTATAAATTTCCAGTTTCTCTCTACTGTTGCTCTCTCTACTTTCAAAGAAGTTGCCAAAGTGGCATCAGATTTGGAAAGTCTTTTTGAGATTTGTTCTTTCCCTTCTTATTTTTTCTTTTCCTCCAATTTCGGTTTTTCCATTGGATTTCTAAAGTTTGTGGATGATATGCTTTTTTGTAGGTTGTCAATAATATGATCACTTTGGGGCAATGGGTGGCTAGGATTGATTTGTAGGTTATGAGAAGGGTTTTTAAGAATTAGAAATCTCTACAACAACTTCTTATTTCATGTTCATGTTGTACAATTTTTATTTTATATTTGTGTTTTACCCGTTCAGTTTGTTTATCTTTAACATTTTAGTTTTCTTACATTTGACATTTGTTTAACTCTATGTAAAAAAAAGAAGAAAAGAAAACCAAAGTTTAATATATTTACCTATGATTGTTTTTAGGATTGTCCCCCAACCCGTATTCCCGACCAACCCGAGAAACTCGCCTGAGCCTGAATCGGAAATAGCCTGAACCGACACTTCGACAGTCGGTGGCGGGTGGCCGCCCTCAAAACCCGACGCCTTCGGGTCGGTTGGCGGGTTTCCTCTCCCAAAACCTGAGCAACCCGACCCAATCATAAACCTAGAAACCTCCGGCGATATTCGAAGGATTTTTAACAAAAACTTACAAAGACCGGCGGTATTGGAGTTCTCCAGCAAAGGTTACTTGAAATCCCATCAGATCCGACGAGATCCGGTGAGATCTAGTCCAAATCCGACGAGATTTGATGCGATCTCGTTGTGATCTAGCCAGATCTTGACGGATCTGGCCAAAATAACATCACCGGCGATACAACCCGAAACCCGATCATTCAACCCAAAACGCTATGAGACCCAAACTGCCAGATCCGACTAGGATTCCAGGTCGTTTTCGGTTTCCGTTTTCACCCACCCGAAAGTTTCGGGTCGAGTCCGAGTTAGGCACAAACCCGACCCGGCCCGACTTGTGGACACCCCTAATTGTTTTGAAACAATAATAGAGTATACGCTGTAATTATACTCCAATTACTGCTTTCATATTTTTGACTCAATGGTTCTTTTTTGTTGTGGAACCTTCCTCAATTTTTGTTTGACTTTGACAAATATTATGTTTAACACACTTTTTCTTATTATGTGCAGCACATAATAATTTGATCTTGCAATCCAATAGATAATAAAAAATTTATCTCAAAAGTTTGGTCACGAGGAAATAGAAAATCTCAAAACATGATTGGGGGTTTAATTTTTATCTAATTTTGATAATGCTAAATGTGGAGTTTGGTTCTTGCAGGGTTTAGGATCATTGACTTAGATACATGAGAGTTTGACAATGAAGGTTTTTTAAGTGGCCAAAGACATTTCTAAGGAACTTTAAGAGAAGAAAGGCAGTTTTTTTTTCTTCAAAACTTCCATTATTATATATAGTATAGATATTGTAGGGATAAGGGGCCCAAGAACATATGTTGGGCCTTGGGCCTTGTTTGAGGACGCTTTGTGGTCTGAATATAGATAAATAGTAATGAGTATGTAAGACTTAGGATCCCATGAGCGAACTACGGGTGAGAAAGTTGAGGAAGGTAAGCCGAGGAGGAGGATCTCCTCGGCTAAGCGAAACATGGGTTAGAAAGAGTGTCTCGTCATCTAGGGTGACCATCTAGGAAATTCTGGTGATAACGTTATACGTCATGAAGGTACAGGACAACTAGGAGGTGAGAAATATCTAAGGGAAAACTACTACCACTGCATTGAATGCTCTGTAGCTAACTCTCTGGCCACATTAATAAGGAAGTGATACTTGAACAATAGTTTTCAGCCTTACAGCTACTCTCTAGAGATTTCAAGAAGGTGCTGATGTGACTCGGATCAACACTAGCAATCTAACCTACACGTGTAAGGCAAAGATGAAGGTGAAGGCATAATATAAAATAGGAAGGAGGCAATGAGAGAAAGGGATTGAGAAATTAAGGGAAAAAACACTGTAGTAATCAAGAATTGAACTTGTAATCTAACTTGAGAGAAATATATATAGGAACTGGTCTTCTCGGACTGTGCCGAGGACAATTTTATTTAGAATAAATCAGTCTATCTTCATTTTCTTGTCATCTGAATCTACTCTACTTGTTGTATGATTCATTAAAGTCTAGTTTTCCAACCCACTCTCTACAAATTCATTGTATTGGGCTTTTCGGGCCTTAGTTCATTTATCTTTTAGGCTGAGGACTCAAATTGCTTACAGATATGTATAGACATTGTTTTTTGTTTTTGTTTCTTCATTGATTTCGTGATTTAGTTATTAAAAAAAAAAAACCCAAAATAATAAAACGTAAATAATAATACTTTTAAAAATAATTCAATTTTTAAGGAGAACAAATTATTTTCAATAATTTTTAGAGAATAAATTATACATTATAGCATATTACAAAATAATTATATATTCCACCGCATTGTATGGGTCTGCGACTAGTTACATTAATATGCATGGCTAAACATGGAGTTCAACTTTCGAGATATGTGATCTATATATATTATTAACAATGTGTAAATTATCATTTTTTAAATTGTTGAATAACTTATATACCATATATGACGAGAGTTTTGTAACTTAATGATATTATCTTAAGTTCTCTCCAGATAAAACTTAGATTTGAATTCTCTTACATAGTGTAAGGGGCACAAAAGAAGCAGAAAAAAACTAAAAGCTCACCCACTTAACCAAATATAAACCTTCAAGTTTTACTCACTACTTCATTCTTATGAAAATAGGAGTACTGATGTACCATTTAGTTGCCATCAAGATTTATATTATGATCATAATTATGTAAATGTCACTAAAAGTTGTGACCATTATTGTGTTTGCAGCACATTAAGTACAATTTATTAGGTTGGCTAGTTTTTTTTTTTTTAAATTGTAAATTTTAATACCAATTATTAATAATTTGTTGCCGTGATCATATGGACTTGGATTTATGCTCCACGGGAGAAGCCATATTCAACATTAGGCACCAATGATAGGAATGGACCGAATGGTATAAAATAACCAAAAAAAAACAAACTAGTAGCAGTAAAGGAGAGTCATCCTCGAGATTTATTGGATAAGTATTAGAAATTTAATGACCTATTGGCCAGGGAGTTGGTATTCTGGATTTTGTTTGTTCTAAAGAAAATGGGAGAAAAGAATGAGATACACGGAATCATGGAACGAGGTGACCACTTGTTTTGTTTGGTATTCCATTTATAGTTTCTAGTAGTTTATTTGCGGGTTTAGCTTACCTTCAGTATTTTATTTTAAAGAAATCTCATTTTGTTTTAATGAGAGACTGTCATATTACTCACTAACTAAATAAAATGTGGAGATTAAAATTCACTACCATTTGTCATTGTATATTTAAAACAAAATGACAAATCTAATTAAAAAAATACTAGAGGTAAGTCACGACCTTTATTTGCTACATATGAGGAAAAAGATATAATCTTTATAGTTTTTATGCTAACTGTATGACCAGAAATTTTTTTTTTTTTTGCTTTTTCTCTCAAATTTTATACATAAAGTTTGAGAGAAAAAGCAAATTTTTTTTTTCCCAAGCAGACGATTAGTCTATTAGCAGTGCATGCCTTGAAAAGATTAATTTGGGGGTGAGCTAGTCAATTTCTTGTTATTGTTTCACTCTCACTTGGGTTTTGAGTTTTGACTCTTTTGTGTGGGAGAGAAGTGACTAGTGAGGGTTGACAAATGGGTGTGGATTTTTTGTGGTGTTACTAAACAGGGGCTAAAGTAATCTAAAATTACGGGAGGGTGGGTTTTTTCTTTTCTTTTCTTTTTAATTAATGGCTTTTTTTAAAAAAAAATTTTGGAAACCTTTTAATGGCTTTCTTTAATTACCCATTTTGATGTTTAATATATTATAATCTTTTATTAATATATTTTGGTATCGACCATTGGCGTTTGGCTATGGCAAAGATAAATGTTCGAAGAATTTATTCCAATTCTTCCCAATAATTTTGGTATGGTGAAAATGAAAGGAAAAGAAAGAAAGCTTAACTCCAGGTTGTTAGAGAATAATAACAGAATAATCTTTGATCAAGTTTCTCGACCTTTTTGACTAGAAATTAATCAATTCTATTTTTTGAGTCTCACCTTTTAAACTTATTATGATTGAATACGTAATAGAATTACCCTTAATTTCACAATATTGTGGTGTATTTAATTTTTTTTTAAAAATTGATAATATTGTGGTGTTATGATCCATATGGGGTTTAGAGAATCAAAAGTTTGAACTTATAGTATTATTCTTTGTCCAAACAGGACAGAAATACTAAAATTGATGGAACTTCCAAAAGGAAAACATGTTCTGGACGTCAACATTAACATGCACGCGTGTCTTAAAATTAAAAAAAAAAAAATCTTAATTGTTATTTTTCATTCAACTTTTCACAATTCCTAAAATTTCGTTTTGTCCCTTTGTCATTTCCACTTTGATTTGCTCAATGTTCATGATGTTTACGGAATCCATTTTCCACTCAATTCCTCTAAAGCTAGTTTCCAAAGAAAAAAAAAAATTTATTTACACGAAAACTGAGTTACTTGATACTCCACGGTGCCTGAATTTCTTACGCAACCAATTACAACCTCAGACGTGCACATTACAAACTCGGAAAGCCTCAAAGACAATTTTTGTACGCCCAATTTCCTGAGTATCACTATACAGTGAACACTATGGAAATAGTTTCTTTGAATTTATTCATTAAGAAATTTTTTTGGAAACTCAATAAGCCACACCATAAATCTATAATGTTCCGTATTTTATTTATTTTTATTTGTGTGTGTGTGACAGTGTGTCTACCACTAGTCTTTTTCCCTTTGATAAATTTGGGTCCAATTTTGCTAGATATTTGTTAGAAGTCGGTAAAAATAAAGGATTTTAAAAAAATGTACATAAACAAATAAGTTAACAGATTGGGTCCAAGTTTACCAGATCAAATTATTTGTTAAAATTGGTATTTTTTTTATTATAAATTGTACATAAACAATTAAGTTAATAGACTCATGAAAAATTTAATTCAAAGGAACACATGAAAGGTGTGTTGGTTTATGACTAATATCCCCATCATTTATTTATTTTTTTTTGGAAGAGC
This sequence comes from Quercus lobata, assembly GCF_001633185.2. NCBI lineage: Eukaryota > Viridiplantae > Streptophyta > Magnoliopsida > Fagales > Fagaceae > Quercus > Quercus lobata. Next base: position 53,241,705 of record NC_044911.1, read on the forward strand.
TTTTATAACGAGGGCATAAATTGGTAGACTCTTGCTCCACGGTGGATGCGAAGGCTTTATATAATTATTGTTGTTAAATAAGAGATCTGAGGTACAATCACTGCCTGCATCAAAAACTAATTGGTATCTTAATCTAATGATCATAAAGAGCAATTATTAAGAGCAGAAGCCTATAGGTTGAAACTATCTTTAAAAAAAAAAAAAAAAGAGTTTGGCTTACATTCAATACTTTTTTTAACTAGACTTATTATTTTGTTTTAAATAACAATGGCAAATGGTACGTAGTGAGTCTTAATCTCCACATTTTATTTAGTTAGTGGGTGATGTGATAATTTCTCATTTATACAAAAGTAGATTCCACTTAAAAAAGTATTGGAGGTAAGCCAAACCCAAAAAAAATCTAATACTTTCGTAATTTACCAAATTGAATATTTGTTCATAATCTTTTAGCTTTAGAAATTCAAGCCACACCATAAATCTATAATGTTCCGTATTTAATTAATTAATTAATTAATTTTTATTTTTGTCTGTGTCTACCACTAATCTTTTTCCCTTTGATAAATTTGGGTCCAATTTTGCTAGATCAAATTATTTGTTAAAATTGGTAATTTTTTTTTAATTGTACATAAACAATTAAGTTAATAGACTCATGAAAAATTTAATTCAAAGGAACACATGAAAGGTGTGTTGGTTTATGACTGATATCCCCATCATTTTTTTTTTTTTTGAAGAACTTTTATAACAAGGGCATAAATTAGTAGGCTCTTGCTCCATAGTGGATGTGAAGGCCTTACGTAATTATTGTAGTTAAATAAGAGATCTGAGGTACAATCACTGCCTACACCAAAAACTAATTGGTATCTTAGTCTGATGATCATAAAGAGCAATTATTAGGAGCAGAAGCCTATAAGTTGAAACTATCTTTAAAAAAAAAAAGATTTGACTTACATTCAATACTTTTTTTAACTAGACTTCTCATTTTGTTTTAAATAACAATGGCAAGTGGTACGTAATGAGTTTTAATCTCCACATTTTATTTAGTTAGTAGGTGATGTGGCAATTTCTCATTTATACAAAAGTAGATTCCACTTAAAAAAGTATTGGAGGCAAGCCAAATCTAAAAAAAATCTAATACTTTCGTAATTTACCAAATTGAATATTTATTCATAATCTTTTAGCTTCATAAATTCAAGCCACACATAGTTGTTGACTGTTGAACTCAATCAGGCTTATTGAAATGAAACTATCTGAATTGGTGAATCCCTCACAGATTACCACATATATTAAATATTAAACGAAAAGAAGAAGAATTATTAAAAAAAAAAAAAAAAAGCATATGTAGCCCAAGAAAATCACCAAAATATAACTACCTAATTTGGCACTTTCATCTGTAACTTCACAAGTTGCTTATCTTTTATTTGGCTCAAAGAATTGACCAAACTCCCAATTTAGCACACTGCTCAACTTGGCACCGTTAATAGCAATCTCAGTCACAAGTTGCTTCTCTCTCTCTCTCTCTCTCTCTCTCTCTCTCTCTCTCTCTCTCTCTCTCTTTGTGAGGTAGAAATACACCTACTCTTAGTTTAAAAACAGCTAATTGATGTTTAACAATGCCACAAAAGTAGGACGAGGTTTTGGTACAAGGTTATCTCTCTCTACTTAATATCCTACCTTGAATGGTATTATCCCTTATTTTGTGCTAACATGTACTCACTCAAACTAATTTTATTAGTACAAATTAAGTAAATCTGTAACTTATTACATGTGAACCGTTGGCTGTCTTTTTTAAACTAATTATCCTACTTTAGTTATACATATATATCTAGTGGTCAACCACAATTAAGCAATAATAATAAATTCACTAATTGAGATCTAGTAACTAAATTCCAAAAAAAATTTCTAATCATGGGTTTAATTTGTTTAACTAGTAAATTATTTTTTTTTTTCCCTTCTTAAGAAAAAAAGAAAAAAAAAGGTAGCATTGGCGCAAATCATATTTAATCAATTAAAGAAGAAACTTGTGATCGGATTTACTAAATTAAGATTTGATGAGACCAAACTTCACATGCCCCAAGTTGAGAAGTTGAATTAAAGTAGTGTATCAGAAGATTCAGAACCTATTGGAGCATTGTAAAGGCTTGTGGGTCATGGAGTACTGGACGAAAGCTAATGTTGCTTAGGTGTAATGTGTAGGCTGTTAACTAACAGAGAGGTGGACCAAGCAAAGAAAAGAACAAAAATGGCTAATTAAGAACATTATTTTAATGCCACTTTGTTATTGAAAAAGGAGAAAAAGGACAAGAGGTGGATTCATGTGGGAATTGCAGTTACTTACTGGCTTTCTATACTTTTATTCTATTCTTGTCACTGGCTATAATATATGTGTGTGTGAGAGAGAGAGAGAGAGAGGCTTTCTTTGTAAACAAAATAATGAAACCTAAACCACGCTTTTGGTTGTGGTGGTGAGTGGTGACAACCAAAGCCAAACACCCATAGTTCTCTCTCTCTCTTTCTCTCTCTCTCTCTCTCTCTCAAAGTGTTTATCACATTCCCTCCCACTGAAAAGAACAAAAACCAATCAAAAAGAAGATGAAAAGGACTCTATATCATGCACTTTTCATGAATTACAACATGCCTTTAAGAACACAACACAACTTGCTTTAACAAAGAATTTTAAGTCCATATATATGAAGGAAATAAAAATAAAAATAATTGAAAGAATCTTATAGTTTTTGAATGGTAAAATATATATAAACAAAAAAACAAATTACCGTATATAATTCTCCTCAAATGAGCTTGAGAAATCGTGCAAGATAAACAAATTGAAAATAAACAAATAAAAAAATTTCTGACCCTTTTGTTTAGTAATGACAGTCCACCAAAGTTGGGGCGGAGAAAACAAGACTAGTTGATTGTTGTTGCTGTTGTTTCTGTTGTTGCTGTTGCTGTTGTTGCTTCGGTGCAAATGGGAATTTCTGTTCAACTCCATGAACATGATCATGATCATCTTCTGGGGCAGGAAGGTTGAGATCCAAATCCAATGAAAGCATGTGTGTTGGCTTCTTGTTTGGTGGTTGTTCCTGATGATATTGATCAGATTCCAAAGCTATTGGAGCTGTCAAAGACAAACTAGTACTACTACTTGTCCCCATAGGTGAACGGTGCCGTCTCATGTGACCACCTAAGGCCTGTCCGGACGTGAATTCCGCACCACAAACCGAACACTCATGAACCTTATTATTATTATTTGACCTGTTAATATTGTTATTATTGCTATACAAACCTCTAGAACTATTACTCAATTGTAGAGAAAGAGATGAAGAGAAATGATCATTATTATTCTTCTTGATGATCACTTGTTGTTGTTGTTGTGCTTCCTCAATACTATCATCCTCCGAAGACAATAAAAATTGCTTCTTTTCTTCTGCTGCTGCTGCCAAGGCCTTAGTCTTCTTGTGACTTGCCCTATGCCCACCGAGCGCTTGGAATGATTGGAATGTCCGGTTACATGTCTTGCACTCGTAAATATAACATCCAGCCTTATTACTCGTGTCTGTACCCGTACCCGTACCCGTACCCGTACTCGTGCCTATGCCTGTGCCGGTGCCTGGACCTATTCCCGTGCCTGCCGCCTCTCTTCGACTATTAAGCTTATAAGCAGAAGCAGAAGCAGCAGCAGCAGCAACATCTTCTTCAACTTGTTTGAGGGACTCACCGCGGCCGCGAACGGATTGTCCTTTAGCTAGAAGGATTAGGCAATTGGCCATGTCCTCTTCTTCCTCAGTGCTATCTTGTAATTCAGTTGAAGTAGTGGCAGGAGGTGACCAATTGATAATATTGTTGGTATTGAGGATATCAACATTGTAACAATCGCCGCCAGTAGTAGTGCCGCCGCTGCCGCCACCACCGCTACCACCACCAGTAATATCATCTCCACTTGTAGTAGTGATCATGGCAAAAGGGATGGGGGATTGAGGCCTTTGGCGTTTGGTGCGCTTGCCTTTGACGATGTGGGTTTGATCTCTAGACCCCATCATGACTTCTTCTTGAGCTTCCATCTGTTCCTCCTCCAATACCCCAAACAAAAAAAGAGAGCTTTTGTGAGAAAAGGTTGGAGGGTATGAAAAAAGCAAGGGAAGGAGAGTGGGGTAGTGAATTTATATATAGAGAGAAAGGGATATATAAATATTATGGATACCCAATAGAACAGTGAGTGTGAATTAGTCTGCCAATGATTCTTTGGTTGGGTTTTTTTAACCCCCGAAGTTACACATATTAGCCTAGTTTGGATGGAATTGGGAAGTTATGGGATTTTTAGTGAAGCACAGAGAGAGAGAGAGAGAGAGAGAGAGAGAGTTAATTGGCAAAATAAGAGATTGTATTTAGGCAAAATTAAACAAAGGGTGGAAACTAAAAAAAAACAAAATTTGTAACCGAAAATAGGCAAAATTAGAGGGATGGAAAAGAATGGTAAAGGTTGTTAAGCGTATTGAAGTCCGTTTCACACTCTCTTTCTCACACTTTGCCAACGCACTCTTCTCCAATTGAAAACTAATCCCACCACCAAGGCTTAGTTGCACGAAATAAGCGTGCTACCCCCCCTAATTTTTGCCTATTTTAAATATATATTTATCCAAACCTCACGCGCAAATACCGTCCCACGTCTTAGCACAAGCACATTCCAGAGGCTGGCAGTATATTACTCACTGTTTTTCACCATCTAGATTTTAATATGAGACTCGGAAAATGTTAAGTTCATCGTATTTTTATAACACTCTTATAACAAATTTTACGTGGTAAGTTGTTATTTGTTGTTATTGGTAGGCAAAAACGTAATTTCAGTAGTAAAATTATATTAAAAACCTGTAATAATTTACTACTTAAGATTTGTTATGAAAATATTGTGAAAATAGTACTTCTCATAAGACTCAAGTTTATTTCCAAATTGTAATATGATTTATAGTTGAGATTCAAGGATTTGGCCATATCTTTTGAAGTTGATTGAATTCAAGCGTAAAAGGGTCTAATTTTTTAGTGCCAGCCTAGTAACAAGAAGGAATACTCCTTTTTCTTTTTTTTCTTTTTTTTCCTGGTTATATTAAAGCTATTTTCCAATTCATGAAATATAATATATTTATTCTTTAATTAATGTTTCACAGAGCTTGGGACTTGAAGCCCACACAAACACACAGTACATGAGAGATCTCTATATTTGGGTTGGGACCTGAGAGAAAAAAGGGGAAAGCATGTTACATTATAGTGATGGTTTTGAAGGCGCCTATGGATCAGTAACAGTGCTATGTAGACTTTCAATTTAGTTACTTCACACACGTTTTGTTGAAGAAGAAAAAAAATACTAGTAGAAACTAGAAAGCAAATTACAGGCAGATTTAGGAGCAAATTACGTGTGCGATCCACCTCTATGCGAGAGAGAAGAGATATTTGCACCAGATGCATTGAATACCGCTTCTAAATTTAGATGTGTACGTACTATTTTGGAAATAAAGAGAGAGAGATTTGGGATAAGGGTGGGTGTGTGTGTGTAGGGTAACAAGCAAAGCAAAACCCATTACTTTGCCTCAACGATTGTGCATGAGATGATTGGAGTGCAAGCCTGGAACCCACGGAATCTGCGGTGCTCCCTCCACTTTCTTTCCCTTTCTTTTTAATTTCTCACTTCTCTTAATATGTTATGTTTGCCCTCATGCTTGCATTACCAACCATTGCATCAAATTCTTGTGTGCCCTCTTTCTATTTTTCTAGCTAACACTCACCCATAATAAGCTATGCCAAGTTAATAATAACAAGAGAAACACTCTCAAATCCACTATTGTTTTACACTTCTATTGTGTCAAAAGTTAACACTCACCCAAAATAAGCTAAAAGCCAAGTTAATAATAACAAGAAAAACACTCTCAAATCCACCATCCAATGATGTTTTACACTTCTATTTGTATCCAATAGTGAGAAAAAAAAAAGTCTAAGAATACAACATTTCTCGTAATTGTTTATATGTAACTGGTGCATGATAAAAATGGTGTTAGTGATAGATCTAAGTGAAATTGATATTTAAATTACAACAAATTATATCATGTTGTGAAAAAAATTTGTATTTCTTATTTTACTTATTTGGAAATGGTTATTAGACTCAAATTACATTTCCTTATTATTGATATGTAATCTTCAGAGTTGAAACTTTTTCTACTTTTCGGATATTCATTAATCTTGCTTTTTGATAAGGGTCTTTCTAGCTAGTTTCATCACAATCCAAGTGACTGCAAGAAAATTTAAGATCGAAAAGAGGAGGGGTCCTTTACAAGTAAAAAGTGAGGAGGAGTATTGTGGCTTTTTTTCACTTTTTTGTTGCTTGAAGGGTTTCTTGTTGAGTCTGTGCAAACTAAACTCTGTTGCATGTAATATTCATATCGAAGTGTGTACTCTAGCTTTCTTTTACTTCTTCTGTAAACAATAAGCTTCACAAAATATATGAACACAGAATTTCTTTAAAAAAAAATTGTATCTTTGTGATTGTTACATAATGCATTATTATGTCATGCATACTCCTTTCTAATCAATCAGTTCATGTGTTAGTGACCCACCCATCCATCTAGTTTTCATTAATTATTGTGTCACCTCTTGAATAACCAAATGACTACTTGATTTATAAAATAATCTGGGGCATAGTTTATGCTCAAAGCCAATCATAGAGGTTCATTAATTTGATTGGATCGGATGATATGGATAGACACCAAGTGTATTGATTGAAATTCCACATTTGTGAGAATCTGGCTTTAGTGAAATGAACACAATGTTGAAACTTGAAAATAACTAGCCCATACTACAATTCCTTAGCAAAGTAAAAAACTATAACATATTTAATGTGAGTTCAAAGAAATTAAAAGCAAAAGCCACGAAAAGTCTAGGCTCTTTCAAGTACTGAGGCTTAAAGATGGTAACCAAAGTTTATTATTCTCCACATTTATTTGAAATAAACACTTTGTGCTATAATAAAACCAATATTTATTATATAGAGTTGGCTAGAAGCCATAACAAAGTCCATGGTTGGCACGTACAAAAGTCCGATTTTGATACATATATATAATAAAACTGAGGGATATTTTAAGAAAGGTTAAAAGCATGCTATAAATCAACATCATAGCGTAAGACTTCTGAAATCTTACTATAATAAGCAAAGCATACCGAAAGTTAAAAGCTATTCGGGGATAAAAAATGCATACCTAAAAGTTGAGCCATAATAAGCATTAAGCAAGTAATAATATTTGAAAAAGGGAAATGCCAAAATTGTCCTTAAAATTTGATATAATTGACAATTTGGTCAATAAACTTTCGATTTGAACAATTAACCCATTGCAAATTAAGTTTGTAACAAATTACGCACTCTGTTAGTATTTATCTTAAAAATTAACAGATTTTTTTTGGAAGAAGAAAGCTATAATATTGTTACTAAGGAATAACCAAATCAACTAATATTACAGCGTTAAGATGTAGATGACTATCATCCATCCACATCGAAAAACTACTGACATGTCTAACAATGTGATGAGCAGTAGAGTTACCCGATCATTAACAGATTTAATCACATGTTCATAATAAAAATGATACATTATAGATGATATGGAAAAACTATATATACATCATGCTCTTAAAGAAAAATACTAATAAAAGTATAATTTGTTAATTACAAAACTAGAGTGTAGGGTTTTTTTTTTTGGGAAAAATTTAGAGAATAAATTGTTCAAATCAAGGGAATAACACTCCGTTTGTTTCGATGAAAACCTTTGTATAAATATAATTTTCTGTATTTTCAAGTGTTTTGTAGTATCAGAAAAAATGAGTAAAAATGAAAATTATCTTTGGTCAACAAATTAAATATGGTTTATATTTAGAGATTAAGTATGGCTTTTATCTTTGGAAAACAACTCTATCTCACAAAAAAATATTTTATATCAAATGATACCACGTCATCCGTATCAAAATTCAATAAACAATAGACATATGTGCAAAAATAATTATCCACTAACACATGTCTTTCATTTGTTAGTGAGGTAGTTATTTTTTACAGACATGTTTTATACTTATTGGATTTTGATACCGCTGACATGGTATCATTAGATATCAAATACTTTCTCCTATCTCATAGCAAGCTAATTAATGAAAGTTAGGAAAAAAAATTTCAACTCATTTAAGATTATTACTAAACATAGGAAGATGAGATAGTTTTATAGAAAATATTTTTTTGAACAATGACTCATTTTCTAGAAAATATTATCACCAAAATAAATAGTGTAAAAATCAAATGATAGTCACATTAAAGTTTAAGGGTGATATGTGTAAAAAGCCATAATAAGTTATAATTTTGGATACAACACACTTGTAAATTAATTAATTTTTGTTTGAGATAATTTAGGATATTTATCTTCCAAGGAAAATTTCTTTTTCTTCCTTTCCAAGGAGATGACAAATTGTTGATGTACATGCTAGTTAATAGCCTGTGCCTTGCACAATTTTGGTCATAAAGATATATAATATATTATTTTTATTGAGAAATACTAAAAATGATAATATCATGTGACAATGTTGAGTAAGATATCATCACTTAGTGCAATCATGATTTTTATAACCTAATTTTCATCATTAAAAAAATGATAATATCATAAGATAATGTTAAGAATTAATTTTCTATTTTGAGTGTCAATAATAAAAAAGAAAAAAAAACTTTATTATATTAATGACTTATTTTTTAGAAAACATTATCATTGAAATAAATAGAGTGTAAAAATAAAATGATAGTCACATTAAAGTTTAAGGATGATATGTGTAAAAAGCCATAATAAGTTATAATTTTGGATATAACACACTTGTAAATTAATTTGTTTTTGTTTGAGAGAATTTATGATTATCTTTAATTACTTTTTGTTCGAGATAATTTATGATATTTATCTTTTAAGGAAAATATTTTTTTCTTCCTGTAGGGTCACGTTTCGGGGCCCAAGCCCAATAGGTATGGGGTTCTGGCCCAAGGAGCCCTGGACAATGAATTTGTAGAGAGCGGGTTGCAGAACTAGGCCCAAACAAAGTGAGTGTTAGTTAACTTTGGGCCATGCAACAATTGAACATAAGAAAATCTCCTTCATGTCCATTGGATATTCGGTCCGAGGAGACGTATGGGGTGCACCTCTGTTCCTGATCAAAGGCTATGGTCTTTCTTTCCTTCTTCTGTTCTAAGTCCTTCCTTTTTTCGAGTCCCCTTCTTCATAGGGAGTCCACTCTCTTATATAGCCCCCTTGAAGTCATCAGAACCTTACACTTGTTGATTATCTGGACCTTCACTTAAGTGCCCGTCCCATCAGACATCTCCCCCATCTTTCTGTGAGTTGTAGTGGCCAAAGTAACACTGTTCGCCAGTCCTCTCCACATTAATGCGGCCAGAAAGGTAGCTGTCATGCATTTAATGTGGCAGCTGTAGTCTTTCCCTTGACGTCTTATACTCTCTTCCCTCTCACAGGCTTGTGAGACTCATCCCTGCCACTAATACTCGTTGGAGTGATTCTTTATTATTGGTAGGGTGCATGTTTGAGCCATACTTGGTACGTCCGAGGAGACATTTCTCCTCGGACAGCCTTTTAAACAAGTTTGGGCTCATAAGAATTGGGTCGGGAGCCTTTTTGCCGCCTACACCTTCTCCTCGGGTGTGGTCGAATTCCATATGGGGCCCAAGGCCCTTTGTTTGATCTGGAGACTTTACCCCTACACTTCCTTTCCAAGGAGATGACAAATTGTTGATGTACATGCTAGTTAATGGCCGTGACTTGCACAGTTTTGGTCATAGAAATATATAATATATTAATTTTATTGAAAAATAATAACAATGATAATATCATGTGACAATGTTGAATAAGATATCATCACTTAGTGCAACCACAATTTCTATGACCCAATTTTCATCACTAAAAAAATGATAATATCACAAGACAATATCAATACCCTTAGAGCATTCGTTAAATTTTCCCTTGATAATTTTATATTTTAAGAGTCATGAATTGAAAAAAAAAATCCATTATATTAACATTTTTTATAGCTTTATATATATATATATATATATAGATAATATAGACAGAAGACATAGATGATGAAGTAATGAACACAAAACATGATCCCGAGGCATTAATAGTAAAATTATTATTAAAAACAGTAAATGTGGCAATTGAGTAGGATATTTACTTGGCATAACTACACTTTCTAGGATAAAACTTATAGAATAAATGATTTAAGTGATAAAACTTCTAGAGTAAATGATTTTATTTTATTTTATTTTTTTTGAGAAGGTCTAGAGTAAATGATTTGAGTGTACCAATGTTCATCCTACTGCACATCAACACTGTATAATCAATTAATCATGCAAACAGCAACTTGATAGTAAAGTCTTTAATATAGTGATCATCTCGTCAAACACAGTTTTGTAGGCATAGCAAACTTAGCTATGACTGGGTGTGAGTCAAATTTGTGCTCTATGTTCCAGCTTGGGCGCCTCTATTAATAGGGCTTGATGTGGCGGAGCTTATTTGACTAAAAGAGTTAGCAAACTTAATTTTGCTGAATTTAGGAATCCTTAATTCGGTCAACTTAGCTTAAGCACTATTACACATTATCAACTATACTTTACTTTACCAACAAGTTGATAATAACATATTATTATGCTTAACCAACTAATCCGTACAATCTTTTTTTTGCCACTAACATATATTATATGTATGTCATCGATTTAATCCAACTTCAAAAAAAATCTCAATCTCTTTTCTTTCCCAAGGATTAGATTACTCAAGTTGATCACATTTCCTCTTTTTAGGTTAGGAAAGGGGATTTTGACTCAGAAAGCTAATCCAAATATAAATCCAACATTATTTTCGGTTGTCAAAACTTCACTAAAAAAATTTACCAATAATAGTTCAAACTATGTTACTTAAACAAGCTAATGTTTTCCTCTCGTGTGTTCTTTCCATACTAATTCATGTAGAAATTTCCTCTTTTTAAGTTAGGGGAGGAAATTCTGACTCAGAAAGCTAATCCGAGTATAAATCTAACGATTCCTTTCTCTTTCTATTTTTTCTTTTTATTTGGGTTGTCAAAACTTATTTTTACCAATAATAGTTCAAACTACGTTACTTAAACTAGCTAATGTTTTCCTCCTATTATAGTTCATCTCATGTGTTAATTCTTCCCACAATAATTCTTGTAGAAATTAATTTCCACCTACTTAATTATAATAATTACCATAATATGCAAATATTGACTCTCCCTATAACAAAATCAATGGCATTATACATGCATTATTGGTAGTTACTTGTATATAATATATATTTGATGGTGATGAGTCAAACGATAATGAGTGGGTTGAGGAGAGCAAGTTCTTGGCGTGAAGAATTACTATAATTATTGGCGGCTTGGTTGTGTGCTGCACGTTAGAGGCAAAACCAACCCATAAAAATTGGAAAGTAGGAATTAGAGGAAGCAAAGGATCCTCTTTGTTATAGGGTTCCTCTCCCCTATTTCTTTCTAATCTAACCTTCTAGTCTAGGATATCTCTCTCTCCTAAGCACAAGACAAGCATATCTTAAAATATAAATATATTTTGCTTTTATATAAAAGTGTATATAGCAAGCTTCAAAGAAATTTCTAGTAGCAACTATGCCAGTGGATATAACCGACTTTTCAATTATTTTATAGTTTATACTAGTATTATACTATTTTTACTTAACACGACATCTATGAGTGATAGAGAGAGAGAGAGAGAGAGAGATTTAGTAGCTTCTGAGCCACTCAAATGACATGTTTGTTGCAACTAAGCAAACCCAAAAACCAAAAATTAATTAATTAACCTTAAAATAGAATGTGAGTAAACGAATCAATCAAATTATATATGCTCCATTCTTGTAGTCAACGTTTTATAACATTCACTACAAAGGTTTTTAATTTAAGGTGATTGTGTATTTGGAAATTGAAATAATAAAAAAAAAATGGCAAATCAGAATGAGGTGAATGTAAATCTTTAATGGGTCATTCATCCAAACCCAAAGAAGAAAAAAAAATTAAAGATTTGGAGGATTACCAATTTGGGGGAGGTTTATCTTTTTGCTTGGTTCTTTTACTTTGATCTTTACTCATTTCTTTTTACTTCTGAGGAAATAAAAAAATAAATAATAAAAGACAGTCTCATATAAAGTGGGATCGAATGGCTATGTTTTATTTTTTTAGATATGAGCACCATTTTCCATGCATTAATTGAACCATATAAATCTAAGGCCAAATTAGTTATAGAACAAACAAATGTTTTGTCCAAGAGTCAAGACTCACAGGCTTTGATGACACACTAATGGAGTGGAGTGGAGATGGGAGTCTATACTCTATACTCTCTATACTCTAAAAGTCTTCCTTTTTAAGCAATTTGTCTACTATCAATTGTATAAAAGATTGAACAATTGAATAAATGCTTGCAAATTTTCGTTGAAATAATTGTGCAGTCGAGTCACATCTTACGTAAGCTGACTTGCTAGTGAAATCAATAAAGAATGCACGTTTAGTAATAAGAATTATAATTATTTGAAAATCAATCAATTTAATAGCTCGGGGGAGGAAGAAAAAATAATAATAATAATAATAAAACTAATCTATAACAGTCGATCGGCAGCTAAAAACGACTTAAAATGAGCTGACTTGCGAGGTTTTTTTTTTTTTTTTTTTTTTTTTTTTTTTTTTTTTTTTTTTGAGATGGTTACAAACTTATTTATGTTTTTTTTTTTTTTTGAGAAAACTTATTTATGTATTTGTAATTTTATACTTTCCCATTTATTAGTAATCTGTGTTAAAAATTACTTTTCCTCAATGTTTCTGAGTATATTTAATATATATTGTGGGGGTAAAAGTTCATCAGTCAACAGTGGGCCTTGGCACCCATGCGTGGCCCAACCATGACAAGAGGTGAGGACATGGTCAGAGGACTTCCAGCCCAACCCTGTTGGGTCGGGCCGGGCCTGTCTAAGAGGCGTCCGAGGAGGAATGTCTCCTCGGGCGCATCAAATGGGAATCCAACGCACACCCTTCACATATTGGGAAATCGTCCCAAATCGAAGGAAAATGCTGGACGCACAGGGGGGCAACCACAACTGCCGCATTAAATGCAAGGAAGCTATATTTCCAGCCGCATTAATGTGGAGAGGACAGGAGAATAGTATTATCTTGGCCAGTGCAACTCACAGAAAAGGAGGATGATGTCCTATGGGACAGACACTCAAGTAGAGGCCTAGATGATCAACAAGTGTAGGGCCATTATCATTCGAAGGATGCTATATAAGAGAAGAAAACCCTCATGATCAGGGGATCGGAAGCTGGAAAAGCAAAAAGTAAGGAAAAGAGAGAGAAAAGGAGAGAAGTTCTGTAAGAAAAGCCTAAGTTGTTGTTCCATGAACTGTTATCCTAGGAGGCTTAATAAAACGTTCCCGCGTTTAAATGGTTGCATGGCTTGCTAACAATTACGTGCACTTTGTCTTGACCTAGTTCTTCGACCCACTCTCTACAAATTCATTGTTGAGGGTCTTTTGGGCCAGAATCGCCTACTCACTGGGCCTGGGCCCCAAAATCCGCCCTTACAATTGGCGCCGTCTGTGGGAAGAATTTGCGTCTCGACAAGTGAACAGTAAGAAATGGAAAGATCAGGCCCGCGCCAAACCGGACATGCAGATTCTCAATGGCAGGACAATTTTTTAAATGTCGAACGAGGGAACGACCAAGATAACCAACGAGAGGGAAGCGTGAACACCTCTCATACGAGTAAAGGTCGTTCAAAGGGGAAGGATCATGCATCCCGTGAGAAAGACGATCAAAGGGCTTTACGAAAAGAGATTGACGACTTGAAGAAAAAGCTGCACCGAGCACAGCAGAAACATCCTTTACCCTCCTCGGGCTCTAGCAGTGGCGAGGATAATGAATACCGGCGAAGATCAAGAACCCCTCCGAGCGAGACCTTTTCCTACGAGGAAGAGAGACCTCGTAAACGCAGCCACAAGAGCCCATCTTACCAAGGCCTGGCCAACGATGCCATGAGTAAGGCCCTGGATCGCATCTCCCAGTCGCCGTTTACACGTAGAATAGAGAGGGCAGTGCTTCCTCGGTGGTTCCATCAACCGACATTTGCCATATACAATGGTCGGTCCGACCCAGTGGAGCATATGAGCCAATTCAATCAAAGGATGGCCGTCCACACCAGGGATGAGGCGTTAATGTGTAGGATATTCCCCTCTAGTTTGGGACCCATGGCGATGAGATGGTTCGATTCCCTCCAGCCGAATTCCATAGATTCCTTTAAGCAGCTGACGCAGGCTTTTGGTTCCCATTTTATCACCAGCACTAGAGTCCCTCGGCCCCTCAATTCCCTCCTATCCCTGTCCATGCGGGAAGGAGAGACGCTGAAGGCCTACTCGGATAGATACTGGGAAATATACAACGAGATCGAAGGGAAAAATGAGGATGTCGCCATCAGCGCGTTCAAAAAGGGCTTGCCGACAGAGCATGGCTTAAGAAAGTCCCTCACTGGAAAGCCAGTCACCAGCGTGCGCTAGCTCATGGACCGAATTGACAAGTACAAAAGGGTCGAGGAGGATCAGCAGATGGGGAAGGGTAAAGCGAAGGTCGTCCCTCAGGAGATGAGGGACTTCAGGTCGGAACGGTTTAACAACAGTAACAGGCCGAGAAGGGACTATATAGAGTAATCTGGATCTACTGGGGCTCAGACAGTCCATGCTGTGTTCCGAGAACCTCTCCACAAAATCCTAGAGAAGGTGAAGTATGAGCCTTTCTTTCAGTGGCCGAACAAGATGGCTGGCGATCCTTTGAAGCGTAATCAGAACCTATATTGCACATACCATCAGGAACCCGGTCACACTACTGATGATTGCAGGAACCTGAAGAACTATTTAGACAGGCTCGTCCGAGAAGGGAAGCTGAGACATCTGTTGCATCGCTCGGAAGGATGGCAGGAGCCATCAAACAATGAAACCAGACAAAGTGCGTTAAGGCCACCCATTGGCACAATTAATGTCATTCTTGCCGCACCTGGAAGGACAGGCCCTGTCCCCTTCAGGGTAATGTCAGTGAGCAACCTCCCGACTAAGCCAGATGACAGGGAACCCAAGAGGATTAGAGTGAGCGCCACGCCATTGATTGGGTTCACGAAGGAAGACAAACAAGGGACTATCCAACCCCATGATGATGCCTTGGTCGTGACGCTCAGGATAGGAGGTTACGACGTCAAAAGGGTGTTAGTTGATCAGGGCAGCGCGGTGGAGATAATGTACCCTAATTTGTATAAGGGAATGAACTTGAAGCAGGAAGACCTGTTACCATACGATTCCCCCCTGCTTAGCTTTGAAGGAAAGGTAGTCATCCCGAAAGGCATGATTAGGTTGCCTGTGCAAACAGACTCGGAGGTGGTAGAAGTAAACTTCATTGTCGTAGATGCATATTCCCCTTACAAAGCCATCGTGGCCCGGCCGTGGCTTCATACCCTAGGGGCTGTGTCATCAACCTTGCACCAAAAGGTGAAGTATCCATCGGGAGGTCGAATCAAAGAGATAATAGGGAACCAGGGAGTTGCTAGGCAATGCATGGTGTCGGCAATCTTGCGGCGGCAGGATCACGTAACTTCCACGTCGGCCGAGAGCGGCTTATAGCAATTAATGACTACGGTCCCAATTGTGGGCAGTGGAGGACCAACCATGGATGCGAACTGTGAGGAGTTGGAGAAAGTACTTGTCGGATCTGACCCGGAGAGATTTTTTCAAATTGGCTCGGAGTTGCCGCCCCAAGAGAAGTTAGCACTGACTGCCTTCCTCCGACAGAATTTAGACGTGTTTGCTTGGGACTCCTATGAAGCCCCCGGGGTCAACCCAGATTTCATCTGCCACCGCCTTAATGTGAACCCGGCCATAACAACTAAGAGGCAAGCTCCTCGACGACCATCGAAAGAACATACTGACGCCGTGATAGAAGAGGTTACGAGATTGAAGAAAGCAGGGGCTATCAAAGAGGTCTTCTATCCCGAGTGGTTAGCCAACACGGTGGTGGTAAGGAAGAAGAGCGGGAAATGACGGGTCTGCGTAGACTTCACCGACCTAAACAAGGCATGCCCAAAGGATCCCTTCCCTATGCCCCGGATAGACCGATTGGTAGATTCGACTGTCAGACATCCTAGAATGAGTTTTCTAGACGCTTTTTAGGGCTACCACCAGATACTCTTGGCCGCCGAAGACTAGGAGAAGACTGCTTTTGTCACCCCCGTTGGGAATTATCATTATAAAGTGATGTCCTTCGGCCTAAAAAATGCCGGGTCAACCTATCAGAGGATGATGACCAAGATGTTTGAACATCATATGGGTAAAAACATTGAAGTGTACATAGCCGACATGGTGGTTAAAAGTAAGCTGGCCCCCAACCATATTGATGATCTCGGAGACGTTTTTCAAGTACTAAGAAAGTATAAACTACGGCTAAACGCGACCAAATGTTCTTTTGGAGTGGGATCTGGAAAGTTCTTGGGCTATATGGTGACTCACAGAGGCACTGAGGCCAACCCTGACCAAATAAGAGCCATCCATAACTTGCAGCCTCCTCGGAACCCTAAGGAAGTACAAAAGCTTACTGGTATGATAGCAGCGCTAAACCGTTTCATCTCGCGCTCAGCAGATAGATGCAGGCCATTTTTTCTCCTACTGCACAAGTGGAAAGGATTTGAGTGGAATGAGGAATGCACTACGGCTTTCCAACAGCTAAAGGAATACCTCGCCCAGCCACCGATTATGTCCAGTCCCGAGGCCGACGAGGTTTTGTTTGCCTACATAGCAGTGGCTCCACATGCAGTAAGCCTGGTGCTGATCCGAGAAGACAACGGCACGCAGCGCCCCGTCTATTACGTTAGCAAATCGTTGCAGGAGGCAGAAACCCGTTACCTTCCCCTCGAAAAGGCTATCCTGGCCATCGTACAGGCCACGAGAAAGCTGCCCCACTACTTTCAAGCACACACGATTGTGGTGTTAACTCAACTCCCCTTAAAATCCATCCTACGCAGCGCAGATTACACAAGTAGAATTGCAAAATGGGGAACTATTTTGGGCGCCTTTGACATTAGATACATGCCTCGCACCGCTATAAAGGGCCAGGTCCTCGCCGACCTGGTGGCAGAGTTTGCGGAGCCTGCATCAGGGGGAAAGGAAGTGTCGGTCTTACTGGGGGCTGGTGAGCGGGTGAGCAACACAGTTTCCCCGCATGGGCTCGCTTGGTGGAAAGCATACATTGATGGCGCATCAAACCAAAGGGGCTCAGGGTTAGGGCTTGTCCTGCTCTCACCTGAAGGGATAACCATAGAGAAGTCATTGAGACTCGGTTTTTCAGCCACAAATAACGAAGCCAAATATGAGGCGCTATTGGAAGGGATGAGAATGGTCCGGAAAATGGGGGGGAATCCGTAGGCATGTTCTCGGACTCAAGACTTATTGTGGGGCAGGTAAATGGAGACATGGAGGCAAAGGACGAAAGAATGCAAGAGTATCTAGTTCGGGTCAAGCACCTGTAGACCCAATTTCGTCACTTCCGCTTGACGCACGTACCTAGAAGTGGGAACACTCATGCTGATTCTCTTGCGACGTTGGCTACCTCCTCGGCTCAACCCCTACCTCGAGTCATTTTGGTAGAAGAGGTCCTCCGTCCATCAGTAGAAAAGGCCAATGGGAGTGGAATACATAACATCAGGGCAGGACCGAGCTGGATGGACCCTATCGTTCTATACTTAAAGCATGACACCTTGCCGGACGATAAGGTTGAGGCTGGCAAAATCAGGAGAAAGGCTACCCGATTCTGGTTATCGGAGGACTCCAAGCTTTACAGTCGCTCGTTTTCAGGGCCGTACTTGCTATGCGTGCACCCAGAGGCTGCAGAACTCATCCTGGAGGAGTTACATGAAGGAATTTGCGGAAGTCACACGGGGGGTAGGTCTTTGTCTCACAGAGCCTTAACTAGGGTTATTGGTGGTCGAGCATGAAAAAGGAAGCCATGGATTACGTGAAGAAGTGTGACCAATGCCAGAGATTCGCTCCGAGCATACACCAGCCTGGTGGAGAGCTAAACCCGATGTCCAGTCCCTGGCCGTTTGCACAATGGGGCCTAGATATACTCGGTCCATTCCCCAAGGCAACAGGGAATAGAAGATTTCTTCTCGTCGGCACAGACTACTTCACCAAATGGGTAGAGGCCGAGGCGCTGGCAAACATTAGGGACGTCGATGTCAAGAAGTTTCTCTGGAAGAATATAGTCACCAGGTTTGGCACCCCGCACACCCTGGTGTCGGACAACGGGCTCCAGTTTGATAGCAAAGCCTTCAGAAGGTACTGCAGCGAGCTGGGAATTGTTAACCGGTATTCCACGCCAGCTTACCCCCAGAGTAATGACCAAGCAGAAGCTGTCAACAAGACCATATTGAACGAACTGAAAAAGAGACTAGATGACTCAAAAGGAAGATGGGTAGAAGAGTTAGCCCATGTCTTATGGACATACCGCACCACGCCTCGTAGGTCCACTGGGGAAACCCCTTTTTCAATGACCTATGGAGCCGAGACTGTCATTCCACTAGAGGTGAACTTCCCAACCCAGAGGACCACCACCTTTTGTCCCGCTACCAATGACAAACTTCTAGAAAAGAGCTTGGACCTCATCGACGAAAGAAGGGAAGGCGCGATGGTCCACCTAGCTAACTAACAGCAAAAGCTCAAGCAAGGCTACGACGCCAAGGTGAAGCCCAGGCCATTGGTGCCTGGAGATCTAGTACTGAGGAAAGTCTTGGGCAATGCGAGGAACCCCGCATGGGGGAAGCTCGGACCAAACTGGGAGGGACCGTACCGCATCACTTCCGTAGCTGGCGTAGGAGCCTACTATTTAGAAGACTTAGATGAACGTGTAGTCCCACGCCCTTGGAATGTAAACAACCTGAAAAGGTACTGTTATTAATGAAAGATGTAATATTTGATGCCGTATTGCTGTGCAGTTACTTGATCCAAGAGTTAAACAGAACCCAAGTCCTGCATGGCTTCTCGGCCACAGACTTAGGGGAAATTAACTGCAAAATGGTTCTCACCAAGAGTTAAACAGAACCCAAGTCCTGCATGGCTTCTCGGCCACAGACTTGGGGGAAATTAACTGCAAAATGGTTCTCACCAAGAGTTAAACAGAATCCAAGTCCTGCCTGGCTCCTCGGACCACATGCTTGGGGGAAATTAACAGCGATGTAATTCTCACCAAGAGTTAAACAGAACCCAAGTCCTGCATGGCTCCTCGGACCACAGGCTTGGGGGAAATTAACTGCAAAATGGTACTCACCAAGAGTTAAACAGAACCCAAGTCCTGCATGGCTTCTCGGCCACAGACTTGGGGGAAATTAACTGCAAAATGGTTCTCATCAAGAGTTAAACAGAACCCAAGTCCTGCATGGCTTCTCGGCCACAGACTTGGGGGAAATTAACTGCAAAATGGTTCTCACCAAGAGTTAAACAGAACCCAAGTCCTGCATGGCTCCTCGGACCACAGGCTTGAGGGAAATTAACCGCGATGTAATTCTCACCAAGAGTTAAACAGAACCCAAGTCCTGCATGGCTCCTCGGACCACAGGCTTGGGGGAAATTAACCGCGATGTAATTCTCACCAAGAGTTAAACAGAACCCAAGTCCTGCATGGCTTCTCGGCTACAGACTTGGGGGAAATTAACTGCAAAATGGTTCTCACCAAGAGTTAAACAGAACCCAAGTCCTGCATGACTTCTCGGCCACAGACTTGGGGGAAATTAACTGCAAAATGGTTCTCACCAAGAGTTAAACAGAACCCAAGTCCTGCATGGCTCCTCGGACCACAGGCTTGGGGGAAATTAACCGCGATGTAATTCTCACCAAGAGTTAAACAGAACCCAAGTCCTGCCTGACTCCTCGGACCACAGGCTTGGGGGAAATTAACCGCGATGTAATTCTCACCAAGAGTTAAACAGAACTCAAGTCCTGCATGGCTTCTCGGACCACAGACTTGGGGGAAATTAACCGCAAAATGGTTCTCACCAAGAGTTAAACAGAACCCAAGTCCTGCCTGGCTCCTCGGACCACAGGCTTGGGGGAAATTAACTGCAAAATGGTTCTCACCAAAAGCTAAACAGAACCCAAGTCCTGCATGGATCCTTGGACCAAAGACTTGGGGGAAATTAACAACTAAGCTATTCTTTGCCCAGTGTTAGATAGAACCCCGGTCTTGCACGGCTTCTCGGCTGCAGAGTTGAGGGAAATAACCGCGACATTGTTCTCCCTAAGTGTTAAATAGGGCCCAAATCCTGACTGGCTCTTCGGACCAGAGGCTTGGAGAAAACAAGGTTCGCAGCCAATACACCTAATTATTAACTATCGTTCCATTCACGTATTCATTCACTCACGCTCGGTTGTCAACAGTTAGCGATAGAATAGACATTCATTCATAATGAAAACAAAAAAAGAGAGGTAAAACAATAATATATGAAAGAAAATAACCTTTGTCATTAAAATCTAAAAGCAGTTCTGTTTACAAACACTGGCCAGGCAAAAGAAAACAAAATACAAAAATGAGACAAAAATCCTAAGCTAGTCTCTTAAGAGCCCTGAGCAGGAGTGGGCTGACCATCAGTTGCTTGGGTCCCCGGGGCAACCTCTTTGGCCTGGGCGACGATCTCGTTGATGGAAAGGCTGTCCTCAGGTGGCTTGTCCTGCACGACCTGCTCATTACCCCCAGCCTCGGGAATAGAGGAGTCAGTTGGGAGAGGCTCTTTGGAGGCATCCTCATCAGGAGTTTCGCATACCTCCTCTGGGAAGAAGATGTTCTCAGCCTTCCGGAGGTCAGAATCCGCTGGGACATCTGCCCGATCCAGGGCTATTACCTAGGACATGGTGATGTATTCCCTGCAGACAATGGCTACCTCCTCGGCGAGCCTAGTCTCAGTATCACGAGCTCCACGCTCATATGAGGCCGCCACAGCCTTCTCAGCAGCTTCCCTGGCCAAGCGGGCCTCCTCCTTGGTCCTCGCAAGTTCGGCTTTAAGCGTGGACACCGCCTGCTGCTCCGCCGTAAGTTTCTCCTCAGATTGGCGGAGCTTTACGCGCAGGTCCTCAGCTTGCTTTTCGGCAGTCTTAACGCCGGCCTCCGCGCTCGCATGAGCCTTCTTCACCTCCTTTATTTTTTTATCCTGACGCTCAAAATCCAGTTTAAGATCGGCAGCAGCCTTCTCGGCGGCATAGCGGGACTGAGCCTCCTTATGCAAGTCCTCGCAAGCCTTCTTGGCCCATTCCTCCGCAACAAAAATTTGTTGAGTGACCTGCGCCCAGAAGTAAATAAAACCCTATTAGAACATGATAATAATAGGGTGCACAATATGGGACGAGATAGAAGATTCTGCTTACCATGGCCATGTCCCTCTTTAATGACATGAAGAGTTCTGGCTGACGAGTCTTTCTGAGCCCCTCCATATCACGAGGCAAGAGAAGAGGTTGCTGCAGGGCATCGGCCAGGTATGATGCCTGCTCTCGTTGGGACTCCCATAGGGTAGCATCCCAGGGGATCGGGGCATCGTCCAATTCGATTCGCGACGACCATATTCGTTGCTCCCTACGAGTGGCTGCCTCGTCTCGGGTATCAGTGGACCTAGTCCTCTTATCCCTAGGCTCTTTCGTTTCCTTGCCCTTCTTCTGAGGCCTAGCCTTCTCACGGCCAATCTCTCCCTCCTCCGTTTCTTCTACCTGCCTTTTTCGCCTTAAGTTAGGCATTGGCTGCAGCGGCGCGTCCGACGAGGTGGGAGGGAGAGGAGGAGCGGGAGCCTTAGTGACAGCTTGTTCCTTCGAGGCAGCCTTAGAAGACTGCCCTTTGCTCCTGTTTGATAGAAGGCCCCTGAGGCCTGTCCTCGACTTCAAGTTCATTCCTTCTTCTTCAACTTCTTTGCTGGTGTCAACTTGTGCGATGACTAGACCAGTATCAGGAGCCGCTAAAGCACAGTCTAGGTCAGAGTCGAAGTCTGAGAGCTCTACTACCCTGGCCGACACCTCTCCTTCCTCGGGAAAATGGAACTGGTCTATTTGTTCTTCCAAGGATGAATGCGAAGAACTAGCCTCCTCTTCCGGGATAACCACTGGGGGAAAGGCACGTTGGGGGGGGAGCTGAACAGGAGGTAAGTCTGTTGAAGCAAGGAACCCCGGTATGGATACGTCAATACGTGTCAATAAGGGACTGCCAGCCCTTATAGCTTGGCCGGGGTCCACCAAAGATCGAGTGAGCGGAACGTAGTCCAAAATCAGAGGAGCCGACCGTAATTGTCCATCCTCACTCACGAAAATCTCAGATCGCAGGAGGAAGTTTAGAGCCGGGACGTTGACCATGCTCAGCCGAGGGGATGTTCGCTCCTTGTCTGCAAAGGCCGTTAAAGTTTGTGTTAGTCCGAGGAGGCATGTAATCAAACCAACAAGTTTAAAAAGGAAAGGAAAGAAGGAAAAACGAAAAGGGGGGAGAGCTCGAAACTAAGGTCCTCCCCACGGAATCTAATTCTATGACACCCCACCTGGCTCTCCTGCCCTAGTCGAACAGTAAAGGCCGTCATGCCATGGTCCGGAGACGATCAGATGGTCTTCCTTCAAGCCTTTGCTGGACTTGGGAAGACAGGATATCAACCTCACTTCGTCAGTCCTGGACTTTAGGTAATATGAGTCGTCGAGCTTATGACATTCATAGAGATGAACCACGTCGTGCCATGAAAGGCCGAGGTTCATCTGATCGTTTAAGGCGTCGACGCACCCCAGGATCCGGAACAGGTTCGCGGTGCACTGGTGTAGGGCCAACCTATGACAACGTAGGTAGTCCCTAGTTATTCTCCCCATTGAAATCGTCATTCCTCCTTCCACGAAGGCTATCATTGGAATTGCGACTTCCCCCGTTCTCCTCTTGAAAAAATTTCCTCCTGGTGGCAATACTCTAAACCTACCTCCGGTGGAATACGATACTTCGCCCTGAAGCCCGTCATACCGGCCGGAGTGTTTACCATTTTTTCAAGCCTACCCATCCCCTCTAATCCTAGACAACGTGAAGGCAATCTGTCTAATGAAGAGTAACGAAGGAGAAGCGTGCACTTACGGGTAAGACGCTCGACGGAATCTTCAAGAGAACGGCGGCGAAGGTAAGAACGCGCTGAAGGAGAAGGCTCTAAGGTGTTCTGAATACTGGAGTGTTCGTCAAAAGCGAGGAAGGAACGCCTTCCAAAACCTCATATACTCAGAGGGAGTTGGACAGACACACTCCCGCCTAGAGCAAATGAAATGTTGTCCACCGTTGATCCGGTCTCCAACCGTTAGATTGAGAGAGCGTAAAACTCCAAAAGCTGCAGTTACTTCCCTCAGGGTCAATAAATGCCTACAGCATTAATGAGGCACGTAAGGGCACGCCTCCACACGTGCGAGGCAGGGATCCCCAGCGAACTATCCTGTGGGTATCAAAATCCCACATTTCCTCTTCGGATCAAGAAGAAAGAGTCAGAATTTTGAGGGGCTATTGTGGGGGTAAAAGTTCATCAGTCAACAGTGGGCCTTGGCACCCATGCGGGGCCCAATCATGACAAGAGGTGAGGACATGGTCAGAGGACTTCCAGCCTAACCCTGTTGGGCCGGGCCGGGCCTGTCTAAGAGGCGTCCGAGGAGGAATGTCTCCTCAGACGCATCAAATGGGAATCCAACGCACACCCTTCACATATTGGGAAATCGTCCCAAATCGAAGGAAAATGCTGGACGCACAGGGGGGCAACCACAACTGCCGCATTAAATGCAAGGAAGCTACTTTTCCAGCCGTATTAATGTGGAGAGGACAGGAGAACAGTATTATCTTGGCCAGTGCAACTCACAGAAAATGAGGATGATATCCTATGGGACAGGCACTCAAGTAGAGGCCTAGATGATCAACAAGTGTAGGGCCATTATCATTCGAAGGATGCTATATAAGAGAAGAAAACCCCCATGATCAGGGGATCGGAAGCTGGAAAAGCAAAAAGTAAGGAAAAGAGAGAGAAAAGGAGAGAAGTTCTGTAAGAAAAGCCTAAGTTGTTGTTCCATGAACTGTTATCCCAGGAGGCTTAATAAAACGTTCCCGCGTTTAAATGGTTGCATGGCTTGCTAACAATTACGGGCACTCTGTCTTGACCTAGTTCTTCGACCCACTCTCTACAAATTCATTGTTGAGGGTCTTTTGGGCCAGAATCGCCTGCTCACTGGGCCTGGGCCCCAAAATCCGCCCTTACATATATTATGAATTATAATTATATGTATTTTTTTAGTATATTTTTTTAATAGGAAAGTAGAATCTTACGATACTAGTTCCAATTCTACAATCCGATCGCTGAATTCTATCATCAACCCCATGTTGAATCTTGATTTTGATAACCTAGTGTGGGATGCATTTGAAATGTTCGAGTTACAATGTTAGCATTATATTGTAAGTTTGTAACTATATATATAAGTTAACAAAAATAATTATTAATTAATAATAATAATAATAAACTTGATAATATTAAGTGTGAGAAAATTACACAAAAGTTAGATTACCAGCAAGGTGGATCTTCACTTGAAATTCAATTGGACAAACAATTCATAGTTGCAATTTGCAAAATGGCCTCTCTCTTTTTTTGTTGTAATTTTTCTATTTTCTTAGAAAACGTTTTCCTCTCAATTAACATATTCTATACCGACACCATTAAGGATCATTTTCTGAAATTGAGTGCTTCAATATGAAATTAATGTTTAAAATGAATTTAGTGTGCGAAAAGTGAGAAAACACCAACATCTTCAGTATTGACAGCAGTCATGTTCCTAAATGAGTAGTGTATTTCAATTTCAATCTGAAATTAGTGGTGAATATGAAATGTTTTAATAACATTTTCTAGCTCTTTCTGTCAAGGTTGTGGTGTGTTTGGTTCGCTGGGCGTGGTTTTGATGTCAGTGGCCAGTGGTCTTCATAGTAGTGGCTATAGGTATGTATATGTTTCTAAGAATTTCTTTTGATTATTTTTATTCCATGTTGTGGAACTGGAATCAAAATTCTTGCTTTCAATGGATAACGACCTTATGCCTACTCTAACCCAAGATTGATTTTTTATTTTCTTGATTTCATTTAAATTTTAATATGTCTATATATGTAGTCATTTGCTGCATCACTCTTACATTTGTTGTTCTAAATCTAAAAACTAAAATCAAACCATTATAAGAATTGAAAATACATTCGTTGTTCTAAATCTAAAATCTAAAACCAAACCATTATAAGAATCGAAAAAGCGAGAGGTTTAAGGTTTTGAGGTCGAAAAAACAAGATTTTAATAGAATTTAAATTGTAATAATATAATAATTAATTTATAAAAAGAAAAAATTGAAAAAAAAAAAATAACAATGATATCTAAGATGTTCAAATACTTCCACTTGATCAAGTGGCTGGCTATAGATTAGATAATTAATTAATTACTAAAATGATTTTTTTTAAAGCACCTATATTAATGTTTACTCAAAGATAAAAGGAGGTTAGGATTTTCTCTATAAATTTGTAATTTATAATTGAGAACGAATTTGTTGATTTAATGAATTTGAGTTTGATTTAAAGGTGGCTTGGTGTTTTTGAATCTCTTTGGAAAGAATTGTGGACCTTTAAATGCGAAGTCTCATACATTGGAGAGTTTTACTTATTTGGTAGACTATTTGGGTTACCCTTCACGGTTTTAAAACACGTCATACCATTTTAAATACAAGCCCACATGTATGGTCTTTCCCCTTTCCTTCCCCAAGCAATGTGGGACACCAAGATCATGTTACCTTTTGCACCTGTGTCACACAAAAAATTGATGCTCAAAACTTCACATACTTTGCGAAGTAAATTATCAAGCTGACCTATCTAACCTGACTACCAAGAAAAAAAAGTTGAAACTTTGTGAATAACATTGTGCAAACAATATACACACACACACCAACATTGTGCTTTGGTTTAATCACCTGATAAAATTCACTAACTTTAAATAAAAAACCTGAGATCGAATCCCATTTACACCAAATTAAAACTCATTAATGTTTTAACCTAACAATAAAGTGGAATCATTAAAGAGTGATTATTATAAGTAGAGAAAGCAATCCCTATTTATCTATTTTACAAGTGCATAAAATCGTTGACTAAAGACTATAATTTTACCATTTTATCGAAATATAGATGTTGTTTAACGTGTAATAACTTACATTCATATAAAGGAAGATTTTGTACCTCTATGTTACCAACGAAGATCATAGCCATGTATCTTTAAATGTTTCAATTTTCACCATTTCTTCGTGAATACAAATAAAATTCTGAGAATAAAATACTCAGAAATAAAAAATTGTAATTATAATCATAACCATACCTTAGAAGTACCATAGAAAACCCACCAATAAATACTTATGGAGAGGTTTGTTAGACTTCCCTCTTCTTTTTGCTTTTTAAATTCATTCTATTCATCATATGCCCCATTGGAAGTTTGGGTTACATAATGAGTAATAGCCCATCCCAAACAACCCGCTCTATTGGCCTCTTCTAATTCTTACGTGGATGCCTATGAATTTGGGTCTAACTATGTTATATTAACCATTCATATGCTATAAGGCAATATGAAAGGTTGAAGTCTTAGTCTTTATTCATTCATCTCCAGTTTCAAGGTCATCTACATTGCTTATCTACAATTCGATCTTCAAAATATTTTGGCTAAATATTACACAAACATTTCATGAATGCAACCAAAAAATAAAAGCCCTGGAAGCTTCACTCCTTTGAGAACAGGCTTTAAAAAGAGTGCAATTTTTTTTTTTTTTTTTTTATTATCACACGTTTGGCGCTGTTGAAGTCATAACTAACTCCTGATAGATGAGAACTGTACCTTTAGCTGGGAAGTCACCAGATTACTAGCTAATGATGGCTCCCAACCACTTTTAAAGTGAAATGAACGGTGAAATACCACAATTGATATCACAGACACTCAAATCTCAAATCTATCGGGGCTCAACAAACACAGATGTTGTCCTTGGGGGCACAGTGAAGCACCCAGAGGATCCTTCATATGTTGAGCTCTTAACTAGTTCATCTGTTGACATCACCTGCATGAAGTTCAATATAGGATACCCAAGAAGGTATGCCAACAAATATTAGAAGCTCTGGATGAACCAAATCATGAAAGGTGCATTTGGAAACTTCAAGGAACTTGAAGCATTTAACAGACCTAACCTTACAATTATATATCGAAATATCAGATTACCTGAATAGGATGCAATTTAAGAGTTCTTGCCCGTAATGCAGGGCAAGCAAATGAGACTTCAGTTGGACTTGCATTGACAATAACCACAATGTATGAATAGCTGTGAAGAACAAAGGATATCAGCTCTTTCATTAATTATATCATGCACAAGAAAAGAAAGTTAAAATTTATTTTTACGCACATGGGATCCAGTTGAGAGAACCCTGGGACACCTTCATAACCATCTTCAATGCTCATCACTATTGTACCAGGGATCCATGACGGTCCAGTATTGTGGAAGCGTACCCTTTCCTGAGAAGATATAACATGTTACAGTTTTAGAACTTGGGAGTTACATAGGTTTGTGAAAACGTATACTTTTCTGAAAAGACATGACATATCACCTGGATAGCATTTGCTGTCTTCAAACGGAAGAGCGGTGAAGAGTACCTTATACGCAACAGGTTTAAAAAATTATCCACAGCAGCAAGAATGTGAATTTTCTGAGGCTTGAAGGATGGATCTGCCAATCTTGGTTTAATTCTGTAACGGAAAAATAGATCCAAGATTATCGGTAAAAAATATGAAATATTATACCGGATGTTATAAAGGCAGAACAATAGCCAATACATAATAATAATGTTTGCTTCAAAAAATAGTCAGCAACTCATCACAGGAAGCTACTCATATTGTGAACCTCAAGGGATACAACAATCCTCATGCCTCATAAAGTGGAGGTCATTAGTTCGAATCTCCTATTTTCCCTCCCCTTGGGGCCAAAACTTATAGGGAAAAAAATCAGACAAACTACTTCAATTGTGGCCTCAGACTAAAACATGCAAAATTATCAAGTAATAATTGGAGATAAGCGACTGCTTACAGTGGCCAGTTCTTTTCATTTTTCTCTTTTGGAGGAAGGCCAACACCCCAATTGTTAGAATTGTAAGTAAAGTCAAGCCTGAACAGTATGAAAAGCAAAAATCAAATATGAGATAAAACTGAAACATGTTACCTTTTGCACTGAATCCACAACCAGTGCCAAGAAGAAAGAATGTGAATGTCTACTTATGCTCACAGAAAGATCCCAATTTATAACTCTATTGTTATATTAACATGAAGAATATCAGATGCTCCTTTTAGAAGTCAAAGTCAAAAGTGATAATGGTTGTCCAATATGTTTGATGAAAATTATTATTAGGAAAGTAACTTGAGCACAACAAAAATGGTGGACCTGTTGAACCAATCCCCAGAGTTGTATGAATCACGATCAAGAGATTTTGAGCGAAGCATCTCATCACCAGAGTGGAAAAATGGTATTCCCTAAGAAAAAATGATTAATGGGGGTTATAAGTATTTCAGAAATAATGAATTATCTAAAGGATCAAACTCATATTCTTTTTTTTTCTTTTTTTTTTGATAGATAATAGAAGTTTATTCTTATCAAAAAAAGAAAAGAAAAGAAGTTTATTAATGAAGAAAAAAGAAACAATGTGTTCACGATGGTGAATCACTGCACTTGTAACAAATCAAAGAGAAGAACTAATAGAAAATAAAAAATGGAAATACACTGCTTGAACCCCCAAGTACGAGACCATCCAAACAAAGTTCTAGCTAGCATAGACCTCAAGAGATCTACAAGTCTCTCAATATCTTCACAAATATGGGTGTTGCGTTCCCACCAAATTAACCACATAAGGCAGGCTGGTACCATATTCCAAACATTTGAAGAACTTTTCCCCAAAACAATCCTCCATGCAAAGAAAAGAGAAACAATTGTATCCGGCATCACCCATTGAACCCTAAACATCAAAAAAACTTCACTTCATAAAACATGAGCAAACTTACAATGAAGCAAAAGATGATCTACAGTTTCCCCATTACAATGGCATAAGCAACACTAATCAACAAGGGACTGATCCCTTAAAACAAGGTTATCGATGGTGAGAATGCTACCCCTAGCAGCTGTCCATAAGAAGAAAGACATCCTTGCACAGAAGGTATAGACATGACAGCATCTTGGAAGCAAGTGACAATTGAAGGCAAACAATTTCACTGAGTATCTTGTCCAGGATGCTAAGGTTAGAGCTGGAAAAATCCCCAGGACCCAGTTCTAAACTAATAAAATTAACCAATTTATACCCTGACAATCAACTAACTATACATGGCTCCTAGCTCTGACACAAGGGCACCACAAAAACAGATGCCTTGTTATACTAGTGTGTTCATGTTTGGGGGCATTCAAAAGGCTCTGATTGGTGGACCACTAGGACAAGACCACATAGGAGGACTCAAGGGAAAATGTGCATATTAAGGGCACTCCCATTCTCTCTATCCTCTACTTTCCCTCACCTCCTTCCCTGACTGTACTCTGCTTTGATCCTTTCTAGCATGAACTACTCCAAAGAATCCAGAGCAGAAATAATCCAGGACAACATTCTCATGAATAGGTTGAATTCGACTTAGTCTTATGCACTCAATGACCCTACATCTAAAGACCATGATCATTTTCAACTAATTTATTTTTTAAAATAAATTTTGTGGTAAATGGTAATGTTATTTAATTTAGTGTTATTGTCCAATAAACTAAGTTAATTGGGGTGGCTAATCAGTTTGACATGACCCCTAACAAATTCAATAAATCAAGGTTAATCCATTGAAGTTGTTAATCAAATTATAAACAGGTCATGCTTAAGCAAGATAGTTCCTGAACCAATCTATTTAATGAATTGTCCCTTCATTCACTCAACATCATGAGAACCTGTACCACTTCTGAACACATAATGGATATAAATGCATTAAGAGAAGATCAGAATTTGCAAAAGATGGTGCACAATCAATCAACTCGTTGTCCATAAAACTCATGTTTTCCAAAATAACCTACTTATGCTCTCATTGAAATTAGCTTATTACTTAACACAAATATTTTTGTCAAAATGAGAAAAGACGCTTTATTTGGTTGGGAGAATTGAGAAGTAGGAGGATAGAAAATATTTGTGTTTTCCATCATGTGTGTTTAGTAGAGAGGATGGAAATGTGAAAGGATAGAGAGTTAATTACAATTATGCCTTATTATAAAAAGTAGAAATATGGAAAAGTGGGGAGTAATTTTGACATTTTGCCTCCCTCAAGTTTTCTCCCATGTTTTCTCTCTATTTTTGAGAGAAAATTCCCCAACCCCTATCTTCCTTCCACCTTTTTTTATCCTCTTACCAAACAAAAGAAAGTGGCATTCTCTCCTCTTTTCGCTCCCCTATTTTCCATCCTCCCTAAAACACCTCCAACCAAACACATTGTAAAATTTATTAGTTAATTCATAAGTCTCAATAAGCTATGAATTACATTAACTTTAAATGCTATGATGAATGCAATTGTATAAAGCAAACAGCAAGAAAGTAAATTACAAGATTTTATCACTATTTAACATTTTGGAACGGTTGGAACCTGTGATAGCGCTATTACACTTGTTGCCAAATGATTTATCCTGCATCTCTTGTCTACAGAGATTTCCGTTGGAGTCTAAAAGTAAAGGACCAAGTTAGATCAGAATTAAACATAATAATATAAAAGCAATTGCAAGAAAATGTTGAGCATACCTTCAAACTCACTATGTCAAACAGGGTCTCATTGTCATGAGCAGAAACATAATTAACCTTGAAAATAGAACAGTTAAAGTGTCAATCAACCCAATGGTTTAGGACTAAGAATGAAACCTTGCAATCTCTTGCAGAAGCATCAGTTATGTAATCAATAATTGACTGCTTTATGGTCATTTCTATCAAAATCTTAATGTATCTGAGATCTTAGCTCGATATTTTTAACACAACACCACTCCATCTAACAAAATATTTTTAAGAGTAAGAAAAACCTTTGGTGTTTTTCTCATAACCCATGGTATGTAAGATCAACAATACTTTAGAAAGAGAGATGTAAGATCAACAATATTTTAGAAAGTCTGACAGAAAAAATTTGACACCAACAAAATGTGTATGCTTTTAAGCACCACTGCAGCAAGCGGATGGTGGTAACTGCACTTGTTCTCCTCACTCAATGGTCGGGCTTGAATCCCAGTCCACTAGAGTTATGGTGGGAGGTATCTAGATCTATGGGGTCAGGCAAGTATACCCTTCTTAGGGATGCCTTTTTGAGGCCATGGGAAGGGGTGCCACCAACCGCTCCTACCCATTGTTACTTGGCCAAAAAGAAGTGTATGCTTCATAAGCATGTACTCCCACATTATACCCAAGATCAATTTGAAGACATGGAGTGCACATCAACACAATTGCAAGCATTCGTCATTAGTTCTCTTTATGAGTGGTCTTTTGTGTTGGGTCTCACAGATAGTAACTCTATTCATTCTTTCATAGATTCAATCCATATGTAGATAGTTCTCCATTTGTAATTCTTTAGGTTACTTTGTGCCTATTTTCACGAGGTAGTCTCATTTCAATAAAATTATTTTTACCTATAAAATAAATAAATAAAAACTAATAAACTACAAATTGTCCAAAAGGCTAGGAAATTGTGAATTTAAGCATTTAATCATCATTCTAAAACTCTCCCTTACGTTTGGGCTGAGCCCTCCACCCCCGCTCTCCTTTAATAAGATGGGGCCCAAAACATAAGATTTTTAACTTTTTAAATGAAAGGTAGAGTAGAAAAAGGGTATTGATTACCATTTAAACAATAACAAAATATGCATACAAAATAAGGATTCTTACCGTTTCTGTGGGAGATAAAGCATATGCAACAGGGGCCCCGCCATAAGTTAATACCTCTGATCCTTTTACCTGAGCAGATAACTATCGTTAAATGTCAAAGTAATGTATACCCTAGTTATAACATGATTGTACTAGGATCAATTTTATTAAAAGAGCAAGTTTATACTATCAGGTTTGTGTGTGTATCGCAAGGCAGGAAATGTAACTGATAAGTCAGGATAAGCCTTTCAAATGTGCGTGTGAGCATGTGTGTGCGTGTTGTTTCATAATAAGTCAGAATAAGCCTTTACAATATGTGTGTGTGTGTTGTCTGTGCACATTTATATGCTAAGAAGACCAGGTGAAGTTGCGATAAGAAAGTTGATTGTTCTTTTCCCAAAATATCACAAAGGTTGTAGGGGCCCATGTTTTGCATAGTTGATCATGCATTTAGTTCTCCACCATTCAAAACAATGTGAATTTGTGATAACATTCACACATATGACATGTCTTTGTATATACATAAACATTAATCCCCAAAAAGCAAAGGATTGCTGTATCATTTAGTTGCAAATAGCAACTGATCTTCAACAACCTCAGGCAACTCACTCAAATCATAAGACTCATTTTCTGCAAGTAAACTTTCTAAGCAGATAAACACATATCACAATATATACAGCAATGAAAAACAGTATTTTCCCAATTTATGTGGTAAGTAAACAAAAGCTGCTCTAAAGCAGAAATTTAGATGAAAACTGCATCAAACCATCACATACCTCTTTTCCTTCAAAATTAGTTAGCACAAAATCCCTCAAGTTTGCAGCCATGCCAACCTAAATAATGTGAACATACTTTAGTTTATAGTTAATCCAAGAAATATATATATATATATATATATATAAAACTTAGGGTGACTTGAATAATGCTTGCAAAGATAAGTAAATGTGCACCACTACTTACATGATTCCATGATTAATGAACATGGACTAAGAAAACTAGACAAGCCATGATGCTAGACCTGAAATTTTACTTCAAAAATCATCCAATTCAACACTATCAAATACAATGATTTTGTCAAGCAACTTACCTGGATGTGATCCTTTGCCACAGCAAGCATGCATCCTGCATTAGCTTCTGTACCATGATCATGACCATTTGGCTGCAGAAGAACAACTAATTAACTATTCAAACTAGTTGAAAATAACCAATTATTATAAAGAAATTGTGCAAGGAAATTTTTTTCCTCTAGCAATAGTCAACTTCTAGTAACAGAAATCACTATTTCACTGACCACAAATAGAATCGTTAGTCATAGGCCAAGAAAATGCGGGCAAGAAGCAGACCATCACTGCATTATGTTCACTGATAATTGCATAATAAACATATTTCTTCAGCTCATTCAATAAATCTTCTCAATTCATACTATGTAGAATGTAGTAGTCATTTGAAAATTTAGTTCAAAAGGCTATCACAATTTCTCTACTGATGCAAATTTTTCTCTAACGGAGGAACAATATTACAAAAAAAAATTCATCCATAAAGGAAATCAAACATAAAACCTTTGCAAAGAAGAAATTATTGAATACCTGCAAAAATAGACCAGTAACAAATCCTTGCTGAAGAGGATGGCCAAATGGAGATCCACCAAGCATTGCATCCCGAATTCGATCATTAAAGCTGAATAAATTCCAAAAATTTTTTTTTTTTTTTTTTTTGAGAGGAGAATAAATTCCAAAATAACTCATATAAACTAAATGCTTCATGCAGAATGAATAAAGAGTGCTAGCCAGTGATCAAAGAGTACGTAGTTTCCATTATATTGAAATTTGAATGGAAGCCATTGCAGCCAGACTTCAGGTCCAAAGCAAAATGCATCTAAATTTTCAGTGTCGAGATTGCCAAT
Organism: Quercus lobata; assembly: GCF_001633185.2. Classification (NCBI taxonomy): domain Eukaryota; kingdom Viridiplantae; phylum Streptophyta; class Magnoliopsida; order Fagales; family Fagaceae; genus Quercus; species Quercus lobata. Next base: position 53,275,696 of record NC_044911.1, read on the forward strand.
TATTACAAATCAAACTTGAAAAACAGACGTTGATAGTATCCTTTGAGTGGTCAACAAGTCGAGCATGTAAAGTTGAGTACAATAGTATACCCATTTTATAGTTAAATCCTGCATCAGATTTGCTTTGACACAGTATGGAAAGAATGATATGAAATGAAAAAAAAAATCTTACCTCCCAATTTGAGTTCCACTAAGATTGAACTGAGAAGCATTTACCCCACGTCCATTTTTGGCAACTTCACCAAAGTCCCATCCTTCACCATATCTGAGAAAAGGAACAGTACATAGCAAAAATGAAAAAACACACCATGGGTACAAGTATTAAAGAGAAAAAAAATGGTTCACAATGAAAAGCCAAGCACCAACTCCAGTGCAGTAATGATGAAACCTAAAAGAAGATAAATCAGTTTATGATTTTAAACGTACATATAGATACTTGAACCATCAATCCCATCACTTTCCTTTGTTAGGCTGTGGAGAGCATCCTTGGCTTTCACCTATACATGGGTCATAATATTATCTTGTAGTTGCATGGCTCTTGTACAGTAGCTCATTGCACCACCCTAAATTGGTTGAGAATCCCAAAACATGTTAACTATAATCTTTTATCTTACTAGCATTTCAGAGGATCCATCGTATAAAAGAACATATTGAATACACTTTCAACTACCAAGACATCTACATAGCAAACTTATATCCATGGATGGATGGATTGATGCAGTTGCATCATCTTGAACCAAGCAACTTCATGAAGCCCTTAAATGTGACATAAGTAACTAGAACATAGGTGGCTAGTATTTCAATTCACAGGATTTTTTATGGTTCTCACAAGTCACCAGAGAGAAATGAACATAGATCTCTCTATAGTTTTGTGCAGTAACAGAACCAGAAGTCAGAGAGGCACGTACCATTGTACTTTTCATTATATGACCCATGAGGTCAAACCGAAACCCATCAACCTGAAAAATCATGACTCATTATCAACTATTTACATATTTCTGGGTTAAAATCTTAAAGCGTAACTGAAAAAAAAAAAAAAAAAAACAAAAAACAAACAAACAAAAAAAACAAAAAACAAAAAACAACCAAAACAAAAAAAGAGTTGAAATGATAAACCTGCCTTAAGCCAACAATACACCAATGTACTATAGAAAGAAAAGGCATAAGCTTTCTAACTATATCAGAGTAACAGAGCCAAAATTGAGGTACTTAAGAAGACACCATAACACTATGCAATCACCTTATAATGAACTGCCCAGTGAAGAAGATCATCAAGAATCAGACGCTCAACCATAACATGCTCACTGGCAGTGTTATTCACGCATGTACTATTCTCAATAAGACCATCAGTGTTCTTTCTCAGATAGTAACCTGGAACAATCTAGAGAGAAACCTTATGTCACAACAAAGAGCAGACAAACCTTCCAGGAAAATTAATTACATTATACAGGATATCACTTATATACACAATGGAATGTTACAATCATGACTTAAAACATGTATCCAAAAACCATAAGTGGACATAAAATATTAAGGGAAATTTTCATTTTAAACTCTATAGTTAGGGATGTAACAAATTAAACCCTGTAGTTTCAAAAGTAAAAACTTAAACCATAAAGTTTTAAAAAGTAATAAATTAAACCCTATTGTTTCAAAAGTCACAAATCAAACCCTGAGTTTTCAAAAGGTAAACATTAAACCTCAACCCATTTAAGTGAAACAACATTATGTTTGGGGTTTAATATAGGCTGGGGGTTTTAGTTTGTTACTTTTTGAAAACCCAATGATTAATTTGTTACTTTTCAAAACTTCAGGGTTAAAGTTGTTACTTTTGAAACTACAAGGTTTAATTTGTTACTTTGTAAAACTTCAAGGTTTAAGTTGTCACTTTTTGAAACAACAGGATTTAATTTGTTATACCCTAAATGATAGGGTTTAAAATGTAATTTTCCCAAATATTAACAACAGATCATCACCTTATCAAGGACGGAATTTTCATCAAAGGGCCCACTTCCATGCACATGATTGTAGACAACATCCAATACAACGCGAAGGCCAATACGGTTAAGTGCCTATAATGAATGTAGATCATGATGAGGAACAAAGCAACAAAAAACTACTTAAGCTGATTGCAGACATATGTAAAACCCAAATATCTATTCTGCACAACACAAAGATCAAAATGAAAAGAATACAAACAATCCGCACCTGAATCATCTTTCTAAACTCAATTATACGGTATGGACCATTTGGGTTACTTGCATAACTTCCTTTAGGAACCCCCCAGAGCACAGGATTGTACCTACGTAAGACAGAGCAGACAACCCAATCAAGCAAACACAATATAAAGAAACTTGATAATGGCATCCAATTCAGCCCCAGAAGCTTACCCCCAGTTATACCCATCATTGTCTTGGATTGCCGTAATTAGATCTTGTTGCTGAACTGAATCAGGTGGTAATTTTTCCAGCATATTGGTATCTGCAAAACCCCTAATGGTATCGAGATGAATGATTCCACTAGATAAACAATTATAAAAAATTGAGCCCAATCAAAATGTTCAGTTATCAACATGTCCAGAATGGACAATTAACTCTTTATATGGTGCCAAAGATTGACTTGGCCAAAACTGAACTATTATACCAATTAAAGCTGTGACAATTAACATTTTCAAAAACTACATCATTAGGTCAAAGCATTTGCTCATCACCATAATAAAGTTTTTTTTTTTTGGTGGGGGGGGGGAGGAGAGAATGGAGAAATGTTTAAGAATCAGCAGATGAAAAACAATCTTACCCACACACTTCCAGTTCTCCTTCTCATCATCAACACCAGCAAATTGGAAGGTTGGCAATAGATGGACATGAGTGAGACCAGCATTTGATAATTTTTTTAGATGGAGCACACCTGATGAATCCTTCAAGCAATATGCTTACTATTAGATAACAAATTGTTATAGCAGTCTTTCCACATGACTGTTTAAAAGCAACATAACTAAATGAGTATGCTTATGTATAATCAATATTTTCTCAAACTTATTGTTACTCTTCTTCAGCTTCTTAGGCTTAAATCAATACAGCAATTCAGCTTCTTAGACTTAAATCAATACAACAGCAACAACAACAACCAAGTCTCGGCCCAAAAATTTTGGGGTTGGCTTTAGATATTGAATAGATTAGTGAGAGTCGACCACATGTATTCTTTTCCACCATTCTATTTTATCTTAAGTCATACTTTTTGTTACCTCCTTAATTGTCATATCTTTTTTCACTTCTTCTATTAATGTTGTCTTTTTTTAGGCCTACCATCTGTCTCTACCTCCTTTCGTTCCCTCAACATAAATCAACTCACTTTTTCTCACTAGTGCAATCACTCTCCTCTACACATGCCCAAATTGTCTCAAGCAACTCTAACTCATCTTTTCATAAGTATGGGTCACCCCTATTATTAGCAAATTTCCTCATTTCTAATCCTATCTACTACACTCATTTTATGAACATTTTGCTTCTTAACAACCCAAAATTCAGTACTATAGAGCATGGCTAGTCTTATAACAGTCTTAGAAAACTTTTCCTTTAACATAATAGGTATTCGACGATCACACAATACCCTTGATGCACTTCTCCACTTGATCCACCCTACTCTTATCTTATGGTTCACATCCTCTTCAATCTCTCCATCTTTATGAATTATTAATATAAGATATCGAAATCTCAAATCAATATATTTTGATAAATAACATAGTGAAAACCTTATTGGTAAAGACCATGGCCATTGTGCCAAAAGCATAAAGTTTTTCAAATATCAGCAATTTTACAAATATTCTCCCTGGAAGAGAACCACCTCAAAGATTGTTTCTGGCACCATAACTATGGAATTTTCCAAAACCTTTTTTATTATATCAACCAAGAAGACCAGCCAGGAAGGGAAAGAGAGACAGAGAGAGAGACTATCGAGGAAAGCAAAAACAATGATAACAAAGCAATCTCAGGTCTGAAAATCTATGTTTAAGTGCAGAGACAATATCTGTTATGGCATAGAAAGGTGGAAAAATATTTTTATTCTTCTAAGAACAACTTTGTCAGTAATCAGGATTGAAAGAACATAAAACCTGCAAAGTGAAGGCCAGATAACCACCACGAAATTCAGGATGCACAGTGTAGTCATTGGCACTGCAATAGCAACACTGAATATTAGAGGAACACAAACCTAAAGAACTCAGCAAAAAGAAAACAAATGGTGAAATCAAGCAAGCAGTAACAACACCTATCAATTGAAACCTACCTCTAGCAGGTAAGCCAGACTTAAAATTCTTAGTTATTATTTGTATAAAGGTAGCATGAAATATGTCTCTAACTAAGGTGCAACATCAAAAGAAATGCAAGGGCAAAAGCCGCAAAACTAAAGACCAGTCAATTATGTTGTAGTTAGAACACAATATAAATGTAGAAAAAGCAGGCTCCACTAGTGAGTTTGAACATAAAAACCCTTGGAGGCCAAACTTCTCATTTAAGAGTTCCATGAACTATTGAAACAAGAATGAGGAAGTCTATTATCTGCTGATCTCCATAAAGTAATAAGCACAATAGATTGAGTTTGCACCTGAAATCCCTTATATGCAATTCATATATACTTATGTCAGAGAAAGAGAGTATATCAGGTTTCTCATTTGCCAAATTATCCCACTCTTCAGGTTTCAATGTATCAGAATCAAGGTTGACCAAAAATGTCCGCCTGCCATCTGATGAGAACCTGCTTCAACAAGAAAACAATTAATAAAAACATCACGGGATGTGCCCATGTGTATGCCTGTAAATACAATACACCATATGTAAACATGTATTGGCAGATGGTAGTCCAGTTTAACTTTAGAATGTAGAGACACCTTAGCCATATTCAGTAATTGTTGGCTAATTGAGACAACCAGCATACCCTCTAGCATATGGATCATTTACATGACATTTATCAATTCGCAGGGTGCTAGGATGATACACAGATACTTCATAGACATAATAGCAGCCTTCCCATCTTTTTGGTCCTTTGGTACTCCAAACGCCATTAACCTCCTCAAGCTGGACAATTTCCAGAGGATTCCCACCTACTGGATCCCTATAAATGCAAGCAAATACTGCCTGTATTGACAAATTAATAATCAAGAAAAAGTAAATGATTTTGAGAATAACAAAAATAAAACTAAAGAAGGCAGAATTCTTTTAGAAAATATGATATACTTGAGCAGTAGGAGCCCAGAGGTGAAGTGACACAGATTCTTCTGAGTAAAGTGCACCAAGGGGACCATTGTATGAGAATAACTCGTCAAGCACACCAGGTAATTGCAAACCAGTAACATTTATGCATTTCCCAACAGCTGTAAGAAAGAGACACAAAGGATATGATTCAATAGACAACAGTAAAATACAAGTGACCACAATAGAAGCCTTATTTTGATTCACAGCAAAAGAGAGTTTGTGCCAATGAGCCAGGGCCCAAATAGCACTTCCTCCTCTTGCAAGCACAAGATGGAGTATGAAATTATGGGTTCAAGACCCACTGGGTGTATGTGATACTTATCAAAAAAGAAGATCAAAAGAGATTTACATACACACACACACACACATATACAACTTCATTTAATGTTCATGCAACTACATAGCTGTTAACGAACCATGCAATAAATCAGATATCGTTTACATAATCATGTGATAAGTCATAGCTATAACATACTACATCAAGCTGTGAGATATTTCTTATTATATTACATGAGAGGCCTGTAAATTTGTTAACAGATTGATCCACAAAACGAGAACTAATATATAAATATAAACCTCAACAGGCATACTAAGGATTCTATTATATCACATGTTAAGAAGTAAAGTAAAACAAAATGCTTACAATTGAAAGTAGCAACTGCTAACTGGCATTTGAGGAGAGTTTTGGCATCCAAAGTAGAAGGCACTTTGTAAGCTCTGTAGTCTTGAATATGAGGAAATTTTCTAATCACCTAAAAAGATTATGTTTAGAAGAATAAGTTAGGGATTAGTAGTTCTTAAACTAGCACATGCAAGCAAACAACTACAACATCAGCGGTAACTATCAGAGCTAGGTCTAAATACTATAATTTGTTCTACAAATGACTATGTTACATTTTCTGGAAGCCCACAACTGTCTTCTTCAAGCTTAATTTGCATGTCCTTGCCTGTAGCACAGAAATCAGTCAAATTTGAATTGCAGTAATTTGCTCTCAGAAAAAATAAAAAAATAAAATTCTTTCACAAAATCAAACAACCATACTAAAGAGGTAATCATTAGTAAAGTTTATACCTTCAACTCCATCATCCACAATTGATAAAGCAGCAGTTTTACTAGCGAATAAGAAGCAGGAACCATCTCCAACATCCACATTCCAGGCAATAATCGATTTACTAACCCAGTATGCTCTTGAAAACAACAAACTATCCTGCAGCTGAGATAAACATTTTTTACCACAATATCAATACAAGAAAAAGGCAGTCTATACAAAATTATACCCAATATTCCATATCAAGGAGACAAAACCATATACGTGTGTGGTTTTGGGAGGGGGTTAGGTTTAAGTTACACCTAATATGACTTGGTTAATATAACCCCACCAAATATCGTTGCATTAGCTAAGTATTTCGCTAAAACCCACATTGAGTTATATGTTTTTCCAAAATCTATTATGCTAATCAAATATCAAGATGATCAAGGATTAAGAGCCATCTCATCTATCAATTTCCAAATGCATGAATTGAGGATTTGATTGTAAATAACTTTTTATTGATATAAAATTTTACATAAATGATGAGCATGGAGTGAATGCATCATCCAAAGGTTACTTATCAAAAAATACATAATCCAAAGGTATGATTAACAAAATATAAATCTCATGTAAAATTATAAATGGTGTAACTTTAACCAATATATCCAATGCTAACCCAATGATTAAAAGGAAAATCAAAGGGAGGGGCCCACAACAATGACAAAACAACCCGAATAATCCACCCCTTTGCCAAGCAGAGTGTCTATATAGATCCTATTCATGGATTAACGAAAATGTGCAAAAGCTTTATTTGCCCTTATAAATGGGAAAGAAAAACAAGAGATACTTTTTCTCAAAATACAGACAAATGGAAGTTTAACTCCTAAAGAAGCACTTCATGGAGCCTGGATGCTTTTTCTTGAAACAGGGTTCTATGGTTGGTTCACAACCACTAGATGCCAAAGGTTCACTCATTGAGTCATCCATGTAAATTGATATGTTCTTCATTCATAACCAACCATCACCAATTTGCCAATAAGCTCTAGTTCCAATGACACTTCTCCCAAAAGAATGGGTGAAAGGTGAGGTCACAAATGCAAAACCCACTTGAGTGTGTGGGTAACTTAATAAATTATAAAATAAATAACCCATCACCAATCTACAACTTCAAATGTGAGCTCAACTCATATTTTGTCAACTATCAATAGATGAGAATTGAGAAGTAACTAATTGACATAATATATATTGCTAAGCATGTAACAACCAGAGATGGAGCTATATAATATATATATATATATATATATATATATATATTTGTGTGGCCTCTCCAAAACTGAAATCTAGGCCCCAACATGATTAACATGAGCCCAAAAAATCCCAAAAAAAAAATGGTCACCAAGTGTGGATGGTGGCTCCTCCCAAAAACAAATAGCAAAAATTCTCTTCTCCTAACAAATTTCTAAAATTTCATAAGAAGAAAAAATATATATATACTTATGCTTTTTGCCAATTACAAGAATTAGATCATTGGTTTAGTGGCATGCAGCGAAGTTGATTATTCTTAACTCAGTTCTAAATCCTCAAAAAGCATCCGAATGTCTTAAGACGACAGAACTTAGGTACAGCTTCTTACGTATTATACACTACATTTTCCAACTAAATTCATCCACGTGATTGCATTGATCAACCAATAAACAACATTGTTGAATTTAATTGGAGGATAACACTATCTGTGATTCATTAGTCAATTCAGCCACATAATTGGATCTAATAAGAGTGATTCTAGAACCACAAACTATTCCACAACTTTTTTGTTACAACTCTGACATGGCAGAGAGTGAGTGTTTCTATCGCTCCACATCAATGTACTATTTTTTCTTCACCACTCACACTCTATCGCATCACATCACATCACAGTAGTGGCAAAAAAGTTATGAAATAGTCCGTGCTACTAGATCTTTTCATCTAATAAGAACCATATTTACTGTACTAAAGAACTGTAACTAGGTTTTTTCCAATTTAAGAATTGATGATATTTGTAGCAGCTAAGTAATTCGATGGTTTTTTCATCACAAAACGAAGGAATCGTTTGGTCATTTTGGCTAAAAAGTGATTTTAAATTGATGGCAAAAACATGAACAAACCTGGGAAGTAGGAGTGGAGTTCTCAACAGACATGGAAGAGGAACAGCGAAGAGAGAGGTGAGTACTGTTTGGTTCGAGAAGGAGACGGCGTCGTATTGGAGAAGATGGACACGTGGACGTTGTAGAAGTGCGATGAGGAAGAAGGAAGTGACGGTTGGACTTGGACTTGGACTTGGAAGGGAAAGGAAAAGGAGGAGGAAAAGGTCGAGTTTGTGATGAGAGAAGAGAGAATGAAACAGACATTACTGTTATTACTGTTACTGTTAATTAGGATTTTGATTTCCTTGGGATTTTTAGATTTCTTGCAATTGCAGAGAAAGACAAAGAGTATTTTCTGTTCACTTTTCCTACTACACTCTTTTCTTTCTCTCGCTTTCTCGATCTTTCAATTTTCTCTCTCTTTTTCCTGTTTAGGATTTTTCTCTTTTTGTCTCTTCTAGTCGCTTTTGCGTGTTTTGTAGTACGACGGGTCGGTCTTTTCCAAGAACTAAACGACCCGTGGCTTTTTTTTTTCTTTTCTTAAAAACGTTATTGTCGTTTGTCTGGATTCCCAACTCCTCACTATAGAACGACTAGTCGTTTTCTAAGGTTTACAGCCCTGTTTGGTGCGAGCTGGGTTTGTATTCATTTTCTATTCTCATTTTCTGTCTCAGGTTCAAGGTTCACATTCATCAATATACAACGACCATAGTTTTAATTTTCTTAGATGTTCTTGGTTTTGGGTGTGGGGCGTTAGAATATCGCTTAAATTATTAAATTCATTATTCCTAAATAACTTTAGTTTTTAGAATTAGTAGTAATTAGTCACAGACTCACGTGATACGTGAGAATAAATAATTATTTTGTATTATAATATAATGTATAATTTTTTTCTTTAAAATTTTTTGAAGATAATTTGTTCTTCTTAAATATTAAATCATTTTTGTAAGGACACGATTCGTAACAACCCGTAACAGTGTTGGGTACGTACGTAAAAAGGCCCAAACAATATGATTTGTAGAGCATGGGTTTGAAAGGTTAGGCCTTAGTCACCAGACGGTGGGTTTTTTGTGGTGTTCAGACATGGCTTAAGTAGTATTCGCCCTGGGAGTCGCTCTCCTAGAGGCGGGCTGGGAGGCTCTAGTTTTCTAGCCCTTTTTCCCAGCCTCCTCTCTGGACTGCCTATTTTTCCTTTTATACTAACGTGTGTTCCTTATCCTCCGTCCACGTGTAGGATCGACATTCTAAGATTGATACTTGTCCCATCAACCCATACCCAGAGTGGTTGGGGGTGGTTGTAAAGGCTGGAGAGTATGGCTCTGTCAGGTGCAGAGTATTGAATGGCAGTAAGGGCAGCTTTCCCTGGTCGTTATACTTTCCAGCGCACCATTTTTTATGGACACAGATATTTTTAGATTTTTTCCCAAACTTTTTTCTATACCACTTTTGCCCTTCCTTCCTGTGAGATCTCGGACATGCCGAGGACTGAATCGTCCTCGGCTGTGTCCCAAAGCTATTTTGTACTTGTATTACCAATCTTGGGCTATTGCCCTTCTCGGTTCGGGCCTTTAAACCCCAATGAATAAATGGGCCAGGGCTGCAAATTATTGGGCCCCACAATAGCCCCTCAAAATCCTGCTGTCCGACCTCTTGGTTGGGAGATGAGGATTTTGGTAACGCCTAGCCTTTATTACGGCTCATTTAACTCTGTCTTTCATTAATGCTAGTACCTCTTCATCTACCCAGGAAACATACCAGACTACAAGATATTCCTATGAATTCATTCCCAATGCGTCCCCGCCGTTTGATTATCCGAAACGCGCCTTTAATGACTTACCTTTACGAGACCATTTAAATTCGACGGTTTGTTGACGATGTGGAGAAGTGGAACGGATACATTTTCGTTCACAGATTTTCTTAGAAATTTGGACGGATTAAATACCCTCCGCTCTACTCTTCATATAAGGAAGGCAAGAGGTTATTTCTCTTGTACAGAGACCCTTTTAATCCTTCTGAAATCTGAAACCTTTAGCTCCCTCTAGTTTTTACTTTATCCGCTAGTTGTATCTTAACTTGTGATACACTCGAGATAGGAGTAAGTAATGAAAGAACCATACCCCTCCCAGAAACACCACATTCTTACGAAGCTCAAAATGGCTCGGTCAGGGCAAGGATGGTGGAGACTCAAGATCCCTCTTACCCTCCTTTCAGCCAAAATCCGAAGTAGGGGTTCGTCACGTCAAACTTTCAGCGTAACTGAGCTGGGGTCACCCATTATCAGTACCAACCGCTCTCTCATGAGCATAACTAACATGGCACCAGCGTGTTAGGAGTCAGGACTGACGTAGGGATTAAGTGTCCCTGCTTCTTCCTCTCTTTGTTCACTGGTGCCTCCTTTTGCCTCTCTTTCTTCTTCTTTCCATCGCTAAATCTATCATGGCGTTTTTCCTTCTTCCTCTTCTTCTCCTCCTTCTTTCTCTTCTTCTCCTCCATCTTCTTCTGAAGAAGGTCCTCCTCTCAATATGGGCGCTACTAAGGCAGAGTTTGGAAGGACTTCGGAGACGAGTTTAAAAAGACCTCGGACCGTTTATTTGTTATATCATTGATGTTTTCCTTTTATTATTTTTGTAATCCACCTTCTGTATAGGCTTATTTAAGTCCTTATTTGTACGTTGTAATACCTCTTTATATTAATTAAAGTTGTTGTTGCTTTATTTCACATGTTTTACCTCTTTATTTCCGAAATGACAACGCGGTGAATAGACGTACAATCTTGTAAATTCTTTTTATTTTTACACTTTGACCGACGTCTAGGACCAAAATCCTAGTTAATAAAAAAATCTTGCTCTGTGTTTATAGAAACTATCTGACTTAATAATACTGAATCGAACAAGTGATACTTAGGGCTGAAACCACTATTAGGCAGAAAAAGAAAGGACATTATGATGAGCTTACTGAGTCGGCCTGGCACAGTACCGCCGACCTTAGAGCACAATACTTAAAGCTGAAATCCCTTATCAAGGAAAAAGACGCTATTATGAGCTTACGAGTGCTATTCGGCACAATATTACATACTTGAACTAATGACACTTAGGGTCAAAAACTTTTGCTAAGGAAAAGATAATATCACGAATTTAACAAAGTTGCTTGGCACAACACTGCCGACTTGTGAAAACAACACTTACCCCAAAATAGCCGAGATGACAGTTGAATGCTAGGTGCGGTGCAGGAGGTAATCATCAGAAGACATATAACCCAGAAATGAACAGCCCCTCCATGTTGCTGAGTAATAGGGCGTTTTACCATCTTCCTAACAACTTTAATAACTTTAACCTTTTGTGGTATTTGAGCCGAGAGTTATTCTCATCTAAGTGGTTGGTTTCCCTATAGGTTTGAGTCCGAGCGGGGTGATAACCCCTCGGTTATGGCATGAGACCTTGGTTTTGAGGGAATTAACTTCTCGGCCGAGCCCCTAGAACCATCTGTGCAGCTGACGCTACAAAGCATAGCCCCTAGTAAAGAAACATAACCCCTAGTGGAACTTTACGCTAGAATACAACAACCGGCCGCTAGAAATGACAAGGGAACTGTATCGACCTACCGCCTATGCCAACACACAAGCCTTTCCCACAGACGGCGCCAATTGTAAGGACACAATTTGTAACAACCCGTTACAGTGTTGGGTACGTACGTAAAAAGGCCCAAATAATATGATTTGTAGAGCGTGGGTTTGAAAGGCTAGGCCTTAGTCACCAAACGGTGAGTTTTTCGTGGTGTTCAAACATGGCTTAAGTAGTATTCGCCCTGGGAGTCGCTCTCCTGGAGGCGGGCTGGGAGGCTCTAGTTTTCTGGCCCTTTTTCCCAGCCTCCTCTCTGGACTGCCTATTTTTCCTTTTATACTAACGTGTGTTCGTTATCCTTCGTCCACGTGTAGAATCGGCATTCTAAGATTGATACTTGTCCCATCAGCCCATACCCAAAGTGGTTGGGGGTGGTTGTAAAGGCTGGAGAGTATGGCTCTGTCAGGTGCAGAGTATTGAATGGCAGTAAGGGCAGCTTTCCCTGGTCGTTATACTTTCCAGCGCACCATTTTCTATGGACACAGATATTTTTAGATTTTTTCCCAAACTTTTTTCTATACCACTTTTGCCCTTCCTTCCTGTGAGATCTCGGACATGCCGAGGACTGAATCGTCCTCGGCTGTGTCCCAAGGCTATTTTGTATTTGTATTACCAATCTTAAGCTATTGCCCTTCTTGGCTCGGGCCTTTAAACCCCAATGAATAAATGGGTCAGGGCCGCAAATTATTGGGCCCCACAATTTTTATTGGTCCAATTAGGTCTACTTCGATTTTATTCTAGTCAATTTCAATCCCTTGGGGACTATAGCCACGTTTACAAAAAATTGCAACTATAGCTAACCTAAGTGTGTAGCTGTGTTTTTTTGGATAGGCTTATAGCCATATTAAAAAAAAGTGGCTATAGGTTCATATGGAATTAAATTAAAAAAAAAAAAAAAAAAAAAAAAAAAAGACTACCTATAGCCACTTTTGTTAAACACGACTATAGGTGAGTCAGGAAAGTTTACCAACAAAATTATGAGGGTCAGAATTGTAGAAGAATTTTTGTTTTTATTTTCAAAACAGTATAAAAATAATTTCAAAAAATTGAACTTAAAACTAGTTTTCAGATAATAATTTTTATATTTTACGTGTTTGGCTTCCACTTTTAAGAACAGTTTTCAAAATACTAAAATCAAAAATAATTTTTTGTGAGACCATTTTTATTTTTGAGATTTAAAAAAAATATATTTACAAAAAGTAATGTATAGAATCTATAGATTACTTTTTTTTGTGGATAATGATAAGGGAATAAATCTTATAATTTTTTTTTTTTAATGATAAGTTTCAAATTTAAAGTGTGAAAATTTTATTTTGTGATAAAAATAAACTCTTAAATTTAAGAGATAAAAGAGTTTGAACAAACATGTAAGATCCATTATTTTTAATTTATTTACAACTATATCATTAAAAATATTAAAAATATTTTTTTATCTTGAAAACATGCTAAGTCGTTTTCAAAATCCTATTTTAAACAAGGATATAGTTTTTTTGAAAACCATACAATGAATTCAAATATAGAACCCACCATTTTAAGGAATACTATATTTAAATACTCAACCTAGGTCTCTCTCTCTCAAGTCTCAACTTCTCTCACTCTCGGCTGAGCGCCGATCCACGCCGCCGAGATAGCCCACTCTGAAGATAGCGCCGTTGTCCCTTGATCTTCCCGCCACCGAGCAGCTCCCTTCAAGTTCTCTCTGACTCTCCACGCCGCCGTCCCTTGCCCTTCCCCATTTCCAGAAGTTTGCTTCGATTAGAGAGCAGCAGATTGGTGGCATTGTTCGGGTACCTCTCATGTTTTTGGTAGTGGGTATTTGTTCCTCAAGTCGCTATTTTTCTCTATTTTCCGGCACACCCATTTCGATTCCTTGCTTATTTTCTATGTTACAACAAGTTTCCTGTATTGTACCCTGTTTGGTAGCTGAGAAAATTGAGGATAAATGGGGTGGAAGGAATGTTGTAACTGTGCAAACGCTGCTGTTTTGTTTTGATAATTGGAAAACATAGACAACTAGTGGTTTAAAAGACTTATTGGGTGGCAAAAATGCTTTTGTTTGTTTTTTTCTTTTTGGGGTTCTGTGTTCACAGACTAAGCAAAGATATTTGAGGAATAATTTAAACTGATGGTAGACAATTAGTTGTATAAAACACTAATGAGGTTGCATGGTTGCAAGGTTGCTATGAATTTGGGGGTTAAAAAAAAACCCGTTTATTAAAAGAGGTGGGTTCGGGTAACAGGGGTAGGTTCGAACCTGCCCCGTACTCGGCATGTTGTCATTTCTATCTCAAACTCGTAATATCTAAAATCTTAAGCATAATATTTATTATTGCTACGCTTTTCTTGAGTCACATTAATGTAGTATTTCAGTCAACTTTGGTACAACTAAATTTAAGCGAAAGTCTTTATAAACATAAAGGTTATGAATATATAAATGTAATCTTTAAGGCAGTTATTCATTTGTTTTAACGTTGTTACTTTTAAATGAATTGCATGAGGTTGATTATATATTTAAGAAAAATATATACATATATCTATGTATGTATAATTTTTATTATTAAAATTATTCATTCTTTTAAAAGAGACTATCATGATAATCAAAACTCATATCAAACTTATATTGAATATGTATAATTTATTCTCTACATTTTATTGTAGAGAGAGAGACTACTTGTAATGGGAACTAAAAAAAACAACACCAAAACGTATGAATCCAAAATAGAATTTTAAAAATCACAATGAGTTGCAAGAAAGAATAAAAAATCATGAGAAAGAGAATAACCACTTTTTCAAGAAAGAATGTGAATGAGAATAATAAGAAATTTATAGAAAATAATATAAGAAGAAAAAAAGTAAATATAAAAAATATAGTAATAAACATCAAATTATCCAAGTCATATTACGTAATAAAATAATATTATATTCTTATATATTATCTTTTATAATGCAATATGATAATTAACATCTATGAAATCAAAGAGAATTAAAAAGATAACAACTTAGAAACACAAAACTTAATCATATCAACCCAAAGTAGAGTTTCAAATAATACAAAAATTCATCAATCCAAAGTAGTGATGAAAAAAAAAAAGGAGATAGAGAGAGAGAGAGAGAGAAATAACCTTTTGTGTGTGGAAAATGAGAGAAAGAGAGAGAAGTAACATTTTGCATGTGAAAAAACTATGAATAGAATGGAAAAGAGAATTGTAAATTGATAGTAAGAAGAGGGAAATAAGAAAAAAAATAAAAATAAAAGAATAAAAGAAAAGTGATATTAAGATACATAGTTGTAGGAAGATGAAAAGGTAAAAGGGAGGGAAGTTAGAAAAGTATAATTAACAATAAGTTGGGAAATCAATAAGAAAAAAAATTAAAAATAAGCAAGAGAATGTTGAAAATGAGTGGATGATGTGGCTGTTGATGTGACTCAATAGGAGTGTAACGATAATAAATGTTACGCTTCACAGTGGTGACTCTAGGATATTTTTTTAGGGGGGTTAGTAAGAAGATGTATTTTGGGTTAAAAAAAAGTGAATCTTGCGGTCTATATGATTTCTTTATTACAAAATTTTTCATAATACATACTAGCAAGAGAATAAAAGATGAGAAGTGCTACATCTAAAATATTTTCACAACACTTTTTCAACAAATTTTAGGTTATAAGTTGTTATTAGTTATAATTTAAACTCACTACTGAAATTACTTTTTTTTCTTATTAGTAACAATTTGCCAATTAGACTTTATTATCAGCATATTATGAACATAGCGTTCCTCATATAAAATAAACTATAAGTTCATTGCATATTGTTTATTAATATGATTAAGATAATAATTATTGTTACTAAGATTAAATCTTAGAAATCATCTATTGTTTTTAAATACAATCAACATATGAATTATTGTTGTTAAGTGAACTCCAAGTGAGATCTAAATACAATAAACTTTTATGTATTAGTTTATTTCGAATTTGTTAAGATGTAAATGATTTTTTTTAGATTTAAAATGAAAAAATTTATACTTTTGTTGTTAGGCTTACTATTTTTTCACCCATATTTTAGATCATATTGGTTTGTTATTGGGGTTTTTTTTGGTGTTTAAAAAGACCAAGATATTGTCAAGATGATCATATTCAAATTCATTTAAGCTAGGCTTAAAAATATTTTAAGTTTAGGGGGTTCAAAATTTATTTTAGGAGGATCAAATTAAAAAAAAAATTATATACAATTTTTTTTTTTTTGGGCCCAGCTCAGGGGGTTCATTTGAACCCCCTGGGCTGCACCTAGAGCCGCCCATGACGCTTCAACCTTTATATATCCATCCCCAAAGCCTTCAAAGGTCCCCGGGAATCTTTCATGCCAAGACTGGGAAACAGAGAGAGAATATCAGACGCAAACTTAACGAGGAAACAAACATTCCAATTTCATTTAACAGGCCAATATCTGATGTAAGATGAGCAAATCAAATTGTATCATCATTAAACACCTACTTGCCCAACATCGTACAAAAATAGATGAAACATATCCATCTTTGGAATCTATTTGTACAAATAAATTAGTACCAAAGAGAGGAATAAAGCCTTTTGTTGATTTGTACAGATAAATTGGTTCCAAAGAGTTCAATAAAGCCTTTTGTAATTTAGGCAAATCAATTCCTTTTAAAGTCAACTTCTAAACACAAAGCAAAGGAAAATGATGTGGCAGAAGTTGTTCCTGCTCTCAGTGAGGACATTTTTCTGGTCTGAGTGTCTTTTTTTTTTTTTTTTTTGTGTGGTTGGATTTCTCTAACTTTTTATGTAGCAAGGAAGAAAGAAGTCAAAGTTAGTTGTTTCAATATGATAAGTAAATAATAGTTTAATTTAATTTTTCACAAAAATACAGACAACCAATTGTGGAAATAAGCCAATAACTTTGTCCCAAACTCCCAATGTGAAAGGCTAATCCGGTGCATTTGTTTCACACATCACAGGTGATAAATTAATAGCAATAAGCATATGCTGCACCAAATGTTCTGTACACACTTACATTTTTGCCTATATGTACTGCCATTCATACCATGACACTACTACCCTAAGTTCAAAAGCAAACCCAAAACTCACTAAGAGAGAGAGAGAGAGATGAAACCCAATTGTGCAATCTTCATCAAGCTTTTATTAGTACAATGCCTAGCAATTGTTTGTGTTTCACAAGATTTTGATTTCTTCTACCTTGTACAACAGGTGAGTGGGATTATTTAAGAGAGAAATCATCATTTTGAGCGCTAATTACTCTTATTTGATGTTGTCAAAACGTTAGAACTTTTTTTATCTAATTTTAAGGAAAACCCAAAACTGATTTCGGCATTCATGGGCATTGGCCTAATTACAACGATGGCTCATACCCGTCCAACTGCAATCCTAACAGCCCTTATGTTCAATCCAAGGTACCAATGTTTTATTAGGAAAATGTTAAAGTTGTTATCAATTTTACTATATGAAACTTATAAACTAACTTGATAATAAATGTAATTGATGCTACATCAACAACATAAGTACTTAAATTTTATCACTAATAAAGTTCATTGTATATCATTCATTTTATAGATTTCAGACCCAATTAGAAGAATGCAAGTAAGTTGGCCAACATTGGCCTGCCCAAGCGGCATTGGTCCTCATTTTGGTCACATGAATGGGAGAAACATGGTACTTGCTACGAGTCCATCCTTAACCAGCATGGATACTTTCAAGTAGCTCTAAACCTCAAAGACAAAAGTAGACCTCCTCTTGAAAGTGCAGGTAACTCTTCATCTCTATAGTAACTTGAAATTGGTTGTCCAAGCTTAATTTCATAAACCTTCTCCTTTTTTTTTTTTTTCATTTTAACATTGAGTGGGGAAAAAATTGTTACAGGGATCCACCCAGATGGGAGTTATTACAGCTTAAGTAGAATAAGCGATTCTATAAAAGGAGCAATTGGGTATGCTCCTGGGATAGAATGCAATGTTGATGCATCAGGGAATATCCAGCTTTACCAGATTTATCTTTGTGTAGACACGTTGGGTCAAACCTCATCAAATGTCCTGTGCTACCAAAAGGGGGATGTGCCTCCAACATTGATTTCCCTACCTTCTAAATATAATAGAGGAAGAAAGTGGAATGTCTCTCTTAAACATCATTTGCTGAAAGTGTATTGGATCTTTCGACCGTTACCAATCATTTGTATTCTCTTGTGGCATAATATAATTTAATGGAAAAATAATCACATCTATTATGTACACCTTTAAATTGAAGAAAAATAAAATTTTCATTATAAAAATGAAGCCCCTGAATCCTGATTCATATTCTGTGGGTTGATATCAATGATTTTATATTGAGTGAGGTGCCTCGCTTTTTTTTTTTTTTTTTTTTTTTTTAAATTCTAAGAATATTTGTTATATAGAAAATCCTAAATGGCCCATTTTTATGACCTTTGGAGCATGATACAAACATCTTACATTGACAATAGCACCAAACTGCAAGTAGTGTGTGCAACACATGTCGATATAATAAAAAGAGCGTCCCTTCCATCCCTTTTTTATACAATAAGGATCTTTTTCATTGAAAGTTATATATGGATAAGAAAAAGCCACACGTGGTTCAAAGAAAGATATTTCCACCACCAGCGGATGTGGTACAACTGGTAGGTGACTGTTAAGGCTTCGCTATGTCCCAGGTTCGAGTTCTCACGAGAACTGTAATTGCAATTTTTGGAAGTCCCAGAAACTAATAAAGTCTGGGGTGTGTGTGGGTTCGGAGTTTCCGAGCTCCAATTTGAGCTGGTGGTACCCATGGGCTTACCCAACTGTATCGTGGAGCGTGGGATAATAACTACTACACGCGAGTCCCCCCTTTTTTTTTTTTTTTTCTCAAAAAGAAAAAAGAAAAAAGAAAAAAAAAAAGATATTTCCAACCTCAATTATTGGTCTAATGGTTTTTAACGCTTCACAAAATCCACGAAGTCTTGAATTCAAAACTCTTAATTAACATCTTGAAGTCATTTTAAATTAATATTTTTTCTATAATTATCTGATATGTATGAGAATTGAGATGAAGAGACTCTATATATACTCAAAGAAATAATTAGGTGATCAAAATTCGAAAGACACCAACATTAAATAATAAATAAACATTTTTAATCTTGATATTAAAATTGCGGAGAACATTGGCATGGTATTTACATACGAGGTTGAATAATGACACTTCCGAAAGAAACTTTAAGTCAAATACCACACCAAGTTAAATGACAAGTCATAATATAAATAATTGTTTAGAATTAGTTTTAAAATGACATTGATTACTAACATGTAAAATAAATATATATGAACATTTTATTTCAAAAAAAATTAAAACAGACGTTGTTTTTTACTATAGGTTATAGAATATCCTAAATCCCTTCCATCTAGTTCATATCCGAGGATTTTATCTCAATATTTAACTCTATAAACTAATGAGTTTAAAGGGTTATAGATTCCAGGTGGATTTTGTCGCTTTGAGTTTGGGTAGTTGGCGTGGCCCAAAAAGTACGGAAAAGAACAAGGGAGGAAAAAAAAAAAAAAAAATTAGATCTACAAGGACCACAACATCATTGAAAGTTAGAAACTATAGGCTGTTTTGCCTTTTCTTTTGGATAAGTAATCCTTAAATAAACATTTTTTATTCAAAGAGTCGCACGTAAAAAAAAAAAAAAAAAAATTCGCAATTTTTTTCTTTTTTGGATAAGTAATCCTTACATAAACATTGCTATTTATTTATTTATTCTTTGATAAGTAATCCTTCCATAAACATTGTTTTTAGTCAAAGAGTAAGGCATAAAAAAAAATTCTCAATTTTTTTCATAGTTTATTGGAATGATAATTAAGTTATGAGTGATACACTGGGGAGTTAATAACTATTTAGCCTAAATGATTTAGGTATATGTTATGTGATTAAAATCATATGTAAGTGGTTAATTATTAAAATCACCATATGGTGAGTTGGAATAATTTTCTTTGAATCGATTTAGAGGAGAGTTATCCATATAGATATAAAGTTAATTACCAATGCAAAAAAGAAGAAGATATAAAGCTATCTATAATGCTTTTTCTTTTTTCTTTTTAATAGGTAGATAGTGAGAGGGGAAGGTAGGATTCAAACTACCGACATAAGATACTGTAAGGACGCGATTCGTGGCGGACCGTAATAGTGTCGGGTTTGCACGTAAAAAGGCCCCTAACAATATCATTTGTAGAGCGTGGGTTTGGAAGGCTAGGCCCTGGTTGACAGGCGGTGGGTTTTTCGCGGTGTTCGTACAAGTTTAAGTTTTCCTTCACCCCCGGAGTCTTTCTCCTGGAGGTGGGCTGGGAGGCTCTGGTTTTTGACCATTTTTCCCAACCCCCCCCTTAGGTTACTTGTTTTTTCCTTTTATATTCGCCTGCGTTCATTGTCCTTCGTCCACGTATAGGGTCAACCTTTTCAAGATTGATACTTGTCCCATCAGCCCATATTCAAAGTCGTTGGGGGTGGTTGTAAAAGCCAAAGAATGCGGCTCTGTCAGGTTCAGAGTATTGAATGGCAGTAAGGGCAGCTTTCCCTGGATATTTTAGATCTTTCTTCCTAGTTTCAGTCCTATACCGTTTTTACCCTTCTTTCAGGGGGGACTTTGGGTCTGCCGAGGACTGAACTGTCCTCGGCGGTATCCATAGGCTATTTTGTCAAGCTTGGGCCGTAGCCCTCCTCGGCTTGGGCCTTCGGATTCTCCCCGGGTAGATGGGCCTGGCCTATAAATCATTTGGGCCCCACAATAGCCCCTCAAAACCCGGCTGTCCAACCTCTTGGTTGGAAATGGGGGTTTTGGTGATGCCGAACCTCTTCCTACGACCCAATCAATTTGGCCCATTAATAATACTGGCGGCTCTTCATCTGTCCAAGAAATGCGCCGATCTATGAGACAGTTTTTGATTTCGCGCTTGATGCGCTCTTATCGTTTGGGTTTCCCAAAACGTGCTTTTAATGACCACTATTTACGAGACTACTTTAATTCGGCGGTTTGTTTTGATGGGGTGGAGAAACGGAGCCGGCATGTTGGTGTTGGCAGATTCCTTTGGAGATCTGAACCTATTAAATGTCCCCCGCTCCACCCTCTGTATAAGAAGGAAAGGAGGAGGTTATTGTTTTCGTAAAGAATTCCTTCTCATCTTTCTGAGATTTGAAATACTTAGTCTCCCCTAGGGTTCATTTTACCCACTGGTTCACAAACTAAATCGTGGTATACTTTATCATAACAACGAGTGATGCAGGAGCCAAACCCCTCCCATAAACGCCATGTTCCAATAAAACTCATTATGGCTCGATCGGGACAGGGATGGCGAAGACTCAAAATCAACCTCACCCTTCTTTCATTCAAAATCCGAAGCAGGGGCTTGTCACGTCCAACTTTCGGCGTGACTGAGTCGAGAACACCTACCATCAGTACCAACCGCTCTCCTATGAGCATACCTAGTATGGCTCCAGTGTGTTGGGAGTCAGGATCGAGGCAGGGACTAAATGCCCTTACTTCTCCCTCTCTTCCTTCACTGGTGCTATCCTCCGTCTCCCTCTCTTAGTCTTCCCAGCACCAGTTCCATCCTGGTGCTTTCACTTCTCCCTCTTTTGCTCCTTTTTTTTTCTTTTCATCTCTTTTCTCTTCTTCTCCTCCTTCTTTACTCATGTCCTCCATCTTCTTTATTCATCTCCTCCATCTTCTTTATTGATTTCTTCCTTACTATTTCCTTCTCCTTCATTCATTTTTTTTTCAAAGAAGGTTCTTATCGTAATATGAGCAGTATTGAGGCAGAGATTGGAGAGACTTTGAAGACGAGTTTAAAAGACGCCTGACAGTTTACTTATCTGTACTACGGATGTAATTGTTGCTTAGGCAGTTCTCATTTTGTATAGGCTCGCTTGAGCCCCTCTTTGTACGTTGTAATAATTTTTCGTATTAATAAAAATTGTTGTTACTTTATTTCGCATGTTTTGTCTCTATGGCTTTTCTTTTCTTTTCTTTTTAAATTTACAAACGCTGCTCGGCACAATAATATAGCATCTAAATCAATGACGACTAAGACCAAAATACTTGATAATAAAAAGATGTCGCCATAACTTTAATAGAAACGCTTGGCACAATAAGGCCGACCAGTGAAAAGTAATACTTACCCCATGCTAGCCGAGGAGTAAAACGAAGGTTTGATGCCGTGTGAGGAATAACCATTTGAAGATATCTCACTCACCAAATGAACAGCCTTCTTATGCGACTTAATGCTGGGGCGTTTCACCACCTTCCTCACAACTTTACTGGTCTTAACCTCTTTATGGTGTTTAAGCCGTGGGTGAAGTGACCTGACATTTTTATCAAGTAACCCATCTTACAAAATTCAAACCTTTCCTTGTCCAAGTATTTGGTTTCCCCATTGGCCTGGGTCCGAGGACCATACAAGGCCTTGGTTCTGTCCAAAACTTGTGATTTTTTCATTTTTGTACTTGGTTTCCCCATAGGCTTGAGTCCGAGGACCATGCAAGGCCTTGGTTCTGTCCAAAACTTGTGATTTTTTCTTTTTTGTACTTGGTTTCCCCATAGGCTTGAGTCCGAGGACCATGCAAGGCCTTGGTTCTGTCCAAAACTTGTGATTTTTTCTTTTTTGTACTTGGTTTCCCCATAGGCTTGAGTCCGAGGACCATGCAAGGCCTTGGTTCTGTCCAAAACTTGTGATTTTTTCTTTTTTGTATTTGGTTTCCCCATAGGCTTGAGTCCGAGGACCATGCAAGGCCTTGGTTCTGTCCCTGGGCCCATATGCTGAACGGGCCTGGGCCACGAATTTACTGGGCCCATAAATTAAGAGGTATTTCCATAGTCTTTGATCACGCGGTACTTTTTGGCGTCCCAGTGTTCGAGGTGCGCCTTCTCGAGACTTCTTTAACCTCAGGGCTGCAGACGGCGTTGGAAATCGAGCCTGAGACGTTTTGTCTGTAGCGTTCCTTGGGACGCTACGTGAATTAAATGCCACCGGTTTATTTCTGGGTATAAATGGGATAGGGGGTCACTTCACTTGCACATGAACTCTCCTATTCCCTTGAGAACCATACTTCTTCCATATCCGCGATCTCTCTTTCTAGTGCCACTGCCTCAAAGCAAGATGTTTGAGGCGTGGATGGGGATGAAAGGTCTCCGCCCGCTTCAGAGGCACCGAATCCTCAAGGTGATGTGGTATGGACAAGGATGGCACAGATCCAAGCCAGTCCTCCGCCTTGACAGGAGGAAGATAGTATTCCTCCTTCTTTTAGCCAAAATCCGAAGCAGGTTCTGGTCATGCCAGATTTTTGGTATGTCAGAAAAAGGAATTTCCGCCATCAGCGCCGTCTGCCTTGTAGCAGGCAAATTTTTGTGGGGGCTCCCCAACTTCCGGCTCCCTGCACCTTTCCTGTAGATGGTGTTAGCCTGAGGTCAGGTTCCCTGCACCTTTTCTTCACCGGTGCAGGCCCCAAGTTGGGTTCTTTTGCTGCCTGAGTTATGGGCGCGCAAAAGCATTGAGGAGAAATAAGGTCTCGAGGCAGCAGCCAACCTCTCCTCTGTGCTACCTCCACGGCTTTATCTTCACTCTCTTGTGTTTTTCGTTACTTACGTAGTTAGCTTCAATATAGGCTTTGTTTCGGCTTTTCATTGTACACTGTACTGTTCCTTTGTCTTAATAAAATATGTGTCTATTTCTCTATACATATCTTTCTTCTCCGTAACCACTACTTTGTGCATGAATGTTAAATATAAGCTTGCCCTTAATGACATTCTAGGCAGAAAAATGTCTTAACACAGATTCCTTCTAGTTTAAACTTACAAATATTATCAAGCATAACAAGGCTAATCATCAATAAATTAAACTCTTGAAACTAACCGGGATAACCGCTGAGTGCTGCGCGATGCATACTAGAGCGATGTCCAAGAATGATAAATTCTAAATCATTCGTCCGAGAGGGTAGCCGAGTATCGAGGGGCTTTGGTTGTGCTTTTGGGTAATATGTTGCGCCGTATCGCATCAACCCCTTTGATACTGGGGATCTGAGGGTAGACCGAGGAATCCGCGCAATCAAGGTATTAACCCATCTGTTAACGTGGAGTTCTCTTTGAATGGATTTCGAGATTTATGTGCCATAGTTTTTTTTTTTTTTTTCTAGATAGTTGGTTCCTCATCCAGGTAGTTGGTTTCCCCATAGGCTTGAGTCCGAGGACTATGCAATGCCTTGACTCTGTCCAAAACCTAGTTTTCCTCATCCAAGTAGTTGGTTTCCCCATAGGCTTGAGTCCGTGGACCATGCAATGCCCTGGTTCTGTCCAAAACCTAGTTTTCCTCATCCAAGTAGTTGGTTTCCCCATAGGCTTGAGTCCGACCATGCAATGCCTAGTTCTGTCAAACCTAGTTTTCCTCATCCAGGTAGTTGGTTTCCCCATAGGCTTGAGTCCGAGGACCATGCAATGCCCTGGTTCTGTCCAAAACCTAGTTTTCCTCATCCAAGTAGTTGGTTTCCCCATAGGCTTAAGTCCGTGGACCATGCAATGCCCTGGTTCTGTCCAAAACCTAGTTTTCCTCATCCAAGTAGTTGGTTTCCCCATAGGCTTGAGTCCGAGGACCATGCAATGCCCTGGTTCTGTCCAAAACCTAGTTTTCCTCATCCAGGTAGTTGGTTTCCCCATAGGCTTGAGTCCGAGGACTATGCAATGCCCTGGTTCTGTCCAAAACCTAGTTTTCCACATCCAGATAGTTGGTTTCCCCAGAGGCTTGAGTCCGAGGACTATGCAATGCCTTGGTTCTGTCCAAAACCTAGTTTTCCACATCCAGATAGTTGGTTTCCCCAGAGGCTTGAGTCCGGTGGACTATGCAATGCCTTGGTTCTGTCCAAAACCTAGTTTTCCACATCCAGATAGTTGGTTTCCCCAGAGGCTTGAGTCCGGTGGACTATGCAATGCCTTGGTTCTGTCCAAAACCTAGTTTTCCACATCCAGATAGTTGGTTTCCCCAGAGGCTTGAGTCCGGTGGACTATGCAATGCCTTGGTTCTGTCCAAAACCTAGTTTTCCACATCCAGATAGTTGGTTTCCCCAGAGGCTTGAGTCCGAGGACTATGCAATGCCTTGGTTCTGTCCAAAACCTAGTTTTCTCTTTGTGTGGGATCTTGGCTTTAGGGGAGTTAGCTCCTCAGCCAAGCCCCTAGAGTTTATCCATACAGTTAACGTTACCAAGTGCTTAATTTGCTCTTTACGGGGGACCTTGGCTTTAAGGGAGTTAGCTCCTCAACCAAGCCCCTAGTCAAGAAACGCAGTCCCTAACAGAACTTTATACTAGAACTCTATAACCAACGGTTAGATATATCGAAGAGACTCTATCGACCCACCTCCTATACCAACACACAAGCCTTCCCCACAGACGGCGCCAATTGTAAGGACGCGATTCGTGGAGGACCGTAACAGTGTCGGGTTCGCACGTAAAAAGGCCCCTAACAATATCATTTGTAGAGCGTGGGTTTGGAAGGCTAGGCCCTGGTTGACAAGCGGTGGGTTTTTCGCGGTGTTCGTACAAGTTTAAATTTTCCTTCACCCCCGGAGTCTTTCTCCTGGAGGTGGGCTGGGAGGCTCTGGTTTTTGGCCATTTTTCCCAACCCCCCCCTTAGGTTACTTGTTTTTTCCTTTTATATTCGCCTGCGTTCATTGTCCTTCGTCCACGTATAGGGTCAACCTTTCCAAGATTGATACTTGTCCCATCAGCCCATATTCAAAGTCGTTGGGGGTGGTTGTAAAAGCCAAAGAATGCGACTCTGTCAGGTTCAGAGCATTGAATGGCAGTAAGGGCAGCTTTCCCTGGATATTTTAGATCTTTCTTCCTAGTTTCAGTCCTATACCGTTTTTACCCTTCTTTCAGGGGGGACTTTGGGTCTGCCGAGGACTGAGCTGTCCTCGGCGG
The DNA here is from genome assembly GCF_001633185.2 of Quercus lobata. Taxonomy (NCBI): domain Eukaryota; kingdom Viridiplantae; phylum Streptophyta; class Magnoliopsida; order Fagales; family Fagaceae; genus Quercus; species Quercus lobata. Next base: position 53,301,692 of record NC_044911.1, read on the forward strand.
TATCCATAGGCTATTTTGTCGAGCTTGGGCCGTAGCTCTCCTCGGCTTGGGCCTTCGGATTCTCCCCGGGTAGATGGGCCTGGCCCATAAATCATTTGGGCCCCATAGATACCATTGAGGATAACATTATTGTTGGACAATCACTTGAACCCTAAAGCTAAGTGGACATCCCAACAGGTCCAGTGCTCCTATGTATTAGACTCAATTCTTACCCATAAGCTAAGTGAGCATAAACCCGGCCAACCCGACCACCCCTTCAACCCAACACGACACGAATGGTATTGGGCAGGTTAGATGGGTGTTCAGGTTGGGTCCAGGCCAAAAAGTCGGGTCTTTTTTGGGTTTGGGTCGGTTTCAGGTCCAACCTGACCCATCCGATTATTAAATAAATAAATAAACAATGCACAGAAACTAATCTTTGCCTTTTTCCTTTAGACAAAACATGGAGAGAGAGAGAGAGAGAGAGAGAGAGAGAGAGAGAGAGAGAGAGAGAGAGAGAGAGAGAGAGAGAGAGAGAGAGAGAGAGAGACATAAGGTCGATCGAAAAAAGTTATTCTTCTTCTTTTTTCTTCCTTTTCCAATTCTTGTGTTTTGCTTTGCTTTCTCATGAAACTCGGATTGAATGGTTCAAATGTATCCCAAGAAGGAGTAAGAGATAAAGAGAAAGATCCATGATATGTAAATGTTTGACAATAAATTTAATTATGACCATGAAACTCTTTAAATTCCAAAACAAACAATTAAAAATAGACTAATTTTATATAGAAATAAGTGAAAATTTGAAGAAGTCTTTAATTGAATCATAGGTCGTAGCCATAGCCGCATATATTCCTAAATGGAAATTATTTTTTTTGAGAACCCTAAATGGAAATTTGAAAAAAGAGCAACATGCACACCACTACTAATGGCAGGCATTATAAAAACTCTTTGTCCATATATACAACACTAAGTTAAACCTTTAAAAAGTTTCTCAAAAAAAATTAAACCATTAAAAATTATGAGCATTAACATTATCCAGCAAGTGATAAAAAGTTCAGAAATTCATTTTCCTATCTTGATATTTATTAGGAAATAAACTAGCAACGTTTTTTTTTTTTTTTGTGAGAAGAAAAAACTAGCAACCTAGTCCTGTTGGAAGGAGAAATCATTCGGTACACTAGGAGGACTGTTGATGTGGTCCTCCCAACCAAAAAGATGATGTCATCTATGTAAATATATGAGTGAGCTTCCTAATCAGTACAAGGAATAAAAAATAAAAAATTACTAGGTGATGTCACATTTGCATAAATAATAGCATTTTATTGGTTGAAAAGTCAGGGAAGACCATATCAGCAATCCTCCTAATGGACTTAATAATTTCTCCTGGTGTCGTGGAACTCAATGTTGGACAATATTTTAGTTAGTCCAACAAATGGAACTCAATGTTGGACAATATTTTAGTTAGTCCAACAAATTCATTAATCCAAAATTTAAAATTTAAAATTTCAATTTTCAATGACAGCTGCAGAACTAAGTCCTAGGGTCTTGCAATTAAAATTATTTGAAGTATTCCTTATTAAGTCTACCATTCTTCAAGCAATTAAAATTATTTGAATATTCCTTATTAAGTCTACCATTCTTCAATCGATTAAAATAAAATAAAATTGTTTAAATGGAAACAATTAATGTATTTAAGGGTATAAGATATTTGTTTCAACGTATAAAGCATTGTAATTAGTCAAAGAATATTAAAAATGGCAGGAGCATTGTAATCGGAAATTAATTCCCTACAGTCATGGGATATGTTGTCAAAAATGGCGGGAGCATTGTAATCAGAAATTAATTCCCTACAGTCATGGGATATGTTGTCATTCGTTCCTTTTTTTGATATAAGATAAAAATTCTACTATAACATAATTTAGATGCATATGTGTGTAAAGCTTTCTCTTGGAAACTTGAACCCTAGCCCTTGCCCATTCCCCCCCCCCCCTCTCACACTCCACAAACACTTATACTTGTGAAATGACTATTGTACCAAGGGTGTTGTCATTCATTCGCAATCATGGGATACGTTGTCAATCATTCCTACTTTCCTTATCTCTTTCCCCCTCTTTTAATGCAATTCCCAAGTTTTGAGCTCCAACATTAATTTTTAAAAGCTGGTAATTGGATTTAAGTTTTTCTTATTAATGTCAATCAATAAATTAGTAAAATAGCAACAACAAAAAATTGACAACTTTTAAAGGAAAGTTTGAATTATACAATAAGTAATTTTTCCCTATTAATAGCTCTTTAAAGTCCGGTAGTTTCAATGTTTCTATAAGACTTTTCATGGTTCACACGGTTTGAAAATTATATAATAAATAAAAAAAGAGGCCCGACCCGACCATACACCCGCATATTTTGGGTTGGGTCAGGTTTTTCCTTGTTGAACCCGATTACTATCAGATCGGGTTTCGGGTGGCAATGAAACCGACCCAAGCTCAGTCCTTATTCAAGTCATGCTCTTTGGTTTTGTTTGGCATTTTAAAGGCATATACTTTAGTCAACTTTTTGATCCACTCAAATAAGAAAATGAGGTATTTCCAAAAGCAACCAAGTAATACTTTATATTCACATTTCATATTTTGTTGTTGAGCCAAGAGCCTTGAACTTCCTGGTGTTTCCAAATAAGATATAGTGAGGGTCAAATCCTTCTCAATTATAGAGTTATAAAAAAAAAATAATAATAAAAATAAAATAAAATAAAATAAAATCTTGCAGTTGAAAATTTATGAAGAAACACCACCCCCTTTTGAATTAATTAACATTCTTATATTAGTTGAACGTACAGTATTGGTCATCAAAACAATGATGACTTTGAATTGATGATAAGAGGGTAGAAATGATATTAAAACATCATAAAATGGTTATCACCACCATTTTTTAAAAGGAAGGGAACTCAATCTCTGAACCACATTTTCCCTTAGGAAACACAGGGCATTCGATTAGGCTTGACCCAGAAGTATCCACGCAGAGGTAAATCTGGTAAAGCTGGCTATTTCCAGATGCATCCACATTGCACTCTATCCATGGAGTATATCCAATTGCACCTTTTATTGCATTTTTGATGTTCTGTAAGCTGTAAGAGCTCCCATCTGGATTTATTCCTGTATTTATTTTCACATAATGCATGAATTATTATATTGAGGACATTATAGGCAATCAAAACCTAAAATCCAGTAAACTAAGTGTTCCTTAGAAAACAAAACACTACAGTATTGAAAATTGAATTTACCTGCATTTTTAAGAGCTTTAAGGAGGTTTGTCTTCCCTTTCAAACTGAGAGCTGTATCAAAGTATCCATGTTGGTTAAGTACAGACTTTGAACATGTCCCATGTTTCTCCCACTCGTGTGTCCAAAATTGTATACTGTTGCTACTGGGGCAAGCTAGTGATGGCCAATTTTTTTGCATATTGCTTATGAGGTCTGATATCTATAGCCATGATAAACAGGTTGACTGAAAATCATAGTTCATTCTAGAAAAATGTAAATAAATGATAGCAGTATTAACTAATTTAATTGAAGCCATCCCATAAAATAATAATAATTGAAGCCAAAACTCCAAATGTTTTTAAGATGGGAAAGGTTTGGGTTCATTTTGTCCTTAGTACTGAACCTAATATGATATGGACAGATGAGTCGTGACATAAACTGGACTCGTGGCAGCAACATATCTGGTCCAGTGCAAAAAACGCTCGACTCTAGAGACGTCCTTTCAAGACACTACACTTAATTGTCATGATTGAAAACTATGCAGTTTCTACTTTTTTTTTTTTTTTTTTTTTTTTTTTAGCCCAATGCACTTTCTACTTAAAAGTGATATCTTTAGAAAATGTTTTACACTGCTGTGTTTGACAATATGTAAATTATTTTTCGAATGTAAAATATTTTCAAGTGAAAATATTTTTGATAAAAGAAAATATTTTCTAGTATTTGGTTACGTTTTGAAAATTGTACTAGAAAATATTTTCTGGTGTTTGGTAACTTTTTAAAAATGAAAATTTTCTACTAGTTTCTCACATTTTTTCAGTTTCCAAACAAATTTTATAATAGAAAATTTCAATATATAAACTTTTAAAGAAACAAAAATCAAAATAAAACCATTCATTAAACTCTCAAACTTGGCCAAACTGAGAGAGGGAGGAAGAAAGCGTGAGAGATTGACGGAAAGAGAGAGGTAGATCGAGAAAGAGATAGAGATCGGGTCAAGGAGGGTCGATCTAGAGGCAGTGATGACAATCTTCGGAGGTGACGACGAGATCGGTCATGGGTGGGTCAATTTAGAGGGCAGCGACGATGAGATCAAGAGAGGTGGAAAAGATGAGCTAAGGGTAGCGGTGACGAGAACGAGATGACAAGGCTCCAATCTAGATGGCGGTGACGACAAGTTTCAGATGGTGATTATAAGCCAGTGGCGACAATGAGATTGTCCCAGGTTCAAGCTCTCTCTCTCTCTCTCTCTCTGGGTGTGTGAGTTGGAAAATGATTTGAAAGTAAATGAGAAGCGTAAACCATTTTACGGGTCAAAGGGCTTATTTTATAGTCAAATTTTATTATTTTCAGTTTAACTTTAGTTTACATGTGCAACCAAACATATATCAGGGTGTAAAATATTTTTCTAATTAAATTTACACTTAAAACAAACATAGCCTTTGTGTAAAAATGATGTAAAATAATAAAGAAAAAGTTAACGGATACCAGTATTAGTCTAGAAAATATTTTTAGAAACTTTTAATAGGAAAAAAAAAAATTAATTTTTTAACTGCTTTTTATAGTTTTCATGAAAATAATATCAAAACTTCCATAAAATGGTTGGACATCCATTGACAGGACCCATAATAATAAGTACAGGATGCCATTTCTCTTGCCATGAATTAAGGAATTAAGGAAGGAGATAAGCAAAAATGTTTTAGATATGCATTCAACTAAAAAAAAAAAAAAAGAAGGAAAATAGGACATCTCTATAGTAATAGTATACAGCTAATGCCTAATAGTCTAGTCATTTCCAAAAAAAAGGTCCAATTAATAAAGTTGTTGTTAATTACGTGGCTAGACTCGTAGAAATTGATGGAATTTCATAGCTAAATCACAGTGTGTTATACTTGTGACTGGTCATCTCAGAACCTTGTTTCTTCTAATACAATAGAAATGATTCACAAAAACATTAAGAACAAAATTTGCTATGATTTTGATGCCAAAAGACAACGATAAATGAAAAAAAAAAAGAAAAAAAAGAAAAAAGAAAAAGAAAAGAGGATTTCAAGTACCTTAGCCTGATTAAAGGAATTGTTAGGATCACAATTTGAAGGGTAAGAACCATCCTTGTAATTAGGCCAAAGCCCATGAATGCCAAAATTTGCAGAAGGCTTCCCAGTGTTTGGGTAGCAACAACTTTGCTTTGTGTCACAGTATGATCCAGGCCACTATAGAAATAATTGAAGATTAAGAAATGAAAAAAAAAAAAAAAAAAGTTATACAAGATTAATTTAGGAAAAAACAATGGACAAAAGAATGATATGATAGAGGAAAAAAAAAAAAAAAAAACTGGCTCACCTGTTGGACAAAGTAGAAGAAATCGAAATCCTGTGATTGTGAAACACAAAGGAGTGAGAGACATTGTAGCATCAAAAGGCTTAGCAAGATTGAATTTTTGGACTCCATGTCTCTTTCTCTTCCTCGTCTCTGAGGGGTTTGGAATTGGTAATGATGATTAAAAAGAAAATGGAAAGGTTTTGGGTAGAGCTGTATTTATAGAGAAAATGGAAAGGTTTGGGTAGAGAATCAGGGTATAGTATATGCTTGGCTTTAGCAATCATATTCATTTATGCCATCATTCAGAGTTTATGTGTGTAACAGTCGATAGTAATGATTGGTATATGTCGGCTTAACCCTTATGCTTGTCATATTAAATTTTGGCTACTATTTCCTTATTTGCCTCCTTTCCCAAAAATTACAGTGCCAAAAGCCATTAAAGAGAATCATGTCAACTAAAATAAAGCAAAATTAACCAGTAAACTTGTTTTTGTTTTCCAAGTGGTATAAAATAAGTGGGTTTCAGTTAGTTTAATTAGTAAAATCTCTAATAGTTGTATAAGAAATCTAGGATTCAATCCCCGTTTACACTAAAAATTGACCAGTGTCTTCGTTTAATGACAAAAAGCTACTATTAGGAGTGGACGTCATAGATTGAAACTCTCTTTTAAAAAAATTTGGTATAAAATAAGTTATTGTTTAGAGCTAGTATTAAAATGACATTGATCACTAACCTTTATAATAAATAAATATGAATATTTCATTTTAAAAAAAACTAAAACAGTCGTTGTTTTTGACCATAGGATATAGAATATCCTAAATCCCTTCCATCTAGCTCATATCCTAGGATTTTATCTCAATGGTTAACTCTATAAACTAATGAGTTTGGGTCGTTGGCGTGGCCCAAAAGTACAGAAAAGAACAAGGAAAGGAGGAAAATAAAAAATTAGATCCACAAGGACCACAACATCATTGAAAGTTAGAAACTATAGGCTGTTTTTCTTTTTCTTTTGGATAAGTAATCCTTTAATAAACATTGATTTATTCAAAGAGTCACACATAAAATAACAAATTTCACAATGTTTTTGTTTTTGAATAAGTAATCCTTACATAAACATTGTTATTTATTTATTTATTCGTTGATAAGTAATCCTCCCATAAACATTGTTTTTAGTCAAAGAGTAATGCATAAACAGAAAAAATTTCACAAAATTTTTCACAATTTATTGAGATGAAAATTAAGTTATGAGAAATACGCATCATGGAGAGTTAAAGTTAATTATAATGCTTTTTGTTTTTCTTATTAATAGGTAGATAGCAAGGAATGAGGAAGGTAAGATTTGAACTACCGACACAAGACACCATAAAGGAGACCAATATTGTTGGACAATCACTTAAACCCCAAAGCTAATTATAATTTTAAAAATATGAATTCATGTAAGCCTAATTGTATTGTATTTTTTAATTTCTAGTTAATAATAAACGGTGCCTTGGTTGTTAGTAATCTCTTCCACCTTAAAACTGGTATCATGAGTTCAAATTAATTTTTTCAGTCCAGCTTAGGTCCAATGCATAGGGAGCACTGAACTTGTTAAAATGCTGACACATGTCAAATATTTGCCACTTGTCAAAATTTCACCTGGTCTAGTGCTCCTATGTATTGGACCCAATCCTTACCCATGAATCTCTATCTTACTATTCAAGTCACATTGTTTGGTTTTGTTGGAATTTTGAAAGCATATTTAGTCAACGTTTTGGTCCACTAATATAAGAAATTGCGGTATTTCCAAAAGCCAACCAAGTAAATAATCTTGTAGTTCAACTAGTTGAACTTCCTATTTTTTCCAAATAAGATATATGGAGAGTTCAAATCCCCTCAATTATAGAATTATAGAATATATATATATTTCTTTTGAAAATTTATGAATAAACACCATCCCCTTTTGAATTTAGTAACATTCTTATAGTACTTGAACGTACAATATTGGTCATCAAAACAATGATAACTTTGAATTGATAATAAGAGGGTAGAAATGAAAATTAAAGCATCATAATGGTTATCACTACCATTTTTTAAAAGGAAGGGAACTCAATCTCTGAACCACATTTTCCCTTGGGAAACACAGGACATTCGATTAGGTCTGACCCAGAATTATCCACACAGAGGTAGATCTGGTAAAGTTGGCTGTTTCCAGATTCATCCACATTACACTCTATCCATGGAGTATAGCCAATTGCACCTTTTATAGCATTTTTTATGTTTACTAAGCTGTAAGAGTTCCCATCTGGATTTATTCCTGTATATTTTCACATAAAGCATGAATTATTAAGGACATTATAGGCAATCAAAACCTAAAATCTTGTAAACTAAGTGTTACTTAAACAACAAAACACTAAAGTATTGAAAATTGAATTTACCTGCACTTGTAAGAGCTTTGAGGAGGTTTGTTTTCCCTTTCAAACTGAGAGCTGTATCAAAGTATCCATGTTGGCTAAGTACAGACTCTGAGCATGTCCCATGTTTCTCCCACTCATGTGTCCAAAATTGTATACTGTTGCTACTGGGGCAAGCTAGTGATGGCCAATTTTTTTGCATATTGCTTATGAGGTCTGATACCTGTAGCCATGATAAATAGGAAGATTGAGAATCATAGTTCAATCTAGAAAAAATTATAACAATATTTAACTAATTTAATTGAAGCCTTCTGTGGGTTCCAGTTAGTTTAACTGGTAAAGTCTATGATAGTTGTATAAGAGATCTAAGGTTCAATCCCCACCTACACCAAAAACTGATTGGTATCTTGGTCTAATGATAGGGAGCGAACGCTATAGGTTGAAACTTTCTCTCAAAAAAAAAAATTTGAAGTCTTCGCGTAAATAATAATAATAATAATTGAAGCCTAAAATTCAAATGTTTTTAAGATGGACAAGGTTTGGGTTTGGTGTATCCTCTGTGCTGGACTCGATATGATATAAACAAGTGAGTCATGACATGTAAGGATTCATGGCAGCAATTTATTAGGTCCAGTGCACAAAACACTCGACCCAAGAATTATCATTTTAAGGTACTATTAATTGTCATAATTAAAAAAATACTAAAAGAGTAATGCTACCATCACAAACTATTTTATAACATTTTTACAAACTGTTTTGTGAGCAACTTTTTATTAGTTTTCAATCAGGCCCACCACTAACAACAATTTTTTATTTACCAGTAATCACTTGCCACATCAATACTTTATAAAAATGTTGTAAAATAATTTGTGTTTCTAGCATTACTCATTAAAAAACTATACAGTTTCTACCCTTTTGTATTTTAGCCCAATGCAGTTTTTACACTTTAGCACGAAATGATGTGAAAGCTTTTATTTTGCGTTTTCAAACAAAAACACATGTTATGGTAACTCATTCAAGGCGTCACAATAAGCACACCCATCATTCAAGGAAATTATCCATATGGACTTTGGTTCAAGTAGCTGAGTAATACCACCGTGCACCCTTGGCACGATGGTCACTCCATAAGTATAAGTGCGTATGGGGTGTAGGAGGACAAGGGCTAGAGTTCAAGTCTCCAGGAAGAAGTTTCACATACATATACACTTAGATTAAGTTAGAGTAGAATTTCTATCTTGTATTAAAAAAAAAAAAAAAAAAAAAGTAGCTAAGTAATAAATATAGAATTTGAATAAGTTTTTTTTTTTTTTTTTTACCAAATAATACTCTATAATGATAATAGAGGGAAGTCAACGAATGTTGGCATTAGTTTAAAAAATATTTTTTAGAAATGGTATCAAAATATTTTTAGAAATGCTGACATTAGTTAAGAAAATATATTTAGAAATTGTATCAAAATATTTTTAGAAATGCTAGCACTAGTTTAACAGTTTTTTATAGTTCCATGAAAATGGTAGGAAAAAAAAATAAAAAATAAAAAAAAATATATATATATATATATTCACCTAAAAAAGGGAAAAAAAAATATAAAATGGGAAAATTTATAAAAAGTAAAGGGACAGTTTTCTCCTTGAGAGTTGGCATTATTTTAGTTGGTCTAGTAGTAGTATACAACTAATAGTTTAGTCATTTGGGTACGCTACCATGTAGAGTTCTTTTAATCTTAACCTTTCATTTATAATAAAAGATCTAGATTTTGCCATATTATTAATCCACTAACAAATCTACAAAAATAATGATTTTAAAAAATAACTACTCATAAATGATAGTTATTACCTTAAATGTGAATAGTGGCTATGACATTGCAGCATTAAATGCAAAAGAAATTTGCTTATTTAGAAAATTGATTATTATGCACATAGGCCAAGAAGTACATATATATATATATATATATATATATATGGGAAATGTTAACGAGTGCACTTAGGGCACTGGTTAATAATCCATATAAAGAAAATTTTTATGGGAAATGAAAAAAAAATAATCAATATTTTGACGGCTTTTTTCATTTCCTATAAAAGTGGTATAAAAAATTTCCTAAAGTAGATTATTAATGGGCACTCGTTAGAAAAACCCTATATATATATATATATATATATGGATAATTAATGCTGACTTTAAGGTAATAACTAATAATTAATGCTGCAAAAAAATTTCATAGCTGACTCTAAGATAATTAATGCAAAAGAAAATAACTACTCACATTTAATTATCTTAAAGTCAGCATATATATATGCAATGTGATATGAAATGTGATAGCCACTATTCAAAATGTCAGCTATGAAATGTGATACAAAATGTCAGCTATGAAATGTGATAGCCACTAAGCAAATTTCTTTTGCATTTAATGCTGCAATGTCATAGCCATTATTCACATTTAAGGTAATAACTATCATTTATGAGTAGTTATTTTTTAAAATCATTATTTTTGTAGATTTGTTAGTGAATTAATGATATGACAAAATCTAAACCTTTTATTATAAATGAAAGGTTAATATTAAAGAACTCTACATGGTAGAGTACCTTAGGAACTCTAGAGGATCACAATCCTAGTCATTTCCAAAAACCTGTCCAATTAATAAAGTTGCTATTAATCAGGTTCTTAATTGGTGCATGCTGTTCCTCCTTGGTTTTTTACTAAAAAAACCAATAGAACCAAAGCCAACTCATTCCAAATGTTTTTAGGTTTTTACTGCGGAGAGCCTGAGACTGCAGTCAATATTTTAAAACTCTGTTTGCTAATGAAAAGATAAAGGTATATAAAACAAGCAACTATTTTTTCACATGAAATCCTTGTTTGGCTTCTTTGTAATGGGTTTTCTTTTCTTTTCTTTCTTTTTTTTGGCAAAAAAAAACCATAAATTAATAACCTTTTTATTTTCTATTGCTAATTAAATTCATAAATAACCTATTATTACATTTACATTTTGGCCTACTGCCTATCAATTCCTCCACCTAAATACAACATTAGTGTAACTTTGGAAAATTTAAAAATCCCCCCCCCCCAAAAAAAAAAAAAAAAAAAAATTTCTTCTATGGACCTCTGAATCTTAAGTCTTAACTTAATTTTATTCTCAACTTTATTTTGGCCCCTCCAAGTTCTGATTCTGCCTCTGATAAAGAAAAAAATTATTATTTTGATCCTGTCATGCATGCTCCATACATAAAAATAAAAGTAGCTAGTCTTGTAGAAATTGATGGAATTTCATAGTTAAATTACACTGTGTTATACTTGTGACTGGTCATCTTAGAACCTTGTTTCTTCTAATCCAATAGAAACAATTCACAAAAACATTAAGAACAAAATTTGCTATGATTTTGATGCCAAAAGACTATGATATATGAGAAAATAAAAATTCAAGTACCTTAGCCTGATTGAAGGAATTGTTAGGATCACAATTTGAAGGGTAAGAACCATCCTCGTAATTAGGCCAAAGACCATGAATGCCAAAATCTGCAGTAGGCTTGCCAGTGTTTGGGTAGCAACAACTTTTCTTTGTGTCACAATATGATCCAGGCCACTATAAAAAAATAAAAAAAATAAAAAAAAAATTTTGAAAATTAAGAAATGAAAAATTTTAAGTTACCCAATATTAATTTAGTAAAGACAATGCATAAAAAGAATGATATGACAGAAAATAAAATGGCTCACCTGTTGGACAAAGTAGAAGAAATCGAAATCCTGTGACTGTGAAACACAAAGGAGTGAGAGACACTGTAGCATCAAAAGGCTTAGCAAGATTGAATATTTGGACTCCATGTCTCTTTCTCTTCCTCTTGTCTCTGTGGGGTTTGGAATTAGGAATGAAGTTTAAAGATGAGATGGTGTATATTGGTGCAAGGGATAGCTGTATTTATGGATAAAATGGAAAGGTTTTGGGAAGAGAATCAGGGTATAGGATATGCTTAGCAATCGTCTTCAGTGATGACATCGTTTAAGATTTTATGTGTGCATTGTTTGAGAGTAATGATTGCTTGTCATATCAAATTTTAGGTACTTTTCCTTATTTGCCTCCTTTACCTAAAATTACAATGCCAAAACCCAAAAGCGATTAAAGGGAATCATGTCAACCAAAATAAGGCAAAATTAACGGGTAAACTTGCTTTTGTTATAGGTGGGATGGAGAGATTTGAATCTCAAACTCTTGATTCTTTTTATTTTTTACGAAAAATAATATTTTCACAATATTATTACTACTCTTTCGTAATAAATTCTAAGTGACAGATTGTTATTAATCATTATTGATGGATAAAAAAATAATTTCAGTTATGAATTTAAGTTAAAACGTAAAATTTGTTGTGAAAATATTGTAAACACAACACCTCTTTCTATAGGACCATAGAGAAACACAAGACTTTTTGGCTTTTGCCTTTCTTTCCCCACAACCCCCCCCCCCCCTAACTTCTCTACTTTGATCTTGATTGTGAGATGTTCAAAGAAACTATAATTAAAGTATTTTGTAATTAACTGAATAGAGTCCAAAAAGGAATGGTGAGGGAGTCAAAGCTTTCAGACTTGTTTTGATAGGTTTAACATAAAAGCCTAATACAACAATTTATGCTTTCATATTTGGGACAACTAAGATTAGGATAACGTGTTATGATTGAACATGTTTATGGCACTTAGCTTGTCCAGGACACCTAATATACAATTGGTTGGATTTGGGTCGGTAGTCTTGTTTTGATAAATTTGAGAACCAATAACTTGTTATTATTTATGTTTTTGGGTTATAGAAAATTAGAAACACAATTTTCTTTTATCAATCACATCTCAAAATGCCTTCACTTTCAAAACATAGCCACACTGAGAAGTCCTACGTACACACCATGGATAGATAGCTCAATGCATTGGAATATATTTAGAGTGAAAGATATTATTCTTATTAAAAATGCCCTTGAAATCTGATAGCCCACAACCTAAAATTGTGTTCTTGCTCAGTCTAGTGTGTGAATGCCACAATGAGAGTCCAATTTATGGTACATCTCTTTGTGGATGGAGAAGAGAACTGAGTTTATGGGAAATGCAATGGGGTTTCAATGACTAATTATTAGGTTTTATTATATTGGAAGCTTTGGTAAAAGAAAAGTAAAGAAGTTAATAGTCTAACTCAATGACATTATTTGATTTTATAATTTGATTTTTTTTTTCAATGGGGAGAACTTAGATTTGAATCCCCCACCATACTTAGCAGAAAAATAATACTGTAATACACTAAGTTCATATGTCAATGTTTGTTAGAGGAATTTTATTTGGAGAGATTTTGTTGGATTAAATAAAGTGAATCAAATAGTAGAAGGTTCATGTTTCTTTTGAATCCTTTGTTGAGCCTTCCCACCTAGTTTCTATCTCTTTTGAATGAAACTGGTGTACCCTGTGAAGATAGATTGTTTGGAGTAAGCAAATTGAGTGTCTTTTTGTTAGAAGACCTCCCCCTAAAAAAAAAGACCAAATCAATACATTAATTTCAAGATAAAATTTATGGGATTAGTTATTCAAGAAATTTGTTGGATTGGGACAATCAATATGCAAATAAAATTCTATTTTTTTTTTTAAATTTTAATTTTTAGCTTTACTTTTGTTTTTTAGAAACAATTTTTTTTTTAGCTTTACTTAGCTGTTTTGTTTCACCTCCATCACCAGTTCATTGCAATAATATTAATGCACTTATTCTCTTTCTCAAGAACTTAATTTTAGCCTATCCAAAAACAAAACAAAACAAAACAAAAAAAAAAAAAAAAAAAAAAAAAAAAAAAAAAAAAAAACTTGATTTTAGACTCGTGTTGAACTCATACTAGGAGTGTAAATTGATTCTTTAACAAGCCCACGCCTAGCTATTACAAAGCCCAAAAGTACATGTAATACACACATGAACCTTTGAAACTCTATGTACTATGCAAAGAAAACACAATGGATTCTTTAGCAAGCCTATACCTAGCTATTATCATTCTAAAAGGAACCCAATTTAGATTGTTTGATCCCATTCTTCCACAAATGAAGACTCTCACATAAACTAAACCTTTCATAATTCTATCCAACGAGAGAAAAATTATTCAAACAGAGAGAAGCAAATAATGTAGATAGCTCTTCAAGTGGTGGTCTCAAAGTAGCGTCTTTGTCTTCTTTGAGTGGAGCGGTGGGTTAGTGAAGTTCCAAAAGAATGGCTTTTTAACTGAATTTTTTATTTTTATTAATTTTCATCAACAAAAAAACTGAATTATTTATTTATTTTATATATCTTTTAACTGATTTAACTGAAGATTAAAGTGAAGATATAGAATATAGACCATAGGTATCTTCAAATTTCAGGGAAAAAAAAAAACTTTATTTCCTAGGTAATAGAGTTCATAAGTGGATGAAAGATTTTCCTTGTTAAGAAAATGAATCATAATTTATTTTTTCTTTTGTTTATTGATCGTTGAAAGACTAGAGGAGCTATATTAAGTCCAAAGGGCATTACATTCATTTTTTTTTTTTTTTTGCTGAATAAGATATTGCATTAACAGAGAAAGGAAAGACACAAACAACACAAAACAAACAAAACCACAAAGAAAGGATGGGACTGAACCAACTCCTCCCTCTACAAACTCAGAAACTACAGAGAAGGGTGGAGTCCCAAACCTGCCCCAAAAATAAGCCCATCGGGCTAGGGGATGAGCTACAAAGTTTGTCTCTAAATATAAAACAAGCATTCCAGCATACAAAGGAATTTAAAATAACACAGTCTCTTCTAGAATAGCACCGATGGACCAATGCAGCGTTGCAGGTAGCTTGGGCATCTCCTTCTAACACAACTCTATCAAAACTTTCTCACCGAGCTAATCTGGCTACTAGTAGAGCAGCTTTTGATTCTGCCCAAATAGGCTCTCCTGGGCATTCTTCTTGAGTCTGAGCTGCTATTATAGAACCATTGCTATCTCTATAAACCACTGCTAACACCACTTTATCAGGCTTCACTGCTGAATCAAAGTTATACTTGATCCATCCTAGAGGAGGAGGAGGAGGAGGCTTCCATGAAGAAGAATTCTCTTTTTTCTCAAGGTTCAATTGCCAAGCTTGTTTGTGTTGTATAAACACCTTATTTACTTGGTTGAAGAGGTTGACTGAATCTACTGATTGGTTTCCCCAGTCCCCACACTGCTTTATTTCTATTCATCCATATTTGGTCACAAAGAACAGCTGCAAAAAGGCTAAACTGCATTGCTTCCCCACCTTGTATTCTCAAAATTTCACTAGGATCAATTATAACCTTTATCCACTGATCAATATTCATATCCTAAAAAGCTCTCATGTTTGTTTAGAGGCCAAGTTGAGTTTGCCCAAACCTGAACTGTGACGGGGCAGCGTATGAAGATGTGTTCAACGGTTTCTTCCTCTTTAATTGATAATGTCCTCTAGGAGTGAGTATAAATTCCTAGTTGGAATCCTCTGAATATGAAATACACCTTTGTTTAGGTGTTTGTTTGAAACTTTTGGAGCCTTTTTGGTTACCGTAACCCAATCATTTAATTTAGGATTCGTACACACGAATCCATATCCATAAGCCGCCAAGGGTGCACGGTAATGTTCGCGGGTGGAGTATTGCTATTGCTATTGCCATTGAACAATAATGCTCCCACAGAATTAAGAAAATTCAAAATTATTAGAGAGGAAAAAAAAAAAAGATTGAATAGGCAAGATAAATAGTGAAGGAGCTGATCGATATGTATTCTAAGAGAGATGCTACGTTTACAATATTTTTACAACAAATCATAAATGGTTAGTTGTTATTGGTTCAAATTTCAAACTAATACTAAAATTACTTTTTTGCCCCAACAATAACAACTAGTAACAACTTGCCACTTAGGATTTGTTGTAAAAATATTGTAGACATATCATTTCTCTTATTCTAATAGTTATATATACTAGTCTTTTATCCGTGTCATGATATTTTATTGCCTAATTAGAAATATAGTTTAGTGACTAATTTAGAAAAGAAAAAAAAATTTATAAACCAACTATACTCATCACAAGCACTTTACGCATACAATTAGGCTCAAGGTAAAACCTAGACCAATACAGAGAAAAGATGACTTATTGCTCAAATTAGAATTATGCACAAGCTTGCCATCAATTTATTATAACTTAGGAAACTAGTGACAAATTATAGTAACTAGTCATGGACCCTGCGCATTTCGCGCGATAATTTTTTTTAAGGCGGTCTCATTAAATTCTTTTTTTTTTTTTTTTTTTTGAGAGAGAGTTTCAACCTATAGCGTTCATTCCTGATGATAGCTCTTTATCATTAGACCAAGACACCAATCAGTTTTTGGTGTAGACAGGGATTGAACCCCAGATCTCTTATTCAACCATCAGAGATTTTATCAGCTGAGCTAGTTGGAACCCACCTCATTAAATTCATTTATTATTTCATTTTGGACTAATTTAATAAATAGTAATGTAATTTATAATCATATTTTAATTTATTATATAGACAATCACAAATGTAATATATATATATATATATATATATATATAAATTTTTGTTGTACCAAATCAAAACAATAGAATTTTTCTCAATACAGAGAAAATATGACTTATTGCTCAAATTAGAATTATGCACAAGCTTGCCATCAATTTATTACTTCCTCCATCCCACTTTGTTTGTCCTCTATTCTATTTCGAGATATCCCAAAATATTGTCATGTTTTTAAAAATAAAAGTCATTAATTTACTAATGTTCTTATTATACCCCTACTTTATTTTCAAAACTATTTGAAAAGAAAACTAACAAATATTTAAAAAATAATCTATTTGGGGCATCTTTTTAGTTGCCTTATTAAGAATAACTCTTTAAAAAAAAAAAAACTGATAAATTTATTTAAGAATAGTTTTGTAAACTTATACATTTTTATAAAGCAAACAAGACAATAAATGATATTCCCTTAAAAAGTTTTACTTTTCAAACAGAACAAACAAATTGGGACAGAGGGATTATAACTTAGGAAACTAGTGACAAATTATAGTAACTAGTTGTGGACCCTGCACGTTTCACGCGATAATTTTTTTTAAAGTGGTCTCATTAAATTCATTTATTATTTCATTTTAGATTTTTTTTTTTAAGGAAAATCATTTTTTTGGACTAATTTAATAAATAGTAATGTAATTTATAATCATATTTTAATTTATTATATGGACAATCACAAATGTAATATATATATAAATTTTTGTTGTACCAAATCAAAACTGTAGGGTCACGATTCGTGGCGGACCGTAACAGTGTCGGGTTCGCACATAAAACGGCCCTAACAATATCATTTGTAGAGCGTGGGTTTGAAAGGCTAGGCCTTGATCGATAGGCGATGGGTTTTTCATGGCGTTCATACAAGGTTAAACGATCGTCACCCCTAGAGTACTTCTCCTGGAGGTGGGCTGGGAGGCTCTCGTTTTTTGCCCTTTGTCCCAGCCCCCTCTTTTTTTGGTGCACCTTCCTTTTTATTATATAGTCCGGCCTGGTTGATCCTGACCCTCCACTTGTAGGTCAGGCGGGAGCTTATCTCTGTATCCGTCCCGTCAGCCGTCCCATCTAACTTTCTATTAGTTGCATGGATCAAGGTTCACACTGTCCAAACGTCTTTTCTTTTCAACCATCTCTGGGTATTGGCAGGTGCATTTACTGAAGAAAGGACGCGTTTTCTTTAGTCCAACTTTCACACCCTGCTTCCCTATGGGCCCCATTTCGTTCACATCCCCTGGAGGGGGGCTGTTTGGGGGTTGCCTACACCGCAGTGTGGGTCCTTCTATTACAGCTCCGGAATACCGAGGACAGGGTAAGTCCTCAGCCATTCCCTTCGCCACGTCGGCCATTGACCATTCGTCCTCGGCAGGATACCCCTTCGGCACGGGTTCTGGGCCCAGGTAGAGTTTGGGCTGGGTTGCAGACCTCTCGGGCCCACAATAGCCCCTCAAAATCCTGCTATCCGTTCCCTCGGACGGATAGGTGGGTTTTGATGACACCAGGGATCAGCTAATGCCTAACAATCCTCGTCATATATCGATTCCCGAGGTTTTTCACCTGCCCTAGGCACGTCCCCAGAGCCGTTCGGAAGGTGAAACGTGGCCTCATTAAATGCGGGCGGCTTGGTGCTTCCCACGTTCAACGGTGTGATGAAAATCGAACGGTGATGATTTCCTGGCCTCTTCAGGCGGGAAAATGGGCGTGCAGTTTACCCTAGAAAGTATAAAAGATATTCTGGAGATGGATTCGTCTCTCCAGTTATATACTTAAGAGCTTTAGCGCGTGTATCCAGGGTTCATCTGAACTTCCGCCTAATTTCAAGTTTATCTCAAGCACATATAGCCCATCCGAAGCGTAACTCTCCCCTTATGTAAGTTTCCTACCTTCATTAACTCGCATTTTTTCTTTGTCTGGGTTTATTTCTCTCTGGCTCCCTTTCTTTTCCGTCGCGGGTTAGGTTTGTGCTAGTAGATGACAAAGGCAACTAAATTGAGGTTGAGGAAGTTGGTCGACACTGATGAGGCGATGAATAAGTTCATCGTTGATTATAATATTCCCCCCAATGTAAGTCTAGAGCACTGTAAGATGGGGGAATGACACATTAAGAGGGGAACGGGCGCGGTTGTAATTCCCGTCCTTGCCTTTGTAGAGGGAGGTATGAGAATCCCTATGGGGCCAATGACAAGGGGTTACCTCAGGCATTTCTGTTTAGCCCCTACCCAGTGTGCCGGCAACGTTCTTAGGATTTTGGGTTGCGTGGACGCTTTAAATGAGAAGATGGGTTTAAGACTGACCCACCATGATGTAAATTGGTGCTATAACCTCCAGAAATTGAAAGGAAAAACCTATTACATGAGGTCAAGGGACGATAGGGTTCGGTTGATCCAGTGCCTTCCTGATTCCAACAAGGGACTGAACAAGGATTTCCTTATTGTCTCTGGGGAGTGGCATGATGGCGACCCATGCCCCGTAGTAGAAGGAGAACCAGGTGGGGTTTCAGGAATGGAAGAGGGATAACCCTTTAATCCATTCTAATCTAATGTCTTTCGATAACTAACCATACATATATGTTTGTTGTTTTTGTAGATGTACGTGCCTATACACGGCATTTTCATTTAGTCAATCGGGCGGATTTGGAGACCGTTTTACAATCGGCAGTTTTTGTGAATGATAGTGATGGCCAAGTCCGTGCAGCTCACAAAATACTAGGGTACCCTCCAGTTCAGAAGTCGTTTGGGGACGCAAAGCACGTGATCAGTGCCCGCCGTCCTTGGTTTTCCCATAGGCTTGAGTCCGAGGACTATGCAATGCCTTGGCTCTGTCCCTGGGCCCTTGTGCTGAATCGGGCCTGGGCTGCGAATTTATTGGGCCCAAAAACTAGAGGGTATTTCCGTAGTCTTAGGTCACGCGGTACTTTCTGGGCGTCCCAGTGTTCAAGGCGCGCCTTCTCGAGACTCCTTTGTCCTCAGAGTTGCAGACGACGTTGGAAATCGAGCCAGAGACATTTTGTCCATAGCGTTCCTTGGGACGCTGCGTGAATTAAATGCCACCACTTTATCTTTTAACATAAATAGGCGAGAAAGTTGCTCTATCCACACACAAATCCTTCAGTTTCCTCCCTTAGTACATCATGCTTGAGGCGGGGGTTGGGAAAAAAGAACTCTCTCCGCCACAGAGGCGCCGTGTCCCTCTGACACTCAGAGTAGTGAGGTACGGGCCAAGGAGGCGCAAATTCAAGGGAGCATTCCGTTTCGTCATAGGGGAGAGGATCTTTTTCCCTCTTTTAGTCAAAATCCGAAGCAGATTCTGGTCATGCCAGACTTTTGGTATGTCCGAAGAAGGAGTTTCCGCTATCAGCGCCGTCTGCCTTGTAGCAGACAAATTTTTGTGGGGGCTTCCCAACCTCAAGCTCCTAGCACCTTTTCTGTAGATGGTGTTAGCCTGAGGTCAGGTTCTTTGGCTGCCTGAGTTATGGGCATGCAGAAGTGTCGAGGAATAGTTTCCTTAGACAACAACTTGGCGCAGTAGCCAACCTCTCCTCTGAGCTGTCCCCACGGCCTTATCTCCACTCGCTTGTATTTTCCTTTACTTATGTAGTCAGCTTTAGTGTAAGCTTGTTTCAGCTTTTCATTGTACACTGTACTGTTCCTTTGTCTTAATAAAATATGTGTCTATTTCTCTATACATATCTTTCTTCTCTGTAACAACTACTTTATGCATGAATATTAAATGCAAGCTTGCCCTTAAGGATATTCCAGGCAGAAAAAATGCTTTAACACAGGTTCCTACTAATTTAAACTCACAAATATTATCAAGTATAACAATGGTAACTTTCAATAAATTAAATTCTTGGAACTAACCGGGATAAGCGCTGAGTACTACGCGATGCATGCTAGACCAATGTCCGAGAACGATAATCTCTAAATAATTCGTCTGAAAGGGTAGCTAAGTAGCGAGGGACTTTGATTGTGTTTTTGGGTAATGAATTGCGTCGTACCGAGGGCAGATTGTGGAATCTATGCATTCAAGGTATTAACACATTTGTGAACTAGGAGTCCTCCTCGGATGGATTTTGAGGTTTACGTGCCATAGTTGGTTCCACATCCAGGTAGTTGGTTTTCCCACAGGCTTGAGTCCGAGGACTATGCAATGCCTTGGTTCTGTCCAAAACCTAGTTTTCTCTTTGTATGGGGCCTTGGCTTGCCTTTAGCTCTAGGGGAGCTAGCTCTTCAGCCAAGCCCCTTGAATTTATCTATACGGTTAACGTTACCAAGCGCCTAGTTTGTTCTGTACGAGGAGCTTTAGCTTTTAGGGGAGTTAGCTCTTCAGCTAAGCCCCTCGTCAAGAAACGTAGCCCCTAGTGAGATTTTATACTTGAACTCTATAACCAACGGTTAGAAATAACAGAGGAAGTGTTTCAACCTACCACCTGCGCCAACACGCAAGCCTTCCCACAGACGGCGCCAATTGTAGGGTCACGATTCGTGGCGGACCGTAACAGTGTCGGGTTCGCACGTAAAACGGCCCTAACAATATCATTTGTAGAGCGTGGGTTTGAAAGGCTAGGCCTTGATCGATAGGCGATGGGTTTTTCATGGCGTTCATACAAGGTTAAACGATCGTCACCCCTAGAGTACTTCTCCTGGAGGTGGGCTGGGAGGCTCTCGTTTTTGGCCCTTTGTCCCAGCCCCCTCTTTTTTTGGTGCACCTTCCTTTTTATTATATAGTCCGGCCTGGTTGATCCTGACCCTCCACTTGTAGGTCAGGCGGGAGCTTATCTCTGTATCCGTCCCGTCAGTCGTCCCATCTAACTTTCTATTAGTTGCATGGATCAAGGTTCACACTGTCCAAACGTCTTTTCTTTTCAACCATCTCTGGGTATTGGCAGGTGCATTTACTGAAGAAAGGACGCGTTTTCTTTAGTCCAACTTTCACACCCTGCTTCCCTATGGGCCCCATTTCGTTCACATCCCCTGGAGGGGGCTGTTTGGGGATTGCCTACACCGCAGTGTGGGCCTTTCTATTACAGCTCCGGAATGCCGAGGACAGGGTAAGTCCTCAGCCGTTCCCTTCGCCACGTCGGCCACTGACCATTTGTCCTCGGCAAGATACCCCCTCGGCACGGGTTCTGGGCCCAGGTAGAGTTTGGGCTGGGTTGCAGACCTCTCGGGCCCACAAAAACAATACATTTTTTCTCAATAATTCAAAAAGTAAGTTAGCAAAAATATTAATTTTTTAATAAAATTTATTTATAATATTTTGTGTATCATTAAAAATTATATAAAATTTGAAAATTTTTCTTTTAATTTATAAAAAAATAAAAAATAAAAAAATAAAATAAAAAAACCCTTTCTCAAACCAGAAATTTTCTACCATAAAATCAAAAACACCAAGAAACTTATCTAAAAAATTAATAAAATTCAACAAAAATAAAATTTAAAATATATATATAAAATAAAAGATTGCAACTCTTTTTCCATAAAAAAAATAAAAACCAAGAGTACAATTCCAAAGGGGAAAAGTAGAGAAGTTTTTTGAAAAAAGAAATATTGTGTTAATGTTGTCATTATCTAATCTAACATCTAATCCAATATATGAAAAATGAGTAGATAAATAAATAATTTTAAACACAAAGTAGAATTTGTTTTCTTAAAAATCTCAACTAATACACTATTGAAATAAAGAAGATGAAAAACAATATAAAATATTCGTAAACACTTAAAACAATTACTTACGCATCTAAGAACATTATATAATAAAGATATAACAATTTGCCGCTAATATATTAAATATAATATTTACAAACAGTGAAAAGAAATTGCACAAAGACCATTATCTTCAACTACACTAACTGTTCTTCATTAGTTTGTCCAGATTATCCTGTTGTTTTTCAAATAAACTAAAATCTGACAACAACACAAAATATGACATATTATAATATGAATTTTCCCCAATTCAGATCAACATCAAATACCATTCATTAAAAGCATTTAGTGTTGCAAATTAAATGATAAAAGACAAATAGATTCCATTGCAATTTTTTTCCAACAAAATTCATGAGCTTTAATATACCATTGAGATTCAGGCACAAGTTGACATGTTAACCATCATATTTTAGCTGTTGTGCGATGTCGAGTCCCAAAGATGGGCTCTTACTAAAGCTAGAGCTGGACCAAATTTTTATGATGATAAAAAAAAAAAGTTTTAGGCTCATCGTTTTACCATAATCTCAATCCACCCATAAAAAAAAAACTCTCAAGCTATACTAAATAAAATACATCATATATTTATATATGGACCCGAAATAAAGTTATAAAATTTAATATCTCATAGTTATGTTTCATCATATTAATATTTATTTGTTATATTTATCTGTATAGATTCCATGATAGGAAATTCATAGTTTTTAGTAATCAACTTTATTCTTTTTTTTTTATGAGAAAAAAGATTTAATAGAGGTGAGTGTAAACCTTTTCCGTTGCAATTTTTTTTCCAACAAAATTCATGAGCTTTAATATACCATTGAGATTCAGGCACAAGTTGGCATGTTAACCCATCAGATTTTAGCTGTTGTGCGATGTTGAGTCCCAAAGATGGGCTCTTATTAAAGGTAGAGCTGGCCCAGATTTTTATGATGATAAAAAAAAAAAAAATTCTCAACCTATACTAAATAAAATACATCATATATTTATATATGGACACGAAACAAAGTTATAAAATTTAATATATCATAGTTATGTTTCATCATATTAATATTTATTTGTTAGACTTCATAATAGGAAATTCATAGTTTTTAGTGATCAGCTCTATTATTATTATTTTTTTTTTTGAGAAAAAACCATACTCATTGGAAGTGATCAACTCTATTAAATTTACCAAGCTAAAAAAAATCTATTGAATTCCCCTTTTTTTTTGTTGAGGGGGGGGGGGGGGTGTGGGCGCTGAATAACTCTATTGAATTGTCTATAAAAATAAATAAATAAAAACTCTATTAAATGGGCTTGCTTGGTGATAGATCCTTAAGAATAAGCCAATCACACCAACGGGCAACAACCAAGCCCACTGTTTGGGTTCTGAGACAGATTTGTCTCGTTGTTTCAGTTATTCAATCAAAAAAGCCCTCCGCTTGATAGTCACCATAGATATGAGGCCCAAACAACCCTCCAACCACTTTCAACTTCAGGCCCTTATACGAGCATCAAATGTGTTCCAATTTAAGCCCAATTGAGGTAAGAATGCTTCTCTAGATCAGTTTTTGTTTGGGCCAATATTGGATATGGAAAATACAAAAATTCTTTCTCTTGTGAATATTTTTTAATCAAAAAATAATAATAATCTGTTGTGATTTTTTTTTTTAATATTTCAATAGTTAGAAGGAATTTAAATCTTAAATTTCTTTATTAAAAATATCAAAATTGGTGTTAATTGAGTTATAAGACTCTTGACAAATCTATTGTGATTGATTTAGAAAAAGCATTGTTAAGGACCTTTATGCAAATGATATTGAGCATTCCCATTAGCTATTCTATAAAAAATGCCATTTTGACACACCAAAAGTTTACTTTATCATTTTAACACATCATTTTACAATATCCCCTACATCATATGTTTTATTCTTCAATTCTATACATTAAAATAATATTTACAACACATTAAAATAATATATTAACTCCTCAACAACAACAACGACACAACCAACACTGCTGCAACAACGGCCACCAACAACAACAGCCATCAACAACAACCACTATCGCAACAACAACACCAACAGCCACCATCAGCACAAACCCATTACCAAACTCATACCCATAACAAATCCACAGCCACCATCGGCACAAGCCCACATCCACTAACACCACAAACCCATAACCACCACTGGCATAGACCCATAGCCACCAACGCCACAAACTCACAACCACCACTGTCGGAATCCTCTCACAATTTTTTTTTTTTAAAAAAAAAAATTAGAGAGTGGTCTGAAAGCCTAACCTAACTGATCAATCAATGACCCAAAACCTCGACCCACAACCCACACAATGTCATTGAATGCCGATCCAAAATGCCGAATCCATAACCCACACAACCACTACCAAATTTACCATCGAATAAAAAAATAAAAAATAAAAAAAAAAAAAAAAAAAAAAAAAAAAAAAAAACCACTGCGATAGAGATCGACTTGGCTTGATGCTCCAGCCTGAGTTTCGTCAGAAAGGGAGGCAAAGACGTCAAGAAAAGGGAGAGAGAGAGAGAGCAGAGAAATGGTTGGAGGCTCAGAGCAAGAATGAGAGACAAGGAAGAAAGACGGAAATGAGAAAGATAAAAAAAAATAAGAAGAAAAGAAAGCGAGGCCCACCTGAATGAAAAAATAATATAAGTTTTATAATTTGTGAACAATGCATTCTCAAATTTGAGATTGCATTGTTCATTAATGCCAAATATTTGGCATTTGACACACCTGGTGGGAATGCTCTAAGCTTCTAATAACTATTTATAATCTTAATAATTTATTTATTTTTAAGTGAAAAATTTGTATACCCAACCTTACTAAATAAATATTGTTTAGATAGAAGTTGGAGGGACAACATATACTTGATAAGGTTATCTATTGTTATATTTCTCGATAAAATATCTATCTTCCAATATTTAGCATTCAATATTTTCTTTTTCTAAATCTTATGCAATAAAAGATTCATCCTCAATTTTTCTTTTTGGTGCTTGTTGAATGAAAACGATCGATTGATGCATTATTTGACATGTAATGTGGATTTTCGGATAAAACTATCACTATAAAATATAAGTCAATTTTGTGACTATGCCAAGGCTCTATATAATATAAATAAATCAAATAAGATAAAACTGTTTATATGATATAATATAGTATTAAATGCAAAGAAACATTGTCGACATTTGTTGTGTCATTTTTTCATGACCCCTTGGAAGAGAACTTTTCACTGACATTTTGGAGCTTATGCATTATTTTTAAGCTTGGATATAATTAAGTGACATTGGATTCTAAGCAATGTTACATCACTCAATATTTTTTAACTGGATGTGAATTTTGATAAATCCACCATTAAATTATATTATCTTTGTATATTCTTCATATTTGCAAAATTTCAAGGTGGTCAAAGATTAATAGTCATATCATCAATCAATTGTTTAAATTCAAGTTTTTGTAGTTTAACATAATGTATAAAAGATGAGTTTATGGATTAAATAGTAAATAACAACCAATTGACATGAAAATTGGCATGAATGTTAAGAACATATAAAATATGTAATTCAATGGTGGGATTTTCAAAATATGAATTCTATAATAAGTTATTGGGTGATGTAATATTACTTAGAGTTACACTATGTGTAACTTGAACCCAACCCGATTAAGAAATACAAATTTACTACACCCTCAATAATGCAACCGATTTTTTTTGGGATAGAGAAGGCTGCTAACTTGAATAATTGATATTAGTTATCACAGTTATACTAAAATAATGCAATAATGGAGTCATCAAGTTATTAATTATTTGATTCTAACCTTTTCTCAAAAAATTATCATTTAATTAATCCCCAGATGTTAAATAAGGCTTAATACATTTTCATATAGCAAAGGTGTATATAATACTTTAGTCATAAGCCCATCTTTTGTTTTTCCCCGGTCCTTATGAGCAATGCTAAAACCACATAGTTGTACACAACTTTGGTCAAAACTCGCCATATACTGCACTTTTTTTTTTTTTTTTAAATCTTATTGCACTTTACTTTCAATATTAGGAAACATACTGCACTTTAAAAAAAAAAAAAAAAATCTTATTGCACTTTACTTTCAATTATTATATATAACATGCGTTATAATAGAGTGAGATATACATCAAAACGCAAATAGAATTGGAAAATGGAAAATGTATCATTTTTATTAGAACATGAAAATGAATCTTGATGGTTTCATACGAAAGCTAACATTACTTTGCATTTTTGGAGAAGTTAGTGGGCAATTTATCTAAACTTTGTTTCCATTTTATCACATAAGAACTATTAAACAAAGTTATAACAATTTTTATTTTGATAATCACTAAACTCATATATGAGAATCAACTATTACAAAAAAATTTCTCTCAAAACATATACTGATTTCTATTTTTCCTTTCCATACAATTTAAAAAATGTGAAAAACTAAGGAAGCTAAATGTGTAGTTGATCTTAGTCAATCAATAAATAACATAAAAGGGGTAGGGGAAAGCAAATGTATTCATGGTATAATTGTTTATTTATGTCCATATTTGTTTTTGTATATGTTAATACTCTTGTTTTCTAAAATATTCATATAGCAACTATATCTTGTTTGATCTCACCCAGGTCTTCAGTTTTAGCCCAACTCACAACATATAAACCAATGATCATGAAAAAAGAACCTAGCAAGATGAAGCCAAACACAATTTCTAAATTTTAACAAATGGAAGATCAAGATTATATAGAAATCAAAACAAGAGAGAGAGAGAGGTACCTTTGATAGTAGATATAAAAAATAAACACGTATTGGGGAAGAGGAAGAGACCTTGTATGTTTTGGTAATTGAAAAATATATTTATAACTAGTAAGTTGCATAGTTAATATATATATATATATATATAAATATATATATTCTAAAAAAAAAAAAAAAAAACTCACCAAATCCAATGTGGTAACATAAGTAGAAAGTATGAATAAAGGACTTTTGGGTACCATATAGGTTTATGAGAAATTTGAGACTTTCCATATTATTATTTTTTTTCCCCAAAACTTTTTATCAGAGAAAATAATTTCCTTCATAAATTAGAATTTTATAGTTTTTTTTTTCAATTAAATAGAAGAAATATATAGGTAGGGAATGACTTCTCACCCCTCATTATACCAAAAGGGAAATTGTTTGTACAAATTAAGGCCCTGTTTGGATTTTTTGTTTCATCACTCATCACTCATCACTTAAAATACCCTAACTCCCTACACCCCACCTGTTTGTTCTCTCTCATGCATAGATCGGTGGACTAGGTTCAAGACGACTTGTTCATTGACAGTGGTGGATGGCTTTCCACGGTGGCCGTTGATTGGTGGGTTTGGTGGTGCGATGGGTTTGTGGTGTTGCTGCTGAAGTGTGGCAGTAACTGACAAAGTGTGGCTGATGGATTTGAGTTTGCTTTTTTTTTTTTTTTTTTTTTTTTTTATGATTGAGAAATTTGGGTTTTTCTTTTGGGAGATTGGTTGAGAAGTGTGGGTTTTTTTTTTTTGGAGAAATTTGGGTTTGGTGATGCTTTTTTTTATGATTGAGAAGTGTGGTTGTAACTGATGAAGTGTGGCTGATTGTTTGCAACCAAACCCAGAAACCCAATGTGGAAAGAAAAGAAAAGAAGAAAAAAAAAAAAAAAAAGAACGAACTGAGATGAGAAAGGCGAAAAGGGAGAAAAAAAAAAGAAAAGAAAAAAAGAACAAACCGAAGAACAGAGAAAGAAGAAAGAACAAAAAAAAAAAAAGTGAGTCAAAAGTTGCGGCTGGTGGGTCCTTAGTGTGTGTTTAATTACAAAAATGCCATTGAAAACAGAGTTATGGAAACTGAAAACAGCTAAAATGTGTTTTTTTGTTTCCATAACTCATCACTCAAAAATCAGAGAATTGAGTGATGGAAACAATAACTGGAAACAAAATCCAAACAAGCTTCATAACTTGTTTCCATCATGGGTCTCACCATTTTTGAGTTATGAGTTATGAAAACAGCAAATCCAAACAACCCCTAATTATTTTAACATTTGCCTTTTAGGTTACTCTCGTCCCCCCCCCCCCCACGCTTCCCTAAAAAAAAAATTGATTGCGTATCTAAAAAAGCTAATAATGAATATTTAAGTACATATTATTTAAGAATTATTCTAATAGTGGAATTTATAGTATGCAATTAAGAATTTTTTTTAAGTACAAAAGAAATGCCTAGTTGATTTCCTATTGTATTTATCTATTATATTTCTCATTTTATTTCTATCACATTTTTGTATATTTAAAGAGTATGATGAATTGAAGCGCAACATATCATAGCCAAATTGAACTCAGAATAAGATATAAGATATAAGTTCAAGGTCTTTTTTTTTCTTTCTCTCTCTTGAGAATTAGATAAGTTTATTTAACCTAACTAAGGCAATATGATTTAATTTGTGTTGGACTATACAAAATCATTCTATTCATGTTGGATATATATATATATATATATATATATTGGTTAGCATGATTTGAATTAAGTTGCAAAATTTCCTAAGAATGAGATCACATTGAGGTATATGCTTCAATTGAGGGAATTTTTTAATTCCAAAGTAATGGACATTAATATTACCATGGAAAACATAAAGCAATACTATATGCATGTCCATAGGCATAAAATGGATGCAATAGTGCAACATTGTAAGCATCCCAAAGTTATTTCCTTAAAAATTATAAATTGTAAGAATTTTTTTTTTTTTTTTTTTTTTGGTGAGAAGACATATGGTAAGAATTATAGATTAGATCTATTTTTTTTTTTTTTTAATAAAAAAACGTTAGTATGTCTAACTTACCATAATGTAATTTACATCATAATTTATCGAAAAATTAATGAAACTAACCATATAAAGCTAAGTTATAATCCCAAATACAAAGAAAAAGATGAACATCATACAGTCCATACCTATCGATCAAAATATTTTGTTTCCTCTTCCAAGTTATCCTAAGATGTTAGAAATTAGCATAGATTTAGATGAGATAAAAGAAAATTAGCAAGAATTTATGCTATATTTAATTTTAAAAATTACAAAGCCATTCAGAAAATAAAATAAACAAGTGGGAGGCAAATGATCATGTACTAAATCAATAAAACACATTCTAATTCTTTAGACACAAAAAATTTTAATGGGTAAAATGCAATTATGTAAAGAAAAATTGAAAACATGAATACAAAGAAATAGACTAACAATTGAAAATTGAAAAAAAGAAACATGGTATTTACAACCCCGGAAAGAAAATCCTATACAGACCTTTACATCGTAATTTGTTGAAAAATAGATGAAAATAACCATATAAAGCTAAGTTATAATCTCAAATACAAAGAAAAAGAGGAAAGCATATAGTCCATACCTATCTGTAAGGACACGATTTTGTAACGAACCGTAACAGTATTGGGTTCGCACGTAAAAGGCCCAAACAATATCATTTGTAGAGCATGGGTTTGAAAGGCTAGACCTTAGTCACCAGACGGTGGGTTTTTCGTGATATCCATACATGATTAAGTCGTCTTCGCCCCTAGAGTCTTTCTCCTGGAGGCGAGCTGGGAGGCTCTCGTTTTTGGCTATTTTTCCCAGCCTCTGCTATGAATTGCTTACTTTTCCTTTTATACTAGCCTGTATTTTTTATACTTCGTCCACGTATAGGATCGACATTCCAAGACTGATACTTGTCCCATCAGCCCATACTCAGAGTGGTTGGGGGTGGTTGTAAAAGTTGGAGAGTATGGCTCTGTCAGGTGTAGAATATTGAATGGCAGTAAGGGCAGCTTTCCCTGGTCATTACACTTTCCAGCATACCCCTTTCTATTGGCACCGATATTTTAGATTTTTTCCAAAGTTGTTTCTATACCATTTTTACCCTTTCTTCTTGTGAGATCTCGGTTATGCCGAGGACTAAATCGTCCTCGACTGTGTCCCAAGGCTACTTCGTATTTGTATTACCGAACCTGGGCCATCACCTTCCTCGGTTTGGGCCTTTGGACCCCAACAAGTAAATGGGCTTGGCCCACAGATTATTGGGCCCCACATATATATATATATATATATATATATTAGAGCAGTCTTTTTTTTTTTTTTGATCGAAGGGCAATTATATTTTTCAAATAGCTTAAACTTTTTTTTATATATCTATACTTGGGAGGTGGGGGATTTGAACCTAGATGTCTCCATTTGAAATACTAAAATGTGTTAATTGAGCTACAAGCCTATAAGGCTTTTGTAATGATTAAAATATTTAGTTTTTTAACAATAATAACAATCAAGTCTTAGTTCCGAATTTTAGGGTCATATTGAACCCTATTTTGTTTTGCATCTCTAATTGACATGTCAATTTTAATCTTTTTACTCCCCCATTAATTGACATGTCATTTTTTTTCATTTCTTCTACTAGTGTCATTTTAAGTATTCCTCAACATGTTTTTGTTCCTCCAATTGAATCAACTTATCCCCTCCTTTGCAAATGATTAAAAACTTTCAATTGACTGTTTTTCATCCTTTCCTTTCATCAATAGGCGACTTTTCACTTTTCTAATTTCTAATTAATATCTTTTGTTTTATTTCCACCTATCTAACCATCTCATGTGCTTCAGGCCATCTTCACGTTTCCTTTTTTAAGTTCATGATGAGATTTTGCTACGTACTAATTCAAGTCAAAGCCAAAATAAGCTGTTTTATTATATATATAAACCGTTAACGAGCTAATAACTTGGTTGTGTGAATCTCTCTCATCCATATATCAATAGGGCATCCATATCTTTAAGCAAATTCCTACTTTTTCAAATCAAATCTTTCATTGTATTTTCACTTATCCATCCCTCATTTTTTGTATTTCACGCCAGCTTACATTACACGTTTACTTTTTCAAATTCATTGATGATAGATTTTGCCATGAACTGGCACAAGAGCACAGAACCAAAATAAGCTGTTTTATATAAACCTTAACGAGCTAATAAGCTTGGGTGTGTGCCTCCATAGTCCATATATGTAACTTGTCTAGGCTGTGGAACATGCTCGAATGAACCAACTAATGAGCCTAGCTATTTGTTTGTTGACTATTCGTTCACCAGACGGGCCTATGGCTATGTTCGATGATAAGTATCCTTTTCAACTATTCCTCAAATGAGTACTTTTGAATTATTTTACTAAGCTAGTATTGGACCTGTAATATTGGAAGATAAGGATGTAATGAAGCACTAGTCAAGTCTATGTTATACTTAAAAAAAGACTAGTCAAGTTTCAATAGATTACTCCTAATCGCCAGTGAAAAACCCAACACAAGTCCGCAAAATACAAACTTATCAAATCCAATCCACATGATTCGTGATACCACAAAGAAAATGTCTGAATCCAAAATCTAGCCAAAGATTAACCGGATCAAGTTTGTACAGACCATCTGATGCATGGACCTCCCTTTTAGCTAGTGGTTTTGTTAGTCTGAAGAGAGACTATAAAAGTAGTCAAAACTTGGCCTTTACAGAAGTCCAAAACAATGGCCCTGCAAAAGGTGTGTGGGGGCCATAGTGGTATACCACAAACTCAGTAGCATGTGCAATGCACGACAATGGCTAAAGCGCTACAAGAATGAAGCATTCATAAACATCTTTAGTTAATACAATTTTCGTTGACTTTTTTCGGTAATGGTCTAAATCAATCAATGACCACAACCTCTCCATGTGAAGTGAACTTCATTCGTTCATAATTTCAAACTTGATTTTACTGGTAACTTGATCAATTGCTGCCTTTTTGGCGGGCTAACAAGGTGTTTGATGTGGATCAAGTCTGATATTTTTAGCTAGATCTAGCTTTGATTCATTAATTGTGATAGTGAAATCTGATTGGTTGCACCTTTAGTGGCAGACACACACCATGGATGGTAGGTATGCTTCATGGAAAGGAAAATCCCTGAGAAGATTTATGATTGCTTGTCTTGGTCATACTTACCATCATTATTCTACTTTATTATAACAAAAAAAATAGCAAAAGCAAGATTCATTCACATGAGCACAACAATTGCTTATATTATATTATACCATCTTGTGAAATTTGGTTACATCACCCCAATCTACCAACACAAAGATATGCATACTATATGTTTGAAGGAGTAACGAAATTCCAACTTGTTTGTGGACCTGAAATCCATTTCACATTATATACTATTTGAGTAGTTATGTAACCGGAGAAAAAAAGAAAAAGAAAAGAAATTCAAGTCACCATTCAAGAAGCTAGAAAGTTAGGAATTTCATTTCTAAGACAAAGTTGTGTACAAATTCTGAAACCGATGCATAACAGCCACATCCATTTCATGCTGATTATACCTTTTCATGATATAATAGTATGAAAAGGATGGGCATACTGCTACAAGTTATGTGAAAGCGCTAATTGGTCAATGGAGCCATCACAGAGAATTAGACTTGCTATTAAAACCACCATTAAAATTGATGCAAGAGTCCTGCTGTAAAAGGCGCGGCGTAGGTGATGAAATGGCAACAGGTGGAATCTCAATGGAGTTAAGTTGAGGAGGTGGGTGCTGCCACTGAGGGAGTGGTCCAGCCAGGAGGAGGTTTTTCAGGAGCGGACCAGCTTCTATCACTGCCTGCAGGAGCTTCCCTTTCTCTGGCAGTGGCCTCTTGGGTACTAGTTTCAAGGTTGCTTGTGATGGCAATGGTTGTGGTAATGGTGGTTGGAGAATTGGGTCTGTACCCGGAGATGAAATGATGTTTTCATCAGAGTCAGAAGAGGCAAAATGCTTGCTTGAGTCAGTGCCTTTTGAGTCATCCTCATTGTTTGAAGCAGTTTGTTGTTGTTGTTGTTGTAGTTGTTGTTGTTGTTGTTGTTGTTGTCGTTGTTGTTGTAGTTGTAGTTGCTGCTGTTGCTGCTTTTGTTGTAGTTGTTCTTGAAGCATGAATTTCTCCAACATTAGATTCTTGCATCTTGACTCTGCCTCATCTCTCTCTTTGATGGTCCTGCTCAAAAGATCTTTGACATGAATCAGTTCATATTCTCTTTTTGTAATCTCCTCCTTAGCTGCTAAAAGTGTTGTCTCTAGCTCAAAGGTTGTGTACAAGAGAGAATGCCTTAACTCCTCCATTCCCTGCCAATTTAATAGTCTTAGAAAACTGTTTCCTCCAAACACAGCACATTCACAAGAAGTAGAAAATAGTATCTAACAAAAGAAAGCATTGAAGTTAAGATGATTAAAGAATGTCTAACCTCTTCATGGTAGCTGAATTCCCAGCTAAGAGGACTGCATTGATCCTCCATTTCTTGCAGTGGTCTGACCAAAGTAGAGAGGGAAAAGAAGTTGGGGTTGTTATGTGTGGTTTCTTTACTTTTTATAGAATTGAAGCACTTTGTCACTATTTACAGTCCTTTTTTTGTCACTTTAATTTTTTTTCCCTGGGACATGAGGTTGGAAAAATACACAAGAGGCCAAAAGTATAGACAGGCCAAATTTGCTTAGCGTATAAAGCTTTATGTATTTTGGAATCTGTGTGCATGACCAAATTGTGAGGGAAGGAATGTGAAATCTGCAGTAAAAGTAAAGCATAGTTCTTCTTCATATTCTACCTTTTTGGTATGACTAGCGGCGGATGACACGTGCTCATGCACTTGTGAATGCAAAAGTTAAGATGTTGCGGAAATGAGGACTTATTGCATATCCCCTTAAGCACCTAAAAGTTTATGAAAAAAATCCTAATTTATCATATATTATATTAAATTGCACTGCATTTTATATTTTTACATATTTGTTTTCAGATTATCCATATACACTATAATAATTTATCAAGCTGTGTTCAATAGAAGAACCTTCTTTTCTTTATATAGCTTGGAGATAACATGAATCCAATTTCTTACTTTCAGAAACATTCTCAATTTTTTTTTGGCTGAAATATTTGAGATAATTTCATGATAAGTCATGGTTATTTTCTGCCAATGAAGTTTTTCTAATGGTTTTACTAAATGGCGTGAAGCCTAGCATAGGCATTAGATAGCAATGACCATAATTCAATCTACTCACAAACTGCTTGTCATTGAAATTCTTAGCTGTCTATTGCAGCTAATTCTTATGATCAAATTTTAATGGCTCAACAAGTAAATTAGGCAAGGTAGAGCAGCAACTAATTCTCAGAAATCAGAATAGAACTTCTCCTATCTCAATTATATGTAAAAGCCTTGTAGTAGAATTAGAAGCTACAAGATGATATGGATGAGAAATTTAACCAAAAGAACCAACCAACTAGACTATATGGCCTCGCATCCAGGACCGCGTTGGCTGAAATTAATAGAACTAGTATAGAACCATTGATTTCCGGATTGATTTGTTGAAAATGCATAACTGACCACAAAAGTTTGGGATAAATAAGGCTTGGTTGTTGTTGTTATCCATTCCTTATGGAAACTCAGCCACCTGTTTGGGCTAATACAGGGAAAGTATCTTGCTTTGTTATATCTAACAGAAAAGTAGACAAAAATGCTGAAAAAAACAGTGATATTTTGATCAAATATTTAACATGACAAGATCCTATAAAACTTCTTGTCTCAGTTTATTGATGATGAAAGTCAAATCAAGGGTTTTAAAAGTTGGTAATGGGACAAGGAGAAGGCAAAAAGGATTGAACTTAATAAAACTAATCTTGTATTATACTTTAATCCGGGAAAATCTCCTCGGTCAGGCTAAAAGAGAAAGTACTATTTGATGAATGATTAAAGCCATCTGATCCACACACTTTTTTTCTTTTGTAGAGCCATACTGAGGTTTTCTTTTTGACTCTTGAAAGAAAAATTGGATGGATAGTTGTACTATAAAACCGTAATAGCATGGTACATCATGGTTTTTATCTTTACCTTGAAGAGGGAAATTTTACCAGACCACGCCATACATGATACATAGCTACCATGACTTATTATGAGCTAGTTGCTGGTACAAATGTTATCTATTTGTGTCCAGTTAGTGAGAACCAAAATTTTCAACTCAAATTGCAGTGTCTAATAATCCATCTTTCATTTTGACTTATTTATGTAATCAAAACAAGAATCCATTCCAGATTTTTTTTTTTTTTCTCCTTTTGACTCGGTAAGATTTGAACTTAAAATCTCTCCCATTGTCATTCCACATTTCCACCATTTTACATTTGAGCCTGAATCCAAGTAGCAATGTAAGGTAACAAAAAATAAGTCCTCTTTTCAGTTTGTTTTTCGCATTGTTTGAAAAGGAAGCCCACAAAGTTTATAGGATCAGTTCTAAGTTCTTAGAATCATTTACAATTGAACTTTGTTTCATTTTACTACTAAGCTCCAAACTTTGTGGTTAAACTCAAAAGTAGCTCACCAAAAAAGAAAAGAAAGAAAATGCCAACATTTATTATGTCATTATCATCCGACCATGAAAAAGAAAAGCATTTATTTTGTCATAGATTATTAGATTGTAAATGAAACATGTTTTCCCACCTCACTTGAGAGAGTGTACGCATGCACCTGTCTCAACCTCTTTCATGTTTTATCAGTCAGAGAAGGGAGCGGAACCGAAAAAAAATTTCCACCAAAATATGGCAAAGTAGAAAATGGTAGGGTCCTTATGGACCCCTTTTGGATAACAGAGTTATCAAAAAAAATAGAATAGCGGCTTCCAAATTGACTCATTCAAAACTCACTGTTTTGTGTGGGTGACGGCACAGCCTCTACATGCATTGTGGTGTATTTTACTATTTTACACTAGGGACAAAGTCTAATACGCGGCGTATTTCAATTCCTGAATTCGTGAATTTAACTCACAATTTCAGTTCATGAAAACCCTCCAAGTAGTGTGATAAACATTTCCCTTTGTACGAACATGTTCATTAGAATTCAAGTTTCAACATTAAAATAAAATAAAATAAAATAAAAGGTAAATTGCAAATTACGCTCTAATGTTTGGGGTGTTTGGATTTTACATCCTGAAATTTCAGAATTTTGATTTACCCCTAAAGTTTGGGGGTGTTTGGATTTTATATCCAAAAGTTTCAGAATTTGGATTTTACCCTTGAAGTTGTATTCTACTTGCATCAGCAACCTCTCCGTCCATATTTTCCGTTAAATGTCACTTAAACTTGTCATGTGTGTTTAGTTCATGCTACGTCATTTTTATTATACCATGCCATTTTAAATTATTTAGTTTTTTTTAGGCTACAAAAATGATGTGACATCATTTTATTGGATAAACTAAACAAACATAGCACTTAATTGAAAATATGGACGAAAGGGTTGTTAATGCAAACGGAATAAAACTTCAAGAGGTAAAATTCAAATTTTTAAACTTCAGAGTGTAAAATCTAAACACCCTCAAACTTTAGGAAGTACAATCTAAATTTTGAAATTTTATGATATAAAATCCAAATACCCTCAAACTTTAAAGGTGTAATTTGCGATTTAACTTAAAAGAAAAAATCCCACACCTCTGCGACATCTAGTATTTAACTGGGTTTTCTTGTGTGGTGCAATAAGCCAATAACAATGTTGTGAAACATTAATCATTACAACATGGGTTAAGCCCTCCTTTTCTTTTCTGTATGTGTGTTCTTTAGAGGGTTACCCTAAAACTGTTTCAGAATTCAGAACAAAATTTGCCCTCCAGCTCCTTATTCTAAAACAATGCGAACCTTTTTTTTTTTTTTTTTTTTGAGAATCAAAAAACAATGCGAACCTGATAACTTGTAGGCCAACCTAAAAGTATTATCGCTTGTTATCTTTACAAGAAAGAATGAAAACACAGGTATCACATAATCATCAACTATTCCGTAGTCCCATAAATTCTGAATATTTTTTTAGGCTGTTGGACTCTAACCAGCAACATAAATTATGACGACAAATGGTTTTTTTTTTTTATTTATATAGAAACATGACAAATGGTAATATTGTGAAAACAACTTCTTTCCTTTTCTTTGCGCGTTTTCTATGCTTTTGTTTTAGAGCGATTCCCTTTCAGCTGGATGCCACCGCAATCAATTTCTAGGGATGAGGTCTTTGATTGAATAACCGAAACCATAAATCACATCAAAAAGGATCTAAACATTGATCCCTAGTGGACCCACATAGACGAGGTGATATTGCATACATGAGTGTATGTATCCTTCTCTTACATGAGGGTGTAAAAGGGAGGATACATACACTCGATGGTTGGTTGATTTTCTCCACATAGATAGCCATCAAGATTTTATACTATTATTCCCTAAAATTATTATTTATAATTTACAATTTTATAGATAGGATAGGATTTCAACTTATGTCGTCTAACCTATAATGATTACTATTTATCACTAAACTAAGACACCAATCAGTTTTTGATATAGATAAATTGATTTTGAACTTCAAATCTTTTATTTAATGACGTGTACCTTTATACTAGAACCACATTTCCCTTACCTTATGTGTATGCTTTTTTTTTCCCTAAAAAAATGTTTAATCTCATGTAACAACTTTGACATAATTTGTTTTTCATAAATTGTTTTCAATACACTTAAATCACAAGATTTAAATTGCGAACAATACTCTCACATGGACCATGGTATCCACCGCTAATAGTATTTTTATTACTTTATTGCACACGACTTATTCACATTTATGAACAAAGTTGTTTAAAACTATTCTTCGCATGAAGAAACATAGTACCGAACTAACAATTACTTTAACTACACATCATTTAACTATTATAACTTCTATTCTAGATGCCTTGTTCGTGCACTAACGCGGTTTATAGTTGTAAAAAGGTCGATCTTTTTCAGCTTCTTTCGTTTGCATGTGCAATAGGGTTAAAGTTGCAGGACCCACGCGTCAAGGAAGCTATAGAGGGAAAAGTATTGATTGGATTGTAAGCAAGAAAACGAAAAAAGACATCTTATTGAAGGGAAATGCTGTATTGACTTCAATGGATTATATATTGTCAATGATAAGAACGAGTCAGTTTGAAAATGGAATGCAACTGTCAAATAATCTTTTCTTTTCTCTTCTTTTTTTCCTCAATATGTAGTATGTTAAATTCTAATTTCACATAGTAAATCACTGTTGAAATTTGCTAAACTTTATGATGTTTTCATTAAATTGTAAATTCCAGGACTTGATTTCAAGTGCCCTTAATTAGTAAATCAACAAACTTCAAATTGCAGATAACAAAAATTTAGCATTTGACACGCCTAATACTGATGCTCTTACTTAACATATGCTATTTGCCTCTCCCTAATATGAAAATTCAAAAGGCGGGTTAAATCTCAATAGCTTTTAGCAACCACATGTTATATGTGATCTAAAATATATCATTCACTAATTTAGTGCCATATATGAATTCAAATACACCAAATTTGGAAAATTGTGAACCCCCCCCCCCCCCCCCATACACCGAATTTGTCAATATTCCATAGGTACAATGTATCTCACGGAGGGACGATCCCGTGGGCATGCATCCAATGAGCTAAGAGACATTCTCGATTTCAAAAAAAATCTAACAGTTCATTGTACTATTTTTTTTCTTTTATTTAATTCAGATTTTGACACCTTTAACTACAGCTTCTCAATTCCTATCTTCCTTTCAACAGAAAAAAATAAAATAAAAAATAAAAAAATAAAAAATAAAAATAAAAATAAAAATTTTACAATTACAAATTCTCATATTAAAGATTTTAAAACTCCTAGTTGCTCCTCTTATAGAAGAATCATTAGCCACAAATGTACAGTTACAACCAAAACAAGATTTCACCCAGTCATTCCATGCATCAGAAAATAGCTTTTGGAGTGAACATACATAAAAAATTACTCCCCGAAGGAATACCATCAAGGCATTAATCATTAGCCTCATATTAATAGTTACACAACAATGGAAATCAACCATGTCCTCGTAAGACCCAAATTACACCTCTTATGAAATAATTGTTACTCGTAATCAACCATCTCCTCAACACAACCCCAAACCACAAGGACCATATAGAATTAGAGAAAATACAACTCTTTATAATAATGGAATACCACTGAGCAGTTCAGCAAGAAAATCTGTGTTCTTCAGATACAACATCAATGAACTACATTGCATTAATATTTTGTGCATTCTTAGTTATCATCAGCAGGTGATAACAAAAGAAATTAAAAAATTTACAGTGTGTTGGGAGCATGCATCCCGAAAAAGGAAGTTGTGCAACTGGAAGGTACAAAACAATAATATCACAAGGCACAAAAGATTGCAAGATGCAGAAAATGCTGCTCTACTCATTCACCACATTCAACAAAACGAAGGACAAATTTGAAAAAGAATTTGACTCACTCATTTCGCCGCATCTTTATGTTAAGTGGAATTTCCTTATAGGACTGAACCTTCTCAGCTGCTCGTCGCAATGGCCTTCCAACTGAAGATCTTCGATTTTCTTGAGCTTCAAATCTTAGGGCAGTATTTCCTTCATCTTCTTCTTTGACCGACAGTCCTGATAACATTTGACCACTTTCATGCACCAGATCGTCATGTACAGGAGAGACAGGAAATTTGGCACTGTCTATCTCAAACAAGTCTTCAGTTTGTTCTGGCTCTATAGATTTAAACCTTGCAGATTGCCTTCTCAAACAACGCCTGTTAAAAAATTGTTGAAGTACACCTAAGAATCCTTCAATTCTCTGGATCATTGGTAAAGTCCATTGGAAAGACTAACCTAGAGTGATAAAGCAAACATGCATAAACAAACCTCTTATTGCCAACATTCTCTTCAGCATGGACTGGTTTAAGACTAGTAGGGCCCGAAGCCTTATCTATCTCAAACAAGTCTTCGGTTGGTTCAGGTTCTTCAGAGTTAAACCTAGAGGATTGCCTTCTCAAACACCTGTTGGAACATCAAAGTATATGAAAGGATCCTTTAATTACCTGCATCATTTGTAAAAATCCATAGGAAAAATTGGACACAATCTCACACAAAGCAAAGAAACATGCATGGACAAACCTCTTCTTTTCAACATTCTCTTTAGCATGTACTGGTTTAGTAGTGGTGGGACCCAAAGCTGTCCAAAAATCATATAAGAAAAAAGTTGATATCATAAACAGATTCAGATTTTCAAATGAAATGCCTAGTATGCTAATTACATTGTTTTTTGGATTGCCTTCTCCGGTTTGTATTACAAGGTTTACAGTCCCCCTTATCTGCTTGAGAGGATTCCCCTGCCTGAGCTGCCTCATCACACTCAGTTAAACCTACCTTAAAGGAGTGAAAGAAAAGGTGTAAATAACACAGGGGACAGAAAAATACCAATTGTCAACTTTGTTAAGAACCACTGAGGTGATTTGTATAGGTACCTTATTTCCTTTATCCTGACAAATTAACATTTTCTCTTTGACCTTGGAAAAAAAAAACATCAAATCAACGAATGATCTTACATGGAATGATGGAACTGATTAACATGGATACTAGTTAAACTGACCTTTTCCAGTTTTCTTGCTTTGAGCAAGCCATTTTTGCATCCAAGCTCATGATAAAGTGCTTTTAGCTGAAAAGGAACAAAACTACAGCTGTCAATTTATAACAGATTATAACATAAGGCATCAAGGCATAAAGTTTTACTGCTTTCTTGCAACATAAGTTAACTTACCCTATCTTTACCTGAATTAAGTTCCTGCAAAGATGCAAAACATGTTAGTTTCACCAAGGCATCAAATACAGTCTCTAAAATGTTGCTACCAGTTTTAATTAAAAATATGTGATAGCAAGTTACATATGCACCCATTGAATTTTTAATCAACAGTCTCAACCACTACCTATCCTTGTGGGAGGAGGAAATACCATTTGAGCCAGAGCTCATAGGCACTGCATGATTTAATAAAATTGTACAGCTAGCTATTAAAAATGTGAAGGTACCGCCAACATCTGGCTGTTTGCTTGGGCAAGTTGCAAATTCTGTTGCTGCACTTTCTGCAGATTGAGTCTAAGTTTCTGTAACTCCATGCCACTCAGTTCAATAGTTTTACTGTCAACCAACATTAAGGAAAGCCAAAGGGCACAAAGTAAAAACCCCAGAACCATATCACAGAAACCAATTTAAGAAAATAAATAAATAAATAGATAAACTAAGTTGATCATGAAGGATACTTTCTGTCAGCAAGAATCTTCATCAATGTCAAGTTTTCCTGAAAATCGGATCAAGAAATACCCAGGTGAGCTAAACTGACAATATAGACCTAAGGAACACAGATATCCACACACATGCAGTACACAGAATAAGGAACCACTTTGAACATACCCTCTGTAGCTTTTCAATGTACTCCTTAGTTGTAAGTGATACAGGAAGTTTTTTCACCTCTTGGTCTACTGGTCTAGGTCGCTGCTGCAAGTTGCTTATGTCAGCAAGCCTTTTCCTTGGGGCACTTCCAATTTTTGAACCCTTTACCATTCCTTTTGTCTTATCATCTGCCACCCAAAAAAATAAAATTTTCTCAGTAATTGAACAACCCAAGTACTACAAGAACCAAAGCCCCCATTGGGTGCAAAGAAAACCAAAACAACAACAAAAACTTAGTCCCAAATTTTAGGGGTTGGCTATGGATTCTCAACAAATTAGTCAGGATCGGCCACATCTTTTCTATCATTTTATTCAATCTGAAGCCATACCCTCTACCATTTCTTTAACTAGCATATCTTTTTTTACTACATCTACTAATGTAATTTTTAATCTTCCTTATTTGTTTCCTCAACTTGAATCTACTCACTCTTTCTCACCGTTGCATTATTTGCAATCCTATGAATAAGGCCAAGCCATCTCAGGTAAATATCCCTCATCTATGCTAAAAACTCACATAAACTGAACCCAATAGCTGTATTAGGTGGAAATGGAGGTCAAACCCATTTTGAATTTTTTTTTTCCACACATTTTCTCAGCAACCAAACAAACCATATTACAGATTCCCAATTCCTACCTCAATTCCATGCTAAAATTCCAAGTCACTACGAAAACCTAACCCTAGCAAAGTCAATGTGTAATACCAAATCCCTCACTGTATCAAGTAAACCCTAACACTATAAACCTAATAGGTAATCAAAAAACGAAATCAACACTAAAAAAATCAAAAATCAAAATGTAATTTTACTAAGAATACCACAATATATATAGGGGTTTAGAAAAAATGAAGAAGTAAAGGGA
Organism: Quercus lobata; assembly: GCF_001633185.2. Classification (NCBI taxonomy): domain Eukaryota; kingdom Viridiplantae; phylum Streptophyta; class Magnoliopsida; order Fagales; family Fagaceae; genus Quercus; species Quercus lobata. The sequence continues at coordinate 53,344,102 of NC_044911.1, forward strand.
AAATAAATAAATAAAAATGAGGGCAAGTAGGGATTTAGTTACCTCGAGCAAGAGCAACACAATTTTCTGAATCAAGAACCGTGGCAGCGTCCATGGTGGAACTCGAATCCGAGCTAAAAACCCTAATCCCTCTCTCTCTCTCTCTCTCTCTAAACTCGCTGTGTATGTGCGCGAGGGAAATAGGAAATTGAATGTGAGGAGGGAAAAGAAAATGAATTAAATATGAAGGGTAAAATGGTAAATGGCTCTATGGTATGGGGAGCCCAACGGCTTTCCGAAGCAAATCCGAGCCTGTTTTAGATTTGGGGATGCGTGAGCAGAGATAGAGTTAAATATTCTGTCAGTCACAGTAGTATGTGCAAGGTCAAATTGAATATGGACGCGTGGCATGGGATAGAGATGTTAAAATAAGTCTAATTTGGGCTTCATAGTGGATTGAGGTATCATAATTTTGGTGATGGATAACTGGGCCTCGTTTTGCAGATTACAAGAAACATTTTTGAGATGACAAACTTGGCAAACAAACAAGCTACTGATGAGTGTCAAATGGATTATATACCAACATCTGCTAATGTTTTGTAGATAAGCTATAATGATTAATGACATTGCTATCAATGGCCTCCATTGCAGCAATTCCAATTCCTATGGGTTACTTAAATGACATTTATTGTCGTTTCCAATCAAAATCGTTATGGTTCATATCCCCTCCCCCAGTTAGAATATATCAACAGAAAAACTTTTAATAATAAAATGTGGTGCCATCAAATGCCTTATTCCAGTCTTGAGCTATATAAGTTCAAACATTAACATGAGCAATTCATCTTTTTTGCTCTAACAACATGAGCAATCCATTTTCATACATAGCAAAATTTGTTATATGCTCTAAACAATAGATGATAGTCTAGATTTATAGTCATCAATCAGATGAGATTAGTTAGAAAGTGTGAGATCCACAAACTACAATTGATCATATTATGTGTCCTCTAGTAAGTCGTCCTTAGCACCAATCTTTGACCTTTGCATCTATTGGGAGTATTTTTGTTGTTGTGACATGTGTCATGTTTTGATAAGCTAATGGCTAAACTCTGGTTCTATGCGGGTAATCAAGTCTAGTACTCACGCCAATGGATCACCTATTGGCCGCTATCATTGTTAATATATACAGCTTTAAATCCATGTTAATAATTGTATCAAGCAACATCACTTGAAGATGTGTAGAAATGTATAAATGGAAAGTAAGGAACTGGAAACTTATCTTGGTTGCAAGTAACATGTTCATCTTTTGGCCGAAGTAGACTTGAAACATGTGCAAGGAGGTTGAGCCCAAAGACTTGCATTAGCAAATGTAATAGGGCAGCAAGTATAAAAGCTTGTAAAAATAGCTCCAATGACTTGAGAGAGTTAAATGTTAGTACAATGAAATAAGAAAAATAATGAAGGATAGTAGAAGGAGAAAGGGGTATGCTAAAATTAAGAGCTGTGGCAGCCTTGCTTTAATGGTGATTGACTCTTGTTTTATGGAGGTAAATATGGTGTTGGCTGATACTTTGTTAAACAGCAGGTGTAACTTATAGTTTTTGTGACTTCCTTCACTTACACATGACATCAACATACGTGCAATGGTCTCACAAGTGTTCCAAGCTCCCTTGTTAGACTTTGAGTGAACTTAAATTGATGTGGCATTTTGCATTCCAATCCACTGCTCCTCATCTTTTCCTTTTGATGAGCTTGGTGGTTCACACAATGGAGGGGAAATTTGGATTTTAATTTGATGCTTGTCATTTGGTTGATTCCTTGTTATTTTTGCCTCAATTTAACCAAGTTAACATAGCAAAATAGCCATGGTTTCTTTCGTATTGGCATGGTTATGCTAACAGCTTTGACCTCCTTGGGCTTAGTTGAGAGTAATGTTATTTCACTCATTTGCCCCACATACCAACTACATGAGAAGATAGTCCCACGAATTGTGGGTTTTCTTTTTGAAACCACAAAATTTTTCACAATTTTTTGCCACAACTATAACGTGACAAAATGCAATCGGTGAAGAAAAAATAGTGGGTTCATGTGTAAGTGATGGTTAACCACTCGGTCTATCATGTCAAAGTTGTGATAAAAAAAATTGTGGAATAATTTGTGGTCCTATAACTGCTCTTTCTTTTCTTTCATGGTTGATGTACTGGTCCGTTTAGGATCTGCTTATTTTGCTGAAACTAAAATTTTTTTGCTGAAAATACAATAGATAAAGGTAAAAATTAGCTGAAATAGTAAAGTGTGCCCTATAAGTAGTACCAAAAAGTGTAATAGGACTCATAAATAGTAACAAAAATAAGCTAAATAATAAAATAAGTTGACAAAAATAATCTTTATCAAATTACATGTATTTATTTAATTTATTTTGAGGACCACCTTGGACCAATTTCAATAGGCCTTGAGCTGGAGATTTAATTATTTTAATGAAAGATCCAGTGGGCCTTGGGGACCGATTTTGTGATCCCAATTTCACCCAAGTCGAGGTCCTTTTTTACAAGGGTTATGGACTACCAAAAAAAAAAAGCGTTTTGGATTGGCTATATGGGCTTTGGCTTTGCTGATTTTATGTCCAAAAAAGTGCCCCTGCTAAGAACATTCTCAATTGTAAATGGTATGTATGGAGAAAATTTAGCATAAAGGTACAAAAAATCCAGTATTTGGACTTGAAAAATCTTACAATTGCAATTTTTTTTTGCAATTATGCTACAGTGTCATCCTAAATGTAGGATGGCACTGTAGCACTTTAGTAAAATTATAATATATTTTACTTGATAAAGTGGAAGAGAGATGGGGGAGAAGAAAGAGAGAGAGTTGTATTGGAATATATTATATTATTTTAGTGGGTAATATATATTATTTTAATAAGTAAAATAAGAAAATAAAAGTTGGGATGTTGATTGTGTTGTGAAATGGTATGATATAATTGATAAAATAGTTTTTTGAGATGATAAAATAAAATAGGATGGAAATTGCAGATGCAAATGCTTTAAACATCATCCATCGATTCCATCCAATCTGCATGAAACTGAAATACAATCTTAATTCTTGTGGGTCTCACTTATCCTCGAGCAAACTTTTCTTCCCTACTAGTTGGTTTAAGAATCTATATTATCTACTTTAAAAATGGTTTTTCCCTTTATTTTATTTTATTTTTGAACAATATGCTTCCAAGTTTCAACAATCCTTATCTCAAAGTTTGTTCCTTCGGTAAAGAGATCTCCTTATCTCAATCTGCATCAAGCTTCCTTTCTGCTAATACTCTATTTGCATTTTTTTTTTTTTTCATTTCCCTGTTTGCATATTTCTTAAAAATGCATTTTGTTATCCCTTTTCACAAGACTTTCCAAGTGAGGCAGAATTGCATAGCAAACAAACAAGCCTAATTTTCATTTTTAAATTCCACAAGTTTGGAACTTTGGAACCATACTTTTAGTTTCCATGTTTGATGTTTAACTTTTTTCTCTCTCGAGGCAATGTATCGGAGGCTTTTCTTCCTACCAAGACAAAATACACGTAGATTAAGCATCACAAGTCTCCCATTCCTTGTCAAAAAAACAAATTGCTATTTTTTATTCTTTTTTTTTCTCCCTTTATGTGTCAATAAAACCGGAATTGTATTCATGCGAAGTACTAGGGATATTAGCCTATATTAGAGTTCTTATTATAAAGTGTATAATTGATAGGGCAACAAGTCTTGCAAATTGCAAAAAGCGTATAGAGCAATTGAATTATTTACATAATTAGTCTATTAGAGCCTTTGATCAAATCATTAAATTTTGAAAGATTGTGTATTATGTGAAATAAAGTACAACAATCTACTTTATATATCAGTAGATAAGGTGTATTTTTGTATAAGTAACCTACAACTATGGGCCTAAGTCCATTGAGTTTATATTCTAATAGCTCCCCTCAAACTCATGTTGGGTGAAGTGATATCAACTTGAGTTTAGAAATCAAAGCATGAAAGCATCCTAGTGAAGGAGGCTTAGGGTTTGTTTGGTTGGAGGAGTGGAAAAATGGGAAGATAAAAAATGGTGGGAGAGTGAAAAAGTGAGGGGATAGAAAATATTTTAATTTCCCTCTTTTTTGTTTGGTTGGGTGTGAAAAAGTGGAATAATGGAAAAAATATCTTTGTATAAATTTACTCATATACTCTTGTTAAAAACTGATGCCTTATTAAAACCCAAAAAAAAAAAGTGACAAAAAAAGCAATCACCCAAATTTATTAGAAAATAAAAATCATATCTAGAAAAAAATCACCAAAAAAAAAGGCAACAGACTGGACAAGCCCATGTGCACTTGCACATGGGCATTTTTGTCATTTAGCTAACAAATTCCTTCCACTAAGTTTTCTCTCTATTTTGGAAAGAAAACATTTTGGTGGGCCGGAGAGAAATGGGAGGATAGAAAATTGTAGGAAGATGAAAAAGTGGAAGGATAAAAAAGATTTTAATTTCTCTCATTTTTATTTGGTTGGGAGTGGAAAAGTGGAATGATAGAAAAAGTGAGTTTGTATAAATTTACTCATACATCCTTGTTAAAAAATGATGGCCAATTAATACCAAAAAAGTGACAAATAACCCCAAAAAAAAAAAAAATCACCCAATTTATTAAAAAATAAAAAACATGTCCCAAAAAAAAAAATCATGTCTAGTTAAACCCAAAAAAAAAATAAAAAAGGAAAAAAAAATGAACTGGACATAGGCATTTTTGTCCATTAAGTAGTCTCATTTTCTCCCTTCAATTTTCTCTCCATTTTAGGGAGAAAACTTTTTGGTGAACCCGGGAAGAAAACACCTGAGCCCAACTTTTATTTTCCTTCTTCTCCATCCAACCAAACACACTCAAAAAAGTTTACATTCCCATTTTCTCTTCAAAGTTTTCCATCCACCCTATTTCACTTCCAAACAAACACACCCTTAGTGAAGATGTCAACAAGCTAATTTGGAAAGAAACTGACTACAACTGTAGAGCACTCTAGAGTAAATAATGACAAATAAAGTGATAGTCAATTTTAATATGTTTGGTACGCTCATGGAAGATGTTATTATGGGCCATTTGAATAGCACTTCTATTGTCATAGTAGATTGAAGTGGTAGTTGAGAAGTTAACTCCAAAATCCTATAAGCAACCAAGCCACAGAAGCTCAACTATGGTGTCTACAAGAGCGTGATAATCAACCTCAGTACTAAATCGAGTAACAGCATTTGTTTCTTGCTTTGCCAAGAGATGAGAGAGTCACTAAGAAAAAAACAATATAAAACAAAAATGAAAATGCTATTAGGTTAGGTTTCCTTTCTACCCTGTGGGGTCTGTACTCGAGCATGAGCTTGACAAAGATTCAGCATAAGTTGCAAATGTTTATCTAGTAAGATTGAAGCAAGCATGATTAACGGACCTTTTGTTTTGGGGTCAAGGGTTCCCATCATTCCCCCAAGATGGACGCAGTTCAGAACTCGTGCTTTAATGCCCTACTAGCTAGTAGTTACTACCCCTTAAATTAGATGTTACCTTCACTGAATTTGTGGCAATTAGAATATAGAGGGAAGTGCAGAATTATGTGTACGAGGGTCTATCATCAAGGCACCTAATGGTCCAGAACTCCAAATTGTAAATTGGAAAGATTGTAACGATATCACTAAATAAAACAAAGTTTAGAGTTTTTTTGATCCACTATGGTGTAACTTAAAGGAATATATATATATATATATATATATAATTTTAGTCAAATGACATATCATATTTAAGATATATGTCACTTATTTAAATAATTTTATGAATTATGTAATTTAATACACGTGAATAGTCTTATAAACCATTATATAATACGACGGAATAGATTTTTCAAACCTAGTTTTAGAAGAAAGCCTTATCCCAATTAAAAAAAATGGCATGTTGGGACGAAGCATTTGAGGACTCCGGTTGACCACAAGTTGAGGTAGTTTGCATCTTAAGAAATCCAACCACAACACCCTTACAAAAATATAAGAATTGAATCTATGGAGCTATAAAGTCTTTTGGCATCATAGGCACCTTTTTTTTAGTTTCATAATCATCGGCTGCTTTTTGATCTTTTCATAGTGGAGGTGAATCTGTATTCCAACGAAAAACGTGAAAAAGAAACATAAATTTACTGGATTCTTAAAAAAAAAAACAAAAAAACAAAAGTTAACAACGACCCTAACTTTTAAAAAATAATATAAATTTTTTTTTTTTGATGGCCAATATGGGTGAGGGGTGAACATTATGGTGGACTCTGTTATGTCTCAAGATCACGACTAAGTTATCCATTAGATTGCAGTTTACTGCAGACTCCACAAACGTGATCATTGGGGCACTCACCCGCTAGAAAATGTTAGATTGAGTCATTATTACTGTTATCTAGGATGACAACAGACATCACCTTAGCCCCACGTAAAGGCTAGTACCATTGGGGTTCAAATCTGGGACCTCAAGCAATGCTGCAGTCTTGCGTTTGCGTCAAGACCACCCTTCTCGGTGGTTAAAAAATAATATAATGATAATAATAAGATTAATATAATATATGCGGGCTCAAAATATTTGTATAGTATATTAAGAACTTAATTGAAGTCTTCCAAAAATATTATCTTTCTAATAAGTGATAATCGAACTTACGGTGAAGTAGAAATATTATTAAGATCTAGTTGAACAAGGGACGAGTATATATACTTGGAACCCAAACAAGTTTACATCACAATATCACATATAAGGCAAGCCAACATAGCTCATACCATAAGATTCACATTCGTTGTCTTGAAGTTTCAATTAAACTATCTTCGAGATATTATCCCTTACATTTAAAACATTCTTCTTTAGGAATACCTAATTTTATCACCGATAACAAACTAAAACTTTATAGTTTACAAAAAAATTTGATTTAGATATTTTGTATGTGAATTTAATTCTAATGCCTAAATCACATACAATATATCTCACGGACTTTTCATCAAATCAATGCATAATGTGCCATGATCATATAATCTCATAAAATAAAATATTTTATTAATTAAAAAATGTCCTACAAATTGAATTTTATGGCACAAATCCCCACAATTCCAAATTGTTTAAGGTGTCTTAAATGTTCTTTTTTTTCTTTTTCTTTTTTTAAATAGAGAAGACAAGCAATTACAAAATTATCAAGAAAAAGAGTAAACACAGAAAATTATATTTTTCTTCAAAAAAAAAAAAAAAAAAAAAACCTAATGATTAAAGAATAATAAGTATTTCTTAAATCACTCTGTCACACAGCCGATATTATTGAACAAAGGATAACAGAGAAAAATAGAATGAAAACGAGATCATTGTTTTTCTTCTGCCTTAATGGTGAAGAGACTAAGACAGATTAGAATTTAAAACATATTGTTCTGTTTAGTCAAAGTGTCTATTAATAACAATGTTTCTTATTCATCCCTTTTCATGTTTAGAGTAGCATGCGTGTATGTATGGAGGCTGCGCAGTACCCAAGTCAGATTAGAGGTTTACTCTCAAAGGCACTTTAATTCAAAGACATTGACGCTAGAGAGAAAAAGTATACTGTCATAGAATTGCACATTTGCAGTTTCTTGTAGAAATAGCAAAAGTACTTGCTACTGCCATATATTATAAGGGAAATGCAGATTCTTTCTGCAAATCATTGCTCGGTTTGAGTATGAATCCTATGGAGATGTGTAATTTAGATTTTTTGGACCTAGACTTGATTACTAAGCTGAATATAGCATTACAAGTATAGCATTTTTTTTTATTTATTTATCCTATCTTGAGTCAAATGCCACTTAATTATTAGGCTAATTCTCGAGTGATCATTGAGAACAAGAAGGAAAAAAGACATACAGGTATATAAAAATTCAAGGCACGAGAGATACAGGTGAGTGTACAAGTGAATATACCTGGCTTCTTTCTTAATCACATACGTATTAATCAATTTTCGTATCAAAGTCAAGTTTGTTATCTTCACTAATCTTCACTGTCGCTTCTGATTTCAACATCAATGCCCAAACCCAAGATCTAGCTAGATCCATGAAATTAAATCCCATTTATATCTACACTCTCCTCAAATCTACATCCTAGTCCTCTCATTGTCGTCTCAGTGCCTCACACACCTTATGCATCGTCTTTAGTCCAAATCATGTACTTAATCACAGTTGCGTGCTTTAACTCATGCTTTGAAGATACCCTTCATGTGTCTCACATTGTGCTCAGAGGCCTCATGCACCAGTTTTCTCTGGATGATGTGCTCTATGCTCCACATAGTACATATGTTGGAGACGCACCAGGGCTCTTAAATGTTTTTCATGTGCATCAACCATCAAGTACTTCACCAGCTTCTACTCATTGGCAATTATCTATTTTAGGCATTTCTTAGTAGTTCCCATTTCATTCAATTGGCATTGAAGACCTTCCTTACATTACATACTTACCTTCCACCCTCAAGTTTTCGTCAAACCACCTTGAGTTCAAGGGATAATTATACAATACTCTGAAAGTACAATAAGATTCTATAGTGAGTTTTTACTAATTAAGGGTCCATTTGGATACAGCTTATTTTGTTGAAAATTGAAAACTGAAAACATTATAGCAAAATAATTTTTAAATGTGTGAATAATGTCGTAGGACCCATTTTTAATTAAAGTTTTGGTGAAAAAAATGTTTGTGGGTCCCGTGAACAATGCACGGGACCCACTGATAGTGCCATTTCAATGAAATGTATGGACGTTGAAAGTGGTAGTGGATCCCGTACACAATGCACCGGACCCACTGGCAGGTCTGCGTTCACGTGCTTCTAGTAAAAAGAAAGAAAGAACAAAAAAAAAAAACGTAAACGCAAAACACACTACAAATAATCTAAATCCAAACACTCACTAAATTTATGATGAAATTTAATACTGTATGCAACAAGGGAGTGCAACATTATTGTAGTCCCAAAATATTGTACTCCCTTCATCTCACTTTTTTTGTCATCTATTCTATTTTGAGATGTCCCAAAATATTGTCATGTTTCTAAAAATAAAAGTCATTAATTTACTAATGTTCCTATTATACCTCTATTAATTTACTAATTCAATTTTTTTAAGAGTAGTTTTGGAAACTTATACATTTTTAAAAGGTAAACAAAACAATATATGATGTTTCCTTAAAAAGTTTGGCTTTTCAAACAGGACAAAAAAATGGGAAGGAGGGATTATAATTTTCCAAGTTTGAGTGGAAACATTAGAAAATAGTAGATATTATTATAGTGTGTAATCAACAAATTATATTTATTATATTGTTATAAATGTGTAAACTATTGTTTTATAGAATACCATAGCATATTGCAATTTCATGGTTGCCAAGCCAACTAATAAGTAATCTATTTTTATTTATTTTTACTCCAATAAGTAATCTATTTGTGCGTGTGTATATTGATTTCCTTATAACACAATTATCAATAGTGAAATATAGCTGCTATGTGCTTTTTAACGTGGACATAAGTTGTTAGGTTGAAGTATTTTCTTCTACTTTTCTCTTTTATTTCTATATTATTCTATTTTCTTCTTTATATTTTATCAAACTTTTAAACTGATTTTCATTAGTTATCTTCTTCTTCATTTTTGGCATGGTGCGTGATAACTTTTTCTGCCTATGCGGCTATGCCTCTACTTTTGTGTGAAAACTTGAAGTTGACCGTGAGATTCTATTTGGATCCTCTTATTTTATTGAAAGTGAAATTTTTTTACTAAAAGTACTGTAGATAAAAGTAAAAGTTAGTTAAAATAATACAATTAGGTCCATGAATAGTACTAAAAAATGTAATGAGGATCATAAATAATTACAAAAATAAACTGAATAATAAAATAAGTTAGTTTTTTAATTTAAAGCCAAACGCATACTCCATTGGATTGGATTGGATTTTCTTTCAAAATTTATCCACCGACCTTGAATCACTAAATCAAGTGTAGCAACCCACATATCATCGCAAGGATTGATAAGGTAGGTCTTTAATAAAAATAGCAAAATATTTTAAATAGAGCAACGAAAGTTAATAATTTAGAAAGAAAAAAAAATACTAAACAAAGTAGCTAATACTAATAATGTGTTTATGACAAGCTCCATATTGATTTTTGAACCTATCAACGACAAGAAGTCATGTGTTTGTGACAAGCTACATATGCAGTGGACTCATTAAGTCATCAATATTTAGAAATATTTTATCGGGAATTGAAAAAGTTGTCAATACTTTTTCAATTCTCGAATTTTTTTTCTACTAAAAATGATTAATTATTGTGTACTCTTAGGGCACACATTAGCAAACTGACTTATTTTAGGACACACCCCTCTCTCTCTCTCTCTCTACACATGCGCACGTGTGTGCACACACACACAGCCCACAACAACAACTCCCTTTCTATAACAAAAGGTTTTTGGGTGTTTTGATATTTTTGACCTTTTTATTTTGGGATTATGAGGGTAAAAAATGGAATGAACACAAAATTGAAAGGCTTAGAAGTAAAAATTAGTCATTTTTTAGACAACGATTCCCTACACTCAAATAAATTTCTAAAGGATTAGGGTTGTAAATGAATTAAGTCATTCATAAATAGCTCGAGCCTTAATTTTTTGCTTGTTTAATAAATGAGTTAGACACAAACAATTTATTTTTTTCCCCATGAATGGGCTTGTTAACAATAGAGCTAAATTAAAACAAGAAGTTGAGCCTAGGCTTATTTATAGGCTTGTTAATAAGCTTGCTACTGGCTTGAAAAATCACTTCATACTTTACTAAACCTTTAATTAAATGAAAGTTGAGACAATTTGGTAAAACAAAATGAGTCTGATAATATGCTTAGTATAGGTTTGATATTGTACTTGTGTCGCATTTCAAGCTTAAAAGCTTGATATTGAGCTCAGACTTAGCGTGGCTAATGATTCAAGCTAAGCTCAAACTTTGGGATGTTTTGATGAGCTTAAGTTCGAACATGGTTCGTAGGCTTGGTTCAAGCTTAAACATTTTACTTTTATTGTTGACCTTAGCCGAACATTTAATACTCAACAAAACTACTCATTTACAACCCTTGTCAAGGCAGATGTGTCTATAAAATTAAGCTTGCCCTTTTGTTGGAAATTTGATTTATTATATTATTTTGAGAATTAGTATGATTGAATTTGGATATTTAGATATAATTTAATTATATTATGGGAATTATAATAATTTATTAAAAAAAGTTGTTAAATTTTGATGAAAGCCAACAAATTTAGAAGAAATAAAACAAGTAAACATAACTCACTAACCTAAGCTTGTTCATTCAAGACTAAGAGTCTGTTTGGATACCGCTTATTGTTGAAAATTGAAAACTGAAAATACTGTAACAAAATAATTTTTAAATGTTTGAATAGTATCGTGGGACCTAGTTTTAAAGTTGATTTTGCCAGATTTCGTACTTACGGGTCCCGTGAACAGTGCATGATACCGCTTATTGCTGAAAATTGAAAACTAAAAATACTGTAACAAAATAATTTTTAAATATTTGAATAGTACCGTGGAACCCAGTTTTAAAATTGAATTTGCCAGATTTCGTACTTAAGGGTCCTGTAAATAGTGCATGAGACCCACTGTTTAAAACGCAAACACAGGTGCAGATGGATTTCAATGCAATCCAAACTCCCACTAAGTCAATCCCTTTGTTGCTCGTTAGCTAATTCCATTAATTCGATTTGTATACAAATAAAACTTCAATTTATTGTTAGAGTACCATCAAATTAATCATTTGACATTGACATACAATTTTCAAATAGAAAAGATGCTGTTTTTTTTTTTTTTTTGGATCTGTCTACCCTTTTTTTCGTATCATTTCTTCTTGTAGGAGCACTTTATAAAAACTAAGGGGGTGTTTGATACATGTACTTAAAAATTGCAAATTATTATTTGAAAACATTTGTAGAAATATAAATACGTATAATATTGTTTAAAAATTAAAAATATATATTTGAATGGACGTATCAAACAAGAGCTAAGGGAGCCCGTGCTCTGTTCTCGTTAATTTACTTTTACTTTTACCGGAACCAAAATTACCTAAACCTAGCTGGAATCTTGATTACTGCTCTAACCATCATTCTTTTCCCACCAAAAAAGTTTTTGTCTAAATTCGAGGATGATTATTGTAATAAATCCTTCCCTTAAAGATTCTTAACGCGCAGACAAAGCTGAAAAACTAGTTTTACGGGAGAAGAAAGGGCTTCAACGTTTTGTCTCTCTTTCTAGTTCTCTCTCTCATTATCTTTTAGAATGTTATCTTTCCACTCTCCCTCGAATGATTACCATGCAAGGTAGGAATGTGAGCTACTGAGGGAGTGTGTGGAAGGGACAATTTGAAAGAGAGAGATCCATTCTCTCTCCTTCTCTTCCATTCTCCATGATACCCTGGCTATATATAATCAGAGGCACACCCAGCTCGCCTTTCTCTTCCTTTCTTCCCTGTTAAATAGAACATTAAACCCTCCAAAACCCTAACCACATTTTAAAATTATAATTATTGCTACAATTTGCAGCAGTAATTATTTATTATAATTATAAACCTGTTTTATTATATAAAGACATCACATTTTCCCAAAATTTGCCGCATCCTAAGTTGTTAGCTGCTGACTCCTAGCTGTGCATTCAAGGGCAAGCCTTTAGCTTTAAGCCCTTGGCCAAGCCAGACACATCTCAAAGAGTCTGTTTTACAGAAGCTAACAACAAATCAAATAACCCCCCACACACCATTATTATTTTTCTCCTTCAAGATGCTTCGTCCCACCTGCATTTTCTTTATATGTTTTCTTTTGAGCTCTTCTCCTTCTTTTCTCACCAAAGCCATTATCTACAATCTCACCCTCCCTCACCAACACCCTGACCCTGAAGCTGTTGTTCAACATGTACAAAGGTAATAATCATGGTAGTAGTACTACACTACACCCAAAAACACAAAATCCCCCACATGGGTTTTGCTCATTTGCTTGTTTCATTGTCTTTGCATTCTGGGTTTGCCTCATTTTCCAAGATTTTCGTCTCAAACATGAAACATCCCCACCCACCTGGATTCTCCCCAATATTATTAAACCCCAACTATAAAAATCCAATCTTTTCTCATTGCAAAGTTGAGTTTTCACAAAATTTCAAGCATTTTAGTCCAAAACAACAAAAACCCCCATCTGGGCAATCCTCATTTTTCTCTCATTTCAGCATTTTTCACAAACAAAATCCTTTCCCTCTGTCTCACCCTTCCTTTTTTGTTTGTTTTGCTCTGTCTCAGCCTTCCTTTTTTGGTTGTTTTGCTTTTGCAGTAGCGTCAATGCCTCTATCACACGAAGACAAATGTTATCTCTCCAAGGAAAGGACAACCAACAAGCATGCCTCACCGGCAACCCCATCGACGACTGCTGGCGCTGCGACCCAAACTGGGAAAACAACCGCCAAAGACTCGCGGACTGCGCCATCGGCTTCGGCCGCACCGCAGTCGGCGGCAAAGGGGGCCGGATCTACGTCGTCACCGACTCCTCCGATCGCGACGCCGCCAACCCCATCCCGGGCACTCTCCGCCACGCCGTTATCCAAGACGAACCCCTCTGGCACTACTCTCACTTAAAAACACAAACACATTCTCTCTCTCAGGCATTTTATCAAACACTTAACAATCTACTTTTCATTTTGTCTCAAAAATATACAGGATTATATTCTCTGCGGACATGACCATAAAGCTGAAACACGAGCTCATCTTCAACAACTTCAAGACCGTCGACGGCCGAGGCGCGAAAGTCCACGTAACCGGCAACGGCTGCATCACACTCCAGTACGTGTCGAACATTATCATCCACAACATCCACGTGCACCACTGCAAGCCCTCGGGCCACACCATCGTGCGGTCCACCCCGACCCACGCGGGGTGGAGGGGCGTATCGGACGGCGACGGAATCTCCCTGTTCTCGGCGCACCAAATCTGGATCGACCACTGCTCCTTGTCGTACTGCGCGGACGGTCTGGTCGATGCCATAATGGGGTCCACAGCGATCACTATCTCCAACAATTATTTCTCGCATCACGACGAGGTGATGCTGCTGGGACACAATGATCAGTACACGATGGATTCGGGGATGCAAGTGACGATTGCGTTTAACCACTTCGGTGAGGCGCTGGTCCAGCGTATGCCTAGGTGTAGGCGCGGGTACATCCACGTGGTGAACAATGATTTTACCCAGTGGGAGATGTATGCGATTGGTGGAAGTGCTAATCCTACCATTAATAGTCAGGGTAATCGTTACACTGCTCCTTCTGATGAAAATGCCAAAGAGGTAATTTCGATAATTTTTTTTTTAATTTTAAATTTTTGGGTTTTTATCTTTGTTGGGTTGTGACTGGTTTGTGTGTGAAATGGATTATGGGGGGTTTGTGGATTGTGAAAGGGAGAATGATTGATTAATTATATGTGTGATCTAGTGAGACCCACATGGTGAACTTTTTGGGTTTCTGTCTGTAATGTAAGTGGGTAATCAGCCGGGGCTGGATTATCCCCACTTGCAGGATATGGTATTGTGTATTTCCGTTGCATATTTCTTTACTTTCACACGAGGGTGGACCTTATGCGAGTGAGGTCCACCCTCATATAAGGGTGAAAAAGCATGCAAAGGGAACAGAGTATTATTCTTTTTCCACTTGCAGAGGTGGCGCCTTTGTTTACGCGCCGCTGGTTGTCGTTACTACATTATTTTTTGGTTAGTTTGCATGGGGAGGGGGGTCAGTTGGATTTGTGAGAAGATTTGCGTAACAGGTATGGTATGACCACTTGGACTGGAAAAAATGGAGCAGTTGACTTGAAGGTCTTACCTTTTGAAAAACTGTGCCGTTTTAGGAAATGGGTCCATTTTTCTAGAAGTGTTAGGCACCGTGAGTTACTTTAATTTAAACACACCGTGAGTTACTTTAATTTTAACACATATTTTATAATTTTTAAATAACATTATACATATTTTATATATTTTTTTTATCATACATCTTTCTAAAAAAAAATTAAAAACCATTGTTTAAATGCACTTACCAAAATGTGCAGTAAAATATCTGATATCTGAGTGGACTAGAGCCTCCATTTTTCTAAAAGTGTTAGGCTCCAATTTTTTTTTGAAAGTGTCAGGCTCCGTTAGTTACTTTCTTTCAAACAAAAACTTTCAATTTTTAAATAACATTTTATATATTTTTATACTATACTTTCTTTCAAATAAAAATTTTCAATTTTTAAATAACATTTTATATATTTTTATACCATTTTTACTCACATTTATTTATAAGAAAAATTAAAAACGGTTGTTAAACAGCCGTACCAAACGCGCAGTAAAAAATCTGAGTGGACTAGAGCCTAGGAGCTAAAGTGAGGGGTATGGCGGGATAAAGACTGAAACAATGTCAGTGTACACAGTGAATCAAGTCCATTTCCATTGATAGATTTCGTAATTGATAATTCATCCTTTTGCTTCTTGGAATTACTTGCAACACAACAGTACTATAAGCGCGTGGACCATAAATTCACAACATGTATATATATATATATATATGCTGGCTTTATGATAATTTTGATTTGGTAATTAATAGGTGACAAAGCGCGTGGACACAGACGAGGGAGAGTGGACTGGGTGGAACTGGAGGACAGATGGGGACATAATGGTAAATGGAGCATTCTTCGTACCATCAGGAGCAGGGGCCAGTATCCAGTACGCCAGGGCATCTAGTGTGAATCCCTTTTCCGCTGGACTCATTAACCAGCTCACCATGAACGCCGGCGTCTTCGGCGGAGCCAGGTACACGCTCCGACGACCCCACCACCACCACCACCCCCCACATCCCTTTTCCTTTTGCTTTCTTTTTCACCACTATTTTTCCTAAAACAGAATCAACTGCAGTACCTGTCAAAAGTAAGGGCCCGTTTAGTAAAGTCGAAACAACAGTTTATGGTTCTTACGCGCTGAAAACTGCGGGCTCAAAAAGGGGAAAAAAAAAAAAAAAGTTAGTTTGATAAGAGTGTTTAACAAAGCATGATTGCTGTTTCAAAAGTTAAACACTAAATCGAGAGAGCCACGTGATGTTGACCGTATAAAAACAATACAACCAATCACTGATTAGAGTTTTCATATCCATATCGAATATCATATCTAATCGCCCAAAAAATTCTGTCCATTTTAGTACAGGAAATTACCTTTTTTTTTTTTTTTTTTTTTTACATATTTTTCAAAATAAATTAATATCAATTTTTTTAAATTATTTTTTTCTTCACATATAATAATTACATTTTACTCTCTTTCTTTAGCATTGGGTATGTAAAAATAAAAAATAAAAAAGCTATATGTAAATGAATAATGTCATAATAAATTTACTAGCAACTTTCAAAATTTTCATGTTCTTAGATGCGAGTTATTTTGGGGATTAAGTGTAAAATTAATATCTTTTTCTATATGCAAATGCTTTAAAAATGTATCTTTAGTTTTTATGATGGGTTAAATCATCCTATTAAAGAAATTTTTTATGATAAATTTTAAAAAAAAAATTGTCAACAAAATTAGTCTTATTTTTTTCCAAATTTTTTTAAAAAATAATAATTTACAAACACAATCCTTTAATCCTTTTATAAATTCCGAAAATAGTAAAATACACTACTTCTTCTTTTTCTTTTTTTTTTGAGAAGATACCTATAATCCTGCTACTAATAAACAAAGCCCTATGGTCTTATTTTGGTACTGAATTTCGAATTACAAACATACCCCTTAAACATAGTTACTTTCTGTCCATCCTTTTTGAACATTTGTTGTTGGACATTGTCAGAGGAACAGTTTGTTTTAGTTGGAAATACTTCCAATTATTTTATAATTTCAATTTGGCTCTTTTTTTTTTTTATCGCTTTTCATGACCTGGGTTTTCGCTGGAAACTCACTTTAGCTGCACTAAAATAAGGATGTATACGTCATTAAAACAAAAAAAATTGAAGTTGCAGAGAGCTCTGTAGGGTCTTTTCATCGATGCACGTGATGTTTCAGGCATTGGGAATCTAGCTGACGAAGCAGCCTTTTGTCTCTTTTTAGTTTTTAGTCTTTGCCTTTGTCTTCCCCAATGCCTACATCAACATGGATGCTTAGCAGTGTAGCACCAAATCTTTTTTCTCATTGGTAAATTCTTTTTTTTTTGCGTTTTGTTTTGACTCTTTTGACCTAAGCATGTGGTGTGGACTGGTTGTCAAAAGCCTTTTTCTAAAGAGAAAATTTTGGATAATTTTGCCAACAATTTAAAACAGTTTATTTAGCTTTTTAAAGTGTTTTAAACTGTATTTTTACTTTGAATTTTTTTTTTTTTAAAGTTGTATATAAAAATGATAAGTTAAGAGTTGAGCTTATAAGTTCTAGTCAAACAAATACATAAACAGTGAAAAAAAGAATAATCAACGGAAAAGTAATGAGCTACCACTTATAATATGTTATATCAGAGTTCTAGTCTGATTGATGCAGCAAAAATAATTAATGAAAATAACAGCTCGTTTTGCAGGTCCCCCACTTATCTCTAGGACAATACACTAAAGTCAAATTTCCCATGTGGTATATGAATAAAAAGCATCTTTTTTATTTAAAAAATCTATATATAAGGTTGGGAGAGGGGTGAGGTATAAGTATAACTACTTTTATGTGACATTATACAAAATGTCATTATTATATTAAATTTCAAACAAAATTAGTTTGGTTTCATTTGTTGTCTTTTTTAATTCTGAAGTTTAATTTTATATTTTTTGAAATTACATTGTTTAATTTGTTACATTTTAAATTATTGGTTTAAATTAAAAATATATTTCTAATTAATCACAAAGTTTTTACACAAAAAAAAAGACACCAAATATATCTGCAATATAGTATTATTAATGCGCTCAAATAAAAAAAATATTAAAATTACTTTTTTACTCGTTAATAATAATTAGGAATTGACTGTGTTTGTGTTTGTTGCGAACATCATCTCTTAAAAAAAAAAAAATAAAAATAAATAAATAAATAAATGATGGGTGCATGTGTGAAAACAGGAAAAATGTGAGTTGAAATCTGAGACTGATTAGTGAGTAGGACAGTCACACACCAGGCCATGTTCCGGTACATGTGTTTGCAGGGAGAGATATGAGTCAGTTTGTTCCTTTCTCCTGCTTTCCAGCCCGAAAATGTGGGTCCCTTGTTATATATTTATCAGAACCTTGGGGCCCATTCTGATTTTGATAGAAACTAGTACATGGACAACTAGGCTATCTGCATCAGTATTGGGAAAAGGGCTTTTTCTGTGAATTTATTTGCTGTATTCCATTCCTCTCTACTACTTGTCTATTTTATTATAGACTCCTTTTTCTTTTTTTTTTGGGTTCGGCCGAGATTTTAGGTTGCTGGCTACTAATTACTACTAATTAGTGTACCATGCTCATTACCAATTATTAGTAATTAGTATACAAAACCCAACAAGATTTGAATAAGGAAATTCATTATTATGTTGATTCAAAATTCAAGTTGTGGAACAATTGTGCACCATTTATGTTTCCTTGTTCCTAAATTATAAAGTGAGTGTATATTATATCTGTTTGGCATTAGGTTAAAGTAGATTTTTAACTGTAGAGTTTAGTAGTAGAGCTTTTGATTAAAAGCTCCAAATCTCAGCTTTAGCTGAAGGACCCATTAAAGCTAATTTTTAGTGGATTGCCAACTTTTCCGAATTGGAGCTTTAGTTCAGTTTGAAGGATATGGGCCCATTAAATTTGAAGCTAATTTGTAGACTACTGCCAAGTTTTGTAAAAGAATTTTGGAGCTCTCAAAACTCGAAGCTACCTTTTCTTTCATTGGGTAATTCATATCTTCAAATAGAATTTTCAGCAAAAATTGATTTGTTGCCATGTTTAAATAAAATTGTATTGTGATGTAACCAATGATTCTAATAGCATTGTAGTAACTTTAATGCTCTTCTTCAAGAATCCGTTTGGCAGTATAACTAGAATAATAGTTTTCAGTGTTTAAATAACATTACACGTATTTTTACATATTTTTTTTATCTGCGCATATTTTTAAAAAATATAAAATTACTAAAATAACATTATGAAACGGCTTCAAATATCAAATATTTGAATGATGCTTGTATAATTTCTATACACTTTTTCAGAATACAGGCCCACAAAGCACCCCTTTATCCCCTATGAGGGCCCATTCCTTTTCCTTCAATTTGCCTATTTGTTTGCTCAGTGGGACACAAGGCATGGCTTCATGGATTTTGTTTGGACTTTTGAACCAAATTTTGATAGTCAAGAATTTGGTTGTGTCCAGGGAATGTAGGACTAGAGGAAGGCTAATTCCCAATTATTTTATAAACTCTCAACAAACTCTAATCATATTCAATTACTTTTTGTTGAATATTTGATATCCCAACTACTCACAACTTAATTCTAATTATTACACAGAATATTGTATTTTTTTATATTGTGTCATATGTATATATTCATTAATTTGTATTTAAAAACATTGTGCAGAGATGGGCAAGATAGCGGTGAGCCCATCTCAAGTGGGACCAGCCCCGGCGGCACCAGCAATGGCGATGGTGGGTATAGTGACGGAGGGAGCGGTGGCTACTTTGACATGATATTCAAGAACGCGGCGGCACCGCCCGCGTCATCTACTGTTACTACTACAATCTTCTTGTCCCTTCTCATTATTTTAATTTTGTACACTACCACCAACCAAGGTGTCCTATTATCCTTACCATTATTGTTATCATTATAGTTGAAAGAAAAAAGACAAATTATTTATAAATGATTAAAAAAAAAAAAGGAAAATTCGGTGATTTTTTTTTTTTTGGTCCCACATATTATTATTATTCATGGACAGATCCTACTAATATTGTTATTATGGTCTGGTTAATGTAGGTTTTAATGATATACATAGCAAATGTACGGATTGGGTCAATTGGGTTGTGGGTTAAACAAGCCATGTTAAAAAACGAGTCTTTTTAAACAGGTCAGTCAAATTTTTAGAGATAATGAATCAAATCAATTAAGGAAATGAGTTGCATATAATACCTTCTTTTCTTTTTTTTTCTTTTCTTTTTTTTTTCTCATTAAGTGGGCACCGACTATTATTCAATTATTCGTGTTACTGTTATACATGTGAAGGGGAATATATATATAAAACTTTCCATACCCTTCCAATTCTAATAGTTTTGTGCATGACTAAAATTCTTTAAAGTTATGATAACAAAATATTTCATGTTAATAACTACAAATTTACAACTTAAGAGAGATAGATTTTAAGGAGCACAAAAAGTGTATATTTTAAATTTACACATTTCAGATTCAAAGTTCACTAATGGTATGGATTTTTTTTTTTTTTTTTTGGGTGCTAGTTAGACTTTTGTGTTAACTTAGTCCCAGTATTTAACTCTACTACTTAATATTTAACTTAGTGTTAGACATTTAGTGAGCGTTTGGATCTGGATGAACCTGCGTTTGCATTTTTTTTTTCTCTTTTGTTCTTTTTGCACGCATTTCAGCTTTAGGAGACAAGTGCACTGTTGAGTACTGTTCACGCATTGTTGAACCGTGATTTTTGACATTTCTGTGCACACCAGTGGATCCCGTGCACTGTTCACTAGACCCACAAATCTCACTTTTTAGCAATTTTTTCATTAAAAATGAGTCATACGGCACTATTCACACATTTAAAAATTATTTTACTACGATATTTTTAATTTTCAGTTTTTAGCTGTATTCAAACAGGCCTTTAGTAGTGTAGACACGTGGCTGTGGATGCTTTTGCCTTTTGTATATATTATTTTCTTTTAATTAGCTTCTTTTAAAATAATTAGGGGAATGGCCACGGCCATTGATTGCTACTAAATAGCTAAGTAGTGTCAGTGCAATGATATGTGCCTCTATGTCTATGCACCTAGCACCTTAACATATAATCTAAATAATTGTTAGGGGAAAAAAAGTTTAAAAACGGGTGGGCCGTGGGTTAGTCTGTTTTTTATTCAAGTCAAATTATATGGGTTCGAGCCAGGCCTAAACATGTAGGTTCAGGTCGAGTTAATAAATTTTGGTCCGTTTTACCATGTCTACTTAAGAGCATACATTAATCATCTATTTTAGAAAACTTTTTCATAGGAAATTGAAAAAGTTACCAATTTTTTTATAGCTTTTTTAATTTCCTATAAAAAGTTTTCTAAAATGGTTTACTAATGTATGTCCTTAGTAAAACCTTATTATTATTTAGACCTTGGTTAATTTTGGCATTATCAAATTAACTTTATTAAATTAACCAATTATGAAGTTTCAATTGAATTTCTTCTTCTTCTTTTTTTGAAAAAGTTTCAATTGAATATATGTTTACAATAAACAAATCACCATATAATATAAAGTGCACTAAAATAAATACCATAAAACAATTTATTTACAGAGTTAAAAGCCGAAGGATGAATTCAATAGGAAAATCACTTCAAGGTTTATTAGGAACCCAAGGAAGATTCCATTACTTGAATTGATGCTTTTATATATTTGAAAAAATAGGGAAATGTTAATGAATGTTTTTAAAGCATTTGTTAGTGAATCATTTTTGAAAAAAATTTATGGTATAAGAAAAAAAAAATCAATTAATGATTTGACAATTAATGTTAAGTGCACCCGTCAACAATACCCATTGAAATATACTTATATTCCTAATTCCAGGATTACTTATGGATGTAACCTCACACTACTTTATGTCTCCTCCACTTTTCTAATTTGAAAATTCTTGCAAGAACTGCATTTGTGACTTTAAGGTCCATCTTGAAGATTCTTCATGTAATCGATAGGGAACATATTGTGACTTCAGCTTTGATTACTAGTCTAGTTCTCAATAATTCAGTTTTTACATTTTCTCTCCAGATTTTTAGATATTTTCATATTTACTTTCTCAAAAATTAAAAACAAACAAATCTATCTGATCCGGCTTTTAAGATCTTGGTGTGAAATCATCATTATAATAAGATCCAATTGCTTTTTTAGCAATTATGTGGGCTTTCCCACACATTACAATAACTAACAAGCTTGGTTTCTTTGACTTAAAAGCCGCAAATTCTGACTAAGTTGATCTTTGGATCTACTATTTTTCTTCCTTTTTATTTTTTTTTGGGGAAAATCTGTTTGATGATATTTGGCTTCAGGTAATGCAATGCACAAAGGTAGACCACATTACGGGATAACAAAATTGAAAAAGAAAGGTACGAATAATAAACAGGATAGGATATGTGTGGATGGTGTGGCATTTTCGGCTGCCAAGTCAGTTTCAAAGGCCTATTATTCGCTTACGTTAATCAACCTTTTGTGTCATTTTGATTTTGGTGTGGTTCCTAAGTAATAATAATGTAATTCAACATGTCATGTCTCCAATGTCGGAGAAAATTGCCAAACCACCGTCCACTTTGGTCTATGCATTTTTTATAATTCATTGTGCTCTTACAATCTCTCTCCCATCACATAGTCCCATCTCTCTCAAGAACGCTCTTGTCTGCGTGTGTATTTGACTATTTTGTGCTTTGCACCAGAGCATATGATTATATGAATGTTAATTATTAGAAAAAAGAAAGTGGGAAACAGTAATTTAGGATTTCTAACATGTCGGACTAATAAGGGTCTGTTTGGGATTCACTTATTCTGCTAAAAGTACTGTAGATGAAGGTAAAAGTTAGCTGAAATAATACAATGAGACTCATGAATAGTACCAAAAAGTGTAGCAGGACCCATAAATAGTAGCAAAAATAAGGAAAATAGTAAAATAAGCTGGCTTTTTAAGCTGAGCCAAACGCACACTAAGTTAGAGTTTGGATACAACTGAATTTGGGTTTGCGTCTGCGTTTGTGATTAAAACAGTGGGTCCCGAGCACTATTCACGGGACCCGTAAGTATTTTTTCACCAAAAACAATTTTAAAACTAGGTCTCACGGCACTATTCACACATTTAAAAATTATTTTGCTACAGTATTTTCAATTTTCAGCAATAAGCGGTATCTAAACAGATCCTAAATCTTCTATATGGTCTATCCTGTTACTCTCTAAATTTTAGTAGTAACAGTGCATTGTTATAAACTAAATGACCATGCACATTTTAAAGCGATGTAATATTGGATTTTCTGACAAAAAATGCGACTTTATGTAACATGTCCGTGTAACCCAAGTATTGATACAAAACTTTCCAATAGAAATGAGCATCTTGGTGACTTGTTCCAATGGCTCTAGTTGGTGATTCTGACTCATATGGCCAATTGGAGAGTAATGGTATTTCATTTTGAAGGCATAACATCCTAGTATATTCTGTTTGGACAAATTCCCTTGGTTGTAATTTGCATACAAGCCGAGAGAGATGTTAGTGTATAATAGTGATGGTTGATCATACCATAATATGGTTGCACACTTGTTCTTTCACTTATGCAATAATTCTCATTTGGTAGATGGTGTTGCTTCATCAATCTAAAGTAGGGAATAAATTTAACATTAAACTGGTTCTTAAATAAAAATGTATATATATTGATTAAACTTATGATTGAGATCAGGTGCAATACTCACCTAATGCAATTGTTATGAGTGGCTGAGGTTTAAAGTTGCAAAAAACAACTTTAACTCTCAACCATTGAATAAAAAAAATGATAAAAAGTAAGTATAGTAAAAACATGTGTTGAGAGTGAAGGGGTTAATTGTACCGAATCTCAATCCGTTAAACTTATCTTTTCACAAATAAATGCCTCTTACCAAGAGTTATGAAAAAGTCTATAAATATTAGAATTCCTCATTTATTCACCAAATTAGATTTTCTCTTTCTATTGTTGTGTTGGTGATTCCTACCTTAACGGAATTAATATCCACGCCATTGGGACCAACTAGAGAGAGAGAGAGAGACCATGAATTAACAAGAATTACATAGGGAGGAACTAACAAGATTTTGTCTTGCTTGTTAAACGTTAGAGTGGCTGCGTTATCAATACTCATGAGTGAGCCCATTATATTCTTGCATTAAAGATTACCTATTGTCTTAAAATATTCAAGGCATATGGACCCTAGTTTATTGGTGATCCGCTATATTTTATCAATTCTCCGCATAAGACATGTTGCAATGAATTACTTCTAGGGGTTCAATCAATGTCTGTTTGGCCACAGTTAACATTAAGTTGCAATTTATAATACAATAATATTAACATTTAATGGGAGTATATGCAAGTTTCACTGACTAGGGTTGCAAACAAACATGGTTGTTTATAAAACTTTTGGATTTGGTTAGAGGGAAACAGTTGTGTATCTGACCATATTCATTTTTGGGTTTAATTATTGTAGAAAGGCACCTTAAACAATGAGATCTTGCACTTTGCACCTAAAATATAAACTTATACTCACCACCTAAATCATAACAAATGAGACAAGTAACATTGTTTTTTAGCAAAAAAAACAAAACAAAACAAATGAGACAAATTACACCCTACAGAAAGTAAATTGTCTGTTTTACCCTTCCATACAGTTAATGGACTACATTAACCTTAAAAAAAAATTTACTTTGACTAAAATGCCCTTAATTTTAATTACTGCACCCAAACTCATAATCATTTCTAAAAAAATCACTCTCCCTCTGTCTCAAACTCTCATCTATTTTTGTGTGCTTAACTTGATCCACACTGAGAAAACTCCATACAGTGATACATTACCAACCATACAAATTCAAAGAGACATCAATTTCAACGACAATTAAGTGAATGGTTTCAAATTAACTTTGATGCCTTAGGACTCAGTATAGATGATTATATTTCGGATAATTATTGAGTACTTCCAGAGTACCATAAATACATACTCTTCTCTCTAACATAAGTGTGGATCCACTAATTAAATTTATGGTGGAACTTACAATTCTTGTGAAAAGGGAGAGTACGCATTTATGATACTCCCGGAGTATTCAATAATTTTCCTTATATTTCAATATGAATTGAGGATGTTCCTCTACATTTTAATGCTGTAATCTCAGTCAATTTGGCTGCTCTTGCTTAATAAAATTGCAGTTTTTTTTCTGAAGAAGGACAAAAATATATTGCATTTATCGAATAACTTAGTACAAGCATGAACCAACATAATAAATTTTAACTACATGGGCACTTCCTCCTACACAGATTGAACCAAGTATTTCACTATGTCATCTGGTTGAAGAAACCATCAATGCCAACTTCATCAAATCCTAGCTGCACAGCAACGAGGGAAATGTTTTACAGAGCATTGAAATCACACAATCAAAATTAAATTATTAAAAATTAAATTTATAAGCATACTCAAAACAAGAGCACAATAGTAAATAATAATAATAATAACTAAATAAATAAATAGATAAATAAAATAATAAATAGTAACTATCTATTAAACAATAATAGCTATTATCTTGAAGGACTCCAATGATGCTTCTATACAGAGATGGTCCAGATGGATTATGAAATGGAGTAGTAGATACTGTAGTAGAGGACTTCTTTTAAAGTGTATTGGAGAAGAATATGGCTATTCTGCCCATTTATTTTAGGCAGGATTGAACCCACCCATTATACACGTTCACAACCATAGTTGAAAATTGAAACCTCCAACAAGACACTCGAAAGTTATTTTTATTTGATTTTCAAAACATTTTCTATTCTCTCGAATCTGGAAATATTTTACTATCGATCCTTTTAAGGATAAACATTTTCAGTCCCAAAAAACTTGTATTTCCTAGTCAATCGATTTCAGATTGACAATTTCTCAAAAAAAAAAAAAAAAAAGATTTCAGATTGACAACTTTTTTTCGCCACACCAAACTTCCATAGTCGAGGGGGAAAAAAACAATAAAAAAAACGTCCAACACCATAACAAATAGGGCCTAAATTTTCAAAGTTTCATTTGCAAAGAAACAATAGTAAAATTGTATCATAAATGCAACCAAAAGGGGTAAACCAAAAAGCTTTAAATGGAAATAATCAAATCACTTTTTAGGCCTAGGCCATAATTTTGAAAAAGCCCTCTAAGGGACCGTGGGGGTGTTGGGATATTACTACCTCTAACGGAAAAAATCATTATTCGTGTCAATCTTTCTCTTAAGATTGACATGAATAACTAAGCAACATCAGCTTTGATTCGCAGCATTAACTGGCTAACAAGTGATCGATGAATTTCATAAATAGAAACGATGGTAAGAATTTAAGGTAACAATAAAATGTCAGAACTTTTGATGTGACAAATTCTAAGAACCCCTCGTAAGAGAGATAGGAGTGAATAATTTCTCGAGAAAATACAATTCGGTGATTAATAAAAATAACATTAGACCATAGAGAAAGCACCAACAGCTCTTTGGAGTTTGGACTATCACCTGACCTTTTTGGTAGGAATCCCTCTGTGTTTGATCCCCAGTATCTTAAACTTAAAACAAACAAAAAAATCCCTCTAAAGAAAGCATTATATTTAATTCATAAACATACAAGAAACAAAAATACAGATCGGTTTTGGGAATTCTTGTGAACCACTTTGGGTTTATTTGTCTTCCGCAGTCCCCATGGTGGGTTCAGGGTTGAACACAAGACAACCTCCTTGGTCACTCCTTGGTCACTTGGTTTGAACCATGGTGCTGTCACATTGGGGTAAGTTTTTAAGCATTAGGCTGCATTAAGAACACCCCACAAGAAATGCACACCCATCCGCACTGCAGATTATCTTATAAAGTAGACCTCTCACAAGCTTTGAGTCCCAAGCACAGAGACTAAAGATCATATATTCCCTAATCCTTCTTAACAAAATAAGGCATTTTTTGCACACATGCATGCACACACACGCATACACATATTCTGCGCATTTCAAACTCATTAGACCACTTAGTCGCTAGCACCTGTTATATAAGATTAAAATAACCACCAATTGCACAACAATATCTGTACATTAACATCTAAGGTGCATACACAAATATAGCATTGATATAATGCCACGCACAAATTCTGAGAGTTTCAACATCAGCCCAAGTAGCCAATATCAGTACATTAATATCTAAGGTTCATACACAAACAAAAGCTATAGCATCGATATATTATACCAGCACCAGCATGCAACACACACACACATTAACAAAAGCTATAGAATCGATTAAATTATACCAGCACCAGCATGCAACACACACCCGTATTCTGAATTTCAAACTCCTTAGACCACTTAGTAGCTAGCACCTGGTATATAAGATTATAATAACAACCAACTGCACAACATCAGCCCTAAGTAGTCAATGTCTCTCACATAGGAGTACATTAATCTAAGGTTCATACACATCAACAAAAGCTATAGCATAGACATATTTATACCAGCACCAACCTACATGAGCAAATTTTAAAACCAAGGTCGACTTGCATCTTTTGATTAATTCCAACCAGATGACTGAGTCTTACCCCCATTACCTGTACCTTTGTTCCAACCTGAACCCTGGCTATTCCATCCACTAGATTGATTAGTAGTTCCACCACTTCCTGCATTAACAGCTTGATCTCCATTCCCTGCATTATCTGAACCTGTTCCTTTGTTCCAACCTGACCCCTGGCTGTTCCAACCACCAGATTGATTGCTAGTTCCACTACTTCCTGCATTCCAACTATGCGACTTGTTCTTATCACCACTTCCACTGTTCCAGGTTCCTGCACCATCTTTGTTTTTCCACCCCTCTCCTGCATTAACAGCTTGATCTCCACTCCCTGCATTATCTGAACCTGTTCCTTTGTTCCAACCTGACCCCTGGCTGTTCCAACCACCAGATTGATTGCTAGTTCCACTACTTCCTGCATTCCAACTCTGTGACTTGTTCTTATCACCACTTCCACTGTTCCAAGTTCCTGCACCATCTTTGTTTTTCCACCCCTCTCCTGCCCCTTTGTTCCAGTCAGTGGGCCTATCCTCACTAGAGTCATTTCTGCTGTTCCAAGTTCCCGCACCATCATTTCTGCTACTCCAAGTTCCTGCACCATCATTACTGTTGTTCCAACCACCACTTTGATCCCTCCTTCCACGGCCTCTACCTCCAAATCCTCCTCTGTCTGATCTACCTCTACCAAAACCACCCCCGTCTCCACCTCTACCACCATAACCACCCCCTTCTCCACCTCTACCACCATAACCACCCCTGTCTCCACCTCTACCTCCAAAACCACCTCTACCTCTAAAGCCTCCTCTATCTGAACGGCCCCTACCTCTAAAACCTCCCCTATCTCCACCTCTACCTCCAAAACCTCCCCTATTACCAAAATTCTCAGTTTGGTCTTCACTTGCATCGCCAGATCCAGAGTTCCAATTACTTTTGCCCCAATTAGAACTCTGGTTCCCACCTCCATTCCAATCACTTTTTTTACCCCAACTAGAATCCTGGTTTCTATTGGCATCACTTGACCCAGCGTTCCAACTACTTTTTCCGCCATCCTGGTTTTCTCCAACATTTGATCCACTTTTCCAACCAGAACTTTGACCCCATCCAGTTACTGAACCTTGATCTGAAGCTTTTCCACTGTTCCAGCCACCCCCTTGATTTTTATGCTCACCCTCTTCTTTATTTTCAGTGGTCTTCTTATTCCAGTCAGAGGACCTGTCTCCAGACACTCTGTTGGTACCCCATCCAGATGATTGGTTTCCATCCATATCATTAGCTTTACTGGTCCACCCCATGTTTTGATTTTCACCAGGACCTTTTCTTTTGCTCCAACCAGCTCCATCATCCCCAGCACTACCAGCTCCTTCATTAGCAGAAGACTTATTGTTCCAACCAGATGACTTGTCATCATTTGAAGCTTTTGGAGCACTCCAATCACCACGAGAAGGTTTTGAATTGTTCCATTGGTCACCGCTTTCACCAATCTCCTTACCTGCTCCCCATCTTTTGTTCCATCCAGATCCATTATTATCATCAGGTGCATTAGCATTCTGGCAACCATCATCTTTTTTACCCCAATCAGAAGCTTTGGATTTAGCCCAACCACCTGTTTGATCATTGTTCCAACCAGAAGGATTCCCTGTTGACATTCCATCACCAGTCCAACTATTTCCCTGACCACTGTTCCCACCAAACTCTCCCTGACTCGATGATCTTCCCCTGCCAAATTGATCTCCACGCCCTTGGCTTCCTCTACCCCTTCCTCTCCCACCAAACCCACGACCCTCACCAAATGCTTTTGGCCTCGCCCAACCATCTTGCTGTTCTGTATCCTCTTTATTTTCCACCCAACCCTTCCTCTCCACATTTGTATCAGCTTGTTTACCCCACGAAGACCCTCCAGCTGATTTATTCCAAGATTTTCCATTATCCCCAACAGCATCTTCACTGGTATTTTTCACATTACCCCAGTTTACATTTTGACTTCCACCAGCAAATTTGGCTTTATTCCATCCTGCTTCATCAGTTTTTTCTGCATCATCAGCTTTGCCCCAAGCAGATCCCTCACCAACAACTACATCTTTGCCTTTGTCCCAAGATTTCTGTTGATTCCATGACCCAGCTTCAACTGTATCTTTACCTTTGCCCCAAGAATCTGGTTGATTCTTTCCACCAGTTGGGCTTGCACTAATACTCTTACCCTTGTTCCAGGGTTCCTCTGATGTTTTCCAACCATCTTGATCATCAGACACAGTATTCTTTTTCCAGGTGGTTGCAGCATTATTTGAAGAATCAGTTGGAGTTCCAACTTTAAGGTTTCCTTTGCCCCAATTGTCTCCAGCAACTTTTGAAGAACTTCCCAGATCTCCATCGGGTGTAGATTTACCCCAGGATGATTTCTCGTTAGCTGCAGCAGCACCCCAAGATGAATTTTCTTTAGCTGTCCCAGCACCCCAGGATGATTTCTCATTAGCTGCTGCAGCGCCCCAGGATGAACTCTGATTTGGAGCCGCTTTGGTCTCCCAAGCAGCATTTTCCACATCTATTAAATTATAACAGAGAAACAATGAACCAAATTTACACAATTGATGAACTTATTATAAATTTCATAGCTTATACAGACAGTGCTCTACATACCTTTTTTGGCATCATTGGCCTCGGAACTGAAAGGATTTGCTGAACTGGACTCTGGCTGAAGCTGGTATCACCAGAAAATTTTTGAATTAAGAAATTGCCACAGATGAATGAAAAACTTAAACACACAAACACAAAGATGAACTGAAATATTTAGAGGAAGTTCAGAACCAACCGAAATGCCTGAGGCAGGGAAACTAGGCCAAGAGCTACTGCAAGAAATTGCTCACCAGGGTCAGAATATAAATAAAAATGAAGAAAAAGAGCATGATCTCCTGCAAGAAATTGCTCACATAGACATAAGATATCTTTTTTCTAATAAAACATTTGTGGAATGATAAATGGACAAACAACATGACATTCTAGAGTGAGGCAGTGATGCTAATATTACTGTTATAAGTTCACTCCCAAATTAGAACTGTGTTTTTGTCAATGTGTAGATCATGAGTTAATGCATCAGGTGCGGTTTGAATGCAGGGCTTCCCCCTGAAAGAAAGGCTGAACACCAACAAGCCAGAATCCTTTTTTGATAAATACAATAGGGGACTTTGAACACATGATGTCTGTTACAAGATGATGGCTCTTTACCATCAAGCCAAGACACTAATAGTTTTCTTTTTGGTGTAGGTGGGATTCAAACCTAGTTCGCCCGTTAAATGACAAGAGTCTTTATCAGTTGAGCTTACTAGAACCCACACCACCAAGCCAGAATCAATAACAAAAGAAAAAAAGAAAAGATGCATAGAACAAGAAGAAGTCAATAATGCAGTTTCATTGTTATGTACATTATATACGTAATCTACACAAAACCTACATGTAGAACCATCCTCACCAAGATAGGAAACCCAATTATAGCCCCCAAATTATTAAATCTTCTAGTGATTTCTAGAATACACTCAGCAATACTACCACACTTCCATTTCAAATAAGTATTGTCATGATTAATCCAGTGAATTTGAGCAGTCATTCAGGTAAAAAGCAAAAAAGCAAGTATTTCAAATAATCAGATGAAAAAAATCAGTCCAAATTTTATAACACAAATAAATGTGAATAAAGAACAGTAGGCATCCAATTAGAAGAGCTTCAAATATATGTTTTCTCAAAGTGAAGTCATACAGCAATATACCTAACATCCTGTCATTCATAAGTGTTTTAATTAAAAGGGTGAACCCCCACTTCCACGCTAATCTTGCCTAATTAATGGAACATTTCTCATTTTAAAAGGCTCTGCAGGACCTCCATTATATTCAAAAGACCAATGAAATCAGCTCCCACACATATCATGTGGTTTTTGATTCACTCAATCCTAGACCATGATCAATGCTTATGCATGACATTCTTACCCACATTTAAACAAATGTATCTTTTAATAATTACACAGGTTGCATAAAAAAAATTAAAAAAAAAAAAAAAAAAGCACAGGTTTCATCAAAAAAGGTTCATATACCAACAGAGGCAAATCATTTATGGATGGTTTGGTTGTCCTAAAAATTTGACGTCTCCATTCACATTTTGTACAGTTTGAGAAGAACAAATCCAACACTGAATGGGGAAATTCAAGAGTCACAAGCTTGATCGTGAAAAGTTTGAAAGTGATGGCTTTTGATAAATATGAAAAGATGACAACAAGCCCTAAAGCAAAAAAAATAAATAAATAAATACACAACATCATTATGCAAGGTCCAGTAGCCATCTCCAACATATGCTTTAAGATTATTTTGGAAAGTTTTACAGCATGAATTGAAAGAGAGATACAAGATATCACCAGAATAGTACCTTCCTCCAGAATTCCACCCAGAACTCCCTGCTGATGTTCCTGCTCCATCCATCCAATCTTTAAAAAAAAAAAAAAAAAAAAAAAAAAAAGAGGAAGAGAAATTCTATAAATCACACTCCATAAACATTAAGCTGAAAAACTAGAAGAAAAATATATATCTTAAATGAAACAAAAATGCAAGGTAAAATAATAAAACTAAAACTTAGTGTTACAGAGGGAGAATCTTCTCCAATTATTTTCATGAATATACTGCTCCAGAATTTATTTTCAAACTTTTGACAAATAAATAGATCCCTACCTCTAGAGCTGCCTTCGGCTCCAAGCAGATCAAATGGTTTTAAAGAACCCGACTCCGGATCCTCACTTTTAAGTTTGTAAGAAGCAAGTTAGAATGGATATTGCATAAAAGTAATCAAAATCATATTGAGAAGAATCATTATGGTTGTAAAAGTGTACCTCATAGGTACAGTAGAGCTTTTCCCACGAACCTCAGTAAGATGCTCACTTTTAACTGCAGGAATAACAACACGTGGAGATACGTCATACCAGTGACAAAAAACCAAATCCAACAGAGTAAGAGCTGACCATCATTAACAAACCTGTAAGAACCTTGTGCTGAGAATCAAGTTTCACTGTAACATCAGAATGACGTATAGCTAAAACACGGCAGAGGTATCCCTTTAGAGGACCAACACGGATTCTCAAGGTTTGACCAATGGAGAACATTGCATCTTTATCCCCACGATTGACTGCATTGAAAAACATTTGTTAAGTAGGCAGGCATAAGTCCAGGCATCCACAGCTGATAGCTCAAAATTAGGACTCTGAAAACACCAATACATACATTCCTGACGGTTTTCTCTAGCTTGCCATGGCTTTTTTGGTGAAAGAGGTGACTTAGGAGATGATGGGAAGTCTTCGAAACCAAAGGAAGCTGATTCACCACCCTGAATGAGGGAGAACAAGGAATATTAAAAATAACACCAGGAACAACTCCCCCTCTCCCCCACCAAAAAAAAAAGAAATGTAAAAAAGGAACTATGGGTGCTTTCTCACAACCTTTTCAACCTTTTCATTGCACACATCACTAGACAATTTGACTTTCTCACACATTTGAGACTTAGCACAGAAATAACCACCATTTTCTGCTTCATTCTCATCATATAAAAAGATGGTGCCTCTGTAGATTTGCCTAACAATGCCTTGCCTACCCTGCAAAGTGAGATAAACAAGCATACAAAGTTTAAGTCTTCAAAGGTTACCATACTCCAGAAAACTACATTTAAAAGACATTTCAATTTGAAACTAGTTTCAAACCTTAGATGGTCCTTCCAAAACCCTGATAGTATCACAGGCTGATATGGGCTTCATGTGCTGATCTAAAGCAGTAAATTTCATATCAAAGGGCCCACTCTTTAACTCTTTCAGTTGGACATACACCACAACAGGTCCTTCTGGACCCTCTTTCAAAATCTAGAATATTAAATAGGAGGTAAGTGACCAATAATAAAAGAATAAAGAAAATTAACCAATTGCATACCTTGTAACTATCATCTTTCTCAATGCCTATGATAATTCCAAAATCTTTCCGGCTGAGGTAGCAAAAAGAACAAATACAAAGAAGTTAGATAAGAATAAGGAATATAAATGGATAATGAATGCTATGTAAGTTTGTATAGGACTCACCCAAAACAAACAAGATCATGCAGGTCAAAGCTGTTCGCACCACTAGATCCTGATGAGCCTTCTCCTTTCCCACCACCTTTATCACTTCTTATAACCCGTTTTTTCTTTCGTTCACCATAAAGCTGTGTAAGCCACTCCAAATCATCAGTTTCATTATTCTCAGAAGATTTAAACTTCAGGAGCTCCTCTTCAGATGGCATAACTCCCGAGCAGCTTAAAGAATCTATTGATACTTTCTTGTATAAATATCCATCCTTGAGCATCAGACCATCAAGAACCTCAAAAAGCTTGTTGGTGTCACGATCACGTCTGTACTGAATGAGAGGCCGGAACTCCCTACAAAGGTTTAACATGAACACACACACATAAGAAGCTGAGAAATCCAAGATGAACTATAAAAAAAATAAAAGACAAGATCATGCATATTACTCAAGTTCACTTGTGCTGATCAATCTTGGTGCTGGAGTGGCATTTTTCTTGAGGCTAACTCCCCCACCCTGTAAAAAAGGATGTTCTGATTTTAACACACACAGCACCACAACTTCTAAACAACTAGATATCCAATTAAACCAACATCTGATTGTAACAAACTTAATTGGAATCTACTTATTTATAGTGATAAGAAAAAGGGTCTAGCAAATAAATAAATAAAGGCAAAAGGGTTCATGTTTAAAGTGTTGCAAAGACAATGAGAGACCCAAAAGGTACACTGGTTTAAGAAAGGCCATATAACAGGGTTGGCGATAGAACATGGCTGTCTAGTATCTTTGAGAGGCTCAGTTCATAGTAGAGTAGGCCAAGTTCAACTGAATATCAACTCCCAACATTTCTTGGTTGCATGAAAACTAAGAAGAATATTTACATGACAACACATATTTGGAATTAATTATTTATAACTATTAATGAATTAGCAAACCATAATTTTGAGAACATCATCTACACATCATAATTTCCCCTCATGGGGAAGGGGGAATTATAGTGGTACAACTCTACTGTTTAAAAAAGCAAGAGATGATATACAATTATGGTAAAATGTAAAAAGGTAACATAAAATGCAAGTTTTTGCCTAGGAAATAGCCACTGACTCTGAGACTTGTCATTGCCAATTCCATAAAACCCATCATTTAAGCAGGTACACAAATTTGATGCAGTCATTTTTTTTTTTTTTTTTGATAAGTAACGAAAAGATGCAGTCATTTTTTTATATCAAATGATACTGGCAAAAAACATTAATTATTTCCACGAAAATAAAAATAAGGAAACTACTGTGGGAAAAAAAAAAAAAAAATTGGCATTACAAATTTTGCAGTCATTGCTTGTAGATCAATTCTTGGTATAAGCTTCACTGTTGCTCTTTTTCGTGCATCATTCACAGCCACAATCTACAATAATAAAAAAAAAACATATGTATATAAGTAAAAAATGCAGCCAGAAAGCAACAAAGTCAAATTGAGTACACAGTACCTGTGCCAAGTCTCCCTTGTATTTCCCATTCTTCACACGAGCCCATGAGCCCTCAGAAACTTCATTGCGCGTAATTCGGGAAGATAACAAATGAGAAACTTCATTTTTTGGGACTATAGCTATTCGAGAGGAGTATATAGTAGTAAGCCCTTTACATGCCTGAATACAAATTCATATCATAGCCATTAGTATACTAATAATAGCATTGGCTATAGGAGAAACTATACTAGCACTGGTGATCACAATATCATCAGATTATCCAATATGCAAAAATATATTACCTCAATAATATCAAATTGCTTGTCAGCTTCAATGTAAATACAACCCTTTATATGATCAAGAGCAAATGCAGATATTATCTGAAGTTTGGTACCTAATGATTTCAAGTCTACATACTTCTGCATAAGACAAAAAGCTGAATTCCTCTCACGTCCAACCTACAGTCAACGAGTTTCAATTAAACACAACACAATGGAAAGCTGAACACAAGGGAAAGAGAAGTTTTAAAATAGGCATTGTGAATTATCAAAACAATACTCCGAGTACTATACCATGCATTTAACTTTCCAGATGGTTGGATCTCTAGCTGAAGGTATAATATTATTTCTATCAATCGATCTTTTGTTCTCAAAATCATCCTCAGCATATCTGACGAAATTAGAACCATCCTTGTAGCGTTCTTCCATCATTTTATCAAATTCTTCCTCATTCATCTCCTCCTCTTTGGGATAAAGGGGAAGGCTCTGGGCTTTTCCTGGTTCCTTGTCAATTTTTGACTCTGTATCAAAATCTTCTACTGCAAAATCTGTTCCCAATGATTCGAAAAGGAAGCGGAAGATAAATTAAACATGCCCACATTGATCAAATTGCAATGTTAGAAATTTTTTATTATTATTTTTTGGGTGGGGGTGGGGGGGGGGGTGTTAATGAACAATAAATCCAAGTAAAATTGATCAAATTACATTGTGCCATCAGCACTACTGTTCTGGTCAGAAATCAAAATCCAGACTAAATAACCAGCCAGAAGACCATGCTCTTCTTTATTTTATTTTGGTAAGTCACAGATGCTCCTGATGGGTCTTGAACCCAAGCCCTCCACCCCAACAACCCCCCCCCCCCACCAAAAAAAAAAAAAAAAAAACCTTGCTCTAACAAGTGGAGGTAACATTTGAGCTAGACCTCATTGGAAAATCATGCTCCTTTGTCAACAAATGTTTTTAAGTTTTTAACATCAAGTGGAGCAAAGCATTTATCTTCACATCAAAATCTTTTGGTGGCACCCTAAATTTATATATAAAACAATATGACACAGTTGTAGACTAAATGCAAAAAAACAGTGTGATAGAGTTGTACTCTTAATGCATGTAATGTTCAATCAATAAGCGAATTCACTCGTGACGGCACATGCCAGGCCATAAGGATTGAGCACAAGAAACCTTATTTCATTTCAAGTTGTACACTAAAATCATAGATCATGACCCATCTTGGTATAAGTTACATATAACAAAAAAGCCTCTAAATTCAACTCCATTAACTCTAACTAGAGTTATATCTTCTATTAAATCTTTCTATTCTAGTCTATTCTCAAATTGATACATGTCATCATACTTTTCATGCCAGCATATGCATTGAAATAGGTCATAGATCGAAAAGTCATATTAGACCAGTTCCCCTCATCCATCCAAACAAATAAACAAATAAATATTAGCAGGAACTTCTGGCTCAATCTCTCCCTCAGGAACAATCGATCTAAAATTAGATAAAAGGCCTCTTTTAGGCATAAATTTTCACCACAGCCCAGTTCTACTCCTACTTTTACCAATATGAGGTGCCACTTACCTTTTCTCAAGCAAGTTTCAGTAACAAAAACTATATCTGTAGCAAACAACATGCAGCCAGCCTGGGACATCTCCCCAAAAATGCTCAATAAGCTTATGACAAATGAGACAAGATAAAGGTTTGATGTTGGTTTGTGGCTTTGATGTCCACAATATCCTATTATACTCAAAAGTCTGAACCATGAAAAAAACCCAGCTACATAATAGTAGCCCTTGCATCCGGCCTCATTATAACAAGAATAGAA
This sequence comes from Quercus lobata, assembly GCF_001633185.2. Lineage (NCBI taxonomy): Eukaryota > Viridiplantae > Streptophyta > Magnoliopsida > Fagales > Fagaceae > Quercus > Quercus lobata. Next base: position 53,381,217 of record NC_044911.1, read on the forward strand.
ACCAACCATCTAATGGGGCATCCAAAGAAAGAAAAGTTAAAAAAAGTAAAAATTAAATAAATGAACCATTTACGTATATCGTATATATTTGCTGCACATAATAATCAAAGCATGGTTTTACAGGCATTACCGCAACAATTCACCAGAACTTAGTCTGAGACCAGCAACCATGGCAAAAACATACACGTGCAGTCTTTCAAGTATATCACATATATGTCCGTGCATGCGATGAGAGAGTACAAATTACATCATTTCTATTTTGTACTATTACTACAAAGAAAAACATTTTAACAATCACATCCTAAGAGCCAATAACCTGCAAGCAACTAAAGCAGCAGAAATTCAACAGCATTGCTAAAAAATCAAGCACCGTAAAGGCGTAAACCTATTACTCAATCCATAGTCCCAAATCATCCAAACAAAACCCCAAAACAGAGACAAACACCCACATTTTTCAATCAAAACACACAGAACCCTAAAACACTATGATCAAACACATTTCAAGCTGAACACCACAAAATTCAAACAAAAATATTTAAGGAATTTAAAAAAAGAAACCCCAATTTTAGCTCCGCATAACCCTAAAATCCAACTCTTTTTGTTAAAATTCAAAACCATTTTCACTAATCAAGCTCCAAAATTGTCCCCAAAACCCTAAATATCCCCACCAAAAACCTGAACGCAAACAAAACGACCATCCAAAGCACCAAACATAGAGAGAGAGAGAGAGAGAGAGAGAGAGAGAGAGAGAGAAATTTTGAAAAAAAAAAAAGTAGGCCCATTTCAAAAAAATCACTCCAAAAATCCACCTCAAAACCCTAACCTAAACGCACACAAAGATAAAGAGCGATCATACAAGAGAGAGAGATGGAAATGCATTATATACCAAAGTCATCGTCGAAGTCGAAGCTGGAATCGGAGTCCTCGCCAGCAGCGTCCTCGAAGAACTGAAGGATCTCGCGATTCCTCCGCTTCTTGCCGCCAGTCTTGTCATCGTCGCCGCCCTTTCCTTTCCCGGCGGTGGTTTTTCCGGCAACGCCTTTGCCCTTCCCCTTCTGCATTTGAAGAGACGAACTGAAAGAAGAGTGAGAAAGAGAGTGCGGATGAGAGTGACTGGGAAAACACTGGACCGAAAATTTATACGTGGAATCTTATGCGAATTTACAGTCTTGTCCTTTCTCTCTTGGTTTGTGATTTTTTTGTTGTTTTTTTATTTTCCATATTTGCGGGATAACCGTTTTTTTACATTTTAAATCCTATATTATATATGGTTTTAAATTTTAAATTTATTCGTTTCTCAAAAAAAATTTATTATTATATAATCCATCAAAATAAATTATCCCATAATTCTAAAGTTTTCAGTTAAATTCCATACTTTTTATAAGGTTTCTAATGAAACATTCTATTAATTTTTCCTATACAAAGTCGTTTTTATTTGTAATTCAACAAAATGGTGTGGATTTCTTCAATATTATTATAAAAGAAACTAATTAATGGATTAAATTGAAACTGTAAGGGCTCGATTCGTAACGACCCGTAATAGTGTTGGGTTCGCACGTAAAAAAGGTCCAAACAATATGATTTGTAGAGCGTGGGTTTGAAAGGTTAGGCCTTGGTCACAAGACAGTGGGTTTTTCGTGGTGGTCATACATAATTAGATCGTGTTCGCCCTAGAAGTCTTTCTCCTGGAAGCGGGCTGGGAGGCTCTGGTTTTTTGCCATTTTTCCCCGCCCCTGCTCTAGATCGCTTACTTTTCCTTTTATACTAACATGTGTTCCTTATCCTTCGTCCACATGTAGGATCGACTTTTTCAAAACTGATACTTGTCCCATCAACTCATATCCAGAGTGGTTGGGGGTGATTGTAAAAGTTGGAGAGTATGGCTCTGTCAGGTGCAAAGTATTGAATGGCAGTAAGGACAGCTTTCCCTGGTCGTTTATACTTTCCAGCGTATCCTTCTCCGTTGACCTAGATATTTTAGATTTTTTTTCAAGCTGCTCTTATACCGTTTTTGCCCTTCATTCCAGTGAGACCTCGGACATGCTGAGGACTGAATCGTCTTCGACTATGTCCCAAAACTATTTTGTACTTGTATTACCGAGCCTGGGCTATAACCTTCCTCGGCTCGGGCCTTGGGCCCCGATGAACAAATGGGCCAGGGCCATAAATTATTGGGCACCACAATAACCCCTCAAAATCCTGCTGTCCGACCTCTTGGTTGGAGAAGAGGGTTTTGGTAATGTCTAGCCTTTATTACGGCTCGTTTAACTCTGTCCTTCATTAATGTTGGTGTCTCTTCTTCTACCCATGAAACATACCGGGCTACGAGACATTCCTCTGAATTCATCCACTATGCGTTCCTGCCGTTTGATTATCCAAAACGCGCCTTTAATGACTTCCCTTTACGAGACCATTTAAATTCGACGGTTATTGACGGTGTAGGGAAGTGGAACGGGCATTTTCTCGTTCACATATTTTCTTGGAAATCTGGACAGATTAAATACCTTCCATTTTGCCCTTCATATAAGAAGAAAAACGAGAGGTTATTTCTCTTATACAGAGACCCTTTTAATCATTCTGAAATCTGAAAATCCTTAGTCTTCCCCAGTGTTTCCCTCATCCGCATGCTTACACCTTGAATCGTGATAAGTCCAAGATAGAAGTGGGAATGAAGAGACCATACCCTTCCTAGAAATGCTACGTTCTTGCGAAACTCAAAATGGCTCGGTCAGGGCAGAGATGGGAGAGACTCAAGATACCTTTCATCCTCCTTTCAGTCAAAATCCGAAGTAGGGGCTCGTCGCGTCAAATTTTTGGTGCGGCTGAGCTGGGATCACCCATTATCAGTACCAGCCGCTCTCTTATGAGTATAGCTAACATGGCACCAACGTGTTAGGAGTCAGGACTGACGCAGGGACAAAGTATCCCTACTTCTTCCTCTCTTCCTTTACTGGTGCCTCCTTTTACCTCTCTTTCTTCTTCTTTCCACCACCAGATCCATCCTGGTGCTTTTCCTTCTTCCTCTTCTTCTCCTCTCCCACCAAGGAAGGTCCTCCTCTCAATATGGGTGCCACTGGGGCAGAGTTTAGAAAGACTTGGGAGCAGAGCTTAACAAGATTTCTGTTTGTTGTTGTTGTTTTTTTTTTTATTGTTTTTGTAACTCATTCTCTATATAGCTTTATTTAAGCCCTTCATTGTACGCTGTAACACATCTTTACATTAATAAAGGTCATCATTTCCTGATTTCGTACATTCTATCTCTCCTTTCGAAATAGTTATGCCGTGAATAGACGTACTATCCTGTAAGTTTTTTTTTTTTTTTAACTATGAACGATGCTTGGGGCCAAAATCCCAGTTAATAAGAAGATCTTGCTCTGTGCTTATTGGAACTATCTGACATAATAATGCCGACTTGAATAAATGGCACTTAGGGCAGAAACCTTTATTGAGAAAATGATGTTTATAATGAACTTAATAAAATTGTTTGGCACAATAACGCCGACCTGAGAAAGCGATACTTAGGGCCAAAATCTCTTACCAAAATAAAAGATACTATTATGAACTTATGAGAGGCGTTCGGCACAATAGTGCCGACTTAAACAAATGACACTTAGGGTTGAAACCCTTGCTAAGGAAAACATATTATTATGAACTTAATAGAGTTGTTTGGCACAATAATGCCGACCTAAGAAAACAATACTTACCCCAAAAATAGCCGAGATGACAGCTGAATGCTCGATGAGGTGTAGGAGGAAGTCATCCGAGGACATATAACCCAAAAATGAACAGCCTCTACAAGTTGCCGAGTAATAAGGCGTTTCACCATCTTCCTAATAACTTTCATGGCTTTAACCTCTTCTGGTACTTGATCCGATGATTGAGCAACGTAGAATTCTTATTAAGTAGCTGACCTTTCCATGGGTTTGAGTCCGAAAACCATGCAATACCTTAATTCTGTCAAAAACTTGATTTTGATAAGTAGTTGGTTTCTCCATAGGTTTGAGTTCGAGGACCATGCAATACCTTGGTTTTGTCCAAAACTTGATTTTTATAAGTAGTTGGTTTCCCTATAGGTTTGAGTCCGAGGACCATGCAATACCTTGGTTCTGTCCAAAACTTGATTTTGATAAGTAGTTGGTTTCCCTATAGGTTTGAGTCCAAGGACCATGCAATACCTTGGTTCTGTCCAAAATTTTTTTTTTTTTTTGATAAGTAGTTGGTTTCCCCATAGGTTTGAGTTCAAGGACCATGCAATACCTTGGTTCTGTCCAAAACTTGATTTTGATAAGTAGTTGGGGAATTAACACCTCGGCTATGGTATGAGACCTTGGTTTTAGGGGAATTAGCTCATCGGCCAAGCCCCTAGAACCATCCGTGCGGCTGACGCTACGATGCGTAGCCCCTAGTAAAGAAACACAGCCCCTAGTGGAACTTTAGGCTAGAACACTACAACTGACTGTTAGAAATGACAAGGGAACTCTTTCGTCCTACCGCCTATGCCAACACACAAGCCTTCCCCACAGACGACGCCAATTGTAAGGACTCGATTTGTAATGACCCGTAATAGTGTTGGGTTTGCACGTAAAAAAGGTCCAAACAATATGATTTGTAGAGCGCAGGTTTGAAAGGCTAGGCCTTGGTCACAAGATAGTGGATTTTTCGTGGTGGTCATACATAATTAGATCGTGTTCGCCCTAGGAGTCTTTCTCCTGGAGGCGGGCTGGGAGGCTCTGGTTTTTGGCCATTTTTCCCAGCCCCTGCTCTAGATCGCTTACTTTTCCTTTTATACTAGCATGTGTTCCTTATCCTTCGTCCACGTGTAGGATCGACTTTTTCAAGACTGATACTTGTCCCATCAGCCCATATCCAGAGTGGTTGGAGGTGGTTGTAAAAGCTGGAGAGTATGACTCTGTTAGGTGCAGAGTATTGAATGGCAGTAAGGACAGCTTTCCCTGGTCGTTTATACTTTCCAGTGTATCCTTCTCCGTTGACCTAGATATTTTAGATTTTTTTCAAGCTGCTCTTATACTGTTTTTGCCCTTCATTCCAGTGAGACCTCGGACATGCCGAGGACTGAATCGTCATCGGCTGTGTCCCAAAACTATTTTGTACTTGTATTACCGAGCCTGGGCTATAACCTTCCTCGGCTCGGGCCTTAGGCCCCAATGAACAAATAGGCCAGGGCCATAAATTATTGGGCCCCACAGAAACTGTTTTAGAAAATGTGTGTTTTAATTTGAAAATTTTGAAATTATAGGTTTAAATTGAAAACCACCCATATATGTTTAATCTCTAATAAAGTGATGAATTTGGTTAATGATCTTTTCTTTTCTTTTTGGATTAGTAGGCTTGTTGCTTTTGACATTTATAGGTTGTGTATGATCATTCAAATATTGTTATAAAGGCATATGAGTAGGATATATTTTAGCCATTTTGAGTTATTCTAAAGTGCTTTGGTACAAGTATGTGAACTATTTGTAATCTGTAATTTCTTTAAAATTATTATATCTCTAACAGATTGAAACTGATCCTATTAATCTTTTATAGGCAGGATTTTTATTTATTTTTTAATAATTGATACTTAGGAAATATCAAAGATTAATGTACAACAAATAAAAACTTGTGAAGTATGTTTGAAGTTTTAGAGTAAATATTTTTTTTATTTGCACCCAGGAAATATCAAAAGATTAATATGTAGCAACTACCATATTAGATAAAAACTTGTGAAGTATGTTTAAGTGCGTGCAGTGACAATACGTTTACTGCATGTGGGTTTTTTTTCCCTCTTAAATTCTCCTCTTAAAATTCTGTCATGAATTTAGTTAAGTAATCTCATGGTTAAATATTAAGAGGAGAACCTAAGATACAGCACCTAAGATACTGTACCTTAATTTTATCATTTACGTAATATTTATCAAAATATATAGTTTTAATAACTTTTATGTTAGAGCATTCACATCAAAGATGTGAAAAATGCTAAAAACTTATTTTAGCAACTCATTCCAAAAAAACACACTACAGCAAGGTTGTTGTACTCAAAATTTTTGGCAACGAAGCTACAGTAGACTGCCATAAATGACAGTCGATTGTGGTTCAACACTTAAAAAAGAAAAAAAAATATTACTTCTCTCTCACTATTCTCTCTCTTTTCTTCTTTCTTTTTTTTCTTACCGGTCTCACTTTATTCTCTCTTTTCTTCTTTCACCAACCTTTCTTTCACTTTCTTTTTTCACCCCAAGAGGAAAACCTCGAGATTTTAGATTTGGGTTTGAGCAAAATCAAAAGAAAGGAAGCGAGATAGAGAGGATGGCCGGAGCAAGGGGCTACTGAGAGAGGATGACCGAAATGTGGGGTTGTGGGTTTATGGAGGTGGCCTTGTGGGTATGTGGGTTTGCTTCAAACAAGAAGAGAAGAGATTCATACAAAGAAAAAAAGAGAGAGTGACTGTGATAGAGAGAGAGAAATTAATAAAAAAAATAAATAGTTTTTAGATAATGTGAAAAATATAAGTTTTGATATTGGGTATATTGTAAAGTGTATTATTAAAATAGATAAAGTAATTTTTTGAGTTGATAAATGTTAAAAATTTTAACTTTTTTTTTTTTTTTTGAGAAGGAATAATTTTAACTTCTTTGCTATGAATAATGTAAAACTAAAGTAAAATTAAAAAAAAAAATTGAGAGAGAAATTAAAAGCTATGAGCTATCTTGTTTTCAAAAAAACCAAAAATTATATTATTGATAAATAAATTAAAAAAAAAAAGACAAAAAGCTAAAAAACTTTTCCCAACACACTGTACTGTTTGTTGTTGTTTTTTTTTTTGGTAACACACTACACTATAGTCTCACTATTTTGTATGTTTGATAATAAAAATTAAAGTTCTACCAAAAAAACTTAATAACAAATTAAAGACTCGCGTCACTAACTAGTATTAAATAATTGGAAAGGACAACAAAAAGTTTTTTTTTTTTAAGAAACGACAACAAAAAATTGTGATTGGGTTAATATTTGTACTACTTCATTCCACATTCCACAATAAGTTCAATTGTTATATTTGCTAATTAGCAATATCTAGCACAAGACTGTTCATATACGAGTATACGACACAATCAAAATTGTCAAGAGCTTTTTGTAATTCAACAAGTTTGTTTTTCAAAAGAAAAAAAAAGTTTCTATCTCAACAAAAATATCCAAACCCATATTGTCGCTTTTTGTTATAACTATTGAATTATAATTTTTTTTTTAAAGTCGATCTAGCTTTTTTTCTATGATCCAACTTACTCAAGAAACTTGGATCATAAAAATTGTGGTTGTTCTAAAAAAATATCTTACCTAATTATCACATGTACAACTTTTAAAAATAATTTTATTATAAATTTTTACTATTAACTTTACTATTAATTTTTTACTAACATTATTTAATAGATGAATGGTTTTGTTCTTATCAACTTTTCGTTATTCTACTGTAAGGGCATGATTCGTAACGAACCGTAGCGGTGCTGGGTTCGCACGTAAAAAGGCCCAAACAATATCATTTGTAGAGCGTGGGTTTGAAAGGCTAGGCCTTAGTCCCCAGGCGGTGGGTTTTTCGTGATGTTCATGCGTGGTTAAATTTTCTTCACCCCTAGAGTCTTTCTCCTGGAGGTGGGCTGGGAGGCTCTGATTTTTGGCCATTTTTCCCAGCCCCTTTTCTAGATTACTTACTTTTCCTTTTATACCAGCCTGCGTTCACTGTCCTTCGTCCACGTGTAGGGTCAAACTTTCCAAGACTGATACTTGTCCCATCAGCCCATACCCAAAGTCGTTGGGGGTGGTTGTAAAAGCCGAAGAATACGGTTCTGTCGGGTACAAAGTATTGAATGGTAGTAAGGGCAGCTTTCCCTGGATATTTTAGATTTTTTTTCAAGTTTAGTTCTATACCGTTTTTGCCCCTCTTTCTGGTGGGACTTTGGGTCTGCCGAGGATTGAACTGTCTTCGGCTGTATCCCAAGACTATCTTTGTGTTTTATATTATCGGGCTTGGACCATAACTCTCCTCGGCTTGGGCCTATGGATTCCCCACAGGTAAATGGGCCTGGCCCATAAATTTTTGGGCCCCACATCTACTATTTGGTTTTATTTTTATTTATATTTTTTTAACTTAGATATACTTTTGACCCTTAAATATTGGGGCTGTTTTCATTTTTATCCTTTACATTTTTTTTTTTTTTTTGGGTGCCTTCATGTTTGATTCGTTATCGTGTTGGCTTTTTACTTTTCAAAAATTTATTTTTGTCCATTACATTTTTATTTTTTGTTTAGCCCTTTATATTTCAAAATTATTATTTTCATGAAGGGCTAAAATGAAAGGTCAAAATAAACGTAAAGGACCAAATAGAAAACTAAATCAAGTATACTTTTAAGGGGCAAAAGTATACTTGATTTATGAAGGGCCAAAATGAAAATTTTGTAACTTAAAGGATTAAAATGAAAACAATTTTAAACTTTTAAGGCCAAAAATATACTTTAAGCTTGTAATATACAACTATTTTTTTACGTTTTTGTAATATACAATTAATTTTTTGTGTTATTATAAACACTGGTTTAAATGTTACACTAATAGTGTGTCTTACTAGCCATACGGCAATACCATATGTGTTTCTGAGTTTTTTTTTTTTTTATAAGTACCCATAGGTGTTTCTAAGTAAAACAAAAACATAGTGAAAACAAAATTACACTAACAATATTTTACATGATGTATGTCTAAATGTTGCATTTCATTCTCCACCCACAGTCTCCTTATCATATAATTTATAGGTTGATAAGAAATCATAACTTGATTACCATTTCAAATTCTTCATATAATGGAATTGTAAGTGTCACTAATGAGTTGACATAATACAATGAAAAATGAGAAAAAGAAGAATACTAGTCTTTGGCCAAGGTCCGAGGACAGATACTCATATTAAATTGCTCTCAAGAACGATTTGCTACAGTATTTCTCTCTCTGGGATTCTCTATGAACCTCCCCCCCCTCCACTTCTTCCTTGAGGATCTCTTACATTATATAGCCTCTTTCAGTTGATCTTGACTCTCCATTTGTTGATTATGTAGGTCACTACTTGAGTGCTTATCCCATCAGACGCCTTCCCAAATCTTCTGTGAGTTGCGACAACTGAGAGAGCACTGTTTAAGGGTCTTCTCCACATAAATGCGGCCAGAGGGTTTAGTGGGATGCAACAAATGTGGTGGCAGCTACCTTCCCTTCAGACACGTTAGGATTAACCCCCTCTCTGAAGTTCTTCCTCTACAATGTGACCTTTTTTGGTAATGTGCCATCGATGTGGCCAAGGCTCGTCTCCCTGCCTTACCGTCCAAAGGTATGGTCTCCTCAGAACTGCATCGGTCTCCTCGATCTTGGATATGACACATGGCACTATTACCTTATTAAATTTCTGTATCCCACAAGAATTCCTTCAAGTTTATATATCCTTTATCTTTCTTTGTAAAGCATAATTCACCCGAGTCAATCTACATCTTCTTTGCTTTCAAGGACAGCGGTTCAATTCCCATGTGAGTCTTTATTTAATTAACTTTACTTCTAATTTTTTTCAATGTTTAGAAACTTGGATTATTATGATATTCTCAATTATTTGAATTGAGGTTTCCACATAAATTCTTCTTTAAAAAAAATAAAAAAAAGGTTTCCACTTAAATATGCTATAGTTTTTAATTGTCAAATTTATAACTTTTTAGAAAAGGAAAATAGAGTAAAATGAATTACTTTTCTTTTTCTTTTTCTTTTTTGAGTTTGTAAAATGGATTACTCTTAAGTCTAAAGTCCGAATATCAGTGAAATTGAATAATTTTTTGGGATATAAATGATATTCAAGAACTCAAACCATTAGAGGTGACGTGTTCTGGACTATGCAAAAAAGCATGAAATTTGGGCTTTTTTGCGCTTAAATCTTTTCGATCTGGGCTGGGATTCGGTCCCTTTTTTGGGGCTGGAATTTGGTCTTATCATTAAATTTTCACAAATCTGGATTTGATTCAAAGAGAGCCCAATTGACCTTCCTTTTTAGTTTTTAATGATTGTGGGCGTGGGCTCTTGGGCCTAAAAAGATTTATCATTGTTCCTTCTAGATACGTATAGTTCCTTCTAGATACGTTAGTTTGGATGGCGCTGAAAACGTTTTTCAGTGCGTTTGTGTCTTTGTCATGAATCTCGTGTACTGTTTATGATACCCACAAGTTGTCTAATTCAGCAAAATTTTCATTAAAATTGAGTCTCATGATACTATTCACACATTTAAAAATTATTTTGTTACAGTATTTTCAGTTTTCAACAATAAGCGATATTCAAACAAACCCTTAGTGTTAATTTGGATTGCACTGAAAACGTTTTTCAGCGCATTTGCGTCTTTGTTAGTGGATCTCATGTACTATTCACAGGACCCATAAGAGATTCGGTCCCTTTTTTAGGGCTGGAATTTGGTCTTATCATTAAATTTTCACAAATCTGGATTTGATTCAAAGAGAGCCCAATTGACCTTTCTTTTTAGTTTTTAATGATTGTGGGCGTGGGCTTTTGGGCCTAAAAAGATTTATCACTGTTCCTTCTAGATATGTATAGTTCCTTCTAGATACGTTAGTTTGGACAGCGCTGAAAACGTTTTTCAGTGCGTTTGTGTCTTTGTCATGAATCCCGTGTATTGTTTATGATACCCACAAGTTATCTAATTCAGAAAAATTTTCATTAAAATTGAGTTTCATGATACTATTCACACATTTAAAAATTATTTTATTACAGTATTTTCAGTTTTCAACAATAAGCGATATCCAAACAAACCCTTAATATTAATTTGGATTGCGCTGGAAACGTTTTTCAGCGCATTTGCGTCTCTGTCAGTGGGTCCCATGTACTGTTCACGGGATCCATAAGTTGTCTAATTCAACAAAATTTTTCATTAAAACTGGATCTCACGACACTATTCACACATTTAAAAATTATTTTGCAATAACATTTTTAGTTTTCAGCAATAAACGGTATCCAAACAGACCCTTAGTCTTAATTTGGATTGCACTGAAAACATTTTTCAGCGCGTTTGCATCTTTATCAGTAGGTCCCATGCACTGTTCATGTGACTCACAAGTTGTCTAATTCAACAAAATTTTCATTAAAACTGGGTCCCACGATACTATTTACACGTTTAAAAATTATTTTGTTACAGTGTTTTCAATTTTTAATTTTTTAGTTTTAAGTAATAAGCGGTATCAAAACAGACCCTTAAAGTTAGATTTGACCATAGAAATTAGCTCAATTATATCACTGAGCAAACCAACCTTGTACATGGAACATATTATTTTAAAGTACAACAACAACTTTAAAAGTTGCTAAAATAGTTTTATTGCCATGTTAGAAACTTTTAGGACATTGTTATTGTGATTGGTGGCACATTTACATACCATATGTGCTTTAATTTTAATTGTTTACACATAATTCATAAATAGACATAATCAAATAATTTGTTAATTCACTCAATCATAATCAACAACCATGGTATAAAACCCTAACAAAACTCATTGGTTGTGGAAACTTATTTCACTTAGCTTTTGGATCTCCCTCCAACATTAAGCATACTCCAACACACAAATGAAATTAGTTTGCGGAAAATATTTCTCAAAATATGGCTTTGTTCATATTATCTATCTTCAATTTCTCTCCCATTAGCATACAAAAATATAACTTCAATTTATTTATTTATTTTTTATTTTTATCAATCAAATGGAATAAGAAGAAGAAAAATTGTACTCGCATGTTCCACATGATAATTACTCTATATATTTTCAGCAATTTTTTAATGAACGAGCGTTAGTTTGGATTGCTCTAAAAACGTTTTTCAGTGCGTTTGCATCTCTATCAGTGGGTCTTATGCACTGTTCACAGGACCTATAAGTTGTCTAATTCAACAAAATTTTCATGAAAATTGGGTCCTACAGTATTATTTACACATTTAAAAATTATTTTATTACAATGTTTTTAGTTTTCAACAATAAACGGTATCCAAATAGACCTTAAGAATGATTATATAAGTAGCAAACTACGCTCCAAGTATAGTTTCTGTACTTATATCAAATTATATAACGAATATATATCCATTTTATAATTAATTTGTCATTTTCTTTTGTGTCACGCAATGACAATGTTTTAGTCATCATCATATTGCTCCCCCAGATGTAATGACAACTATGGTTTCTTTTATTCCTCGCCACCGCCACCCCTCTCCTGTCTTACCATGTCATGATGATGACTCGTTTTGCATATATGTTTCCATTTTATGGGGCTGGATATTGATGTTCTTGTTTTAGGTTTCACTTTCTTGATCAATAAATAATTGATTTCTTCATCATATCATCAATGAGGCAGCAGCAAAAAAGCTTTATATGAATGGGTTAGATAATTGTTATATATAGTCATGAAACGTTGACTAGCAAAAATCAACTTATACAGTCTTTCTCAGGCTAAATTTATATTCGAAGAAAATCGATGAACTTCAAATCTTTGTCCAGTCATGTCTACGTTATATACTTATTAAAAATTTCAGAAGAAAGTTGACCTAAAAATGGTTTTGGTTGCAGGCCAACTTCACTTTCGCAATATGCTAGAAAAAAGTGCTTAAAGATAGTAAAACTTATTGATCTAACAGATGGCTTAATTAGCTTTATTTTATTTGTGTTTTTAAATCGTTATCGTACTAAACAAATATAAACCTCAACTTCTTGTGTATTTCGGGGGTTTACTTCATGTTCATCATCATGATAAGCAATAAGCACGGAGACTTGAATGTTCTGGTTCATCATCATGGTAAACAAAAAACACAGAAGCAAAAGAAAAACGTAAACAACGTGGTCGGCTTCCATTAGCCAAATATCAACGTGAACCATAAAGTTGGTTATTGGTTAATTATGTGAGACTTGACAATTTCAACATAAACGTGATCTGAAAAGGTTAATAATTAAAGTCAATGTACGTGGATGCGTGCTTTGCTGACACGTACACTGTTGTACACACACTGTGACCACCGTCCTATCAATATTACAACAACAATAGTGGAAGTGATATATGTTTATTTTCCCAAATGATCGAAGTTTAATATTACAATATGTGTATCATAGTTAAGACTTATTAAGAGAGATAGCTCTGTCCAGTCTTGGTTTGGTTTGCAAGTGTATGAACGGAATGAGTTCTTCCCAGGAAGCCAGAACTTTGAGTTAGGAGATGGTTTTACTGTTGGTTCTGTGCAGTGTCTCAATTTCTGATTTTACTACTTAGTTGCTAAGATTTTTTTTGTAAGTAAAAACAAAATTGTTTTTGTTAAATTTTTTTTTTTTAAAGGGTAAGGTTATTTATTTTGGATAAAATTAGTTAATTGAGCTTAATTTTGTTTTTAGTTTTACTCGTAATTTTTGTTGTTGAGCTATTTTTTTTTCTGGGCTTGTATTTTTTTTTTTTAGATTTAAGATCTATAAATTTTTTAATGCTCACTAAAATAAGGATAATGCTATAGTTGCAAGTTTTTTTATTTATTATAAATTACTTATGTAATAAGTAATTATTGGTAAGTAAAAAAATTATGTGAGTGGTGTGTCTATATGTGAACCAATAAGAATTTACTGCCAAAAAGGTTCGTAAAAATGTTATAAAAAAGTTTGTGAGTATAGCATTACTCTTAGAAGAATCAATGATATTGTTAAAGGGAAATAAAATGTAATTTTATAAAACAAAATTACTAAAATTAATACACATATTTATAATATGTATATATATATATATATATATATATTAAAATTTAGAGGGGGCATTGCCCCTCGGTCCAAGGGTAGTTCCGCCTCTGGTTCTTCCTCTTTCTTTTTCCAACAGATCGAGTACTCCTTTTCATTTATATAGTTATTTATTTACTATTGATTCCCAAAACTACAAAAACAAAAGGTGTCGTTTTGGATTTGGACTGTGTTTGGAGTTTTTATTGGGACACTCATGAAATCCGAAATTTTGACTAGTGGAATAATACTTGATTTAAATTATGATTTTCTCTTCTTCTTCTTCTTTATTTATTTATTTATTTTTTAAGTTTACCGAAAAGTTATACTCTCAAGATCAAGAAAATAAATATAGACAATTTAAAATTAAGTATAAATTTCTAGAAGTCTGGTTTGAAAATGTTTTGGTAAAATGTGGTAAAAATTATTATTATTATTATTATAACCAAAATCCAAATGTAACATGTTTTTTATTTATTTATTTTTCTTTTTAATTCTCTACATAAATGTGCCTAATCATTTATTACTAAAGTTTTTGTCGAATGCGTAATGTGTAGTATAACTTGTCTCACTCTTCTTTAAAAGTTACCATGATTTTTTAGTGGAATTTGTAGTGTGCTTTTGTATTAAAACTTATTTCTCTCTCCCTTGTGTGTGTATATTATTGTATGTTTGATTCTCAAAAGAAAAAAGAAAAAAAAAAAAGAGAGCTTTTGTCGAATACTCTAGTGCATCGTCGGAGATACACAAGTGCCACATGGTTCTTTTTTTTACACGTATCATGTATGTGTCAATACATTGAAGAAACAGGGATAAGCCAACCTCATCTTTGATGATGTAGATCATACAACTAATTACTAATTCCCCTTCCTTGACTTGGACATTCACGCAACAAAACTAGTTTTTAACCTTTTCATCTCCTTTGATAATGATTTGAGATATAGATATTGTGGGGCACAAAAATTTAAATAAAATACCTGTGCCACATGTCGTATCCATGGCCGAAGAGCTCGTTATTGTGCCGAGGAGGCTACACGCTTGGACAGTAAGGCCACGTCAGTGGCATGTTACCAGAGGAGGTCATACAATAGAGAAAGAGCTTCAAGGAGGAGGGCTAGCCTTGACATGACTGAAGGGGTGGTGCCTGCTCCCACATTTAATGCATCCCACCAAACCTCCTGGTTGTATTTATGTGGAGAAGACCTTTGAATAGTGCTGCCTTAGTTGCCGCAACTCATAAGGGGTTTAGGAAGGTGTCTGATGAGACAAGCACTCAACTGGTGGACTAAATGATCAACAAATGGAGGGTCAAAATCATCTAAAAGGAGTTCTATAATTTAAGAGACCCTCCAAGAAGAAGGGGTAGAAAATCTATAGAGAAAACACCATAGCATTAAGAACAGCAACTGTAATCAAATCTAAGAGAAATTTATTCAAGAACTACTCTTCTCGGACATTGCCGAGGAAGAATTTCTGTGTACCACATTTGTCTATTCACTGTTTTTCCTTACTCTCTTATCCTTTTTAGCCCATTAAGGTCATTGTCCATTTCTTTGAAACCTAGCTTTTTAGCACACTCTCTACAAATTTATTGTATTTGACTTTTTGGACCTTAATCCATTCATCTTTTAGACATAAGGACCAAAGCCCGCCCCTACAGTTATATATTTAAGAAACATTTGAAAAGAATAGTTGGTTTTTTCCTCTCCTATTTGGATAGAAAAGATAGAGTTTAAGGATTGAAAATAAAATAGAGGAATTGCATATACAATTTAATTCCTACCAAAACTACGAAAACAAAAGGTGTCATTTTGGATTTGGACTATTTGCAGTTCCATTAGGCCCCTCATGAAATCCAAAATTTTGAGTTACTACTAGTGGAATAATACTTGATTTAAATTCTTGTCTTCTTCTTTTTTAAAAGAAATTTACCTAAATTTTTTTGGGCTTTCAAGATCAAGAAAATAAATATAAGCAGCTTAAAATTAAGATATAAATTCCTAGAAGTTAGGTAAAATGTGGTAGAATATATATATATATATATGTGTGTGTGTGTGTATGTATGATTTTTGTACCAAAATCCAATGTAACATGTTTTTTCTTTTTCTTTTTTCCTTTTTAATTTTCAACATAAACGTGTACATATCGTTTATTACTAAATCTTTTGTTGAACATTCTAGTGCATTGAAGGGAATACATGAATGACACATGGTTTTGTTTTTCTACACGTATCATGTACATGTGACGTCCAATACATTTGTTCAATAGACATAAGCCAAATTCATCTTTGATGACGTAGATCATACAACTAATTCCCCTTCATTGACTTAAGACACTCGCACAGCAAAACTAATTTTTCACTCTTTTTTCATTTGATCATGATTCATGACTTGAGATATAGTTATTTAGGAAATTCCTGAGAAGAATAGTTGGTTTTTACCTACTCTAAGGTTATGAAAATAAATAAAACAAAGAAATTAAATTTACAAGTTAATAATATTAAGACAGTTTTTTCAACCCAATAGTTATAATAATAGAGAAGAAAAAATTCAAACTATAGTTTTCCTTGTAAGGGAGAGAAGACAATATTACTAAGTACAAAACTCCTATGAATTGAGGTCAATTCTTATTAAACCAAAATTAGACAAATGAATAAATGAAAAAGAATGTATATTTGATGCTCAAGTCTAATATAACAAGATCTCAGTAGATCAAACTAGATTAGGGCTGTCCATCCAATCCGACGAACCGATCCACCTGAAGATTCCGACCGGATCTGACTCGAAAACCGGCCGACTCGATCAAGTCACCGGTCAGCGGTGGGTCATTTGTTCCAAAAACCGACTCCGGCGGGTCGGTCTTGGTTTTCCTCCCAAAACCCGAAAAAACCCGATCTGACTGATGTATTAAGAATTTCAAGCAAAAAATTCCAGAATCCGATAGAAATTTCCAGAATCTGGCGGGATTTTGCAGATTCTGGTGAGTTTTTCCAGATTCCGGCCTCAAATTTCCAGATTCTGACTTCAAATTTTCAAATTCTGGCAACAAATTTTCATATTTCGACGACTTATCAAGTAGATCTAGTGATATTTCGTCCAAATCTAGTGAAATCTCACCAGATTTAGCGAGATCTCACCAGATCCGGTTAGATCTCCGCCGGATTTGTCGTTTTTTTGCCTGAAATCAACTATTTTGACTAGATTTTTCACCGTGGATGGTTTCGATCGAACCGATTGTGTTTTTGACGCAAAACCAACCAAGCTGATCCGACTCCCTCGCCGGTCGGTGGCGGATCAGGATTTTCTCAACCCGATTCTATCAGGTCGGTCTCGGGTTAGGCACAAACCCGACCCGGACCGACCCGTGGACACCCCTAAACTAGACACTAGGGGTCCCTTTTATACATGTGGGCATCAATGTTGTAGAGGTTAAGTGTGAATTTGAATAGCGCTGAATGCGCATTTTTTGCGTTTTGAGTTTATTTTGTGGGTTACATGGGTACTGTTCACGAACTTACAAAAGTTATCCAAATACAGATTTCTAACAAAGTTTGGGTCCTACAATATTATTCACATATTTAAAAATTATTTTATTACAGTGTTTTCAAAAATAAGTTTTCAATTTTCAACAAATAAGCGGTATCCAAACACACCATAAATTGTCGTTTTCAAAATAATGGAAAAGAATCAAGGATGATAGGCATAGTAATTATTATTTTTTTGTTTTTCAATTGTTTCCAGTAAATAAATTGCATTGGTGAATAAATTAAACCGCAACTATATGGTTAACAATCCCAACAAGAAATGTCCAAATCAAAGTTAAAAAAATAAAAAATAAAAAAGAAAGACAGACAGACAAACAAACAAACCCAAGAGGAGGTAGATATTAAAGGTACCCTACCAATAAACCAAACTCATGAGTCATGCCATTTGATGGATGAGTTGGTAGTGGAAGCCAACAAGACACTGATGAGAAAAGACCTGGGAAAACGAGTACGTAATGTAAGGTTGATTAAAACAGCTGACACGTCGGCAAAACAAAATTGACTAATAATAAAGGGCAAGAGCAGAGCACTCCAGCAAAGGCAATTTCATGGTATCCAATTTCAGATTGGTACACAATAGTCACAGCAGGCTCAGCACAATATTTAGAAACCACTTCATCCATTTTTAAAATCTCAACCCACAAGTTGGATTTGCAGGGTCAACGGTCCAAGAAACTGTTTGTATAAGACCCAAAATAAAACGTCAAAGATAGACCTTGCTCCTTTAGATAGAATAACTTTCTAGCTTGACAGCCAAGAAAAAGCCAACTAGAAAAGAAAGATTACACCACCAAGAAGAAGAGAACACTAAAGATGAAGCTAGTTTGGTCCCCTGAGACGGCATCAAAGGCCTATATTGATACTGTTAAATTAGTAAGCAACTTTCTAAAACAATCTTTATTTTTCCTATTGCAAATTGCTTTCCATTTTGTTTTACATTTTTAATGAAATCTAATATTGGGTTTTGTTTGACAGTGTGAGCGTTATCAAGAATCAGGCGTGGCAGAGCTTGTTTCAGCCATGGCTGCAGGTTGGAATGCAAGCTTCATCGTTGAGACATGGTCAAAAGGTGGTATTATGGCCACAAGTATTGGCTTAGCTGTGGCGAGCGGGCACACGGGTGGAAGACACGTGTGCATAGTCACAGATGAGCAGTCAAGGTTAGAGTATGTTGAAGGAATGGTTGAGGTAGGCATGTCACCAGAAATTATTGTTGGAGAGGCAGAGGAAGTCATGGATGAGCTAGTAGGCATGGATTTCATGGTTGTGGATTGTATGCGCAAGGACTTTATAAGAATACTTAGGCTGGCAAAATTGAGCAGCCGTGGTGCAGTTTTGGTGTGTAAGAATGCTAGCAGCTTAAGACCTGCTTCGACTTTCAAATGGCGAAGCGTTCTTGATGGCAATGGCAATGGTGGATCGCGGCGTCTTGTGCGTTCTGTGTTTCTGCCAGTGGGGATGGGACTGGATATTGCACATGTTGCTGCTAGTGGTAATGAAGGAAATCCAGGTTCAAGTTCAGGTTCAGGTTCAGGTTCTGTCAAATGGATCAAGCATGTGGATCAAAAATCAGGAGAAGAGCATGTTATCAGAAAGGTGAAATGAAAGGTTTTCTGTCATTATCCTTTTTCATTTTAGTTTTTAGGTTGTATGTACGAGTTCAGCAAGTTAAAAAGTTATTTGTACATAAGTTAATGAGAATTAATCAAGATACATTCAAGTACTAGCCATAAAACTGATTATTTTATCCTTGTTTCCTCGCCAAAAGATAGTTTTCATTCCATCATTTCTTCTCCGATTCCTGTCTTCTATGGCTAAGTTGTGCATATATATTTTTTCATGGGAATGAATAAGAAAATATCTCTTAACAAATCCATTTAAACAAGCCAATGTCTTCATTCACAGGAGTTTTCCATCCCTTTCTCCAGCACATAAAAAGGGAAACTTGCAAGGATAAATATTGAAATGTATAAAAGAATCAGTGCATTTTTTCTGTTCCTTCAACCGCAAATGTGCTCTTTTTTTATTATCAATTTGTTAAATTTTGGACAGCAGATACTGCTGGCTTTTACAAGGCAAACAGGAAGACCCAATTAACAAGTCTCAAGGACAAAGATAGATTAAAAAAATCAAACTTTCAATTTGTATAAATCATACCAGTGTAAAAGTAAAACTCTATAAAACAAAGTAACTTACATCAAGAGATCATTATCCTCAACAAACATTTGGTATTTTTTACAAGACCACGTAAAAAGTACTCTCGACATCCTTCCAGCAGGCTGATCTCAGAAAGGATTTCCAAAGTGGCCATGGTTAGTTTCCCATCACTCAACTGATGTGCAACTACAGCTCCCCTCATCCCCACTCCAACTAATATCATGGCAAAGACAATCTTGTCCTCATTTCCTACATAGAACACAGTCTTGAAGAAGTAACCAAATATAGTCAAGCACTTTGAATTTCAAGTGAGCTTACATATTTAGCGTGCGTCTGCCTAAAAATTATTTTGCGTTTTTGGTTGGGTCCCATGGCTGTGTTCACGACCCAGCCAAACTTGTGAAAAATGTGCATAAACAGCAAATCTGGGTCCCACGGCACTATTTATAGTTTGAAAATTATTTTGCTACAGTGTTTTCAGCAATAAGTTTTCAGTTTTCAATAAAATAAGTGGTATTTAAACAGACCCTTAACGATCTCAAATTACTTAAATATTGTTAAGTAGTAGATTAATCCCAGCTGTTTCGACTTTCTTCTAAATGCCTTCTTTTGCAAAAGCACCCTTTTGCTCTTAAGGCGTTTCTGCTCCCCAATAGCAGCCCTTCTATAATACAGAAACAAATGTAAAAGACAATGCTATGCCCTTTACAATAAGATTAACAAAGACACAGGAAAAGGAATGTTGTTCTTGATAAGAAAGACGTGGCATTATGAAAATGGCGTGACACCATTTTATTGGATAAATTAAACACATGTGGCAAATTTATGTAGCACTTAAAGGAAAATATGGTTGAAGAGGTTGCCGATTCAAATGGAATATAATTTCAAGGGGTAAACTCCAAATTTTGAAGTTTCAGAATGTAAATCTAAAAACTCCTAAACTTTAGGGTGTAGGTTGAGTTTGGATTGCACTAAAAAATGAAAGTTGGAGTGTTTGGCCTTTTTTCTTTGGGTCCCGTGCACTGTTCACAGGACCTGGAAGTACAGGAAAACGCAAATGTTAAGTTAAAAATGGGTCTCACAGTACTATTCACATATTTAAAAATTATTTTACTATAGTGTTTTCAATTTTCAATAATAAACAGTATCTAAATAGACCCATAATTTACCCCTTAGCCTTCTAGAATTAACTCATGAAGCTATGATTCTAGAATACTCTACAGTATAATAGTATACGTGTGTGTTGGGGCAGTGGATAAGGAAAAAGTGAGGGCAAAACGAAGTGCATGAAGGGGCCATTTAATAAAGAGCCTTGTAGCTCATCAACATTGCCATATCTCCTTTATAACGAGAACCAAGGTTCAAATCCCCCCTTCTCTCTCCCCCCAACTTTTTGTAACAACAGAATTATCAACATGCAGCAGTTCAAACAAAGAAAAGCACCTCAGTAAGAACTCGCCCTCCCTCATCATCTGCCTAGGAAGAATGCCCTTTCGTAAACATCTCAAAACCTCTTAAATGAAATCAAGCTGTATTATGAGTCAAAGCCCAAATCTATGACAGCATGAGACTGCAACTAAAAAATCAAACAGTCCATAATGCTTGAAACTCAAGTTTTCTCAAGCAAGACTATCATAATTATCTACGTAAAACATTTTCTCTCAATAACGTTTTAAAAAATAAGTGAATTATAAACCTAAATAAAAAACAATCCATTTTCCACACTCACCACCCTTTGTTATCATCTCACTTTTCTAACATACTAATCACATTTTTAATATATTCCAATCTCCTTCCCTCTTATCTTTCAATTCTAAACGTCTTAAACAATTCAACTATACGTTAAGCAAAGACATAACTTGCTTTCTACTGTAAAATACATGCCCATTTGACTTTCTTTTAAAAAGCAAATGTTTGGTTTTAAAGGACCAAGCCAAGCGAAATCCAAGAAATATCAGATGTTGGGATGAATAGATATATTCAGCATTCAACCTACATTCTCTTCCATAGGAAAATTGGACAGGTCACAGGACTTTGACCATATTCATTAAAATTCATGATCATTGAAAGGCCATACATGTTTCATTTTTTACTTTACACATTCTCATGTTGTAAAACATCAACAAAGTATACCACGTAGATGTAGTAATCACCCAATATATTAGCATTCAATGAAAGAGACCTCTGAAGGTTAACCAACAATCATTTCAGATCCCACTTGTAAAACATATCCAGTACATTTAACTCCAACGAAAAATCATCAGTATTATCATTATCTATCTAAAAACTTCAATAACCTTGCTACGTCTGATCCATTCGGTATAGCAACACGAGCTAGTACCCTCTGGAAAAGAGAAGGCAAGAAGGGGGTTTCATGGACGTGTGTATTCCAACACATTGAGCTTTTGTCCCCGTCTCAATTTCTAGCTTTCCCCCTAGAATAACCACTTTTGTCTTTAACATCAGATTTCTTCCTCCCTGAGACCTCTGAGTGAGAAGATCCTCCCCTGTCCCTACCATCTGGTATCACTCTTCCTGAGTGCTGTGCATGCTCTGTTGAAGGCAGTGCCCAACCTCCCCTACCGGCCTGCCCATGTCCACTGCTGCTACCTCCTACAATACCCAAAAAAAAGAAAAAGATTAAGCAATCTTACATCCCCTAGAAAACAGAAAGACAATGAATGTAACTATCACTTAGAAAAATCATGGAAATACAATTTGCATGCTCATACAACATTGAACATTTGAACCAGTTATCCACCCTTATTCATGAGAGAAAGAGATGCTATTTATTCTAGACCATAACTATGTTGTTATGTGGCAAAACTTATGGGCCAGTACAATGTCAAGTCAAACATCAAACATCACAAGAAAGCACAATATCTACGTCTAAAAAAAGGGTGAAATAAGCTCATACTGAATTCCATATGCTTCAAATTCCTGACGAAATACTTTGGCATAATTATAAGAAATACTTCATGAAAATCAACTAATGTGCAAAAACCTATCCAGCAGAATTTCCCAAAAAGCCATTTATACTGCAAAGGAAATATAAGCCCATCCCTACTAATCCACAAGACATTTGATATGTGTACGTATGTGCACTTACACACTACAAACATACTAATGGCAGCATACTGGTTACTCATTATGCCACAAGACTTAAAATGCCTAGTTGCCATCCCCATTTCTATTTACACCAACATCTAAAGTAGTTACAGATTAATTAAACCTTTTACAACCACTTCTTAGACCAGTTGAAAGGCAAATAATTAGCATGACAATATGCAGCGAGTTCAAGCAATTTCCAACATTCCAGGCAGGTCAGGATTAAAAACAATATGGACTTTTTTGCAGTCAATTGATTGAAAAACATGACTCAAAGGACGATTCATCAATTGCATCCAAAGCCAATGAAATATTACCATAACCAATAAGATCCTCAGACCAGCCAGGCATATGTTTTTGAGCATTTCCCTTCCAGGCATCTTCGAATCCCACAAGCTCATCTGAATATTTGCCAATCCAAAGCTTTTGGTTATTCCTCCTATATGTGCTAACAGATATTGAGTACATCTTAGTACACACACCCCAAAGTATGCTACATCTACATACCTTCATTCAGATTGTGTAAGATCTGCGACGTGTCCACCTTACCATCTGAATTAAGCTTCCTCATAACAGAATGCCCCTGCAAAGTGTGGTCTCAGCGTAAGTATAATATTACCATCCCTCATGTTATTGGAACAGGAACATGACTGATCAAACTATATATTACACTACAAATATGGCCATTAAAAAGTTGCTCAACCAATAAAGACCTTATTGTGAAGTCCCCTAGATATCCTGTGTGATGCTTGCCTTGCAGCAATATCGGCTTCTTTGGCCTCTTCAACTGTCACCTGCTCCACAACAAGGACTACTTAGAAAATAGCATTAACCCAAAAAATTGAACCTGTTATCAACCAAAAAAATCACTTACTCCATCACTTGTCTTTCTAGTCCTGGACGAGGTATAATATGGTCCATCGGCACCGCCATAAGTAACAGTGGAGCTCTCAAAAGTGAAGTTACGAGCTTGAGGTTGTGATTGATTATGATTCAGCCTGTTGTCGGCATTTCTATACAGCAAATGTTTGCTCTTTTTCTCTGCATTAGAGGGAGAGAGGGGGCAGAAAGCAAAAATGATAGCACTTTTAAAGGTTGACTCCAACAATAACAATCAAAACATAACATACAACCAGTTAGTTGATGCACTTTACCTTCAATTTCGTCATCAGGATCTTCAACATAGCATTCACTCCTTGATCTACCATGCTTCCTAGGATTTTCTTTAGTCTCTTTATTCACATCTTCTTTTTCATCGTCAGAGTTCAATTCCTCAATAATTGGGCCCTTTGGTCTTTTCGGCTCTGGTGCCTGATGCTCAAGAAATTCAGGTGGATGCATGTTCATAAAAGGACTTCCACTTGAACCGTGATGCTCAAGAAATCCAGATGGATGCATGTTCATAAAAGGACTTCCACTTGAACCAAAGAAGCCTGGATTTGAATCAAACATGCCTCCTAATGGGCGTGTGAAGAAAGGGTCATCAAATGGGTTCCTCCCTCCAAAAAAGTTAGAAAGTAAACTCCTGTGATCTCCAAAGCCGCCAAAGCCCCCCAAACCAGCAAAAGGGTCACCAAAATTAGAGAAAGGATCCCTGCCACCTCTGCCTCCCTGCATTTTCTAGGCGCTAAAAACCCCCCACCGAAAAACTTAAGCCTTACTCTGCCAAGAAAAATATATGCTCTGCAACCATGAGATTCAGCATCACCGCCTCAGAACCAATTAAACGAAAATTATATAAAACAAAAGCAACACAATACTTGTGTGGAAATTATCACCAAACTAATCATCTATGACAACATTAGACTGCAACTAAAGATTCAAACAGCAAAACAATAAAAATGGCTGCCACGCCACTAAAAAATATTTAGTGATAAGCTAAAAGTTCCACAAATGCAACCCCAGCCCTGGTAGACTCTCACAGTTTCGCCAAGAACTAGTTTCTTAATTTATAAATTATGAGCAGGATGTAAGTATAACTTTTGGAATTACAGCAGACAACGATCTTCACCCACCAAGATCCCAAGGATGGACCCCCCACAACACATGCAAACCAAGAGAACGAAACATAGAAGAAAATACAAACAACATATAATTCATCAAACATATAAAATTCCTAAGTTCCACTGTAACACCATGATGATCAATGTTACAATCGATACTAGGTAAATGCGAGCACAGAATCTACACTTAAATGGGTCGAAAATAATTCATCTACACATTTAACCGGAGATAAAAGAAGGAAGGCGAACTCAAGCACAGAATCTACACTAAAAAGTCTAAAATGGATGGAAAATTAATTTATCACCCGTATCAGACAGAACTTTTACTAGTAACAAAAACAGAATCTCTCTCTCAAATATATGGAAACCATGGCATAGCGAAAGAACATGTTTTGTGCATAAATTTTTCATACTTATATAAGAACGATTCCGAAATTCCAATTTTTACAATTTTCCCATAAACCAAAATGAACATTAAACAAAAACTATGACACATATTAGAAAAATGAAACATACCCAACTTATAATTAGGGCACTTTCATATACAAAAGCATAAAATTACCCAAAAAAAAAAACAAACACGAACCCTAAGCCTTGAAATTAAAAGATTCTAAACAGAACTATTCGATAATTTGCAACATAATATACCCTCTGATCTGATCAAGTTGTTTACACTGATTTCAGAGACAAAAATCGGCACGCACACGAAATTACACAAATATGTAAGAGATGAGAATTTATGTATTTTTTTTTTCCCAAATAAAATATGAAGCCCTATTTGCATCGGAGAGAGAGAGAGAGAGAGAGAGAGTACCTGGGATTGAAAGGAAATCGAAACCCTACTAATGGCTCACGAAATGACGAAAAGGGTTTTTGCAGTTTAGAGGGATTGTACAATAAATTCTTTTTTGTTTTTTTGATGGTGGATTGTACAATAATTGAGGTGCTTAAGATCAGAGCGTGTAATCACCGACTCTTAATCTTAACACACATAAAGAGAGAGAGAGAGAGAGAGTAGAAGTCTCTAGTATATGGGCCAGAAATATCGCGATACTATTTGGCGGGTAATAAGGCTGCGTTTGGGAATCAGCCAAAAAAAGTTATTCCGCTTATCACAAAAAGTAAAAATAAGAAACAAAAAAGAAAAAAGAAAAAAAAGAAAAGAAAAGAGAAGCTTATTTCATGTTGGCAACGTGAGACAGTTGATTATTTCTTCAATTCTCAATGAATTTTTTTCTTTTTTTGGTTGAATTTCATGTTTTTAATATGCACGTAAAATAAATAGGATGTTATTTTCTATTTGATCAATAAATTTATTTTTTAGATTATAGAAAACTTAAAATTTAAACATTTGATTGATGAAATAAGTATGATTTTTTATTTTCTTGAAATTTTGCAAGTATAGAGAATATAATAAAACCATGCAATCGAATGATTAGAACTTCAAAATTCACATTCAATAAAAAGATATAAGAAGAGTTTTAAAGGTTTATCTCTAAACTATTGAAGAGAAATCTTTTTTGACTATTGGTTAAGTCAAAATTTAAGGAGACTAGTTAAAAATCTAGATGAGCTGAGCTTTCAACAAAAATTATAGTGGCCAGCTTTAATAGTGTCAAGATTTTATTGTTTTTGTTCTTTCTTTTTTTCATAGTTACAATTCTTAATAAATAAGAACCGACTATTTCACTTGGTTGGAAGGATTCTTGGCAAAGCAATGTATTCAAAATTTTGAATCAACACACCACCTTATTTTGGAAGTAATTTTATAAATAAAAATTTCATGAATACATGTCTAACAAAAGTTTTTAGATAGTTATGACCTCAATATAACAAGTTACTTTCCATTTGAAATGATTTCATTTTATAGTAAAAAAAAAAAAAACAATAAATTTTATAAATTTAAAAGTATATATATATTTTTTTAATCAAATTTAAAATTATATCTAATGCAACATCATTTGAATTTTAACGAATAGATATTAGTTCCCACTAAGCATGAACAATTTAATGAGATAGGATTATAGGAGAGTGACCATGTGTGGGCTTTGTATTTTTTTTTTTTAGGGAGGGGGTTGGTTTATCTAGAACTTTTTTGGTCTTGTGGGGATGCAAAAACTGTCCCCCGTGGAGTCCTTCACGGATTCACACTCAAATTATTCAAACAACAAACAAATAAGTAAACATAAGGGAAAAACACTCCACAATGGGAAACTCAAATAATTGATTTCTCTCAACTCAAATATTACAATTTCAACCTAAATATTACAATAGATAACTCTCACATTCCCGTGGTGTTACCTTTACTCTCTCTCTCTCTCTCTCTCTCTTATTGATTTTTCTTCTTTCTGTTCCTTTTTCCTCCTCTTTTTCAGATCCCCCTTCTTTTGCCTCTTTTCACCCTTTTATAACTTCAATCCTTACTCTTATCATTACAGCTGTCTTGTTGCCTACTAGAGCCTCAGGGATATTTTTCTCAACTTTATTGGATTCCTCCCCTCTCTTATCTTAGAACTTTGACTTTTGGGGGTTGTTTGCACTGTTCAGGCTCTCTCACTTGTATTTAATGCGACAGAGATGAGGTAAGAGCCCCATCATTAATGCGGAGGTAAAGATCTTCAACTTTCTTGCATGTTTCAGAACTTTCCCGTGATTTCAGGAGTCTCCTGAAAATCACATGTGGATTACCCGTGCACCATACCTCGGGTAAGTTGACACTTTACCTTTTCCACGAGAACTAATCTCTTGTGTCACTCATCTTTTTCGTAATACTTGGGATGATCCAGTTTTCCTCATTTCATGGTTTATTACTCATTGAGCCTTGCATTCAAAACATAGGCCAAACCCAATTCTTTCCCGTGACCTAATTGCTTCTTGGGCTTTAGGCCCAAGAGGTGACTGTTCCACTCCCCACAGGTCCCTTTTTCTAGAGTTGAAATTATTCTAAAATCAAGAGTTAATAATCATAGCAATGTAAAGTTTACTTGAGAAATGTAAAGTTTACGTGGGTGATATATATCATCCGCTACTCATCAGATTATTATTGTGCTCATTAATGCAGTCTTGTGCTTGTCCTTAAAACTCAACATGGGTGATATATATCATCATCCACTTATTATTGTGCTCGGTAATGCAGTATTGTCTCTTAAACTCAATAGACATCCTAACGATTTATAATTTTATACATGTGGGATTGTTTTATTACAATTTGTAAAGAGTTATAATTTGTAACCACTTGAATACAAGAGTCTATATATATATATATATATATATATTGATTGTTTTCTTCTGACCCTATTTTATCTGTTTCCTTTATTTTATCTTCTCAAAAAAAAAAAAAAAAAATCCTTTATTTTATAACAGTTGGGACTTTTCAGCAGATGGGGAAAATGTTGGCTCCAGTAAGATACCATACAGGCCTAACTTTCTTCTAATGGATTAATCATTAAAAAAAAAAAAGATGGAAACAAATGACAAAATTTTCCAATTCAGTTTAAAATTTCAAGTCCAACTTATGGTTTTTTTTTTGGATGATAAGTCCAACTTATGGTTGAGTTACATCTTCGGCAATACCTTTACATACAAATTTTCTTCTAATGGATTAAACAATTTAAAAAAAAGATTAAAGATGAAAACAAAGGATAAAATTTTCCAATTCAGTTTAAATTTGAAATCCAATTTATGGTTGAGTTACATCTTCGGTATAATACCTTACATATGAATTTTCACAACTTCAAAAAGAGGTTAAATTCTATAAAGGATTGTGTGAATTGTGAAACCTTCTATTTATACCCTCTAATAAAATATTATCACATAAAATTTTTTCAAATAGATAGAATCACACTTAGACACAATTTGATAGTACTTTAAAACATACTAGCCTCATCACACCCGCTCCGCATGTGTTATAAAACTCTTTTTTATTTTTGAGTTTAATGTAATTTTTTCAGTTTAAATTTATCTATTGTTAGTAAGGTTACATAGAAAGAAATTTTTGAGAAACTAAAATTTAAGATTTGAAATGGAGTAAATTGCTGGGTTTAGCGTGCGCTAGTTCTTAGGAAAAAATGTATCAAACGCGAGATATATTTAAATAGAGAGTGTGCTAATTTTTAGAAAAAAAGTTTCTCTAGTAGGTTTTTTTGTTTTTGAATTTTGTTGAATTACAATTTAAACCCTTTTTTTTTTTTTTTTTTTTTTTTTTTTTTTTTTAAGAATAAGGATTATCTAGTTAGATTAGAGATATTTTTGACATTTTTTGAAATCATAACTAACTTTTGAATCCCCTTAATATATAGAGATTAACTAAAAACTGATTGATATTTTGGTCTGATGATAAAGAACTATTATCAAGAGCGAATGTTATAGATTGAAACTCTCTAAAAAAACAAACATAGTAACCAGTAGTATATAGTAATTATAAAATTTAATGTTTAAACAAAAAAGAAGTAAAAAAGAAAAAAGAAAAAAAAAAGGTAGCAATGCAAGAAGAAAAATAAGAGCAAGAAGCAACCATTAAGCTCATTGTCGGAAAAGGCCATCTTCGGCTCTACCATAAATCCCTCTCCCAATTCCAACGCCTCCACTGCTCTTTTTTCTTCCATTTTTTTTTTTTTAAACTCTTATTTTTTGATGAATTTTCTTTTAAACCTTCAATAATTGTGTACTCAATTCCCAGCAATTCAAGTGTTGTCTTTGGAAGTGTAGTCTCCATCCCGCACATATTACAATAAATCTTTTGAGAGTGACCCCAAAATGTTGGCTAAGAAACATAAACTAGAACCAATAAAAACCGCTTTAGCAGGTTGAGGTTTATTTAGAACACCAACTTAGATTGCCAAGCTGGGCAATAAGGACTTTGAGGAAATCATTAATGTACAAAAAGCACCATACCTAAGAGTAGAGCAAAACCACTTTCTATTAGTATTGTGTTAATGTGGGCTATTACTTGTCATTTTTTTTTAATACAAGATATAAATTCTACTCTAGTTAAATCTAAGTGTATGTGTGTGAAGCTCCTTCCTAGAGACTTAAACCCTGACCCTTACTCCCCACACCTCATAAGCACTTATACTTGGGGAGTGACCATCGCACCAAAGGTGTGCGGTGGTACTTGTCATTCTATTTGAAACACTTTGATGCAGCAATATTTAATTGAAGGGTGTAAATTGGAAGTTTTACACTAGATCCTTGTAGAATTTAATCGCATTCATAAAATTTTCAAAACAAAGTGCTAGTCTTTGATCAAAAGTCCATATTGAAAACCAGATTTCATTTACAGTGATCAAGAATGCTTTCCATATCACAATTAAAACCATTTCTTGCATGCTTGACTGTATGGTATTTATCGTATAAATGATCAGAAAGATGATTATGATGACATATACATATTCAATACACCAAAATGAAGTTGCGAGTCCTCCACACTTCCAACAGGTATAAACTAACCGTGAACATAAGAAATTACCTCGACAGACATTCAACCTCCAGGCTCACAGATTCAACTCCTTCAAATGAGCCAAGTAAAATGGATACAAGGCTGAAGCTTATCCCCTGATGATGATTACATTGTGGATGTCATTGTGCATAAAGTTCAACCCATATGGCTAAGAATGATATCCATGCTTTTCAGTTGCAGGGACCCCATTTGGTAAAAGAAACATCAACCTGATCTCCTGGCGTTCTCATCTATCACTAGAACTGCTGCTCATCCAAGTCAGGCTTTGTTGGATATTCAAGACCCCGAAGTGCTGGCATCCGTCTTAGATCCTCTTCTGAATATGCAGGGATTAACCAGTACTTCCTATCCATCCCAAAAACCTGAACAGAATATATTAGTTTCCCACGTAACTCAAGAATATATTAATTTTCCACAAACAATCTGTATTAGGATTTTTTAAGGGACTTGGCAAAAGAATTTGTGAAAAGAAGAAATTGGTTTTGGGAATGCAAACATGAAGATTGCAATTTCAAAAGTAGTTCAGTTTTAAATTATTGAGCTCTTAGTGGCGTGACATATACCAAAGAAAGGATGGTGGACTCTGAACTCACATGTAGTGCAGGAAGATCATTGTGATTCTTGCACCATGACAAAGCATTTTTATTTAGAGTCATCCATACCCTTACCTTGAACTGGTGATGATTTAGCAATTCCAAGTCATTACTGGCAGGGGTGTTCTAACCATACTCAGTCTGCTACTTTTGAATTAATTGTCAGCCACCAATATAGTAATGCAGTCTATCATACTCTCAGCCTCAGGTACATAGGGACTTACAGCTTGATAATTTGTAATGGTAGGACCATAAGTTATTTCATTGTTTGACCCAGTTCGTTTAGTACAGAGAAGTGCAGACAAGAACAAGGACATACAAAGACAGGGAACAAAGACAGCATGGACATGTCCACAAACAATTGGAAGTATAAAACCAAATTTCAGGTACAAGGTCTTGCATTCAAACATTGGATAAACTCAAACATGCTGAAAACAGAAGTTATTAGAGTAAATTTATAATGAAAATACTGATTGTTTCATTAAGATGTAATTTAACATGTGGAAGTCTAAAATCAAGAACTAAATGAGGTTCTTTCTGTTCTATGGTCCATAAAGTACCATATTGTTTGTAATAGTAGGACCATAAGTTATTTTATTTAGGCCAAGGCAATGCATCAGGCAAAACAGATGAAACGGAAATGGCAACATATCCATGATATTTGTAAACCACACTCGCAGACACATTGACACACACAAACAGACAGACAGACAGAGAGGAGGTAACCTGTTCAAAATTTTTCTTCCATCCAAGGTCAAAACGCCATCTAGGATTGGTTTTCTTCTCATATGCCTAAAAACAGGAATTTCAGTGATCAAGAACTTTGTGTCAATCATTTAAGAGTATGAATCCATTGATAAAGGCATTACCTCAATTGTGGTGGTATTTGACGACATCAATGATACGTGCATAATCAGAAAGCCCAATACACTCAGTGCAAACGATAAATTCAAAACTGAAAAGATAAAACATTAGTGATTACAAGTACTTTAAGGATACATATGACAGATTAGACAAAAAGATTATAGGATTGAAGAACTTACTGAATGTGATAAAAGTCGCTGCAAGAGTGCCTGGTGCTCCAATTATCTCACCATCAGTGAAAAATCCAACAAAATACCGTAACAATGACAAAGTGACAAGAGTTGTCTCAAGAAATGTGTAAAACTGCATCAAGATTAGACAAGACCACTCAGTCAGACTGTCGTTACTTTTCTCTTCTTTTCTTTTATTTCTTCTTCACTTATTTTTAAAACATTTTCATATACACCACTTAATCATGATGTTCAATTGGTAATTAATTTCCATATAATAGAAAACTATGCTCAAGCATAAGAGTTACATGAAATCTAATATGAAACCTATCAAATACAACAGCTGTACAAAGTTTTCAATTGACACACAATTCAATGTACCTTAAGAAACTTCCATTACACCATTAGCAGAAAAGCACAAGACAAAATAGATAGATTGCACCCAATTAGTCATATAGGTTACAAAAAATCAGAGCTGGAAGAAGGGGTAGGTCAAATATGAAAAGTACTCTGTTGGGGTAACTATGAAAAGTAAATTGCCTATAAAAAAAATGTTATGTGACCCCAAGAAAAAAAATTGCTACTTTATTCAATAGACCAGGAACAATAGAAAAAAAGCCAGACCAGTACAGTATCTCTTTCAATCCTGAATATGGCAATAGCCCAGATTGTACCAACCTACATATGTATCTCCCCCATCAATCGGTACTAGTTATTTACATTTGGATTCCTCTTGGCTTGATTTGTCCAAGGACAAATGCGAAATGAAAGAAGGACCCTCCTGCTGGGAATTAGATTCTAAAACAACTTAAAAAAAGAAGAAGAGAATAAAGGTGTCTAGATGTGCTTGTGCTTCTCTTGGGGGAGAAGATAAGATCTGCATAAAGCATATAAACAATGGGAACAATTAAATAGTCTCCAGTCACCTTGGCAATCTAAAACAAATTCAGGCAATCAAAAGCATCATAAATGTTTATTGTAATTTGTAGCCATACATACACAGATACCATAGAGAATAAAAAGAAGGAAATGGCAAGTGTTTTATCTAATACCATGAGCATACAGTGTGTGTAATATCTTGCAGAAGAAGTATTCAAGAAGATCAAACTGGAACTTTATTTTAATTAACAAAACTGAAAGGAAAAACACTTCTTTTTTTCCCCCCTTTTTTTCTTGTAAGTTTTGACCCTACCAAGACCTTTTTTTTTTTAATTTTTTTTTATTTTTTATAATAAGTTTTGACCATAGCCCTTCCCTCTCTAACATCTTGCAGCAAAACTGTGACTGAAACCCTTTATGTTATTAGACTATGTTGGGAAAGGGAAGGCATACAATTACAATTTATACAATAACTCTTTTTGATAAGTATACCGTTGATAACATTATAAAGCACTCTTTCTTTAATTACAAATGCCTATATAGAAGATCCAATCCTAAGGCACTGAGATTCACATATAAACAATTAAAAATGAAAATTGTTTAGACAGAATGCTTTAGATTAATGCATAATCTTAACAAGCATACTTCCAACATATCATTCTTACTGAAATTTCTTTTCTAACATCTGTCTCTCACTTTAATTTAGATGTTTTTCTATGTATGAAATGAAATATGGGGTCAATTGCCATGCAAACCTCTTAAATGCAAAAACATATCTGGGTGAGTGTATACCAAAGTTTGTGTACTGATAAACTGCTGAAGCAGTATATCTGTAAGGTTTTTTTTGATAGGTAATCAAAGATTTATTTCATAAAAAAGACATCATGTTCACAATGGTGAACACTCTGAACTTAAAACGAATACAAGTACCTCAAGAAGAGATATGAACAGAAAGAAGAAATTCAGAAATGGAAATACAATGTGTAAAGCCCCAAATTCTACCTGACTGAAATAAGGTCCCAACTAGTATAGGCTTCAAAAGATCTACTGATCTCACAATATCTTTAAAAGTATGATTATTATGCTCCCACCAAATTAACCACGCCAGACAATCTTTCATTACATTACATTTTATTTATAATTGTCCTACAATGTTTCATTTTTTTCTATACTCCATTGCAACATCCTGAACTTGTAGACATGATGCATGTTAAACAAACATAGAAATTGACAATAACTATATCATGAAAATGATGACCATCAACAAATAAAGAGAAGACAATCCAATTGGAATTCATCCATCTTAACTCCCATACCCATTACTTGGCAACAATCCACTCAAGTTAGTGCATGAATATGTTTCCATCCAAAAAAACTGGAAAGCCAATGAACTAGAATCAACATACCAGGAAAAGACAGAAGTACTTGTAGTTCAACGCCCCAACACAATTGACGACCCAAACACAATGATGATCCATTTTCAAAATACACCTCCCACCTAAAAAAAAGGCATATATTAATCTTTTTTACATCGCATACAACAACATGATGAAAGTTTTGAAGACAGAATGTCATGCAAAGAACTCACAAACAGAACAGTGATGGCAACGCGGTGGTTTAAATTGGTTGCACTTTCGACAAAACCGTATTCTCGGATTTGCTGGGTCTATAGTTGACGGGTTTGTGCCTAAACCTGGTCCATTGTAGTCTGAAGCCACCAATGGATCCATGTCTCCTTTCTCTTCGTCCATATCAGGTGTCCAGTTCGGGGGAACACCACCCGGTTCCGTTAGAACAACAGAAAAGTAGCTCCATAATAACATCACCAACTACATAACCAAATCAACTTAATATAAACTTAGTATAATATATTATTTTGCAACACAACCAGTCGTCATTGATCATAAAAAACACTCTATTCTTATGCTTGAAATGAATGGAAATGAAAAAAGTTGGTACCTTCACCCTTCCCTTTTTTTTCTTTTTACCTTCTAAACCCTCACAACTTTACACCTTTTTCCCACCTTTGATAACTAAACCTCACAACATACAATTGCTTTCCAATAAAAAATTGGTTGCATAGCAGTAGCACACAACCCTTTTTTTATTATACCTTTTCCAATTAACCTAACCTCTTTGAGAATACAATTCGATATTATCAAAGACACCCAGTTCACATTTAATTCAAATTCATAAAAGAACTTCTAGTAATAAAATAAAGTATACATATAACCTCAAAAACCCAATTTTCTCTTTGCTGCAAAGGTGAACTCTCCATTAATTGATGCAACCCTTTTTTCTTTATACCTTTTCCGATTAACCTAGCCCCACTTACTTAGTTTCTACAATTTTTCTTTTCTTTGATTTTCTCGTTGACCAAACAAGCTCAATTCATAACATCTAACAAAATAATGATTAAAAAAACAAAAGGGTTTGTCTTAGTACATAGCTAATTGAAATTTAAGAAGAAAAAAAAAAAAAAAAAAAACACAAAGATTGAAGAATAGGAAATGGGAAAGTACCAAGGAATGGAATAAGAGCAAAACAGCGAGAGCGAAGAGGGAATCCAGAAGAGCACCGTGGAAGAGAGCAGGGCCGTAATTGGCTATGACGATAGTGTAATAAGAGAGACCCACAATGGCGAGAACCATCAAGATCATGATGGACCCGAGTCCACGCAAAGCCGTACAGAACTTGAACACGTTCCACGCCATTGCTGCACCAGACCTATGCATATCACTTTTTCTTCTTCTTCTCTAGTTCTTTTTGGTTGCAAAAAACAAAAAAGTAAGAGAATAATGATTGGGGAATTTGGTGACTAGAATCGGAAATATTATATGAATCTGTGAGCTGAGAGGTTAAGAGGTTTTGGTTTTGGTCTTGCTTTTTGATTTATTTAATAATAATAATAATAGATAGATACAAAATAGATCATATCCCATCAATCTCATATTTTGTCATCGTCATTTTTAGGCCAAATGTCTATTTCTCAAATACACGTATTGGTTTTTGATACAAATGAGATTATAAAAATCTCTTATTCAACAATTCTCCAATAAGTTTATAAAAGGTATCATAAAAAGGTACAAGTTATCATAAATAGCTCGAGCTAGCTCGTTCATGTTTGTTTGTTTATAAACAAGCTAAACTTAAACCTTAATTTTAGCCTAGGCAACAAATGTTGTTAATGAACAAGTTCATGAACAATAAGACTAAAAAAAAGAAGAAGCTTAAGTTGGTTTATATGCTTTGTAATAAGTTTGACATGGGCTTGAACAATCTAGTGTTTGTTTGGAAGGAAATTTTAACTTTTTGCTGTATATAAAAGCTTAAAAACAAAAAAACTATAAGCTAGTTCCAAACACACACTAATTCAAATCTTACTAAACTTTTAATTAATTAGGTGTTGGGACTATTGGTCCAAACCAAATATGATTGATAATATACTTAGTACGAGCTTGATAATGTACTTTTTTTTTTTGTGGAGAAGGAGCTTGATAATGTACTTATATTGGATCTAAATTTCAAAATCTTAATATTAAGCTCAAGCTTGGATAAATTAAAGAATCAAGTCAAGCCAAATCGAGTTTAAACTCAAACATTATTTTTTAGGCTTGGTTCAAGCTCAAGCTCAGCCAAACTTAAACATTTAACATTTAGTGTCGAATTGAGTTTGATCATTTGATACTTGATAAAGCTCGTTTCTTTGTAGCCCTTATCAATTTAAGTCCTAAACTTTTTGGGGTTTACTTTAATTAGATCTAGAACCGACAAAGTCCACTATGTTTTTGATGATGGAATTCTACCTATTATAGAAGACATTAAGAGTCTATTTGGATACCGCTTATTACTGAAAACTGAAAATATTGTAACAAAATAATTTTTAAATGTGTAAATAATATTGTAAGACTTAGTTGTAAAGTTAAATTTGCATATTTTTCAAATTGCGAGTCTCATAAACAGTGCCCATGGACCCACTAAAAAATCGCAGCCCCTTGAGAACGCGTAAATCGTGCCTCCCAAAATCACACTAATAAGAATCTAGGCCAAGTTTTTAATGTAAAATTTTAATTGGGTTAGGCAAATGTTTTGGTAAATGGGCCTTAACTTCTTCTTTTTGCAGTTTTTTTAATGAGCTTTTGCTTTTCCTCCTCTTTTGTCTATACTCTTACCATAAAGCCCTGGTGATTATACTCTCTTCTAAAGTTCTATGCGGTTTTTTTGGTATACAAAGTTAAATTTTGCTAATGTGTGCTCTAAGGACACATAATAATTAATCATTTTTGAAATTTTTTTTTTTAGGAATTGAAAAAGTATTGACAGTTTTTTCAATTCCCAATAAAATGTTTTTAAAAATGGATGTAATAGTTTCATGATTTATTTATTTATTTATTTGTTCTGGAATAAATGTCTTGTACTACAGAAGGTGAAAAGGGATTACAACTAGGGGGAATCCAAGCTTTACGCATTGCAAAAACTAGGGACTAGAAGAGGTTTGTCACCACAACAACAAAAAAGGTTTGAAATGGCCCATTTACATGAGGAGTGAGGAGCTCGATTAGCCTCTCTAGGAACCTAAAAGAACACACAGCATGATTAGCCCATTTGCATTAGGTCCACTGTGCAAAATAGCAACCACCATAGGTGAGCATAATAAAAGCCCAAAAAATCTACGTAGGATAAAACTAACAAGCAAAAGAAGTTTAAGTATAGCTGTGATTCAAAACCACAGGGATTCTAAAATCCATGCCTGTACAAAGCGGATTTCCTTTGGGCCGAGGCAAAGGCAGCTTAGGCAAAGAATCCTCTATTGCGGATTCTTTTGAATACAATTTAGTTAAGTGTTGTTTGAAGGGGATGCTTAAGGGCTTTTGGATGCCATCACTGGGAAAGTTGAGGAGACTCCTTGGGAAATTTCTAATCTTGTTTGTGATATTTCTTCCTTGTTGATGATCCATGATCTTTTGTTCCCAAGGGTGCTAATGTATCGGCCCACAATTTGGCCTCCTAGGCCAGCTTTTGTAACTCTTAGGGCCTGCAACATTTTCTCTATCTCTTCTTGGTATGCATAAGAGTTGTATTCCTTAAGAAGAGTTCAATGAAAGCCCTATTTTCACAACCCATCAACGCAACAAAACTGACCCAACATTATGTTTTGTGTTGGTTTTGGTAGATTAATGGGTTGAACTGGATTAAGATTTTAATGTGAGCCTCGGGCTAGGTTAAGTTTGGATTGATAGTTTTTTCAACACATTATATATATAAAGTTATTTTATTATACTTATTTTAATTTTTTGTGTGATTTATTTTGGTATTTAAAAAATTAATTTTGATTAATTTGAAAATTTGGAATATAATTTAAGTATATTATGTGACTTGTAATAATATATTAAAAAAAATTTAAATAGTTGACAAAAGTCCAATTTTTTACGAGGTATGAAATATGTAAAGCTCTGTGATTGTTTTTTAATTTTTAATTTTTTAAAAGAAGAAGAAGAAGGAAAGGAATATATATATACATATATATATATATATATATATATAAGTAAGCATAACCCATTGACTCATTTGGGTTGGGTTGGGTTGGTTTTTACACATATGATGGATTGGATTAGGTGGGGAATTTTTCAACCAGACAAGGTTGGACTTAAAAAAAAAAAAAAAAAAAAAAAACCCTTCCAACCTGACCCTACTTAACCCATGCACACCCTTACGTGGAGGGCTCCCCGATTTCTTCTTCCTTTTTGTTATCAATAAAATATCTCATTAATTAGAATATATATACACACATGGATGGAGATACAAATAAAGCATAAACACAATGTCCATAACACATCCCTATTTTTCCCAAAAAAATCTGCACACAAATTTATTTCATAGTATTTATGCTTGATTTAAAAAATTCAACTTGTTTTTTTTTTTTTTTTTTTTTTTTTGGTACAAAGGGGAAATTTTATTTATTCAAACAGACAGTTTATGAGAATACATAGTTTATTACATAGCACTTTCTAAGAGTGCCCATTTGACAAACATCCCTAAGATACTTTTCATACACAAAACTTGGGCATGACTCATATACAAAAATTCTATCCATTTGCAAGCTTACCCTTTTGGCTAGTCCACCAGCCACTCCATTAGCCTCTCGGTATATGTGAGCAGAAAGGACGATCCACTCGCAAATGATAAGGGACCTGCAATCATTAATTAAAATAAAAAGTTGTGGCGCATAAGCACCATCATGTGTTAGTCATTGCACAGTCAGGGTAGAATCTATTTTTAAATTAACATGTTTAAACCCCAGATTCCAAGCCAGATTTAAACCAAGCATATCTCAAACTAAATGAGTGATGAGAGAAGAGTTATTACATACCACAGGTTATGGGAAGCATGCTTAGCCATGACCTATAACATGGGCCACTGTGTTAAGGAGGTTTTTGTAATCCAAGTAACATGGCACTTAACATGTTAGATTGTAATGTTTCATTCACAGGTTAATTCAACGACTTAGCATGTCATCCATTTCTGCAATAAATTCCACTTATTCTGTTGTAAGGCCATTACAAATTGATTCATCCCTTAGAGTCCGTTTGGATTAAAGGGGAGTGAAGGTGAGTAGAGTAGAATTGATTGAAAATATGCTAATTTTGGATCAAATCTACTCTATTCTACTCTACTCCACCTCCCTCTTCCTCAATTCAAACAAACCGTTAAAACCTCAACATTTTGCCACAACTAACCTTGTGATCCCAAATTCTTCTAGATAATGAGAAACCACAGCCCATTTTTCCTTGTTATCCCGAATGAGTTCCCTTCCCCTTGCTAGTCATGGATGGCTTCCAATTGACCCATCTCTGCTAAGTTTATAGAAACTTTTTGAGGGTGGAAGCCATCCTCCGAATTTCTAAAATTATAGTACTAGTTTGTACTCACAAGTCACACTTTTTACAATAGTTGTGTGTTTGAATATATCTTATTTTTGGTAACTTATTTATATAATGAGACATCAAAAGTTAAAAGCTAAAAGTTTGATGTTTAAATCTACCATTAACATCACTTTTTTCACTTAATTATAACAATTCATCCTGATCAATCGAAGTCATGCTATAGTCACAAACTTTTTTACAATATTTTTACAAACTATTGATGTGACAAATTCTTATAAATTTTCATCTGGATCCAACCACTAATATCATTTTTTTATTTATTTACATTATATTATATTAATACTAGTTTCTTTGTTAAAAAAAAATAGTAATTTTAACATCTTACTGAGTATAAACCACTTCCTGAATCATAATATCATGTTAGATCTCAAAAAATATCAACCCCATGAGTCTTCTCATTTTTTGAGAAAAATCAACCCCATGAGTCCAAGAGTCCCAAGAGTGCAAGACCCCATTGGGACTCACATTTATTAACTTCACATGTAAACAAACATTTCTCTCTCTCTTACGTTAGACTTGGTTGTTGTGGATGTGGCTTGTGAATTGTGATCCACCGCAGCCGCAGGGACGTTTATCTGTGGCAATAAATGTGAGCAGTTTTTTTGGAGAATAATAAATGTGAGCAGTTGAGGTATAAATTTTGCTGTTGGAGAATTAAACATGGCTATAAATGTGACAACCTTCCTTTTGATGTAGTCATAAATGAATGAGTTTGACAGAGTCTAAGATTTTAGCTGCTTCAATAATTTCGAGAACAACACTTTCCCACTTTACTATCAACATTGTGATTTTTTTTTTTAATAATAATTTCACGTCCATAAGGAATGATTTTGAGAAAAGGTTTATTAATTGCTCTGTAATACCAATTATTGTATATAGTTTTGACAGAGGCATGTGAATATATTTTCTTGTCTTATCCTCCTTCCCTATACGTGTGTGTCTGAGATAATATTGTTTGTAAATATATATATATATATATATATATATATCAAAAGATTAGAAATCAAATTAACACATAATATAAATGATAAACAACAAATAAGTATCTTTATTTTTTTCCTATTTAAAAAATAAAGCATCCTTAATCTTTTGGTATTGTATCAAAACCATCTTGTCCTTAATAATAAGGGTGAGCATTTTTCATTTATCAGGAACTAAATTGACACAACAGCAAAGAGTTAGAAATCAAATTAAGACAATACAAAAATAGTATGATCAAATTTATGCATTTAAAATATTAGAAATTACTACCGCGCACCCTTGACACGATAGTTACTCCACAAGTATAAGTGTTTTAGGGTATGAGAGGACAAAGGCTGGGGTTCAAGTCTTCAGGAGAGAGTTTTACACACATATACACTTAGATTAGGTTATAGTAAAATTTTTATCTTGTATAAAAAAAAAATATTAGAAATTAAATTGACAATAAATGTTCAAAAATAGATAATTTACTCAAAAAAAAAAGGAGCTTGTAAATATAATTAGTGCCTCATACCACTTAAACCTTGCATCGTGTTTTGATGTGTTACAACTTGGGCACTAATTGAGTTTGTCATTACTAGAATCTAAGGGCCTATTTGGTACGTATATTTAAACAACAATTTTTAATTTTTTTGAAAATATATGTGGATGAAAAAATATGTAAAAATACATGTAATGTTATTTAAAAACTGAAAACATATATTAAACACACGTATCAAACAGCCCTAAAATTTTCCAATTCCCAGCTATGATGGGTCTTAAAAACTTTCTAGTTTCTACTACTGCGCCACCTTGGTACGAACTTTGTGATATTTCTCCATTATTATTTCCAATTCTTTTACCACCACCCTGACCCTGATGGTAGGTAGGGTTAAAATGGACTCACAATAAAAGGAAGACTTAAATTCTTAATTAATGTGGAATGATATTGTAGAAGAGCAAACAAAGGCATTGAACGTGGAATGAATTGAATGGTTTTTTTTTTTTTTTTTTGGAATATGAAGGGGAAAACATAGTGGAC
The DNA here is from genome assembly GCF_001633185.2 of Quercus lobata. NCBI lineage: Eukaryota > Viridiplantae > Streptophyta > Magnoliopsida > Fagales > Fagaceae > Quercus > Quercus lobata. The sequence goes on from NC_044911.1 coordinate 53,422,742, forward strand.
TTTTTATTTTATTTTATTTTTATAGGAAAAATTAGTTTCATGGAACTTACAAAGAGTTTGTAAAGAAATACTATATATATATAGATCAACTTACAAAGTCTACTATTGTTATTTGATTCTCAAAAAAAAAAAAAAAAAAAAAAGACGTGGAATAATTGATGATAAATGCAATTATTATAATTTGAACCCAAAGATACTACTAGTCACCTACAGTACTCAGGGCCGGCTATGGTGAAGCAAAAAATGCAACCGCCTAAGGCCCCAAGTAAAAAAAAGGCCCCTAAATTTTAACCAATAGGATTATTTATAATCAATAAATAAAATAATTTTTTTTATTAGATGAAAAGCAAATAAAAAAAAGAGAAAAATGCAACGTCGTTCACAATATTTTTCACAACACTTTTACAACTAATGCTAAGTAGTAAGTTATTACAACCTATTGTTGATGGCAAAAAAATAATTATAGTGATATTTTCAAATAAAAAACAAAAAACAGTTTAAAATCTAGGATTTGTTGTAAAAAATATTGTGAATGTTGCATTTCTAAAAAAAAAAAGAATAATAATAAGAGTTTAATTAGCAAACTTTTACTAGTTCTCATCTAAATCTACCACTAACACCACTGTTTTACTTACCACTATCAATCTACTACATCAACAAGTATGAAAAATTTTGTCAAATTTTTTGTCTTAAAAATTAAAAAAAAAAAAAAAAATTCTATGTAGTTCATGTTAATTAATAGTAATTTTGCATCTAAATAAGATGATCAATTTTCGCCTTAGGTCCCCAAATACATCAAGCCGCCCCTGACAGTACTACTCCAATATGGTACTAGCACTAGAGAGGTATACCTTACAAGGAACAATGTCCCTTAATTTGATTCTCAAAAAAAAAAAAAAAAAAAAAAATAGTATTCTTAATTTGGTTGGAAAAATTAACAGATGCTTCAAGGGTATTTGCTATAAGAAATATTTTTTAAAACTTTTTATGTAAAAAGAAAATTAATTTTTTTGATGGTTTTTTATATTTCTCATTAAAATAATAAAATTTTTTAAAATTTTTTATTAACAAATACTTTAAAGACTCCCGTTAACTTTCCTTAAATTATTTATAACAAGACCCTAATTTCATATAAGCATTGCTAATTTAATTTATTGACATGCATCAGCCACAATGGCAGAAAAACATTCACACTTGCACCGAATATTTTTCTTCAAAATGAATTTACTGTGTATGTGTGTACCATTGTACCTAGACAAAAGGTGGCGACTTTTCTCGTATGCACATTACACACCATCCGTGCTCCCTCTTTGTTTTCAGACTAAAATGGACAAAACATAAAACCGTGGGGATGTCAAGGAAATCTAATGGCTAAGCCAAGCATATTTTCGTTTCTAACCATTGATCTATCTCGGTCCCTAATCTTCTCTAAGTAATGCGATAGTCATAAACTATTTTACGATATTTTTATAAACTGTTGATGTAATCAATTTTTTATTGGTTTTCGTCTAGCTTCACTATTAACATCACTTTTTTATTTACTAATAATTACTTACTACACCAGTAATTAGTTTATATCTCTAGTATTATTCATCTTCTCTAGATAGGTTTTATCAAAGTAATGCAATATTCACATAATTTTCAACATGTTCATAAATATTTTAGGAACTTCATATCCACTTTCCATGTTAAACTACAAAATAACATGTTTTAAGCATTTTTTTAAAATCAAAACTATTAGCAGATGAAAATTATGTTTATGCAGAAAAAGAACTGTTAAAAGAGTTTTGCTAAACTGGTACTTATATATGCTATGACCTTAGAAAGTTGCCTATCAATCCATCACATGATTGATCCTTTGAATCAAAATCATCCTTGACGTGGTCAATAGACAGACTCAATAGTCAATAGACCAATTGTTCCACTATATATGGATCATCATGATGAAAGACAAAAATCTGAGCGTGTACCATGCACTATATCTGATCCAGAACTCGTGCTAACAAGACTTTCTCCTCTACATGCGTTTCTCAACCATGATTGATGATTACAAGACGACGAAAATACAACCTAACAAGAAAATGAAAGAAAACGAAAAGAGCTTGAAACAGAAAAAGTACGCTTCCGACTAAAAGCACATGATAAATTTTTAAGGAAGATGCAAGGACAAACTATTTTGCATGTTTTATGTGACAATAAAAAATTGGTAAGTAAACCAATAATATTAGTGGTGCTTACTGCAAAACCAGTAAGAATTTAATAAATCAATGTATAATTTATAAAAATATTACAAAATAATCTATGATGGAAGTGTTATTCAAATTTTAATACCAATATATTAAAACTTTTTAAAAATAATTGATTAACAAATATTTTAAGATAAAAATATTACTCCCTCCGTCCCACTTTGTTTGTCCTGTTTGAAAAGTCAAATATTTTAAGGAAATATCATTTATTGTCTTGTTTGCCTTATAAAAATGTATAAGTTTACAAAACTACCCTTGATAAATAAATTTATTAGCTTTTTTTAAAAGGAGTTATTTTTAATGAGGTTTAGGGGTATAATAGGAACATTAGTAAACTAATAACTTTTATTTTTAGAAACAGGACAATATTTTGGGACATTCCAAAATGGAATAGAGGACAAATAAAGTGGGACGGAGGGAGTATCAAAGTACACTTTTATTTTGCCTTTTATTTATTTATTTTTTTAAGAAGGACCCTTTTATTTTGTTAGATGGAGCAACAAGGCAACCGAAAAAAAAAAAAAAACCCATAAGAAACATGGCTCATTCTTCTTCTTCTTCCTCTAAATCTCCTTTTCCTCCTCCTCACATATCATCACACTTCACTCCAGTAAGTACACAAACATATACAAATATTAATTAAAACATTAACATAAAACAATTAGAAATTAATGTTTTATTTGATGCAGTTTTTTTTTTTTAATGTTTGTTTGTTGTAGATTCAAGAATGTGAAAATGAAGATGGGTATAGCGTTGAACAAAGGCAGAGTAGAGAGACTACACCAAGTGCGCCAAAGCACCACCCTACTCCACTTCATCAGCCTCACAAAATTATTGGCAAACCCAATAAGAAGATTAAGCAGTCAGATTCTGATGCCAATGGAGTCGAAGATGGCACTACTGCAGTGCGTTGCAACAAGTGTCGTCCACACGCTCGTGAGAAAATCTCTGTGGTTCCACTCGACAACAATGGCCTCAACAAGCACTCTACTTCTTCTTCTTCTTCATCGATTGCAAGTCCCAATGGCATATTCAAGTCCATATTTTTATCTTTAACGAGGAAGAGCCCGAGGTCTAGTCCCTTAGAGGCGGCGAGAGAGGAGCGGTGGAAGAATATTGCAGTGGCTGAGCTCTCACAGAAGCTTATTCACGCTACAGGAAAGAGAGATGAGGCTCTTCTTGAAGCTTCAAGGCTTAAGTACTCCATGGCTGAGCTAGAGAAGAAGCTCAACAAGCTCGAAGTCTATTGCTATAACTTGAAATCTGGGCTCCAAGAATGTAGCACCAACAACTCGCCGTATCAAATGGGAGTAAAGACTAGCCACAGTAATGGACACAGCTCAATCGGGCTTAATGACAAAGTGATTGAACACTTTCTGGTTTCTGTTTCGGAGTCTCGGTCTTCGGTCAAGCTATTAAGCCGTTCACTCACTATGCAACTTAGGAACATGGGAAGCAAAGTATTCGAAAGAATATCAGTTCTCCTCCAACCTTATGATATAAAATTCTCACTCTCAAGGAACCCAAGAAGTTTGGTGTTTTACCTGGAGGCTTTACTGAACAAGGCTTTTTATGAAGACTTTGAATCAATTGGGTTTCGAAGGAATGCCTCGAATCAAATCTTGGACCCGATTGATAGGTGCACGGCTAACTTCGAGTCCTTCAACTTTCTTCGCGGTTTGAAATGGGAAGAAGTGTTGAACAAGGGGACAAGGCATTTCAGTGAAGAGTTTAGCAGGTTTTGTGATAGGAAAATGAGTGAAATTGTGGCCATGTTGGGTTGGAACAGGGCTTGGCCAGAGCCAATTTTGCAAGCCTTCTTTGTTGCTTCAAAGAGTGTGTGGTTGCTGCACCTTTTAGCCAACTCGGTGCACCCGAGCTTGCCTATATTTAGAGTGGATATAGGGGTGGGGTTTGATGGGGTTTACATGGAGGACATGGGTGGAGATAAGTTGAAAAGGTTGGTTCCATCTGTGGTTCGTATCATGGTTGCACCTGGATTCTATGTCTATGGCAGTGTGGTTAGGTGCAAGGTTCTATGCAGGTGCTATAATGACACCAACAACGATCAAAGTAATGGTGAAGGCAAGGGTTTAATTGTATGAACTTAATTCTTAACATTATGAGCATTTTGTAATACATTTTGTACTTGTTCTGCTTAATTGTTACATGGGGTTGTTTATGATGGGTGCCTATGTTTCGAGAATTTGGGTTTTGGGGGGGGGGGGGGGGTGTCAGAGTCTTGGATCTCTTTGTTTTATTTTGTGTCTCGTCTATTGAGATCTTTATCATTTTCACTCATTGGTACATGGGGATAATTGGATTCGGAATCTGTATGAAGTATGATCTAGATAACTTTTCATGGATCCTAGCTATGTGGATATTATTATCAACTAGGGAAGCTGAAACAAAGGAAATAGAAAACAACCATGTGAATGGAATCAAAGGATGCTTTTCTTGTGAATGATTTTTGGATTTTATGAATTCAATTTATCGTTTTATATGAGTAATGATCTTGTTATGGAACGGCGGAAGCCAGTTTTCTGTGAGAGTTCAAGCCTTAGCTAGGAAGTGCAACTCAATACGCCAAAGAGGTACAAGTCTATTTGCAAGGACAGGGTGTATTTCTAATATATGTTTCCTATCCTATCCAAAAAAAAAAGGGAGATTTGGCTCAAAAACTAGAGATTTCATGTTCAAGTGCAAATTATTACAAGCGCTAAGTATAAAAAAAAGTAATAAGTATAAAAAAAAGTAAAAGGGAATAAGATAATCATGGGGATTTTTTTTTTTTGAGGAAAGATATTCATGGGGATTGATTGTGAAGATTATATGTTAAAGCTCAATATAAAGTAGAACCCCAAGTCTGCAATTGATTTTGACTTCAATTATCCTTGTTGCAGTGGTACCGCCAGAATCTAAATATTTACTTACATTATGACGCAACTATTCAAAATTAATGATCGGATAGTTCAAGAGTCTAATAGCATAATGGTTTTTTGGAGTAGTTTCTACGTTTTTGAATGACATTGAGAGTACCTTTCTTGTTTCTACATGAAAGGCCGCTGTTTAACCTTCCTTTTACTTCTTGAGATTGTAGCATCCTTCGCGTACTCTATGATCGAATGGTGTGTTTAGATAGCAAGATTTGTAAATTTGGATTTGACTTTAAGTGATTAAAATTCAAATACTTTGTTTGGCTCGTTTTGAAAGACAATTGGATTTGAAATGACATCTAAAATCAATGGATTTGAAATCAAGGCATTTCAAATCTATTGATTTAAAATCAAAATACAAAGTTTCCAAACGCAACCAAAATTCTACTCCAAAGTTCCTGGCTAGATACTAGCAGGTGGGTCACCTACGTGTAGTAAAATTTTGGTTATGTCAAAATTTATCAGCATTTTTGTTTTTGACAGGATCATATAGACAGACTTGCTAAAAGAATATTTGGTTTTTGTCTGTCCTGTGCTTTGGTTGTTTCTTCATGCCTTGAAGGAAACTACAAGAACGATAAAAGTTTACATTTTTGGATTATGATTCTTTAGAATTTTAAAGAACTTCTCTGATCCATACATTTGAAATGAGTAAACTGCATTTATTTTGTAACCAAAATTTAAATAGATATTGACTTCCTAACCGTAAACTTTTATTCATCTGTTGATGAGTGATAAAATCTAATCTCACACATATCAAAATAGATTGATAGGATTTTAGTAATCTCATGGTGAAATTACCCTAAGAATTCATGAAGAATCCAATAATTTTTTAATGATCGGATACATGTGAACTTAACAGACTATTGCATCAAATGTCTGGATCGTGAAGATACGGAAGGTTTGAACCACATACGTATAAACAACAATGCAAGAAGCCAACGACAATGGAAGGTCATAAAGAACAATGCAAGATACCAACAAGTCCTCAGTTGTTTTACGTTCCCAATTTAAAATGTCAACGATTTTGGGAGACTTTGATAATATCAAAGAGGCTTTCAAACGACTTTAATGTGAGAATAAACCTTCTCTTTAGCAAAATTGTTAAATGTTGTTTTGTTTTCAAGGACCCCAACCAGCTGACAGCAGAAGAAATATACAATATGAAGAGCAGAAAATGGGCTCTGTTTCTAGTACAAGTTAAAAACTAAAAAGTCACAGCACATCAAAGATTCAGATAGAACAACCTTGATCCCTAGAAATAATGTATAATGTAGCAGCTATATCCAAAGAGACAGATACAGACAACTGAAAACTCATACCTCTACTAAACATAACATCAATGTATAAGTTACTGTTTGACAAAACTAAAGTTCAAAGAACTAGTAGGGTTGGAACAAAATAATAGAATATCAAAATTTCATGAGAAGAATTTGGCCTATCTATATCTATATATTACTAAAAGCTGAAACGTAGTGTTTAATGCTGTTGCTGCTCTTACGTTGCGCCACATCAGCTGCCAGGTCATTTTTTTTTTTTTTTAAATATAATTTGTCCTACAATTTTAAAATGGTTTTTGCAATTTTCAGTCCTATAAATGCAACCCACTACATATTTATTTACTTCCATTATCACCCTATAATAAATCCAGCCCAATACTTATTTATTTACTTCTACTATCACCCTATAATAAATCTGTATAATTAATCCAGCTCACCTTTTATTTATTTAGTTCCACTATCAAGCTCAACCCAAAGCATTTTCAATTCAGCTTTAGGGTTTTGTGTGAGTCTTTTCAATTTTTTTTTTCAATTTTCTTATAATTGTTTTTAACATTTATTTTTTTTAATATTTACACTTCTTCAACCTTTTTCTCTCCCTTACCATTTCATCTCCCCACTACTTCTTCAATTTTTCTCCCTCCCTTACCTTTTCATCTCCCCACTACCCTCTACATTAATATCATTCTTCCTCTTTCCCTTTATCTTCCCTTATTTTTGTCTCTTTTTATTCACACCCTCTTACTATAAAATTTTCACTTTCTCTTCTATTCTATGCATAGTTTTCCCTCACAAAAAAAAAAAAGTTCCCTCTCTCTCTCTAAATTTTTTGGTGGATTTTATTTTTATTTTTCTTGCATCTATACTTTAGGTTGATAATTTTTTATATTCTTTAAAACTCTATTTTGGGTTAATGCAATTTAGTTTTGTTTTTTGAATTGTGATTTAGTTTTGTTTTTTAAATTGTTGTTATTGTTTTTATTTTTTATTTTTTATTCTCTTTGAATGTTAAATATTATCCTATTGCGTTCTAAATAATTAAATATAGCATATAAAAATATAATATTATACTATTACATAGCATGATTTGGATAATTTGGTATTTATTTTGTTACATAGCATGATTTTTTATAGTGCTCAATTTAGATGTTAAACTATGAGACTTTACTAATTTTTGTTTATTTTCTAATCCCTTGTGGTGGACAAAGTACTCTTAATAGTTGTATTAGAAGTACTCTATAATGCCATTTATTTAAAGAAAAGCAAAGGTTAGCCAAACGAAAATAATTGGATAGGTGACAAATTTTAACTTTTGCAATTTTATTTTTATTATTATTTTATAACAATGCATGTATAGAAATTAAATTCTTAGATTTTGCTAATAATTGTTTATTTGATAATGCGTTTTGGGTGGCCAAAATTATAATTTCTACAAAAAAAAAAACCTTAATAGATTATCAAAAATAAAATTCTATCCTAATATTGGTTCAATTAATCATTGTTAAGTTTTATTAATTTTTTTTAGTTTACATTTTTTTGGTGTTTTGGATTGTTCCTATAATAAATAAAAATATAATTATGAAATACTTTACTCAATATTAGATTAGTTTAAATTGTAATTTTTTTTTTAATAAAACCATCATAAAAATAATTATCACGCACAACGCGCGGGTTTGCGGCTAGTGGTATACAAAATGTGACACCAAATATGCTTTCGCGTGTCAACTTCAAAACAATTGCGGATGGCCACTAATGATAAACATTCTCCAAAGTTTCCTAGACTTTCATATTAATATAACCCTTTTTTTCACCGGTACAACACATGCTCACTAAATCTTGAATCCATGGCCACACCCTCGAGGTCTTGACTTCACCTTTTACAAAGAGAGGTGTTAATTGAGTTAAACTTTATTGGCATGTTCTACAAAAATGCTGTGTAAGACCAGAGGCAACTAGAAAAGCAATTAATTTTGGTTGACATTTGATACATCATACAACACATTTATGATGCATCCAGTACTGTGTGAAGGTTGATCAAACAAATAGTGCTAGAGAGCTACTACAGTTATCATGATAGCACCACCAAAAGATAGTGGCGGATGAATTTTGTGAACTTCAAAATGAAGTCCAACCGCCTCCTGGATGTCAATTCAACATAGCATTAGACAGCCCAGCATGTCCATCATGTGTGTGTGTATATAACTTAATGTCCATCATATCATGATTCATTGCAAGAAACATAAATAAATCAAAATCATCCATTATTTACTAGAAACAATCGATGATTTAATTTTTCAATTTTTTTCTTTCTTTGATAGGCAATCTAATTCTTCAAATCTATTAGTACATTATCTGATAAATGCTTGGCAAGAGAAGATAAGTTAACTTTACCACTAAGATACAAAACTACAAGCAGTCATCTGCAAGATTGTGAAGAAACAGCATCAACATTAGAACCCAGATCTGACCAAGCAATGCTGTCTTCCTTTTGCATGTAATCGCCATCTACCCCACTAACAATACCTTCAAAATCCCCATTCTCAGTCTCCTCAGCAACCTCATCCTCAAAACTACATATTATTCTTCGACTCCGGGTTATATGTCCACTCCAATCTTTTCAATGATTGTGAAGAAACATCACCATCAGAATCCAGCACCCACCAAGCCTTGTTATCCTCTTGTATATTATCATCAACTACCCCCCTAACAATTCCTTCAAAATCCACATTTTGGGTCTCCTCAACAACCTCATCCTCAAGATCATATACCTTTTTCTCCGCCTCAGGGTTATATGTCCACTCCAATCTCTTCAAAATGTCACGGTCCTTCTATTTTCCAACGACCGATTCTGCCTCCTTCTTAGCCTTCCCCATCAAAATTTCACTCCATGAAAACCCTGCATCTGCAACCCTCTTCAAAGCCCCATCATTCACATCCCCCACAACAACTGTCTTCAAACATGGCAACTTTGCTTCCTTCAAAACATCCACAAAATCCTAATCATCTGACACAAGTAGGGATGGCCATGGGTAGGGTATGGGTAGGGTATACCCATACCCAACCCAATTAATTTATCCTTGGATATCCAATTACCTTATCTAATTAGTATCCATATCTAATTGTTACCTAGTTTGTTTACTCATGAATACCTATACCCTATTCGAACCCAATTTTTATAAAATCACCAAATATGTTCAAAAACCACTAAAAAAGCCAAAATATCCTCAAAATCTCTAAAATAAGCAAAATACCCATGAAACCTCTAAAATGACTAAAATACCCTTGATATCTTTAAAATCATCAATTATGCTCAAAAACCACTAAAATGACCAAAATATCTCAAAATCTCTAAAATGAGCAAAATACCCATGAAATCTCTAAAATGAGCAAAGTACCCATGAAATCTCTAAAATGACCAATATACCCCCAAAATTACCAAATATGCTGAAAAACCACTTAAAATTACCAAAATACCCCCTAAACCTAAAAAATAACAAAAATACCCCCGAAACTTAAAAAATGACCAAATACCCATGAAACCTAAAAATGTCCAAAATACCCCCGAAACCCAAAAATTATCAAAATAACCCCTAAACCTAAAAAAATGATAGAAATACCCCCGAAACCTAAAATTTGACTGAAATACCCCTGAAACCTAAAAAATGACCGAAATATCCCCGAAACCTAAAAACTTACTAAAACACCCTTGAAACTTGAAAATGACCAAAATACCCTTAAAACCTAAAAATTGATCGAAATACCCCGTAAACTTGAAAAATGACCAAAATACCCTCGAAATCTATAAAATGACAAAAATGCCCCTAAAACCTATAAAATGTCTGAAATACCCTCAAACCTATAAAATGACCAAAATAAGCCCTAAACCTGTAAAATGACCAAATATGCCCAAAACCTCTAAAATGACCAAAAATAACCCCAAACCTCAAAAATTACAAAAAATACCCCAAAACCTATAAATCAACCAAAATAGCCCTAAACCTCTAAAACAACCAAATACCCCTAGAAAATATCTAAAATGACCAAAACACCCTTGAAACCTTTAAAGTGACTAAAGTACCTCTAAACCTATAAGATGACCAAAATACATTTGTAACCTTTTAAATTACGAAAATAGAGGTTTGGAGTAATTTGGATGTTTCAAGGGTATTTTTGTCAGGATTAAAGGTTCTAAGAATATTTCAGTCATTTTGTAGGTTTTGAGGGAATTTTGGTAATTTTTTTGGTTTCAGGGTTATTTTGGTCATTTTTTAGATTCTAAGGGTATTTCAATCATTTTTTAGATTACGGGGGCATTTTTGTCATTTTTAAGGTTTTAGTGGTATTTCAATAATTTTAATATTTTGGGGCTATTTTGGTAATTTTATCGGTTTTGGAGGTATTTTGGTAATTTCAAGGTTTCAAGGGTAATTTTTTTTTAATGTTTTAGGGGTATTTTGGTCATTTTTAGGTTTGGGGATCTTTTGGTCATTTTTTACGTTTCGAGATTATTTCAGTCATTTTTTAGGGTTGGGTGTATTTTTATCATCTTATAGGTTTTAGGGGCATTTTCGTCATTTTATAGGTTTCGGGGTATTTTGGTAATTTTATAGGTTTCAGGAGTATTTCGGTCATTTTTTAGATTTAGGGGGGTATTTCAGTTATTTATAGTTTTCGGGGGTATTCTTGTCATTTTATATGTTTAGAAGGTATTTTGGTAATTTTAAGATTTCGGGGGTATTTTAGCATTTTCTAGGTAAAAGGGTCAAGGATTCGTAACATTCTGAGTTGAGTTGTGCATAAAAGTTTGAAGGATTTAAGTAACACAACCATAGGTAGAGTGTTCTCCTCAATGCAATCATAATCTAAAAAATTGGAATAGAAAATATAGCCAAGAAAACTCAAGTGGACCAGTGAAAAGGAAAAATGAATTGACTTTTAAAAGAGTAGTTTATAGCCTCAAACTCCAACACACAAGCTGATTCACACCGTTGCTGAACTATAAGATCTGCAACCATAAATTATTTTAGTAATCCTTAAAAAAAAAAAAAAAAAAAGCCCATCAAAAGATTCAAAACTGATTAGTGTATTACCAATTATAATATATTTCAAGCCATGCTACCTTTCTAATTTGTAACATTAACATTCAGTCTACCACACATGTAAGTCCTTTAATTACCTATGGTTTGCATTGAGTTTTAATTTGTCAATATGTGGTTTAAAAAATAAACAGTACCCACTTTGGGATCATATCCTTTATTACCCTTTAATATAAATCAAAAGCAAAGACAATTAAATCTCAGTGTAATCAAGTATATATAACTCTTTAAAATATCAACCCAAATGTCTTTCCTATGCAACTAAATATCACATAAACAAACCAATTATATGTTTAAAAACAAATGAATGGTAGCAAAGATTATAAATAAATAATTGTTCTTCTTAAAGAAAATCAATTATATCTCTAAGTTACTTCTTTTAAAGTTGGGTTTGTAACTAAGAAAAAAAAAAGTTCAAGCAAACGTTTCCTTCATTCCAATCACTTAGAAAATTCCCATCTTGAACATCCCTCTCTCTCTCTCTTCTTAAAAAAAAAAAAACCTTTCCAATACATGTATTTATTTAATCTAAAACGTTTGCTTCTAGGTCAAGGACTAAGTTCATCAATATCTTTTGGAAACTAGTTTTTTCTCTTAAATATAGCCAATATAGGCTTCAACAATAGAGACCATATCACTCACATTTCTACGCTATATGGCTAGCCCTTTAAGAAAAGAAAAAGGGCTATCATTGAAGCCTATATTGGCTATATTTAAAAGAAACACTAGTTGCCAAAAGATGTTGATTAACTTAGGCCTTGACCTAGAAGTTTTAGACTAAATAAATATATGTATTGGAAAGGTTAATTAAAAAATAAAAAAGAAAAGAAAAAGAAAAGAGAAGGGTGTTCAGGATGGGAATTCTCTAAATGATGGAATGAAATTAAATTAAAAGTATAGCTTAACGAAAAAATTTTGAAGTACAGAAAACTGCTACAAGCTGCATATACCTTCCTAGTTGATTTTGAATCCCCTATTTGGACTACCGAAGCAATTTTTTTTTTTTTTTGATAGGTAATAAAACTTTGATTGAAAAAAATTGAACATCATGTTCACGATGGTGAACACTTTGAACAATGAAACAAATACAAGAAGATCAAGAGCTACAAGAAATAGAAACTAAAAAATCAGATACAACAGTATAGTTTGTCCACCCCCAAACACGAGCACAAAGAAACAGAGTATGAAAAATTAAACATTTTAGACATTCCAAAGTTCTCTCCTTATCTTCAAAAACGTGGGCATTATATTCCTGTCAGACTAACCACATTAAACAAGCCGGGACCATATTCCAAATGTTTGAACGATGCTTTCCAAACCAGTGTCTCCAAATAAAGAAAAAAGAGTTCATTGACCTTGGCATTATCCATTGAATCCCAAACACCGCAAACACTTCACAGCAAAAGGCATGAGAGAACTTACAGTGAAGAAGAAGGTGGTCCATTGATTCCCCATTGCAGCAACATAAACAACATCTATTAACTAAAAACTGACCTTTCTTAATAATGTTGTCAATGGTAAGTATCCCATCATTACTAAGTGATCAGTCAATAATTTGGCCCTGCCTAATCTCTCTCCCTGATCTCTCGGTTCATATCAAACAATAATGCACGCCCACACAACTTATCACTTCATGATAACCAAATAACTTGAACAAACATCTTTTACACTAATCGACATTTAGTTGCCAAAAAAAAAAAAAAAAAAAGTTTCCACTAAAGAAAAGAACTATCTCAAATTCACCAAACCCTCCAGCACCAGTATGTAAGGGCAAGGTAATTATAAGTAGTTGATTGAGCTAGGAACGACCATTGGTCCGGACAGTGAGATTTTTAAAGGCCAATTCATTGTTTTTTCACACGTGTTTTAACACTGATTTGTCCCATTTCCAATATCATGAAACCGCCAATAGCTTAACCTATACTCATTTTTCCTTTACTCAACACAACTAATCAAGGCGAACAGCGCGAATGTCATAATTGTGAAACCTAACACACTCAGAAAAAGGAGCAGACAGGTGGTATCTCACGCGAAAATGCATGATTTGTGAAGATTGATCAAAGTTTCCACACGCAAAAGGTAAATTTTCCACACCACACAAAATATATTTATGGGGTGACAAAGAGCTACTTAGAAGGACAAGCTATTACCAATGGCAAAAATTTTAGAAGGACAAGCTATTACCAATGGCAAAAATTATCTCCTCCGGAACAAGCTTCCCTTCATTCACTGCAATTGCAATCTGAAATTGCAGAAATACACAGAACAAAATTACTACCATGTCATGCCCAATCAATTTCAATCACACTAAATTTCTCATCTTGACGCACCCAAAACTCACGTGAATCACATAAATTCAAAACTCAAATACAAACAAAGGCTCAAGCACACGTTTTGAAGTTTGAATCTTCAATGTATTTTCATCACTAATCGGAACAAAAATTAAATTCTCACCTCAAAAAAACTGGTTAAACACGTATGCCACCCGAACCTCAATTACTGGCTTACTCTATCTATCTCAAATCCTAGTAATAATAACAACTATTGTTCTTCAAAAATAGTATGACGGTCGAAGCTACACTATCAATTTTTGCTAATAGATGCATTATCCATTGAAATACATTGTTATAGTACTTGATCAAATGCATTCCTAACTGCAACTAATATAAATGACTGATTCAAGTTAAATTATTCACTAAGCTTGACTAATTAGTTTCAACTAGTATGTAGCCCATGCTACCGCACGGGAATGGATATATTATTAATCATGAGTTTATTCATGTTTAAAAGGCTCACAAGTCTAAATTCATATTATTAATCAAAAAATTTCATTAACAAAATTTAGCAGTATATATATATATATATATATATATATAAATTTGTTGATGAGAATGAGTGGTGGGGTAAGATAGAGCAGATGAAAGGAGGAGATGATAATTAAGCACAATTTCAATTGAGCAGGTCAGCAAACCTTATATGATATGACTTATCAACTGGGGCTTTACTTGTAAGTGCTTATAAATAATTGGCATAAGAGTGGTTTGTGTGCATAGGTGAATTGTGCGTTGGGCGTATAGGAAATGTTGTTTGTATTGTCTATCTTTTAGCTTAGATGAGTATAGCTTGATTGAATTTGTATAATTTATTTGTGGGAACTATGTGATGTGTCATTAGTGGATGGTTTACTTTTATTTTATTATATTGTGTGCTTCCACATGAGTATGGTTCACTCTCATCACAGTGACATAAAATATGCTTTGGACAAGAAAGATTGTGCTTTATTATTTAGCAGGTATTGTTTGGTAGATTAGATGTAGAAATGCGGGGATTTTTAGTTAGAAATGATGGTTCTAATTTATAATGTGGGGATTGTTTGCGTTTTATAGTATAATTTTTATAGAACTTTATTAATAATGAGTTCATCATAAGAAGTAACAATTATAAATTGCACACACATATCCATTATAATTATTCTATTAAAGTAATGAGAAGAAGAAAAAGAAAAATTTTGGAGAAATATTATAGAATAAAATTTGATATAAAATGTGTATTTCACATTACAAACACCTACATGATGCTGGCAGCAGTCTCTTAGATTTTGCTCTTTCACTCTCTTACAAATGTTTTGCTAATCTCAAGTCTTTTATTTTAGTAGTAGTGAAATAGTGCATTTCATTTAACAATCCACAACATTTTTTATTTAGTTTTTAATATAACCTACCTACTATCCTCAAAACACACTTGTAGACCAAACAATAATAAGCTGTAGGAGGCTTGCATGTAAAACACATGTAACAGTTACTTAATTTTGCACCATTTCAGAAATTAAGTATCTAGAAACACAAAGTTATATTTAGAGTAAAGTCCTAGTAATGCGTTCAACAATGACGACAATATATATTGAAATATAGTAATGTAATACTTACAATTGACTAATTTACCCAAAGGGGAAAAAAAGTAACTACACTTCACCAAAAATAACAATAAAAAATACTAGGTAAGATGTTGCAATTGGGCCTTGGCTCAAGTGATAGAGGGATGACTGATGAGATATCAGGTAGTACTTAGCTACAAATCTTGCTTAACAAACAAATGTTGAGATGATGACCACTATTTTCCTTCCAGCATCAGATTTTTAGTTCTGAACTACCACCTAGGATTCAAAGCAAATTCAAATTAGTAAATTACAACATGCTTGACATGGGTTGAATAAGTTAGCTACAAAAGCTGGGACACCTGCAAACATGTACGCCACACACACATATTGATACAAACATATCTATTTATGAAATGTTCACATGTGAAGTCATTTAATCTTACCCATAGAAGATTGAAAGAAGCAATAAAAGATATTTTAAGATATACATGACACTATTAGCTTACTACGTCAACAAAACACATGCTCTTCAAATTGCAAACAACACAAACTCCCAGGTCTAGCAACACATGAACTGCCCCAACAAATTGGAAACTTTATGTAGATGCAGCATCAAGGTAAAGAGTAGCATCTTCAATGTGCTCTGATATCCAAAGACAAAGGTGAATAAATAATATTAGAATAGATCAACTAGATGTTGGACAAAAGTAATCAAATGTCAAGTTAATACCATCACTAAATTCAAAGTAACTGCAATATTGAACTCTACTCAATGCCTCTCAAAGACAAATACAAAGCAGGAACTTAAAAGTAGAAATGCATTAAAATACATGCATATTAAGAAAAAAGAAAACTACTTTTCATCTAGACAAAAGCTATGTCAGTGATTAGGAAACTATCATTAGGCTTGTGCTTATACCTCTTGTAATAATGTGCCCAATAAGCATATCAAATTAAACACACATAGAGAAAAATGAAGGCATCATCACTCTGGGATAAAGTTTGTTAAGTTACAACTTATAAGGCATCAACTATTTCACAACCTTCACCAAATTCATTTTGGTCTTCAAATTTATGGTGTCTTCAACTTGAAGCACAAAAATTCATTTAGGTGCCTTATATTTGGTCCTTGTCACAAAAGACTAATCCCTGTAGCCTAGGTGTCTCCTCTACTTTCCAAAGAAAATAATAGATGGACACTAAGAACAAAGAAGGCATCATCACAAACCTCTAACCTATGCTTGTTAGATTAAAATTAGACTACATATATCCCAACTCTGATCAAGCAAACCAAAATGTTCTTAATAAAATTAGAGAGCATTTTTACAAAAATATTTTATATAGACAATTCAAAGAACTATTTAAAAACTTGAGACCAAGAATAAAATAGCTTTCATCTAATGCTATACATAAAATGGGTTGATAGAAAATTGCAAATCAATTTTCATATTGGTTTTCTCTAAAACAGGGAACATGAATTGGCGTGTGTACTGCTTGTTAGACATTGAGCTTGAGTCCAAGCAAATGAGTGTCTATATAATCAACTAAAGGGAGAAAGACCTTAGCTTTTCTAACTTGCCCACGCTTGCTCCTACTTTTTAACATAAAAGTGCATTACATAAAAATAAGATAAAAAATAAGTTGATACAAAATTGAAAGAAAGGAAGAAAACCCGGAGCTAAATTGTTGGGCCTTACCAAATCTTGTATATACTGTAGGAAGAAATAAACATGTCCGCGTAATGGACCTGCAAAATGGAAATTTTACAAAGTTAGATTCTACAAAAAGAAGAAAACATTCAGGTATTCTATCAAACAATTTCCGTGCATGTAATAAAAAGTTTGTTAGTTAAGTCCACCCCAGCAACAACAAATTTTTTTGAGAAAAGAGGGTGAATGACAAAGAGACAAACAATTAAACTTTATGGAATAGAAAATAATCAAACCTTGAATTAGAAGGTGAAATCAATGTGACCAAAGCATGCTCCAATTGAGTTAGGGAAAGTAGCTATGAGAAGGAGATAAAACGTTCCAAGTAGAATGGCATCGAAGGAGTAATGCTTGAGTGTGATATATAATTGGCTAAAAGGGTAACGGAAAGTGGCTGGATTGAAGGCCAAAAGACCAAATATTGAAACCAAAGCTTAGGTAACTCTTATAAAATTAATCTTTGCCACAACCTACAAAGTAATCAACTTTGTACAAAGAACATTATACTTTCAGATTTCACAATTTAAACCCATTAAAACCAAACATCAAAAACAACCAAATCAAGACTTAAAAAGTCTAATTTTAAAAAATACCAACCAAAATCTACAAAGTAATAAACTTAGTATAAAGAAAGTTATACTATCAGATTTCAAAATCCTACAATTTCACTCACCCTTACCCAAAAAAAAAAGAAAAGAAAAGAAGGTAGAGGCCATTAAAACTGAAGCAAGATTTTCATATTGTGAAGGGTTTTCCTTGATTTTAACAAACAAAAAGGGTTATGAATCCAAATTCCTGAATTAACAACAAACCATAATGGAAAAGAATATTAGGAAAAGAAATTATTACCTTTGCTTTGATTAGATTAGAGACTCTAGATTGTAGAAATATTCCAATTCATTTTTGTAGAAAAAGAATTTGAATGATTTAAATCCAAAAAGAGAAGAATTCAAAAAAACCGATTACCAAAATAATTTTTAAAAAAATAGTCACATCATAATTTTGATTTTCTTAACCCTAATTACTGGAACCAAAATCCAACTGCAATTGTAAAAGTTGAAAACATATAACGGAACTAATTTAACTTGATATTTGGGGGAAAAAAAGTCAAAGAAGGAATGGTAACCCATAAGAATTCAAAGGGAACTCTTTTTAGTCGGCTTCATACTCCTTTTGCTTCTTTGTCTAGAAAAATCAGAAATCAAAAATGTCGGTTTACCGTAACTGGAAACAAACTGTTTTCTTTTTTCTTGATTGGAATCTTTGGAAACAAAGATTGAAGTGGATCAAACAAAATCTGTCATAGAACTAATCTAAAATAGATAAAAATTGAATAGGACATTGTTAACATGCAATAGAAAATTTTAAGAACTTAAACGTTTAAAGCAACTCAAATGTTTAAAGCAATATTAAAAAAAAAAAAAAATACCGATAAAGGTTTTTGGCGGCTTGATCGGAAGATGTCAGATTCTTCCCATGTGCTAAATATTGTTTTTAGTAAAATCTACAAAAGGTAGAGGAGGAGGCTTACTATTCAAAGGATGTCACACCAAATAGGTTGAAAGCCATCTTCGTGCAAGATTGATATCTGCAAGAGAAGTCGATATCTGCAAGAGAAGTCAATCATCAAGCAAGGACCAAAGGATTTTAAAAAATGTTGATATTGACTCAATGTAGGTGCATACACACAAACCCATCACTATATCAATTAAGGGAATCAAAACTAAATGGAAAAATTACACAGAAAGATGAACCTTGGTGAGGATGTTTATCCAAAAGATCCATCCACACTTTTGAATCTTCAATCTCTATTGGTGATTGAAATTTTTGTAGCTTAAAAAATTTATGAATTTTTTTTTTAAAAAAAAAACCCCCTCAGAGTTGTAGTTTTATGATGGGTCATTTTGTAACATGATGGCCATTTGGGTGAAGAAAAAACCTCTGAAGTTGTATAGCTGGTAAAAAAAATTCTCTCCAATCTCTTTTTTTAGATTACGTATTAAGGGTAATGAATGTAAGAGAGAGAGAGAAAGAAGCTGACCATAGAGAGATGGGTTTGTGTTTTTATACATGCTTCACAGTTGTATTATCATGAAGCAGGTCCAATGGATTTAGATTGGTACTACTGATTCCCAAAGCATGAGTGTTTAATGCGTTATTAATTTCATCTCATTGGCTTCTGCACTTGACAGCAAAATTAAAAATAATTAGGTTGTACACGTGTATAGTAAAATTGGACTCCAATTTCAATTGAACAATTATGATGTGGAAGGATAATTATGATGTGGTACCCAAATATATCTAGACACATGGCACAAAATTGAAACTCTAATTTAGAATTCTAATTTGAGTTTCTCTTTGCTTCACCTATTATTATATATATAGAAAGAACTAATTAAATGGTAATTTTGTTTTAGGGTAAATTTCATTAACTATCCTTGAGGTATAAAACTTTTTAAAACTAACAAATTTGGTCCCTTAGGTCAATTTAGTCCTTAAGCCCCTTCACATACACATACTCCACCATTAGATCACAAATTTGTTTAGCCAAGTCCTCCACACCACTCTCCACCGAGCCTAACTCCATGGCAACGTTCTTGAAGGCGATTAAGTGGAGCTTGAGGGCAATGTTCTCTGCGAGGTCTTCGCAATGGATGTCGGTGATGGTCTCCGTAAGGTTGTTGCGGCGAAAGTTGCTTGCAAGTTACCACCACGATTTGCTTTGAATCTTGGTTTCTCTACTCTATGGCTGAGGATTGGCTTGGGTATTTGTTGGGTTTGGTTGCTGTGTTTGATTTGGTATTTCTCTAAGGGTTAGTTTTCTTTTTTCTTTTTGAAATGGTGGTGGTAGTCTTTTGTTTGGGGGTCTTGTTGATGATGGGTTTAGGTTTGAGAAGAGTTGCATTTAGATGAAATTTTTGGTGTTTTTGGGTGTGGGCTTATGAATGGTGTGTGTGTTGTTTGGGTGCTATGTATTTCCTGTTTATGTGAACAATTCTTTGTGGGTATGAATTCAAACTTGGACTCTCTTTTGCTTGGATGCTGTTTATGTTTGAATTTGAATTTGGTGGGTGTCCTTTCAGATCTGCATGACTGGGTGGCTGGAAGTGGTTTAGTGTGGTTTGGTTTGATTTGGGTGGCTGTGAGCGTGGCTTTGTAGCGATGGTGGTGAGGTACTGAGGTGGTGGTTGTGGTCTTAACTAGCAGATCTGTGGGCTGTGGTTTTTTTTTTTTTTTTTTTTTGTAAAAATGTAAAACTGACTCTTTAACTTTCAGTCTTTTTCATTTCAGTCCTCTAATTTTCAGTTTTATCATTTCAATCCTCTAACTTTCAATTGTTATCAATTCAGTACTCCGTTAGACCTCAGTTATCGACTGGTGTCAAGTGAGCCAAAACGATATCGTTTTGTTTTTTTTTTTGGTAATTATAAAAATTAAGAAAACTGTTATTAAAAAAAAACGTTCATTTTCGTTTTTTTTTTTTTTTGGTAATTAAAAAAATTAAGAAAACTGTTATTAAAAAAAAAAAAAATTCATTTTCTCTCTCGTCGGACTCTCTCTCGCTTTCTCATTCTCTCCCTGTCTCACAGTGCCGTGGTGCAAGGCCTCACTGCCATCGTCGGCCTCCACCCACAACCTCCTTGCCACCGCTGGCCTCCATCTCTCCATCACTCTCTCTTCGTCACTCACTGCACCAAAATCTGAAACCCAAAGTCTCATACCCCCCCTCCACCAAAATCTAAAAGAAAGAAAACAATCTCACACCCTCTCCCCCATAATCTCAAACCCAAAATTCATACCCAAAATCCCATGATCATCTCCTTCACAATCTAGGTAGTATTGACCACAACCCTAAATTGCGAATTTTGGGGGAAGAAGGGAGAGTCCGTCTGGTCGGCAGCGGCAAGAAGAGCGAGAAGAAAGAGAGAGAGAAAACAAACCGAGAGGAGCGGGCATGGCATAAGAGGCGATGGGTTCAGGTGTTTTCTCGACCTCGACGAGGCATATGCGGCAGTTTCCGGCGATGGAGAGGTGACTGTGGTAGCAGAATTGAGGGATATCGACGTCGGCAATTTTGCAGTCTTGAAGGACCGTCATGCCTTTTGGGACTTTCACGGAGTACCCATCGGCAAACACTTCAATTGCGTCTTCCGGGTTAGGGAAATGGACTCGGGCTCTGGCCACAGGAGATCGGGGCGACAGAGGAGGGGGATTTGGAGTTAGGTCGGGTTAGTTTTGGATTTAATATTTGGCTTGATCTGGAAACAGGAAAGCACATATACAAGTGGAGTTGGTTGACCGTACGATAATAACAAGAAAGATAAAAGAGAAATTAATGAAAACCCAGATAGATAAAAAGATTTTAATGAAGACCCAAAAACAGAATCAAAAGAGACAAGTTGAATTTCTATTGAGGAAGACAAGTAGATAAGAGAACAGGATTTTATTAAAAAATAACTATAAAACCCAAACTATATTATTAGTTAGGCAAGGTTCGAAACAAATTTCATTTCTAACAAATCGAGTCTAGAGGACTCGATTTTGCTCTGAGAAAATCAAGTGTGAGACACTCGATTTCCAAGTGCAAATTCACTGGGCAAAATCGAGTGCAGAGAACTCGAATTGTTAGAAATCAAATATGTTTAAAACGTTGCCTAACTAATAATATAGATTGGGTTTTATAGTTATTTTTTAATAAAAACCAAGAGAACACAATCTGGGTACCTCAGGAAAAAATTCCACCAAATTAAAGATACAATCTTGCAACAATGACGAGTTGTGGTTTGCGCACACACACACACCCAATATATTCTAGAGAGAGAAAGAGATAGTTGGACCATGTTTATATTCTTACTAGATGGCTGTTACAACTGCCAGCCTCGAGGTTGTGGGTGGAGGCTGGCGATGGCAGTGAGGCCTTGCACCACGGCACTGTGAGACAGAGAGATAGAGAATGAGAAAGCGAGAGAGAGACCGACGAGAGAGAAAATGAATTTTTTTTTTTAATAACAGTTTTCTTAATTTTTTTAATTACAAAAAAAAAAAACCAAAATGACGTCGTTTTGACTCACTTAATGGCAGTAGATAACTGAGGTCTAACGGAGTACCGAATTGACAAAAATTGAAAGTTAGAGGACTGAAATGACAAAACTGAAAGTTAGAGGACTGAAATGAAAAATGCTGAAAGTTAAAGGGTCAGTTTTGCATTTTTTTTTTTTTTTTTTTTTTTTTTTTTTTTTTTTTTTTTTTTTGTCAGAGATAGAATGAGAAAGGGGCAAGAGAAGCAACAAAGGAGAGAGAGTCAAGAATAGCCAATGTTCTTGATGCCATTTAGGACCAAATAGTGGCCAGGGACCAAGTTGGTTAGCTTTAAAAAGTTTTGGACTTATTTGGTATTTACCCAAACCTCAGGGATAGTTAATGAAATTTACCCATTTGTTTTATTTTAATTTTGAGGGTTAATAAACTATTTTAGAAAAATTTTAAGACAACCTTTTTATGGAAATTTAAAAAGTTGATAAAAAAGTTAATAATCTTTTAAAAAATTATTTCATGTTCTTAGAGCATTGGTTAACTTTTCATTTTTATTTTTGTTTCAATTAATTAATTTGCTGGTTTTTATTTATTTATTTATTTTATTTTTTAAGTAGTGTGGGTTGGGTTAGAGCATCCACAGTAGTGGAGTTAAATTTTTAGCTTTTTAGCTACACAAAAAGTCACTTTATCTATTTTACATTTTCACATCTTACAGCAGTGAAGCTATTTTAACTTTTAACACAATAAAATAATATAAACACTACAATAAAATAATATTTTATTCAACCACCACCACACAACCACAACCACCATCAAACCTATAAAAATCACTGCACAACCACAACCCCGCCGTGCCCATCAAAACCAGTGAAGAAGAACAAAAAAAGAAAGCAGAAAAATCAACGTAGCCAAATTGAAACACAAGCATAGCCCGATCCCAACCGTCCGATTTGGACTCTGATCGGAGTTCTTTTTATATGTCCGGAGGTGATGATCAAATGGGTCGCGGCCCAGCCCAGCCTAGACTCGTACCAGTATGCCAAGTTCAGTCCGTCAATGGCGATAATCGTGGTGGTGCTGATCACCGCTCTTTTCTTCATGGGCTTTTTCTCGATCTATATCTACCACTGCTCTCAGGGCCCGGCCAATTCGAACAGCGTCTGAATGAGAGGCCTCTCCCAACGTGCGGTTGCGGTTGGGCTCGTGCAAATTGGCGATGGATCTGTGGAGAAAGAAAGAAGGGTCTGGAGGAAGAAAGAAGAGATGGAGAGGCAGTGGGGAGAGAGACAAGGAGAAAGGAGAATGAAAGAAAGAATAAAAAATAAAAAAGTAGTGTGAACACAGAATAAAAAATTATTTTTCTTTTTAGCTTTCAGCTATAGTGCACATTTATAGATAGATGTGTACTGTAGCAAATAGGTAAAATTGTTTAAGTATAGCTTCACTGCTGCAGCTCTCTTTTTTGTGTTTTGGTGTAGCTAAAATAGCTATTTAGCTACATTGCTACAAATGCTCTTATCAAGGATTGAAAAAATGCTAAAACTTAAATTTTAGCACTTGAAACCCAAAAAACCCACTCTATTAAAACTTGCATATGCTATAAAATTTGCAATCTTGCTATAGGGCACTCTCATTTTTGAGATTGCACTATAGCTATATCTTATATAAAAAAAATTATTATAAAGCTTTCTCTCTCTTTTTCTCTTTAAAAAACATATTTTATTTCTCTATTTTTTTATTCTTTCCTTCTTCTTTGTTCAGATTTGCCCTTTTTGTTTTTGTTTTTTGTTTTTTGTTTTTTTTTTCTTCGCTCTCTGAAATCGATCTCACTGTGGCTCCCCGCTTGAAGGTATCTCATGACTTGGATTTGAACCAATGAAGCTACTTCCCTTCCAATTATTTTTAGTGGGTTTCAATGGTGGGTCACGATGGCAGTGATTTGGAGGCACGGTGGTGAGATCGATAAGTGTGTGGGTTGGATCTTTGGGTTACAATTTTGTTTTGATGGCTGGTTGTTTTTGCTAGATAGTTGTGGCTTTTTTTTTTTTTTTTTTTTTTTTTTTTTTTTTTTTTTTTTTTTTTTTTTTTTTTTTTTTCTATGGGTTAGATCAGCCACCGGTGAGTGCTTGGTTGAGATTTTGTTTTTGCAATGGCTGGTTTTTTTTTTTGTGGTGGTTGATTGTAATTTTGGTGGATGGTTGTGGTTATACTTTGGGTTTTTTCTTTTTCTTTTCTTCCTGCAAGTGGTTGTGGTTGCCACGGTGGTGCTGTGACTTGTGGTGGTGGTGGCTATGGTGGTTTATGGTTGCTACAATGGTGGTTATGGCAAGTGGAGTAGTGGTAGGGGTGGTGGAGGAGGTGATTGCTATAGTTTTTTGTGTAGTTGTTTTATTATTATTTTAATGAGTTGTTTATATTATTTAAATGAAATAGTAAAAAATATAGAAGTTTTGATGTTTGATGTATCTTAAAGTGGGGGTGGTATAATAGATAAAGTAGTTTTTTGAAATGTTAAATGCTAAAATTTTTAGAATCCTTGATGGGAATACTCTTGGGGATTTGCTTTGGTATTTTTTATAATTTAATTTGTTTTAATAAGGCTGCATTTGACAATATGTAAAATATTTTCTGAGTGTAAAATATTTTCAAGTGAAAATATTTTTGGGAAAGGAAGATATTTTCAATTGTTTAGCTGTATTATGAAAATTGTTTTGGAAAGTGTTTTTAGGTGTTTGGTTGCATTCTAAAAATGTTATTTTTCTACTAGTTTCTCACATTTTCTCAGCAATTTTGTCAGCTTCCAAACAAATTTTATGATGAAAAATTTCAATATATAAACTTAAAGAAACAAAACTAAAAACA
The DNA here is from genome assembly GCF_001633185.2 of Quercus lobata. Lineage (NCBI taxonomy): Eukaryota > Viridiplantae > Streptophyta > Magnoliopsida > Fagales > Fagaceae > Quercus > Quercus lobata. The sequence continues at coordinate 53,447,785 of NC_044911.1, forward strand.
AAACCATTCATTAAACTAAAAAATTCGGTCAAACTGAGAGAGGGAGGAAGAGAGAGTGATCGAAAAATGAGTGAAAGAGAGAGGTAGATCGAGAAAGAGAGAGATCAGTCATGGGTGGGTCATGGGCGACGAGTTCGAGATGATGTGATCAGTCAAGTGGCAGCAGGCTTTGGGCGATGATGAGATTGAGATAACGACAGTTCGATCTAGAGGGCGGCGGCGGCGAGCTTCAGGTCCCAGGTTCAAGCTCTCTCTCTCTCTCTCTCTCTCTCTCTCTCTCTTGGTTCGGATAAACACAGGAAATGGTTTGAAGGTAAATCTGAAGTGTAAACCATTTTACACTTCAAGCCCACTTATTTTATGGTCAAACTAGTTCATTTTTTGGTTGATTGAATTTTTAGCCCAAACCTAATACTCTTCCTCATGTAAAATATTTTCCTAATTTCTATTACACCCGAAACAAACACAGCCTAAGTGCGAATGAAGATTTGAACATTGATTTTTCTTATGAAGAAAATCAAGTAATATCACTGAACTATAAAGTTCTTTGCTTTGAGCTTGGCATTGATGAATAGATTTTGTGTATGTGTGTGAGTTTTGTTTTGAGGAAAATAATTAATTTTGAATTGCATTTACTAACAAACTTGTATTTATCTATTTTAAGGATAGGGTTAGAATGTTGGGTTTAAATTTTTTTAGGAGCTCAAGGTTATAGGGATTTTGTCTTAGGTAAAGTAACCACGAACTAAATAAAACTCTTGTGTTTATGCATATTAGAACTGTGGAATGAATTTTGATCTCTCTCTCTCTCTAGCCCATCAACATTTGATATCTTTTGCTTACGCATTTGAGAGAATATATGGCTTTTGGCATGTATGTATGCATGCAGTCATTAACGTTTTAAATGATGAGATTCATGTTTGTGTCAAAATTTTCCATTAACAATATCAAAGATATTTCTGCTAAACTGCTTAAACTATCAGCACTCGGAACATAAGCTTGTACTAATATGTTAATAAGTGAGCAATCAACAACTAAATAAGATGCTCTCATGGGTGACAATCTTCAAAGCTAAAAGCATTTTAAGTACCATTTTGTTTGTCACAAAAACAATATTGTGAACAACTACAAATTACTTGATTGTTAGACCCCTTGTATGGAATCAGTGATTTAGCATATAAGAAGTCTGTTGCACAAAGAATAACAATATTAGTCCTTTGTAATTTATTGAATGGCCTTAGCTTAGCTATGTGCTGCTTCTATTCTGCAGTGTTTGGAAATCATCATACACCTCACCGTCCTGTTTAATGTTTGTCCAGAAGCATTTATTGGACCTTAATATTATTTGAATTTCATTTGAAAGTGAAATATTTTTCCTTTCCCATTTGCTATTTAGATTTTACTTTTTTTTTTCCACTTCTTCTTAAGGGAAATTTAGTGGTTTCATAGGATGTGTGTGTAATGTCAAAAGCTTTTGGGCGTTCTAACGAGTTTGAGCTTGAACACTATTTTTAGGCTTGGTTCGTGCTTAAGACAAACTTGAACATCTTATTTTTATTATTGAGCTAAGCTCAAACATGCACTATTTGATAAAACTTGGCTTGTTTATAGCCTTATAATTACTCGAGGTAATTTGTAGAGTAATATGAGTTTACCACACGATGTAGTTAGTGTACGTTTTTAGATCCCTTAAAATACAAGTTGTTTAACCTAGTTATTTAGGCAAGTGATTACTTAGGTAAATTATTCAAATCTAGGTTAACACAAGTAAATCATATAATGTAAACAATGTGGAAAATAAAGAACACAATGATATGATAACCCAGGAAAACCAAACCGATAAAAAACCTGAGGAGGATTTAACCTAACTATCCTCAAGGTAAAATAGATCCACTATGAAAGAATTGAAGTTTTACAATAGCGACTTAGACCACTAACATCCTATTGCTTCCTCGAGTAGAAAACTTACTTCCACGACCATGTGACAGCTCTGAGTCCACGAATTATTTCTTTCCTGGATCTTTAGCAACCATAAGTACTCCCACCTGTGTTTTTCTTTAAGCTCTTGAAACAACATCTGAAGAGATCACCAAGTTCTCGACATCAATCTTGATCTTGACAACCTTAAGTATGTATGAAGGTAAACACCTCTAGATCTCACAAGAGATTCATACACACAGCATATTAACAACCTTTAAAACGTGGCTAGGGTTTTTCCTTTTATACTTGAAGCAAAACATAAAACCTTACACATCATATGGGCTTAGGCTGAGTTGGAAAATTTTGCAGAAAAACAATCTACACGAGTTTCGATCGATCAAGTCTAATTTTCGATCGATCGGGCCTTGCAGAAATTGAATGGTAATTTCCTATAGTTACTCGATTCTAATTTTACACATACACACACTTTGAGCAGCCTAAATCTAGACTAAATGTTTTGATCATGGTTTGCCAACATATAATATTGAAGTTCTAATATATTAGTTCCTAATTTCTTAGATACTAACAAACTACCCCTTTGGCAATCCGTGACAAAACACATATCAAAACAAAAATGCTCAAAGTTACAAAATAGTCCATTACAACAAAATGCCCCAAAACAATTCAACCTAACTACTATCTATTAGTTATCAGTATAGATAGCAGCACGACTGAATCAACCTGTATATTCTTGTAACACTCAACAAACACATAAACGCATGTGTGGAAAATACAAGTAAAAACAAAATAAATTGTTGATTTCACAAAACAGAAAAATAAAAGACATATATCATGAATAACCTCATAGATATAAATCAATAATCAACTATACCATATGTGAAATAAGAAACAATAAAAATGCTAAACACAAAGCACAAATGTCTCCCCCCAATATATACAACCAATAAAACAAATACATCACGGGTCAAAAAAAAATGAATACATCATGAATCTCCTAAATACAATCTAAATCTCCCTCTATCAACAAAAACACAAAAACTCCCCCTATCAACATGACACAAAAACTCCCCCTATGAACATGCATAAGTACTCCCCCTTTTTGTGACGAATTGCCAAAGGGCAATCAAGACTCATCATCAAAACGTGGAGGTGGGGAAGAATGTCAAACACTCGCCAAATCTGCACGTAAAGCCTAAAGCTTAGCAAGCACATCCACCAAAATATGTCTATACACTGCCTGAACGGTCATGATAGTCTCCAACATACTCCGAATGGAAGCATCACTGGATGAAGAAGGTGGAGGAGCAACAACGGTGATCGAAAAACTCCTCAGCAGATGGATTACTAGATGGAGGAGGCCGAGATGTATCACTTGTGGAAGACTCAACTCAAGGGCGTTTAGAGCTAGCTTTCATCTGAGCCGCTCTTTACCTAAGAAAGGTGGCACCTATGGGGGCGATGATATGAACAGACTCGGATGCAGGAAAATCCTCTAAACCCAAATCTAACAAAATCCTATTAATGAAAATTGGAAAGAAAAGACCATGCCCTTTCGAGCTACTCCTATAAACCTCAACTAAAGAGCTAATAAACAAAGAGGGAAAACAAATAGAAGCATCGGTGACAAGAGCATACAAAAAAGCATATCTCTTAATGGGAATAGTATGTAAATGAGAGATAGGCCAAATGAAATGACATGAAATCCGGAAAAATAGATAATTGAGCTCAGTAAGCTCATGAGAGGTGATACGAGGATCAGTACCCCACTGAATGGTAGTACCAGTGATGAGTGACATGATGTCATCAAGAAAAGGTGTCTTATCATAAGGATAAACAGGCTGTTGTACCAAAGGTACACCAAGAGCAGAGGTTACTACCTAAGGAGTAATGACATACTCTTCTCCCCTTATCCAATTCTTCACAAATTGAATGTTGGATAAAGTGGAGTGGACAGAGAGATTCGAGTAGAACTCTCTGATCAAAACAGCCGGAGGAGGATGATCTACATCTAAAAGAGGCTACCAACCCCTACGATCAAAACTCCTACGAATCTTAGGATCAACCTCATCTAAAATCACTTTCCGCTCAGCCCACACCTTCTTATAGACATTCAGTTTCTCAAAGGTTTCCTGATTTTTCGGGTTAAGTAACTTATCACTCTGGAAAACAGGGGTAGAGGAGGTGGAGGTTTTCTTATGGGCTCTAGACTTCCTAACCATGATACTAAGGGTTGGAAAGAATGGAAAAAAGAAACAAAGAAAAAAAATACAAGGGCAGATTGCATTTGAGAGAACTAACAATGATGCATGCTCAAATGCATTAAAAACAGTTTAATTTTACTTTATGAACTAACAATCGACTTGAACATAGAGTTTAGAACAAAAACCCAAAATTTTGAAAAACCTAATTTCAAAAAGTAACCCAAATTGAGTAATTAACCATCATACTAGTTAGGAAACATCATATAATGAATTAATCAATCAATTACACAAGTCAATTTTACCAATTACAGCCTAATTGAACAAAATCCCCAATTTCATGTAGTTTCAAGCACTAGAATTTCAAATTGTTCTCAAATCACCAAAGTAACCAAATTAATTCATGGGAAACATGTTAACAACATCTCAGAACAAAAACCCAGTATCAAATTTGAAAGAAACCAACTCAAAAATAAAAAATCCCAAAAATCTATAGGTTCGAAAATTTCATCTAAAATGCATGAAAAATTTGAATAAAATGAAAAAAGAAGGGGTTAAAAGGTCTTATTGGCACTTGAAGACAAAAAGCTTGAGAAAATTTAGGAAGAAAATGACAAAAAAAGGCTTAGTGTGGATCGGTCAGCGTAGAACAGGGAAAGAGCTTTTGAAAAGGATTTGAAAAGTGTGAGAACATGTGAAAGAAAGTTCCTTTTTCAAAAAACTTACTGACCGATTTTTGATCGATCGAAAAACAGATTCGATTGGTCAAAAATCATATTGGATCGATCCAACATCAATTGAGAATTGATCGAGCCAGGCAGATTCAAACCTAATTTTATCGCATTTTCGATTGGTCGAGCAACAAGTTCGATCTTTCGAAAATTTGGAAAAAACAAATTTTTGAAAAACAGAGCATTTTAATGCGGAAACTCCCCAAAGTACATTGTTTTATAAATAAAATGTATGAGTATGAAATGAAAAGTTTTTCAAAAATACTTGAATTCAACCTAGATCTTCCAACAACAAAATTTTAAATCAATTTGTCCACAAAAACTCAAACATTAAAACATATTTTACATCAAAATCAAGGAACTTTTGATCTTAGATGGTCACAACAGGATCACACATAATATCATGTACGAAGTTTAGCAAAGAATAACTTGTATAGTGTGTGCAACTAGTAAAAGTATGAGATACATGTAAGGTGATAAGTAGATAGTAAACAATCACAATTTCTACAAAATTCATCACATAAGTTTGAAAGTGACTATCACCTAAAGAGTTACATCATATAGCTCTCACATTTCCTAGAATACAAGTTTGCAATCATGTAAATTTCTTGATTTGCCTCATAATGTACACATCAATTTTATTTCAATTTGAATTTATTATATTCCAATAATGTACACACCAATTTTATTATTTAAACCGAGGTTACACCTTATGTTCTTTTTGTGCATGTGCTACACTTTTTCAAGTATAAAATCTTACGATATGTACTAAGGTGTTCATGATTGGCTAGTAAACAGTGGTGAGATAGTTATTTATACCTTTCTCTTAGGGTTTTTTAGTTCTTACAATCAAAAGCATGTGACTTCAAGATCAAGATCATGTGATCAAAAACTATAAACAACTCCCACACAATATGCACTACAAAGCTAAAACTAGTAAAGTGCAGTAAAATAAGGTCATCCAAGCTAAACATGGTACATAAACATGTTATGTAAAAATAATATGGCCAGCCTTGATTATAAATCCAAGAAAAATAATGCAAAACACATTTTTCCTTCATTTTCCTCCTTTTTTTTTTTTTTTTTTTTTTAATTTAAAAAAAAAAATACCCTACCATGAAATGCATGAATGTTATGCAGTGCAAATCCTAAAAATAAAGAAAACAAAACAACAAAGAAGAATGGTCACAAAATGTAGAGAGATGAAGCATAAGGACCATGTTAGAAAGACTCAGTTAAATTGAGCCTTTTGCATGCCAAAACGTTTTAGATGCAACTCTTGCATTGGAGTTATTATTCATATTAGAATGATGAGCAACTTCAGGATTGGTATAAAGGTTCAATGCCTTTACCAACTCACCAATAAGTATCATAGGATCTTGTGCTTAAGGCACAAGTACTTTTGGCTTATTTGCTCACTTAGCAGCTTGCAACTTGAAACAGTTTGGATGAATGTGTTCAGTCTTTACACAAAAATGACAAACCCATAAAAGTCTATCATGCAATTTATCCTTAGAAAGGGTAGGATTCTTAGGCTTAAACTCTTTAAGATCAACCCTAGTCTTTCTAGGAGGTGTAATTTCTACTGGTTTGACAATCTTACTCACGGGGGGTTTAGAAGAAGAAACAAAGTTTGTGGAATGAGTTTTAGGCACAGAGATGCTATATTCAAAACCTAAACCAGTTTTTTCTAAGAGAGACTTCTGAATACTCAACATGTGTTCAAGTTTAGAACTAGCAGACCCATTTGTTTGTTCTCTAGCAATAGATAATTCAAGTTCCAAATTCTTAATTTTATCAAGTAACAACATGTTTTTAGTCTTCACCTTATCAATCAATTCATTAGTATCAAACAATTTCAATAGCAAATTTTTCTTATCAAGTTCAAGAGAAGCAATTTTCTTTAAACCTAAGTCAACATTCATAGCATCTTTTGCAGCAATCTTGCAAAGCTTATTATAGGTTTCTTGCAAAGCTTATTATAGGTTTCTTGCAAAGCTTATTATAGGTTTCTTGCAAATCAGCATTCTTAGAGAGTTCTTCATCAAAAGGGTTCTCATCAACTATAGCAGTAGTTGTGAAAGTAATGAAGTTTCCATCCTCATCACTACCAGATTCATGATCAAAAACTTCATCATTACTAAGGTTTACAGCCATAGCTTTACCCTTTGATCTCAAGAATGTAGGACATTCTGATTTCACATGACCATACCCTTGACAACCAAAACATTGTTGACCCATGGAATTATTAGAGGTTTGATCTACATTTTTATAGGTTTATCAGTATTGTTCACTTTAGTGGGTTCATTCCTCCTAAAATTCCTAGGTTCAGCATTGTTTTTATCTCTTACCCTTCTATTATTGTTCCTAAGAAAATTTCTAAAATTCTTGGCAAGATATGCAATCTCTGTAGCAGAGAGTTCATCATCAAATCCATTCCCACCAACATCATCAACTAACTTAAGAGCCATTGATTTGGATTTGTTTGTCTTAGGTAGGTCTAACTCATTGGATTGGAGAGATCCTGCAAGTTCATCAACAGGGATGTAGTCCACACCCTTACTTTCAGTAATGGTAGTCACTTTGGGTCTAAAGTCTTCAGTCAAGGATATAAGTATCTTCCTAACAATTCTAGGTTGATTATAAATTTCACCCAAATTATAAGCAGAATTAACAATATCATTAAGTTTAGCATAAAATTTATCAAAACTTTCATCATTAGACATTCTAATACTTTCAAATCTAGTTGTTAATTGTTGCAGTTTATTGATTTTAACTGCCTTTGTGCCTTCATGCATAGATTGGAGAATATTCCATGCAATATGAGCAACCTCAACATTAGAAATCCTCTAGAATTCCTCCATAAAAACAACATTAAAAATAACATTCATGACTTTGCTATTAAAAGTGGCTGCTTCTTTTTGAGAAGTTTGCCACTCGCTTATAGGAGTAGTCAGCTTCTCCTATCTGTATTCAACGGAATTCTAGACTCTTTCATCAATAGCTTTTAGGAATGCTTTCATCCTTACTTTCTAGTAGGCATAATTGTTCCCATCAAAGTGAGGTGAGATCACAAGAGAGTGACCGTGTTCTATGACAGCAGGGGTCAAGGATCAACTCTTAGATCAAAGGATCTAAATACTAGAGCTAATATGCTCTGATACCACTTGTATGTTTTTAGACCTCTTAAAACACAAGTTGTTTAACCTAGTTATTTAGTCAAGTGATTACTTAGGTAAATTATTCAAATCTAGGTTAATACAAGTAAATTATATCATATAAACAATGTGAAAAATAAAGAATACAATGATATGATAACTCAGGAAAACTAAACCGGTAAAAAACCTGGGTGGATTTAACCTAACTATTCTCAAGGTAAAACAGATCCACTATGAAAGAATTGAAGTTTTACAATAGTGACTTAGACCACTAACATCTTATTGTTACCTCGAGTAGAAAACTTACTACCACAATCATGTGACAACTCTGAGTCCACGAACTATTTCTTTCTTTGATCCTCAACAACCACAAGTACTCCCACTTGTGTTTTTCTTTAAGCTCTTGAAATAGTAACTGAAGAGATCACCAAGCTCTCGACATCAATATTGATCTTGATAACCCTAAGTATATATGAAGGTAAACATCTTTAGATCTCACAAGAGATTCATACATACAATATATCAACAACCTTTAAAACGTGGCTAGGGTTTTTCTTTTTATATTTGAAGCAAAACATAAAACTCTACATGTCATATGGGCTTGAGCTGAGTTGGAAAATTCTGCAGAAAAACAATCAGCATGAGTTTCGATCGATCGAGTCTAATTTTTGATCAATCGAGCCTTGCAGAAATTGAATAGTAATTTTTTGCAGTTACTCGATTCCAACTTTACACATACACACACTTTGAGCAACCTAAATCTAGACTAAATGTTTTGATCATGGTTTGCCAATAGATACATATTGAAGTTCTAGTACATTAGTTCCTAATTTCTTAGAACCTAATAGTTAGTTAGCAAGAGTTGGAAAGAATAGAGGAGAATAACATCTCAAGCCTTTAAGGCCTGAGTTTGGCAAAGAAATCGAGCCTCAAAAACTCGAGTTCTGATCGTTGACATGAAGATGTTTTTGCCACATGGAACTCGAGTCTTTAAGACTTGAGTTCCATAGAAGAAGAAGAGCGAAGATGCTGATGAAGATGAAGAACTAGAAATGAAGGAAGAAGCAGCAGCTTCGAAGATCTCTTTAGAGAACGCATATCCAAAGAATCAGAACAGGGGAAGAAGAAGAAGAAGTACTAGATTTGAAACCCTCTCTGGAGAACGTAGATCCGAAGAAGAAGAATCACGGGTTGGAGGAGAGAAGAACATGGGAAGAAGAAGATGCAGCACAAGCGTTGGGAAAGTAAATGGTGGAACTTGAGTCTTAAAAACTTGAGTTCCACGTGGATTTTTTTTCCACATTAGCTGCCACCACTTGCAACTCGAGTCTTAAAAACTTGTGTTCTATCTTGGAAATCGAGTTTTACACACTCGAGATGCTAATTTGTTGAATGATTTCGTAAACTAGACAACTAACTAAAATATTATAAAAATGAAGCTAAATGCAAAAAAAAAAATTCATAATTACTCCAATATTGACTTCGACTAAGCACATTCTTCAATCAATCCTCCCTGCTTGGTGATTCAAACCTCATCTCCCTGCCAATCTTTGTCTACCAAATCAGAAGGCACTTTATTTTTCTTTCGCATATTTATAGGTTATTTAGTTGCTTTATTGTGTTTTAGGTTGTTGGCAACTTTTAATTAGGTTGCTCGGTTCGAAACTGATAGGGTTGCTTTTAATGCTCTTCAATTTTCAATTTGCAATTTGCAATTTGCAATCTTACAAACTCATAGGGACTGGTATGAAAAATGTAGCTACATTTATTATTTTTTTTCCTGCGTACATTCTTTGGCATAGAGGTTTTTCTTCAAATTTTGATTTGGACAGTACAGTTGCTTAGCCATGTTGGTGGAGCATGTAAGGATGATCATCTTTATGTGTTTCCCTATTTGTTTTAATTTCGTGATGATAGTGTAATTTTTATTACCTATATCTGCTAAACATTTCCTTAGTTGCCATGCACTGCATATTGTGAACTTTTACTCATGTGAAAGATGCACTATATTCCTCAAAATGCAAGGTGGCGGTGGTACAAGAATGGAGAGCGATGGTGGTCGCTATACGAAAGCAGTAGCACTCTTGGCTTTTTGAATCTCACAGGGAAATTAGCTTGGTTGCATATACGTTAACCAATAGGAGGAGAAATGTCCCCCCAAATTATTTTCCACTTAGAAAAATAATTGAATTCTCATTTGATTGAATTCCTTGTATTACTTTTGCTTCCTTGAAATTCATAATATTGGACTTGGAATAAATAAGTAATATAGTTGGTTAACTTATTTATTTCAAGGGACTCACAATTGATGACTAATGACATTTTGTTGGCATGTCCAATAATGATTTAATTGCAGATTTCTACCTCAAGGGTGATTGCTACAGTCGACAGCAGACTCAAATTTCAAAATTAGTCCAAAATGGACCGAATAGGTTGAACTAGACTAAATGAACCAAAGTAGATCAAAGTGAACCGAAACAAATGGATTGATGTACATTGGATGGATTGAAGTAGACTGAATTGAACCAAAATGAACCGAAGTGGATTGAATTGGACCGAAGAGAACCAAATGGACAAAATGATCCTAATCCTCACCATATTGATACAAGTACAGCCACAGTCAAATGAATATCCAAAATACAATCTCACTCACACACAAAATTGGGAGATTACATGCCATTTGGTGGTACCAACCCAAGGACAGTTTAAAGATCTAGGCGGAGTTCTTCGGAATATCCCACACACCAGAATATTCTTTTCTTTGCATGAATCCATGTTCTATACGTTGATTCCAACCTTCACAACCACTAGATTAAAAAAACACACACAAAATTAAAAACAAACAAGCTCAAACTCTCTTATGGGAAAAAAAAAAAAAAAAAAAAAGAAGCTCAAACTTAGCACTTTCTAAATAAGAATCTGTAGTAAATAACCCTAAAAATGTGGCCAAAAAAAAAAAAAAAAAAATCTTAATCATGAGCTTCTCAATTAAATTTGGGGCCTAAAAAATGTCATAATTAAACTATATAACATGATTTTTCTGCAGGAAACTGGCATAAAACATACGAATCACAATTCAATCTTTCTAACTAAATGAATTCAAAACTCAAAGATATAATAAATTTTACAGAAGTATTCCGTTCACAACAGGAATAGAAGCAGGACTTGGAGTTAGAGGGACGGTTTTATTGTTAGCTATATGTAGTGGCTTTGGCTTTTGGCTCTATTACTTAGCTAGCAAAAGTGTTTTTTTTTTTTTTAAAATTATTTTTTTGTGTGTGTAGAGAGTGTCTTTTGTTGGTAAGGACAAAATAATTTTGTTTAAAGTTTTTTAAAGGGCTAAGTTGTTTGTTTTTGGTAAAATTGGTTAATTAGTCTTAATTTTATTTATTTATTTACCTTTGCTATTGCCTATTGGTAATTTTTGTTGTTGGGTTAATATTTTGGGCTTGTATATATATATTTTTTAAGATTTTAGATCTATAAAATTTTTTATGGACTTTAAAAGAAGGAAAATAGTAGATCTACAATTTTTTTATAAATTTTTCTTGTAATTAGCGGTTATTAGTAAGTAAAAAAGTGATGTAAGTGGTGGACTCAGATGCAAACCAATAAGAAATTTGCTACTTTAATAATATGTAAAAATGTTATATAAAAGTTTGTAACTGTAGCATTTCTCTTATAATGATCAATAAGAGGGACAAACTGTAATTTTATTGAACGAAGTTGTTAAAATTAGTACCTAAATATTATTTCTTTAAAAAAATTGGGATGGGAGAGGGGAATCCATAAATGGCTCCGTACATGGTCCACAAAATTTTCATAACAAATCAAAGATATCAAATTATTATTAATTTTGATTTAAATCCACCACTAATATTAATTTTTTGCCAATCAATAATTGAAAATGTTCTGTATTGTAGCATTTCTATCATTTATTACCCCCCCCCCCCCCACCCCAACCCCCCAAAAAAAAGTTAGAGAGAGAGAGAGAGAGAGAGAGTATAAACAGTTACGTCGTAAATGATCATGTGGTTACATTCGTCAGCGACAGCCATTATTCACGCTTCATTATTCTAAGCAAATTGGAATAAAAAACAAAGGCCACATGTAACCATGCAAAACATGTCCAGATTCAAAACAAGTGAAAAAAGGCTCTTTATTTCTTCTGGAAACGTTCATCACTAAGAAATACTACACAATATATAATGAAAATATATCCATCTATTTGCGCAAGTTTGCATCCCAAGTCAATGGGAATATAAAAGAAGTCTCCGTCCATATCTTTCTAATTTCAATCCAATCTTTTGGTTGTTCAGCTCAAAGCACCATTTGCCAGCTCCCACCGGCACCAACAGCTAGCGTAAACAGAGTCTAATGTCCTGCAAATGCCATTTCCTTCTCAGCAAGCTTTGCTTCTTCCCTGAACTTCTTGTAAATGTCACTCTTATAAAACTTCCTAGTCCTAAGGACTAGAATAATGGAAACCAGAGCACCAGAAAGTGTTACGGCAGCAATTATAATGAAAGACAATCTGAAACACTGAACCCCAGTACAATTCAAAGCTTGCCCAGCCTTCCTTGTGAGTCCCAAAGCAGCTAGTTGCTTTCTAGCTTCCCTATCATATAAATTCCCAGTGACTGTCACGTTGAGTACGTATAACCCAATTGGGCTAGCCACTGTCCCAAAATTGTACAAAGTTGCGTAGTACTTTAGGCCAAAAATTTCAGAAATTGATGTGAACACTACTGACCATTGTGCACCAAAACAAAACCCAATAATCACTGAAGCCACATAGAGACCCCCAGGGGGATGATATGCAACTAGAAGGTGACCAACACATGCAACAAGGAGGATTATAGTGAGCATGAGAGGGCGAGGGAACTTGTATTTCTTCAAAAGGATTTCAGATACCAAACCTCCCATTACTCTTCCAAAATAATTCCATATACTTACTAGCGACACAAAAGTGCTTATACTTCTCTGTGAGTAGCCGAGAGAAAGTCCCATTTGTCCCAAGTTGTCTAGGGCTGTTAATGTGCCACCAACACCAGCAATCACTGTGTAGAAAAGTATCAACATGTCAATGCTGAAGAGTGCTTGGAGTATACTATAGTCCTCACCGCGCTGTGGGGGAGTGAATAAGTTACTCCAACATGAAACTTGCTTTTCTGTGCTTGGTTCACGGAGCAAGTTTACTGAGACAGGAGAGGCTTGTGGCAGAGATGGACTAGCCTCGGTCTTTGTATTGTCTGTGATAACCTGCAGCTGTGAACCATCACTTAGTGCTAATTTCTTGCTCCTCCAAAGCTTAATCTCTTCAACGATAGCGATCCCAAGTGGGAGAAAGAGCAAGAAAAGCACTGCAGCTGCACTACCACCATACTCGCTTTGTGTGAAAGAAACTTTTTGCTCAATTATAATCATAATCATCAGAAACCCCGCGAGTCCAAATGTAATATAAAGGAAATTATAGAACACTTGGAGCTCGTTTGATTGCCTAGCGACCTTCATTAACCGAATAAAAGGTGCAAAAGCAAGATTTATCAGAGCCGGAAGCCAACCCACTAACAAAATCAAAGACTTGGGGTCGTTATAATAGAAAGCATGGTATAGTTGTGCGAGAATAGCACCACTAAGGCCAACATATCCCTTTAGAAGCCCGAGTACAATGCCTCGGCTTTCGGGGAAGTTCTTGATGCAAGTAACCATTGCTCCAGTGTTTGCAAAAGCAGTTGAATTAGCACCGAGGCAGATGTACAAGCACATCATCCACACATGGGGCTTAGCCATTTTTTGTGTCACGGCTAGCCATATCATCAAGTACCCAAAAACGTTCATGACTGCACCAACTGATAAAACAAACCATGGGGGTGTGACCTCGGCAAGGAGGCCTGAGAGGACACCAACGTTGGTGCCAACGTCTTTGAAGAAGCTGATCAAATTGAGGGTACTTTGGTCGTAGCCAAGCACTGACTTGAGCACGTTGGAGTATAGTCCAAAGGCATAGGGTGTGCCCGCAGTGGACATGATTATGAAAGATGCGAATACCATGATCCATGGCCCTTTGAGGACATGGAGAAACAAGCCCTTGTTAGTAGCTTCCATTCTGTGATAAGTCTTAGCAAGACTATTACAGGTTTGTTATTATGGGGGTTGGAAGAGATGTGAGGTACTTGTTACAATATATAGACCGATAGTGGAGAGAGAGAGAGAGAGAGAGGATAGGCTTTCATTTCTCTATTTTAGTTCAATCAATTAGACATTTTTAGTTTTTTTATTCTGTTTTCTAAATTAAGATTTCTTATTCTTTTTTCTACATAGATTGAAATCAAAGCAAAAGGATTATAGACTTTCAATTCTTACTTCTATGAGCTTTTGGCCCATGCATAAATTAATCAAGATTCTATATTTGATATATTAAAAAACTTGAAATAATTGATTCTTTGCAAGTATGTTTTAATGTAAAGTTTCAGGATCGCAGGGTCAATGCATCTTTTTTTATTATAATAATAATATTACTAATAATAAAAATAAATAAATAAAAACAACTAAAAAAAGTAGGCGAAACTATAATATTGGTCCCTGAAGTTTATTCTGTGTGTGTAATTGGTTCCTTCAGTTTGAAGCAAGTATAATTGGTTCCTCAAGTTTTAAAACTGAGTTGTATTAATTTTTTTACTAATTGTCGTTAGTGAGAAGGATGGAGTCAGGACTTGTAGTTAGGGGGGGCAGAAGTATAAACCAAAAAAAAAAAAAAAATTGAAACTCCAAATAAACATTCATTTAATAAACCATCAACAAAGAAAAATACACAAAATTATTGTTTTTTAAGATATTACAATGCAGTTATTTATGAAAATGGAACTCGCCATCTTTTTAAATCTTTGAAATCATCTATGATTGAATCCGTACTAATTGTCGCAGCAATGTCCCTTTCAATGAATAACATCATAGTGTCTGACAAAAACTCATCTTCTATTTTGTTGCGAAGGTCAGTTTTGATGACATTCATAGCTGAAAATGCTCGCTCTGTAGTTGCAGTAGAAACGGGAAGAGTAAGCACAATGTTGACCACTCTATAAATAAGCAGATAGTATTCTGATTTTCTAGTTCTCACCATCGATTGGCACAATTTAGAAATATTTTTCAAATTCTTGAACCCTGAATGTTGAACTACATCATACTTATAAAGATCAAGTTCCTTTTTCAAATTATTCTTTTCATCATCTGTGAAGTCTATTGGGTAAAAATTATCTACCGATGAATAAATATCACTGACTCGAAAAGATTTATATACCTCTCAAGGGTTTAGAGCTGAGCTAAGCTTAAGAAACTCCATGGCATGCTCACTAAACCGATGATTTAGTTCCTGTAATTGAGAATCTATTCCTGCATTAAAAATATCTACTTTATAATAATGCTCATTTCTAAAGTCCTCTTGTTGATGATGAGATCGACCAAATCTTGCAACATAACGAGCATTCATATTAGGGACATCTAAACCACGTTCTTTACAAAATGATATCACAGTAGCTAGTAAGTCACCCCATTTCTCATCTCTAAATTGTTGAATAAGTTTTTTAGTGGATGAAACTAAATGCATAGCATTTAAAATTTCTTGCGATTGGTTTTGCAAAGCTTGACAAAGTTTATCCGTGATCCCCATAGTTTCATTAACAAAATGCAAGACGAAGACAAATTCAAATGAAATTAATACCTCATAAGCGGACTCTGCTTCTACTTTTTGTGAAGAATTTCCTTCATCCATAATTTTCAGTAGAATTTCACATATTGGACTAAACAACTTTATCAAGTTAGAAACTGATTTATAATGCGAACCCCAACGAGTATCTCTAGGTCGCTGTAAAGTGACCATCTGATTAAGTCCTTTCCCAGTCTCAAGTTCTTCAATATCAATCAAATATGCAATGTCAGAAGCTCTAGCAATTTTTAGTTGCTCAATACGTTTGCATGAAACACGAATATTATTGATAACCAAAATCAATTTATTGAAAAATCTATTAAAAGGGACAATTGCTTTTGATGCTCCTACTAATGCCAATTGTAAGCGATGTGCAAAACAATGAATGTAGTAAGCATATGGACAATCATTCAAAATCAAAGCTTGTAATTCATTCCACTCACCCCGCATGTTGCTTGCACCGTCATATCCTTGCCCTCGAAAGTTTTGGATATCTACAAATAAAATATAATTTAAAATAATTATGTTATGATATGGTCAATAATCTACAATCATTACATACAATAGACAAGCACTATGCACACAAACATTCAACAACTAACTAATAAATTTTAAAGTTACAAATAATCTGTTTAATTATTTATCCAACTTTAATGTTTTAAAAGAAACTAACTAATAGACAAAAACACTAAAGACAAAACTACCCAAAAAAAAAAAAAAATCATAAAACATCACAAGCTATTCACTATTGTTAAACACAAAACTACAAAAAAGAAAATTACAAAATATTAATGGCAAGTGTTGACTGTTGTGTGTGCTTCAGTGGTTTTGTGTTTGTCTTTATCAGATGCAACTTTTTCATTTATAAAACAATATAACGTATGGCCTAAAGAGTAAAGAAAAATATGGGTCTTGGATAATAGTTTTACCTCTTTTTTAACTTTTTCTCTAGTCTTTGAGTCTCAGCCTCTCAGGTCTCTCCGTCCCACTCCCAATCCCAGGCTCCCAGGCCCCAGCGTGACAGCGTCCTTGATTGGTTGTGGCTGACTCCCTGCGCTTAGCTAGTTGCTTAGTTGCTTTGTGGCTGTGGTTGTCGAATTCATCTCCTCTGTTTTAGCCGTAAGTTAGGTTTTCCTCCTTTTTTTTTTTTTTTTTTTTTTTTTTTTTTTTTTTTTTTTTTTTTTTTTTTTTTGAATAGCTTAGAAATCCCCTTCTTTTTTCCTTTTTTTATATGTGTGAGGTAAGTTGGGTGTTTCCTACTCCTAGGCTAGGTAGATGTCTAATTAGAACCGGCTTTGATTTTTTTTTTTTTTTTTTTGGGGGTGTTGTTTGGGCTTAATTTTTGTTATTGGCAAATATTTTTTTTATAGCATTTAAAAATATCAATAATATTGTTAAGGGGGCAAAGTGTGTTTTATTGAAACAAATTGCTAAAAATAATATATTATATATATACTAATTTTTTTTTTTGAAAATATGGGGGGCCCACTGCCCCTAGGTCCAAGAATAGCTTCGTCTCTTATTAGTGATGTTACTTATGTGGCTAATGGAACAATGACTAGACATTTTTTTTAATGATGTAACATATTTTTAATTAAAAAATTAAAAATTTAGTTTCCACGTTAGAAACAATATTCACGGTACCAACCATAAAAAAGAAAAGAAAAAAAGGAAGGTATTTTCTACCTTAATTAGCTGCCGCCCCTTGCTCATGTTGGACTATATTGTTTGAGCTAGACAGTAGTAGCCATTTTTGAATGGTTGTATTAAGATGACAACATCTCACATCAACAAAATATCGGACAAATGTTGCTGCAAATGTATTATTCATGAGCTTCCTGTGGCATCAAATTGTCTTTGGTACCTCAACTATTCAACATCAACCACAAGCAAATAATCTGGGTGACTTTTGAGCATACATGGACTAATAAGCCCAATTGCAAACAAAGCCGAAACCTTGAAGTAGTGCCGTATCATATAAGGCATTAGATTGTGTGATACTGGTCTTGACACGAGATAGTACACTGACCAAAAAAAAAAAAAAAAAAAAATATATATATATATATATATTAATCCATGAATAAAAACACTTTGATGTACTCCTTCACATCACAATGTTTAGATAGTGTGCGAGAGAAGCAAGGATGCGAGTGGCTGTCGTTGATGGCGGATAGGGCTTGGGCTATCGCCAAGGTTGTCAAAATCATGATCTTACATAGGATTGTGGGAGGTAGGTGGAATCGTGAATCGTAGGATCGGATTGTGGATCGTTAGATAATACATTATTTGAGAAAAAAAAAAAAACACATTGGTATGTTAAATAATTACATAAATTATACATTCATTCATAAATTTACATCTATTTGATGTAATTACCACACATCACCACATCCATTTGTAAGCATAATTTAAATATGCCAAAAATCTCTAAACGTGATACTTTATAGAGATATTATTTTCATTTGGGTCCAACTAACACTCTCTACATTAGAATAGCAAAATTTGGTCTATTGAGATTTTATTTTTCATTTAGGTCTAATTGAACCTTTTGTTAAGCCAAAGAAGATTACAAAAAACTAGGATCGTTTGGGATCGTCAGAATCGTACGATCCTGAATGATTGCAAAGATCCTGAATGATTGCAAAGATTCTTGAAAGATCTGGATCGTTTTGGGCATGTGAGATCATAAAATCTTAGGATCGTAAGATCCAAATCGGGATTTTGACAACCATGGCTATCGTCGGTGGCGGCTAAGTCTTGGGTCTCCACTGGTAGCAGGTCCGTGCTTGGATTTCTTTTCTCCCCTTCTCTCTCTTATGGGTGGGTTTGTGATTTTTTTTTTTTTTGAAGCAGTGGGTTTGTGAATCAGTTGCAAATATTGGTTTTAATATGGTACTGGTTTGTGAATTTCTTATGTGTAAATTTATTTTGTAATTTTTAATTAAAAAAAACCAAATCATTAAAAAAAATGCCGAGTTATTGTTCCTTTAGCTATGTAAGTAATACTACTAATGACAATTAGTAACAAGGGGACAAGGCATTTCAGTGAAGAGTTTGGTAGGTTTTGTGACAGGAAAACGAGTGAAATTGTGGCCATGTTGGGTTGGAACAGGGCTTGGCCAGAGCCAATTTTGCAAGCCTTCTTTGTTGCTTCAAAGAGTGTGTGGTTGGTGCACCTTTTAGCCAACTCGGTGCACATGAGCTTGCCTATATTTAGAGTGCATATAGGGGTGGTGTTTGATGGGGTTTACATGGAGGACATGGGTGGAGATAAGTTGAAAAGGTTGGTTCCATCTGTGGTTTGTATCATGGTTGCGCCTAGATTCTATGTCTATGGCAGTGTGGACAGGTGCAAGGTTCTATGCAGGTGCTATAATAACACCAACAGTGATCAAAGTAATGGTGAACGCCAGGGTTTAATTGTATGAACTTAATTCTTAAACATTATGAGCATTCTGTAATACTTTTTGTACTTGGTTCTGCTTAATTGTTACATGGGGTTGCTTATGATGGGTGCCTATGCTTCGAGAATTTGGGTTGTGGGGTTTTTTTTTTTTTTTTGGGGGGGGGGGGGGGGTGTCAGAGTCTTGGATCTCTTTGTTTTATTTTGTGTCTTGTCTACTAAGATCTTTATCATTTTCACTCATTGGTACATCAGGATAATTGGATTCTGAATCTGTATGAAGTATGATCTAGATAACTTTTGATGGGTCCTAGCTATGTGGATATTACTATCAACTAGGGAAGCTGAAACAAAGGAAATAGAAAACAACCATGTGAATGGAATCAAAGGATGCTTTTCTTGTGAATGATTTTTGGATTTTATGAATTCAATTTATCATTTTATATGAGTATTGATCTTGTTATGGAACGACGGAAGCCAGTTCTCTGTGAGAGTTCAAGCCTTAGCTAGGAAGTGCAACTCAATACACCAAAGAGGTACAAGTCTATTTGCAAGGACAAGGTGTATTTCTAATATATGTTTCCTATCCTATCCAAAAAAAAAAAAGGGGAGATTTGGCTCAAAAACTAGAGATTTCATGTTCAAGTGCAAATTATTACAAGCGCTAAGTATAAAAATAAGTAAAAGGGAATAAGATAATCATGAGGATTTTTTTTTTTGTTTTTTTTTTTTGAGGAAAAGATATTCATGGGGATTGATTGTGAAGATTATATGTTGAAGCTCAAAATAAAGTAGAACCACAAGTCTGCAATTGATTTTGACTTCAATTATCCTTATTGCAGTGGTGCTACTAGAATATTTACTTACATTATGACGCAACTATTCAAAATTAATGATCAGATAGTTCAAGAGTCTTACAGCATAATGGTTTTCTGGAGTAGTTCCTACGTTTTTGAATGACAATGAGAGTACCTTTCTTGTTTCTAAATGAAAGGCCGCTGTTTAACCTTCCTTTTACTTCTTGAGACTGTAGCATGCATACTCTATGATCGAATGGTGTGTTTAGATAGCAAGATTCGAAAATTTGGATTTGACTTTGAGTGATTAAAATTCAAATACTTTATTTGGATAGTTTTGAAAGATAGTTGGATTTGGAATGACATCTAAAATCAATAGATTTGAAATCAAGGCATTTCAAATCTATTGATTTAAAATCAAAATTCAAGTTTCCAAACACAACCAAAATTCTACTCCAAAGTTCCTGGGTAGATACTAGCAGGTGGGTCAACAATGTGTAGTAAAATTTTGGTTATGTCAAAATTTATCAGCATTTTTGTTTTTGACAGGATCATATAGACAGACTTGCTAAAAGAATATTTGGTTTTTGTCTGTTCTGTGCTTCGGTTGTTTCTTCATGCCTTGAAGGAAACTACAAGAACGATAAAAGTTTACATTTTAGGATTAAGATTCTTTAGGATTTTAAAGAACTTCTCTTATCCATACATTTGAAATGAGTAAACTGCATTTATTTTGTAACCAAAATTTAAATAGATACTGACTTCCTAGCCGTAAACTTTTATTCATCTATTGATGAGTGATAAAATCTAATCTCACACATATCAAAATAGATTGATAGGTTTTAGTAATCTCATGGTGAAATTACCCTAAGAATTCATGAAGAATCCAATAATTTTTTAATGATCGGATACATGTGAACTTAACAGACCATTGCATCAAATGTCTGGATCGTGAAGATACGGAAGGTTTGAACCACATACGTATAAACAACAATGCAAGAAGCCAACGACAATGGAAGGTCATAAAGAACAATGCAAGATACCAACAAGTCCTTAGTTGTTTTATGTTACCAATTTAAATTGTCAACGATTTTGGGAGACTGATCATATCAAAGAGGCTTTCAAACGACCTTAATGTGAGAATAAACCTTCTCTTTTGCAAAATTGTTAAATGTTGTTTTGTTTTCAAGG
The DNA here is from genome assembly GCF_001633185.2 of Quercus lobata. Taxonomy (NCBI): domain Eukaryota; kingdom Viridiplantae; phylum Streptophyta; class Magnoliopsida; order Fagales; family Fagaceae; genus Quercus; species Quercus lobata. The sequence goes on from NC_044911.1 coordinate 53,468,909, forward strand.
ACCCCAACCAGCTGACAGCAGAAGAAATATACAATATGAAGAGCAGAAAAAGGGCTCTGTTTATAGTACAAGTTAAAAACTAAAAAGTCACAACACATCAAAGATTCAGATAGAACAACCTTGATCCCAAGAAATAATGTAGCAGCTATATCCAAAGAGACAGATACAGACAACTGAAAACCCATACCTCTACTAAACATAACATCAATGTATAAGTTACTGTTTGACAAAACTAAAGTTCAAAGAACTAGTAGGGTCGGAACAAAATTATAGAATATAAAAATTTCATGAGTAAAGAATTTGGCCCATGGTATACAAAATGTGACACCAAATATGCTTTTGTGTGTCTACTTCAAAACAAGTGCGGATGGCCACTTATGATAAACATTCTCCAAAGTTTCCTAGACTTCCATATTAATACAACCCTTTTTTTCACTGGTACAACACATGCTCACTAAATCTTGAATCCATGGCCTCACCCTCGAGGTCTTGACTTCACCTTTTACAAAGAGAGGTGTTAATTGAGTTAAACTTTATTAGCATGTTCTACAAAAATGCTGTGTAAGACCAGAGGCAACTAGAAAAGCAGTTAATTTTGGTTGACATTTGATACATCATACAACACATTTATGATGCATCCAGTACTGTGTAAAGGTTGATCAAACAAATAGTGCTAGAGAGCTACCACAGTTATCATGAAAGCACCACCAAAAGATAGTGGCGGATGAATTTTGTGAAATTCAAAATGAAGTCCAACCGCCTCCTGGATGTCAATTCAACATAGCATTAGACAGCCCAGCATGTCCATCATGTGTGTGTGTGTGTGTGTGTATAACTTAATGTGCATCATATCATGATTCATTGCAAGAAACATAAATAAATCAAAATCATCCATTATTTACTAGAAACAATTGATGATTTAATTTTTCAATTTTTTCTTTCTTTGATAGGAAATCTAATTCTTCAAATCTATTAGTACATTATCCCATAAATGCTTGGCAAGAGAAGATAAGTTAACTTTACCACTAAGATACAAAACTACAAGCAGTCATCTGCAAGATTGTGAAGAAACAGCATCAACATTAGAACCCAGATCTGACCAAGCAATGCTGTCTTCCTTTTGCATGTAATCGCCATCTTCCCCACTAACAATACCTTCAAAATCCCCATTCTCAGTCTCCTCAGCAACCTCATCCTCAAAACCACATACATTATTCTTCGACTCCGGGTTATATGTCCACTCCAATCTTTTCAATGATTGTGAAGAAACAACACCATCAGAATCCAGCTCCCACCAAGCCTTGTTATCCTCTTGTATATTATCATCAACTACCCCCCTAACAATTCCTTCAAAATCCACATTTTGGGTCTCCTCAACAACCTCATCCTCAAGATCATATACCTTTTTCTCTACCTCAGGGTTATATGCCCACTCCAATCTCTTCAAAATGTCACAGTCCTTCCATTTTCCAACGACCGATTCTGCCTCCTTCTTAGCCTTCCCCATCAAAATTTCACTCCATGAAAACCCTGCATCCGCAACCCTCTTCAAAGCCCCATCATTCACATCCCCCACAACAACCGTCTTCAAACATCGCAACTTTGCCTCCTTCAAAACATCCACAAAATCCGAATCATCTGACACAAGCACCATACGCTCAACTCTCCTCCTATCCATCATATCCACCATATGATTCTTCAAAGCAACATCTGCAGCTTGTGGCTTATTTGACACAGTGCGAACCCAAAACCCTGCCCGCTTCAACTCATCAGCCAAACCATACCCCACCTTTGGAGTCAAAATATCCCTCACAGCATTCTTATACTTCTCCATCTTCATGGAATACTTAGCCACTAACTTCACCCTCATCTTCCCCCTTGCTGACTCTATCTGATTCAACCTTTTTATCTGCTCACGCTCATGAATTTGCTTGAAATGATTTACAAACTTCTCATTTGAATAAAAATTCCTCCCACAAACCCGACAAAGATACGGCTCAACTGTCTTAATCACACCCCTATTCTCCAACTGATTCAATATTTTCCTCTCTTTTCTTTGCTCCCTAACAACCTGTGGAACAACGGTAAATGCATGATGATTTGCATATGCCACCATGTATCTAACAACCCCAAAAGATGCCATTGCTTCCTTTAGCTTGACGGCAGTGTTGTATGGCGGGAATGAGTTTGGTGGTTTATTGTCCAAATCCCAGAAAATTGCAACATTGTTTTTCATAATTTTTGGTCTCAAAGGCGATGATGGGTTCCAAGAATTGAAGCCCGATTTTGATTCAAAGTGACAAGATCTACTCAACAAGGTAAAAGGGTCAAGGATTCGTAACATTCTGAGTTTAGTTGTGCAGAAAAGTTTGAAGGATTTAAGTAACACAACCATAGGTAGAGTGTTCTCCTCAATGCAATCATAATCTAAAAAATTGGAATAGAAAATATAGCCAAGAAAACTCAAGTGGACCAGTGAAAAGGAAAAATGAATTGACTTTTACAAGAGTAGTTTATAGCCTCAAAATCCAACACACAAGCTGATTCACACTGTTGCTGAACTATAAGATCTGCAACCATAAATTATTTTATTATTTTAGTAATCCTTTAAAAAAAAAAAAAAAGCCCATCAAGAGATTCAAAACTGATCAGTGTATTACCAATTATAAAATATTTCGAGCCATGCTAGCTTTCTAATGTGTGACATTAACATTCAGTCTACCACACTTGTAAGTCCTTTAATTACCTATGGTTTGCATTGAGTTTTAATTTGTCAATATGTGGTTTAAAAAATAAACAGTACCCACTTTGGGATCATATCCTTTATTACCCTTTAATATAAATCAAAAGCAAAGACAATTAAATCTCAGTGGAATCAAGTATATATAACTCTTTAAAATACCAACCCAAATGTCTTTCCTATACAACTAAATATCACATTAACAAACCAATTATATGTCTAAAAACAAATGAATGGTAGCAAAGATGATAAAGAAATAATTGTACTTCTTAAAGAAAATCAATTATATCTTTAAGTTACTTCTTTTAAAGTTGGGTTTGTAACTAAGAAAAAAAAAGTTCAAGCAAACGTTAACTTCATTCCAATCACTTAGAAAATTCCCATCTTGAACATCTCTCTCTTCTTTAAAAATAAAAAACTTTCCAATACATGTATTTATTTAATCTAAAACGTTTGCTTCTAGGTCAAGGACTAAGTTCATCAATATCTTTTGGAAACTAGTTTTTTCTCTTAAATATAGCCAATTTAGGCTTCAACAATAGAGACCATATCACTCACATTTCTACACTATATGGCTAGCCCTTTAAGAAAAGAAAAAGGGCTATCATTGAAGCCTATATTGGCTTTATTTAAAAGAAACACTAGTTGCCAAAAGATGTTGATGAACTTAGGCCTTGACCTAGAAGTTTTAGACTAAATAAATATATGTATTGGAAAGGTTAATTAAAAAATAAAAAAGAAAAGAAAAAGAAAAGAGAAGGGTGTTTAGGATGGGAATTCTCTAAATGATGGAATGAAGTTAAATTAAAAGTATAGCTTAATGAAAAATTTTTGAAGTACAGAAAACTGCTACAAGCTGCATATACCTTCCAAGTTGATTTTGAATCCCCTGTTTGGACTACCGAAGCATTTCTTTTTTTTTTCTTTTTTTGGATAGGTAATAAAACTTTTATTGAAAAAAATTGAACATTATGTTCACGATGGTGAACACTTTGAACAATGAAACAAATACAAGAAGATCAAGAGCTCCAGGAAATAGAAACTAAAAAATCAGATACAGCAGTGCAGTTTGTCCACCCCCAAACACGAGCCCAAAGAAACAGAGTACGAAAAATTAAACATTTTAGATGTTCCAAAGTTCTCGCCTTATCTTCAAAAATGTGGGCATTACATTTTTGCTAGACTAACCACATTAAACAAGCCGGGACCATATTCCAAATGTTTGAACGATGCTTTCCAAACCAGTGTCTCCAAATAAAGAAAAAAGAGTTCACTGACCTTGGCATTATCCATTGAATCCCAAACACTGCAAAAACTTCACACCATAAGGCATGAGAGAACTTACAGTGAAGAAGAAGGTGATCCACTGATTCCCCATCGCAGCAATATAAACAACATCTATTAACCAAAAACTGACCTTTATTAATAAGGTTGTCAATGGTGAGTATCCCATCATTACTAAGTGATTAGTCAATAATTTGGCCCTGCCTAATCTCTCTCCCTGATCTCTTTGTTCATATCAAACAATAATGCACGCCCACACACACTTATCACTTCATGATAACCAAATAACTTGAACAAACATCTTTTACACTAATCGACATTTAGTTGCCAAAAAAAAAAATGTTTCCGCTAAAGAAAAGAACTATCTCAAATTCACCAAACCCTCCAGCACCAGTATGTAAGGGCAAGGTAATTATAAGTAGTTGATTGAGCTAGGAACGACCATTGGTCCGGACAGTGAGATTTTTAAAGGCCAATTCATTGTTTTTTCACACGTGTTTTAACACTGATTTGTCCCATTTCCAATATCATGAAACCGCCAATATCTTAACCTATACTCATTTTTCCTTTACTCAACACAACTAATCAAGGCGAACAGCACGAATGTCATAATTGTGAAACCTAACACACTCAGAAAAAGGAGCAGACAGGTGGTATCTCACGCAAAAATGCATGATTTGTGAAGATTGATCAAAGTTTCCACACACAAAAGGTAAATTTTCCACACCACACGAAATATATTTATGGGGTGACAAAGAGCTACTTAGAAGGACAAGCTATTACCAATGGCAAAAATGATCTCCTCCGGAACAAGCTTGCCTTCATTCACTGCATTTGCAATCTGAAATTGCAAAAATACAGAGAACGAAATTACTACCATGTCATGCCCAATCAATTTCAATCACACTAAATTTCTCATCTTGACGCACCCAAAACTTACATGAATCACATAAATTCAAAACTCAAATACAAACAAAGGCTCAAGCACACGTTTTGAAGTTTGAATCTTCAATGTATTTTCATCACTAATCGGAACAAAAATTAAATTCTCACCAAAAAAAAAACTGGTTAAACACGTATGCCACCCGAACCTCAATTTACTGGCTTACTCTAACTATCTCAAATCCTAGTAATAATAACAACTATTGTTCTTCAAAAATAGCATTACGGTCGAAGCTACACTATCAATTTGCTAATAGATGCATCATCCATTGAAACACATTGTTATAGTACTTGATCAAATGCATTCCTAACTGCAACTAATATAAATGAACGATTCAAATTAAATCATTCACTAAGCTTGACTAATTAGTTTCAATTTCTTACTAATTACACCAAATTAGAAAGAACTAATTAAATGGAGTTAAAGATAAACATACTGTCAAATCGTGTAAATTACACACACAAAAAATTGATTAATTAAGAATGAAAGAAATCAAAGTGAGTGAGAGAGAGAGAGAGAGAGATTGAACTCACGGTCGCAGCTGCTTTGTCTGAAATTATTGCAGTCGGTGCCATAAGACGACGTCGTATCGGAATGGGACATCGACATAGTCTTCAAAGCCTCTGAAATCACTGAGAGAGAGAGAGAGAGAGAGATTGTGAACTGGTTGAGGTTTGGGGTTAGAGAGAATAAGCAAAGTGGATAAGGAAGAGAGCAGAGAGAGTGAGAAAGAGAGAATATGTTATTTAATTTAATTTTGAGTCTTAATAAACTATTTTAGAAATTTTTTAAAATAATGGAAATTTAAAAAGCTGATAAAAAAATTAATAATCTTTTTTAAAAATATTTCTTTAATCAATGTTCTTAGAGCCTTAAGGGATCGGTTAACTTTTTATTTTTATTTTTGTTTCAATTAATTAATTTGCTGTTTTTATTATTATTATTTTATTTTAAATAGTGTGGGTTGGGTTAAGGATTTGGTTTGGTATTTTTTATAATTTAATTTTTTTAGTAAGTGCGAATGAAGATTCAAAGATTGATTTTTCTTATGAAGAAAATCAAGTAATATCACTGAACTATAAAGTTCTTGGCTTAGAACTTGGCATCGATAAATATATTTTTTGTGTTTGTGTGTGAGTTTTGTTTTGAGGAACATAATTAATTTTGAATTGCATTTACTAACAAACTTATATTTATCTATTTTAAGGAGAGTGTTAGAATGTTGGGTTTAAATTTTTTTAGGAGCTCAAGGTTATATAGGGATTTTGCCTTAGGTAAAGTAACCACGAACTAAATAAAGTTCTTGTGTTTATGCATATTAGAACTATGGAAAGAATTTTGATCTATCTCTCTCTCTCTAGCCCATCAACATTTGATTTCTTTTGCTTACCCATTTGAGAGAATATATGGCTTTTGGCATGTATGTATGCATGCAGTCATTAACGTTTTAAATGATGAGATTCATGTTTGTGTCAAAATTTTCTATACAACAGAGAAGGGTCTGCATTAACAATATCAAAGATATTTCTGCTAAACTGCTTAAACTATCAGCATTCGGAACATAAGCTTGTACTGATATGTTAATAGATGAGCAATCAACAACTAAATAAGATGCTCTCATGGGTGACAATCTTCAAAGCTAAAAGCATTTTAAGTACCATTTTGTTTGTCACAAAAACAATATTGTGAACAACTACAAATTACTTGATTGTTAGACCTCTTGTATGGAATCAGTGATTTAGCATATAAGAAGTCTGTTGCACAAAGAATAACAATATTAGTCCTCTGTAATTTATTGAATGGCCATAGCTTAGCTATGTGCTGCTTCTATTCTGCAGTGTTTGGAAATCATCATACACCTCATCGTCCTGTGTAATGTTTGTCCAGAAGCATTTATTGGACCTTAATATTATTTGAATTTCATTTGAAAGTGAAATCTTTTTCCTTTCCCATTTGCTAATTAGATTTTGCTTTTTTTTTTTTTCCACCTCTTCTTCTTATGGGAAATTTAGTGGTTTCATAGGATGTGTGTGTAATGTCAAAAGCTTTTGGGCATTCTAACGAGTTTGAGCTTGAACACTATTTTTAGGCTTGGTTCGTGCTTAAGACGAACTTGAACATCTTATTTTTATTATCGAGCTAAGCTCAAACATGCACTATTTGATAAAACTCGGCTCGTTTACAGCCTTATAATTACTCGAGGTAATTTGCAAAGTAGCATGAGTTTGCCACACTATGTAGTTAGTTAGCAAGAATTGGAAAGAATTGAGGAGAATACCATCTTGAGCCTTTAAGGCTCGAGTTCGGCGAAGAAATCGAGCCTCAAAAACTCGAGTTCTGATTGTTGAAATGGAAATGTTTTTGCCACATGGAACTTGAGTCTTTAAGACTCGAGTTCCATAGAAGAAGAAGAACGAAGATGACGATGAAGATGAAGAACCAGAAATGAAGGAAGAAGCACCAGATCCAAAGACCTCTCTAGAGAATGTAGATCTGAAGAATCAGAACAGGGGAAGAAGAAGAAGTACTAGATTCGAAAACCTCTTTGGAGAACGTAGATCTGAAGAAGAAGAATCATGAGCTGGAGGAGAGAAGAACATGGGAAGAAGAAGAAGCAGCACAGGCGTTGGGAAAGTAAATGGTGGAACTCAAGTCTTAGAAACTTGAGTTCCACGTGGATTTTTTTTTTCCACATTAGCTGCCACCACTTGCGACTAGAGTCTTAAAAACTTGTGTTCTATCTTGGAAATCGAGTTTTAGACACTTGAGATGCTAATTTGCTGAATGATTTTGCAAACTAGACAACTAACTAAAATATTATAAAAATGAAGCTAAATGCAAAAAAAAATTCATAATTACTCACAATATTGACTTCGACTAAGCACATTCTTCAATCAAGCCTCCCTGCTTGGTGATTCAAACCTCATCTCCCTACCAATCTTTGTCTATCAAATCAGAAGGCACTTTCTTTTTCTTTCGCATATTTATAGGTTATTTAGTTGCTTTATTGTGTTTTAGGTTGTTGGCCACTTTTAATTAGGTTGCTCAGTTCAAAACTGATAGGGTTGCTTTTAACGCTCTTCAATTTTCAATTTGCAATTTGCAATCTTACAAACTCATAGGGACTGGTATGAAAAATGTAGCTACATTTATTCATTTTTTTCCTGCATGCGTACATTCTTTGGCATAGAGGTTTTTCTTCAAATTTTGATTTGGACATTACAGTTGCTTAGCCATGTTGGTGGAGCATGTAAGGATCTCTTTATGTGTTTCCCTATTTGTTTTAATTTCATGATGATAGTGTAATTTTTATTACCTATATTTGCTGAACATTTTCTTAGTTGCCATGCACTGCATATTGTGAACTTTTACTCATGTGAAAGATGCACTATATTCCTCAAAATGCAAGGTGGCGGTACAAGAATGGAGAACGATGGTGGTCGCTATACGGAAGCAGTAGCACTCTTGGCTTTTTGAATCTCACAGGAAAATTAGCTTGGTTGCATATACGTTAACCAATAGGAAGAGAAATGTCCCCCCAAATTATATTCCACTTAGAAAAATAATTGAATTCTCATTTGATTGAAACTTGCAATGAATTCCTTGTATTACTTTTTCTTCCTTGAAATTCATAATAATGGACTTGAAATAGATAAGTTATATAGTTGGTTAACTTATTTATTTCAAGGGACTCACAATTGGTGACTAATGACATTTTTTTGGCATGTCCAATAATGATTTAATTGCAGATTTCTACCTCAAGGGTGATTGCTAGAGTCGACAGTGGACTTAGATTTCAAAATTAGTTCAAAATGGACCGAATGAACTGAATTGGACTAAATGAATCAAAGTAGATCAAAGTGGACTGAAACAAATCAAAATGGACTGATGTATACCGAATGGACTGAAGTAGACTGAATTGGACTGAAGATGACCAAATGGACAAAAGGATCCTAATCCTCACCATATTGATACAAGTACAACCACAGTCAAATGAATATCCAACATACAATCTCACTCACACACAAAATTGGGAGATTACCTGCCATTTGGTGGTACCAGGACAGTTTAAAGATCCAAGCAAAGATCTTCAGAATCCCACACACCATAATTTTCTTTTCTTCGCATGAATCCATGTTCTATACTTTGATTCCAACCTTCACAACCATTAGATTAAAAAAAAAAAAAAATTAACAACACTCAAACACTCTTATAATAAAAAAAAGCAACAACAAGAAGCTCAAACTAAGCACTTTCTGAATAAGAATCTATAGTAAATAACCCTAAAAATGTGGCCAAAAAAAAAAACATGAGCTTCTCAATTAAATTTTGGGCCTCAAAAATGTCCTAATTAAACTATGTAACATGATTTTTCTGCAGGAAACTAACCTAAAACATACGAATCACAATTCAATCTTTCTAACCAAATGAATTCAAAACTCAAATAAACAATAATTTTTATAGAAGTACTACGTTCACAACATTTTTATAACAAATCATAGGTATCAAGTTGTTATTAGTTCTAACTTAAATCTACCACTAATACTAATTTTTTGTCCACCAATAACTGAAAATGTTCCAAACATAGCATTTCTATCATTCCCCCCCACCCCCCCAAAAGGGATAATTACAATAAACCCACCTGTAGTATGACCCATTTTCACTTTGTCTACCTGTGGTTTAAAACTTTACACTTTGCCCACCTGAACTTCAATCCGTTACCCAATTTGTTACCCACCTCTGTTAAAATCAGGGGTAAAAATGTATTTTATCTTCATTTTTATGTCTCTCTCCTCTAAAAACAAAAAATAACAGAAAAAACTCAAACAAACAAGATCAAAGAGGGGGGTTTTGTAGCTTGGGTTCAAGAACACACTTCCTCTTGGTATGAATAGTTTTGAGCCAATCAATCCAAATAAAATTTTCATATTCACACAAATCCTAAAAAACATTTACAAAAATCCTACACTTGAAAGTTCTCTACTCTAATTTCACAAAAATTCCTTTCAGACACTTTTAGTCATTCACAAAAATCATACATGGCTTCACCTTAGTTCTCTCTCAAATCTCAAACCAACACCAAAGCAAACCCCTCTTCAAAATCCAGACACACCACACCTAGCAACACAAACACAGACTCGTAAGAATTGACACTCAAAACCAAAACCAAAACCAATGGCGTCCTAATCTGAATCCTAACTCCAACCCTAACCCCAACCCCAACAGCAAGAGCAAGAAGAAGAAAGGTGGACCCATTTCCATGGATCACGTGCTTCTGGCATTGTAGGAGACCAAGGACGAGAGGGATCTCAGAATCTGAGCTCTGTTCGATTTCTTCGATGCTACCAACCTGGGATACTTGGACTATCCCCAGATCGAGGCTGGACTCTCGGCTCTCCAAATACCCTCACACTACAAGTATGCTAAGGACCTCTTCAAGGTTTGTGACACACCCACAACAAAGAAAATAAGATAGTAGAGAGAGAGAGAGAGGCGGATCAAAGTCACAGTTGGAGCCAAACTCAACCCGAAGGAACCCATGGCCAAAGCTAGAACTTGCACTGCTACAATATTCGTTTGTCATTGCTCCGTTCACTACCACCATTAATGACCATGGTTCTTTCTCTCGCCTTTGTTGGAACTCATTTGAAACCCTTTGATTCTCTCCTGCTACTTTCAATCTGAGAATGAGATTGGGTTTTATGTTGGGTTTGGTTTTGGGGGTTTGTTAATGGTGGGTTTGGGTGAATTTTCTAGAGGGTTTTCTTGTATTGGATTGTGAATTAAGTTTTGGTATGATAAAGGGGTTCTTGTGAAATTGGTTCAAAATTTTGAGTTGTTGTGAAATTGTTGATATTGTTATAGATTAAAAATAATTTCATTGAGCCATTTGATTGGTGTGTTGTTTCTCCAATTTGTTCTCATTGAAGTTCATGAGCAATAAAAAACCCTAACTTTTTGATTTTTGTTATATTTGTTTTTGCCTAAAAATGTGTTTTTCTAACAGCAAATGGAGAGGTGAGTTACGAAAGGCTAACAGAAATAACCTTAGGTGGGTAAAGTGTAAAGTTTTTAAACTACGGGTAGGCAAAGTGAAAACGGGTCATACTATATGTGAGTTTACTGTAATTATCAAGAGAGAGAGAGAGAGAGAGTAAAGTATAAACAGTCTGGTTGCTGTAAATGATCATGTGGTTACATTCGTCAGCAACAGCCTGTATTCAGGCTTCATTATTCTATGCAAACTGGAATAAAAAAAAGGCTACATGTAATGTAACCATGCAAAACGCGTCCAGATTCAAAAAAAAAAAAAAAAAAAGGCTCTTTATATCTTCTTGAAACGTTTATCAGTAAGAAATACTACACAATATAATAATGAAAATATTTGCGCAAGTTTGCATCCCAAGTCAATGGGAGTATAAGGAAGTCTCCGTCCATATCTTTCAAATTTCAATACAATCTTTTGGTCGTTCAAAGTGAATGGCTCAAAGCCCCATTTGCCAGCTTCCACCAACAGCTAGCATAAACAAAGTCTAATGTCCTGCAAATGCCATCTCCTTCTCAGCAAGCTTTGCTTCTTCCCTGAACTTCTTGTAAATGTCATTCTTATAAAACTTCCTAGTCCTAAGGACTAGAATAACGGAAACCAGAGCACCAGAAAGTGTTACAGCAGCAATTATAATGAAAGACAATCTGAAACACTGAACCCCAGTACAATTCAAAGCTTGCCCAGCCTTCCTTGTGAGTCCCAAAGCAGCTAGTTGCTTTCTAGCTTCCTTATCATATAAATGCCCAGTGACTGTCACGTTGAGTACATATAGCCCAATTGGGCTAGCCACTGACCCAAAATTGTACAAAGTTGAGTAGTACTTTAGGCCAAAAATTTCCGAAATTGATGTGAACACTACTGACCATTGTGCACCAAAACAAAACCCAATAATCACCGAAGCCACATAGAGACCCCCAGGGGGATGATATGCAACTAGAAGGTGACCAACACAGGCAACAAGGAGGATTATAGTGAGCATGAGAGGGCGAGGGAACTTGTATTTTTTCAAAAGGATTTCAGATACCAAACCTCCCATTACTCTTCCAAGATAATTCCATATACTTACTAGTGACACAAAAGTGCTTATACTTCTCTGTGAGTAGCCGAGAGAAAGTCCCATTTGTCCCAAGTTGTCTATGGCTGTTAATGTGCCACCAACACCAGCAATCACTGTGTAGAAAAGTATCAACATGTCAATGCTGAAGAGTGCTTGGAGTATACTATAGTCCTCACCGCGCTGTGGGGGAGTGAATACGTTACTCCAACATGAAACTTGCTTTTCTGTGCTTGGTTCACGGAGCAAGTTTACTGAGACAGGAGAGGCTTGTGGCAGAGATGGACTAGCCTCGGTCTTTGTATTGTCTGTGATAACCTGCAGCTGTGAACCATCACTTAGTGCTAATTTCTTGCTCCTCCAAAGCTTAATCTCTTCAACGATAGCGATCCCAAGTGGGAGAAAGAGCAAGAAAAGCACTGCAGCTGCACTACCACCATACTCGCTTTGTGTGAAAGAAACTTTTTGCTCAATTATAATCATAATCATCAGAAACCCCGCGAGTCCAAATGTAATATAAAGGAAATTATAGAACACTTGGAGCTCGTTTGATTGCCTAGCGACCTTCATTAACCGAATAAAAGGTGCAAAAGCAATATTTATCAGAGCCGGAAGCCACCCCACTAACAAAATCAAAGACTTGGGGTCGTTATAATAGAAAGCATGGTATAGTTGTGTGAGAATAGCACCACTAAGGCCAACATATCCCTTTAGAAGCCCGAGTACAATGCCTCGGCTTTCGGGGAAGTTCTTGATGCAAGTAACCATTGCTCCAGTGTTTGCAAAAGCAGTTGAATTAGCACCGAGGCAGATGTACAAGCACATCATCCACACATGGGGCTTAGCCATTTTTTGTGTCACGGCTAGCCATATCATCAAGTACCCAAAAACGTTCATGACTGCACCAACTGATAAAACAAACCATGGGGGTGTGACCTCGGCAAGGAGGCCTGAGAGGACACCAACGTTGGTGCCAACGTCTTTGAAGAAGCTGATCAAATTGAGGGTACTTTGGTCGTAGCCAAGCACTGACTTGAGCACGTTGGAGTATAGTCCAAAGGCATAGGGTGTGCCCGCAGTGGACATGATTATGAAAGATGCGAATACCATGATCCATGGCCCTTTGAGGACATGGAGAAACAAGCCCTTGTTAGTAGCTTCCATTCTGTGATAAGTCTTAGCAAGACTATTACAGGTTTGTTGTTATGGGGGTTGGAAGAGATGTGAGGTACTTGTTACAATATATAGACCGATAGTGGGGGGAGAGAGAGAGAGAGAGAGAGAGAGGATAGGCTTTCATTTCACTATTTTGGTTCAATCAATTAGACATGTTTAGTTATTTTATTCTGTTTTCTAAATTAAGATTTCTTATTCTTTTTTCTACATAGATTGAAATCAAAGCAAAAGGATTATAGACTTTCAATTCTTACTTCTATGAGCTTTCAGCCCATGCATAAATTAATCAAGATTCTATATTTGATATATTAAAAAACTTGAAATAATTGATTCTTTGCGAGTAAGTTTTAATGTAAAGTTCCAGGATCGCGGGGTCAATGCGTCTTTTTTATTATAATAATACTACTACTAATAATAAAAATAAATGAATAAAAACAACTAAAAAAATGTAGGCGAAACTATAATATTGTTCCTGAAGTTTATTCTATATGCACAATCGGTCCTTTAATTTTGAATCGTGCATAATTGGTCCTTTAAGTTTTAAATCTAAGTTGTATTAGTTTTTTTACTAATTACCATTAGTGGTGTTACTTATATAGCTAACGGAACAATGACTTGATATTTTTTTTTAATGACGTGGCATGTTTGTAATTAAAAAATTAAAAATTTAGTTTCCATGTTAGAAACAATAATCACCGTGCCAACCATTTTTTTTTAAAGGTATTTTTTACGTTAATTAGCTGCCGCCCCTTGCTCATGTTGGAATATTTTATTTGAGCTAGACAGTAGTAGCCATTTTTGAATAGTTGTATTAAGATGACAACATCTCACATCAACGAAAATATCAGACAAATGTTGCTGTAAATGTATCATTGCAAGAGCTTGCTGTGGCATCAAATAGTCTTTGGTATCTCAACTATTCAACATCAACCACAAGCAAATAATCTGGGTGACCTTTGAGCATACCTGGACTAGTAAGCCCAATTGTAAACAAAGCCAAAACCTTGAAGTAGTGCCATTAGATTGTGATATTGGTCTTGACACGAGATAGTACACTGACAAAAAATAAAAAAAATATTAATCCATGCTTGGATCTCTCTCTCTCGGGTGGGTTTGTGATTTTTGTTTGTTTGTTTGAAGTGGTGGGTTTGTGAATCAGTTGCAAATATTGGTTTTAATTTGGTAATGGTTTGTGAATTTCTTATGTGTAAATTTATTTTGTAATTTTTAATTAAAAAAAAGTCACATCATTAAAAAAAATCAAGTTATTATTTCGTTAGCTATATAAGTAACACTACTAATGACAGTTAGTAAAATGACTAATACAACTCAGTTTAAAACTCGAGGGACTAATTGTACTTACTTGAAACTTAAAGGACCAATTGCGTACACATAGTAAACTTAAGGGACTAATATTGTAGTTTCGCTAAAAAAGTAACCTTGTTGAGAGAGAGAGAAGCTTTGATCTTCACTGCCACAGAAGTAATTAAACTTTCCACTGCATTTAATTGGTTTCCATTTTTAGTTTGAACAAATGGAAAATAAATTACATAAATATGACATTTAGTTTGAATTTAAAATGAAGTAGTTATGCATCATTTTAAATGGTGTAATATTTAATTCCAACTTAATAGGATGACATCCTTGAACTATAACACTTTCTTAAACAATGCAGAGCTAACATCACCATTTGTCTCTTTTTATTTATTTATTTTATTTTTTATGGGATCACCATTTGTCTCTTGGTGTTAATATGAAAGTAATAGAAGTTTTATTAATATTTTTGAGAACTTGAGTAATAAAAAGAAAACAAAACCCACTGAAATATTAGTTTGACTGAGTCCTATATATTTGATTCTCAATTACAATAATTACGTCTTGATAATCAAATGTTTCAAATCCTCTAATGAAGATATCATTTTAATTTAATCAAACTGAATATTGGATCAAACCTTTACAAGGCTGGATTAGATATATATGGAGATTCTGTAATATATACATAATATTTTATATATATAACTATAGGCAGAACCAACTAAGAGATCTTTTATATATCATTTCTGGTTAATGACATTTTCAGCACTCTTTCTTCTAAAAAAAAAGAAAAAGAAAATGAAAGAGCAAAAAGTATCATCTAAAGCTCTTGCCACACGAGTATAAATCATTTAATCTTTTAGGTCGATTTTGCATGGGATTTGTTGCCACAAAATCTGTCACATAGTAATCAAATCTAAACACAATCATGCACGTTCCATAACATGTTTGGACTGGGATTCCTTTAGAATAATAAAACCACTAAAAAATAAGCTGTGTTTGCTATTGATAGATGATATCCTATAATTTATTGACAAATAGCAGCTAGCTATGACTTTTGTGAGAGCGTGTATTGGAGGAGAATTAATATAAGAAAATAAAGTATAATTAATACAGCAGATATTTCTTAGGAGCTAGCATCATATAATAGAAAAAAAATTGTGTATATACTGTATGAGAGAGAGAGAGAGAGAGAGGAAGAGGACTTTTACATGTCTTTCTCATGTCTGTCTCTAATAAGTCACATTTTCACAAGACTACGATTTTTAGCTTAATATTTTCCTTTTACAGCTAGAGTTTTGGTCATGCTCTAGAAGTCAGAACCCTTAATTAAATCATTATTACTAAAGCAGAAAATGAAGATGTAGTGATGCATTTGGAGATGCCATTTATTCATACACAATAAAAATAAAATTCTTAGCAGGGTGTGCATTCTTATTGTTGGTAGACAAACTCAAGAGGTTCGCGTTTGATTGTACAGGAATGAAAGGTAAGGTTTGAGTAAACTTCGAAAAATAAGTGTGCATTTTTATAATATAAGTCATCTATCTCACTTTTGTGTTACTTTAAACTCTCATTCTCAAAAAAAGTTAATTGCCTCTCTCTTGGGATTTTTTTTTTTTTTTTTTTTTGGGATAAATAAGATGGTATTTCAAATCTATGAAATTTGTTCTATGATAACTGCTTTTTACCATTAGGTGAAGATACTAATTAATTTTTGGTGTACGCAATGGTTGAATTATAGATCTCTTATTTTACTATTGGGCTAGGGACTCATTGCGGGCTATGCCTATGGTCAACTATGGGCATCCTTACAAACCAAAAACTTTAATGAGTGAGCCTAGCAATACTCCTTATCTTTGAGAGATGGAGGAAATTAAAGCTGCTGTCCATTAGGGTACCCTTCTTATCTTCAGTGCAATATGTTCATGTAACCCAAAAAAAAAAAAAAAAAATCTTATAAATACTGTGTCGGTTGGGAAATCATTAACAAATTGAGATTCACTACTATCCGTGATAAAAGGGCAAAGTGTAAAAGGATAAGGTACTCAATGAGTTGGCACGATATTTAGTTATTTACCACCTCATGCAACCCATACAATAGAGGTGTTTAACAATGCGAAGTAAAGCTAAAAAAAAGTGTAGAACAAAAGCAAAACACATAGATTTTTTACTCGAAAATTTGTCGGGGATAATGGGTCAAACAATAGAATGAACAAAAAAAGAAAAGAAAAAGAAAGGAAGGTTTAGAGACACTAATGAATTGGTTGTCTTTAAGAAATATTTTGTAAATTTTTATCTGATTTTTGACGGTCTCCGAGGGATAGTTGAACGAGTGACTCATGAATGTTGCCGGATTGCATGGATGAGCAAATAACTCGAATGTGTTACGTGTAAAATCTAAATGAAAAAGAAAAGAAAAAATTGAATATGGATGCGTAATATTTATAAACAATTAAGAGTTACCTTTGACTGGAGACTAATTCTCTCTTCTTCTTTTAATTCTACTCTACCAAATCTTACTATCCTCTTCATTTTCATCATTGACTTGCTAAACCAATAAAACAAAGTTAGGTTAGAAACCTGGTCATTTTAATAGATATCAAATTGTTAGATTTACAACTGAATACGATCGAATCAAATAATAGGTTGATCTTAAATAAATATAATCAAACTCAACCCTATGATGTTACATTTTTCCCCATTATTAGGTAAAACTGCAACTAATATTTTGACCAAGTAGTCGAGAATTTTCATAGGCATATCAGGCTTATACAACCCATGACGCAAGAGATGCCCTCCCCAAGCGGTCACTCACTCACAATGTGAAATGGATAGAGACTATATAATGTGTAGTCAAAACAATTACTAGCAACTTATGCTTATTTTATTGAAGTGAAGTGAACAAAGGTATTAAAATGAAATATAAACTGAGAACCTTTCTATACAAGCAACATTTAAGAATATGAAAAAAAGAAACATAGATGAATAAGAAAAACAACAAAATTCCGAGTTGATTGACTTGACAATACAAGAAAACGATAACGAAATTAAACATTGGACCTAGACAAAAGTTTGCTCAGGCTCAATAAAATTCTCTCAATCCGGATCTATATATGGGCCAATTAGAGGTCCAAGTCCCGTGATCATTTGGGTGATACAAGTATGAAATATGATAAAGAAGTCTTTCTTCCGTGACCATAAAAAATAGAAAATAAAATAAATAATTGTTCCAATAGCAAGTTGCTGTAGTGGGCGGCGTGGCCCTCCCATCCTAAAAAAATATATATATAAAATTGAAACTTTTGAAACTCTCACAATTTTCCACATTAACATTATTTAAAAAAGTAAAATTATTAAAAAAAATAAAACCAAAACTTTTTAAACTAAAACTAAGCTTTTGAAGCTCCCATAATTTTCCACATCAGCATTATTTTAAAAAAATAAAATTATTAAAGAAATAAAACCAAAACTTTTTAAACTCCCACAAATTTTCACGACAACATTATTTTAAAAAATAAAACTATTAAAAGATAAAAAAATAAAACCCTAAACACCGTAACTATTTCTAACCCAATAACTATTTCTCTCCAAAACAAACCGATAATCTTCAACTTCAAAACAATACCCGATACAAATACCTATTTCTCAATCTCTATCTCTCCTTCAAACACAAACTCAGCCCAACAAACACTGCAAGACCCATACCCTTCTCTCTCTTTCTCTATCTCTCTATCCTTCTCCTTCCCCAAAACCCAAATGCCAATCAGATCTAACAGACCGCCTCTCATGGGACATTGGGACAAATCAAGTTTCAGAGACTCAAATGATTCCATTGGAGAGAGGCTACAGTTATTTCTCTTAGTGGGTTTTCACTAGAATCATCTGGCCGTTGGTGGGACAATATGGTATGTCAGGTTTGGTTTTTGATTTTGTTATTAATCTTGATTTGCATTGCTTTAAATTTTTAGATCCCATACCTTTTTATTAATCTTGATTACGGCTAGAACTGGAGTAACAGGCAAACCCAATCAAAACCCATTTTGCCAATAAGTTGTTAGATGCCGAGTCATTGATATCTACAAGGTTTGTATATCAAATTGAGGCATACTTCAATTTTATTTTCTATGTATATTTAAAAATTTTGGGGTTAATTATTCTGTGTTTTTCCATTTGGCTACTTCAATTTTATTTTCTATGTATATTTAAAAATTTTGAGGTTAATTATTCTGTGTTTTTCCATTTGGCTATTGAGTTTGAGTTTATGGTCTGCAATTTTCTGCATTTTTAGTTGTTGCCGTTGGCTGTAAAGAAAAGCTCAGAAATTAGGCCCACTTTGTGATTTCTTTTTACCACCGTCAGAGACCAGTCGTTCTCAGACACTATTACTAGTAAGTTTTCTAATTTTGTTTTATAAGTTTTCCTGTTAAATATGATTTAGGGTTTTGTTTGGGAGTGTTTTCTCTTTTAGATTGATGGGTTTAGAGCCCGTAGTGAGTTTTGTTAATTTTAATCAAAACTCTGTCTTAATGTGAAGATAGTTTTAAATTTTCGGTTCAGATTAGTTTTTATTGTTGTATAGCTTCTTTCTTTTTTTTCCTTCCTTCATGCTGTATAGTTTCTTCTCCTGCTTTTGTGCCGTTCCTTCCCTGCAACAACAAAGGTTCCATTTTTACATTGTTTACGCCTTAATACTTCTATATTGTTCATTGTTGTTAAGATTCCATCTTCCTAATTAATTTTTGATTTCTTATTTTCATTCTTTTTCTTCTTTTCTCCAACTGCAGTATACCGTGTTTTTTGTACTAGACATTGGGTCTTATGCCAAAAAAAAATTATTGAATTAGGGTTAAAGGTACCTTGATTTCCCATTTTATTTTTCCAATTTCTGGGGATCTATTTTGTCAATTATTGTTTTTTTGGTTAGAATATTTTTCCCTGCTTGGTATACTTTTGTGAGATTTTAAAGTTTTCTTTATTTAGGTTATGGTTTTGTCATTGTTAGAGGATTTGTTTCAATTTCTTTATGCCATCTTTTTCATTCAATTTTAAGTTTTGTCATAGGAAGTTCTGAGCATCCTAAGACTCTTATATCAACATGAGTTGCAAGTGTTGTAATATATGTGATTCCAATTTTGAATCCAACTATAATTCTTTCCTAATGTTGGTTGCGAAATTTCAGTTATAGAGATAGGGTTTTTTAGGTAGATTCTTGCTTACATCTATCTTTGTTGATGTCATTTTTTTCCATCTTTTCATTTCCTATGTCTTTGTCCAATTGAAGAAAATTGAAGTGTAGATTGCAATTCATTTGCCGCTTTGTTAGATTTCTACTTTGTTCAATGTAGCCTTATTTTGGGAATACAAGATTAATTGAAAATTGAGACTGCCATGAGTATTCATTTTGATAAGTGCATTAAAAATCTTCTAATTATAAGTTAATGAATCTGAGTCCTAATTTTAAGTAATGAGCGTGATTGTTGTATTATATACAAAAAAAAAAAAAAAATAATAATAAAGGTCATGAACAAGGAAAATATTTGGAGTTGAGAAATTCAAAATGCAAACCTTTGCAGGATATTGCCAACTTTTAAAAAACTAAGGGGTTTTTTGGTATAGGAGTTTAAACACATGTTTTCAGTTTTTAAACAACATTACACATATTTTCATATACTTTTTCACTCACACCTATTTCCAAAAAATACAAACAATGTTACTAGAACAACGTTACCAAACAACCCCTAAATATCAAGAAAGATATTTATTTGTTGTGGCTGGTCTCTCACTTCTTTCCTTTTTAAAAGTTCATGTTGTCTAGGTATTAGGAAAGTTGTTAATTTGTTCAATAAATAAAAAAGAATAGCATAATATGAATGTATATACTCCATTTTAATTTGATCATAGATTGATCAAATCAATTGGTGTTTGTTTGCAATGCTTCTATGATTTTGTAAATTTTATAGACCCAAAAAAGGAGGGGACTAAACCTGCATTCAGAATTTATCTTGATCTAAACTGCACTATGATTATTACACAATCATTGATTTAACTCTCTCCTTTTTTGTTTTTGTGTAGGTGATTTTGTAGATTTCCATGCACCAATGTATATCTTACATGCCCACATTGCTTATCACGAACCAAGAACTTGTGCTACAAATAATAAAATAATGTTATGAACAATGTTAATGTTGTAGCTTCATTGATGGTATGTACTTAAAATGATTTCCAGCAGTTTCATTGATGGCATGTACTTAAATGATTTCAAGCAATTGCTTCAAATATTTTTTATTTTCTTGCTCATAGAAATAGCTATTAATACATTATTGCATTGTCTCTATTTAAATGAACCTTACTGTATTTTAAATTTTTTCCATAGAGAGTGGCTTGGCTGAGCCTAATAGCATTGCTTCGAATAATTGTGTATTACTTTCAACCCAACATTTGGTGTCTTTGAAATTGATTGTATGTCTTACGTAAGATGTATCCAAAGAGTTTATGAAATTTGGTTTTAATTATTTATAGAGATAGTTGAAACTGAAATATATAGACATTTTGTTTGATTCCTTTCAAATAGACACTCTTTCAAACTACTATTATTTGCATGTA
Organism: Quercus lobata; assembly: GCF_001633185.2. NCBI lineage: Eukaryota > Viridiplantae > Streptophyta > Magnoliopsida > Fagales > Fagaceae > Quercus > Quercus lobata. Next base: position 53,490,075 of record NC_044911.1, read on the forward strand.
CTTAAGATGTATCTAAAGGAAATTAGATGCATCTGACACAAATATATGTTGTTGCAAATGATCTCCTCAATAGTTTCCAAGAAGCCAGCATAATCAAAATTGGGGGCCATAAAGAGTAGATAAGCAGAGATACTTAGACTATTTGTGAGCTGTTTCTTTTCAAAGTTTTGAATATTGTGTTTATGAGTTGCTTCTTATAAGAGATAGTGGCATAGTGCCCCATGTGTTTATGTGGCATATTATTCCCTAGTAGCAAATGCATGGTCTTGTAATGCTGTCATGAGATTATTTACACATTTAAATATTCATTTTATCAATAAAATTTTTTTTATATGATTTATATTGGTGGTAGACTATAAATTGATTTGCAATTGAGCATTATGTGAATTCATATTATGCCCAAATTTTTGTATGAGCTATTGGAATGTTGGCAATAATTTTTTCATCGACATAGAGAAACCAAGGTGTGATCTTTATGTGTTATGTGAAACACCCTACATTTATAATCAAGGAACATATTTTGCACACTTTGTATGATTATTTGTAATTGTTATTTAACCAACTATCCCGTGCATCGCACAGGTTAGCGACTAGTTTAATTTAATATGTGTGATGCAAAGGGTATCATAAGATATTTGACTTAGGAGAAAAATTTTATATATGGAACATATTATATTAAGTTTTTCAATTAAATTCAAACACTTGAATGTTTTACAACAAAATATTTAAATTTAATTAGAGAACATAATGTACTGCACTTAAATTTTATCATAAATGGAAAAATAGATTCTTATCTTAGTCAAAATGACAAAAAAAAAATTTTTTTTTGCAATGTACTGTAAGTTTTATCTTAAACAAAAATAAGTATTAGAGAATCACCATCAACACCTTTGCCGTGTAGGTACGGGATAATCCTTTTTGTAGTTTGGGGCTAGTTACAACTAATTCATGATTTTTTCTAAAAAAAATTCTAACAATTCATAAGATCAGATAAGTTTTATAGTATAACCCTTCAATTCAAATATTGAAATTTTAGAATGGTTGTTCCTACACCTTGGGAGGTTCCAAACAAATGACTACCCAAATCAAGGTTTAGATTCTTATCTTAGTCAAAATGACAAAAAGATATCTTTGTATCGTACTGTAAGTTTTATCTTAAATAGAAAAATAGATTCTTATATTAGTCAGAATGACAAAAAAATGTTGGATAAAGTTTGACTCCAACCATCAAAAAGATTATAGGAAGTCAATTCACATGATACACTTAACCTACTCAACCAAGTGAGTTACTGTGTATTACACATGACATGACATATGTTATCTTTCTATTAGTGATTGGAGCCTTGAACTCTAAACATGTGGAGCCAAACCTTTTCTAAAATGGTATCTTGGTAATTCACAATAAGTTTCAACATCAATCTCTTTTGGTCATCTTCCTATTAGCGGTGGGAGGCTTGGGGCCTTGAACTCCAAACACGCTTGGATACCTTTTCCTAAAAGGTATCTTTGTAATGCACCATAATTTTCGAAATAAACCTTTTTTGGCAAAAATGTAATTACATCCTTTAAATTTAGTTGATTGTCATTTTGGGCTTGTGACTTTCAATTTGATCATTTTAGTCCTCTAAGTTTGCATTTGCTGTCATTGTTAGTCTTTTTGTCTATAAATTTTGTTAACTATTAAAAAAATAATTTTCAAATACTAACAAACTAGCAATAAAACTTATTTATTTATTTTTAAAAAGGCAAAAATACAAATTACGCCATTTAAGTTTTGATCACTTGTTATTTTGTTCTTGTATGTTTTATATTTGTCATTTTGTTCATGTAAGTTCACTTTTTTTTCTTCACCATTAGTCCTTAATTGTGAATTTTTTGACAAAATGGTAGAATGGCTAATAGTCACAACAAATGTAAATTTATAGAACCAAAACGATAAAATTGTAACTGTTTGTTCATTTAGACCCCTAAAACCAAATTGTTTTACCTATTATATTATCCAAGTGATTATTTAGATTAGTTATTCAAATCTAGGTTAGGCATAAATAAATCATATCATGCAAAGATGCAGAAAAGTAAATAACACCACGATATAATGACCTAGGAAATTGATGAAACGAACCATTTCAAGGTAAAAGCCTGGAGAGGATTTAACCTAACTATCCTCAAGGTAAACACATCCACTATAAGAGAATTGAAGTTTTTACAATCAGATTTAACCCTAAATCTATTACTACCTCCAGTAGTAACTTACTGACACGACCACGTGCAAGCTCCGAATCCATGGACTCCTTATCTTCTTGGATTTACACCAACACAAGCCACCTTGCTTGTGACTTTGAAATCCCACTCAAAGGTTTCAGATCACCATCAGTAATGATCTTGATGCAGCAACTATGTTCTACTAAACGCTTGATTGTAGTTTTTGCTCCAGTAGATTCTTGTGTAGTTAGAAAGTACAAAACCTCTTAGATCTCACAAAGAGTAACACAGAAGTCTTTTCAGCGCATTTAGAACGTGGCTAGGGTTTCCCTTTTATATGTGGAGAAGTTTAGATGAAACCATAAACGTTTTCGCGGGCTTGGGCCTGTTTAAAAATTATGCAGAAAAACTATGCCTGCGATTTTCGATTGGTCAAGCCTAATTCTTAATCGGTCGAGCTTGACAGAAAATTTCTTCATTTTTCTGCAGTCAGCTGAACTTGAACCTTGAAACAACCCCTTTTAAGCATTGCCTAATACATGGACTAGACATGTTTTGTTCTCAGTTTGCCAACACACTAAAAACATGATTCTAAACATTTAAACCTAAATCTTTAGAACCTAACAGTAACTTACAAAACCAAAATGACAATTGACCAAACTTAAAGTATTTTTGTCAATAAATGGAGAGCAAAAAAAATATACCTAATTGGGAAATACAAATCATTTGTCCCACTATTTGTGTTACACTTTAAGCTCTACTAGTCACAACTTGCCTTGTAATGTTTTGACCTTCCTTATAAAATAACCAAAAAAAAAAAAAAAAAATCAAACATTTGGCATATACCATAGTTGGTGGAGTAAAAAGTGAGACAGGATGGTTACTACTTATTGGTTAGTGTTAGGTTTTTAAAGTTTAGAACAATTGGCAAATCGTGAACACAAACTTGTCTAGATATAGATCCTAGAGTCTATAGGTATTATTAGACAATGCTCAAGGTGATACAATTTAAGATCCAAGAACAAGCAAGCTACAGAAAAGAGAATTCAAAATTTTCCTAGTTCGATCAATCGAAGAACAGGCTCGACCGATCGAAAATCGCAAAAATATGGGTCTGCAGAATTTTAAGTTTGGCCTAACAGCAGTTCAAGCCCAAAAAGGATTAGGATTTCAGATCTACTTCTCCTAGTATATAAAGGAAACTCTAATCACGTTTTTAGAAGGCTTTTTAGAGAGAGAAGAGTGTGCCTCTTTTGTAGATCTAGGGTTTTATACCCAAAAGCTCTCTAAAATCTTCTACCGGTGTTATTCATTGAAGAATCTCAAGATCCGATGTTGTAGAAGTTGCTGCCTTCTTTAGTCATCAAAGGTGCTGATGATGTAAACTTTCAAGGGTGGCCTTGGAGTCACAAACAGGAGAATTTGTGTTTTTTTATCACAAGTGTGGGTGCTTGTGTTGCAAAGGCCAAAGAAAGAAGTAGTCCGTGGATTCGGAGCTTGCACGTAGTCATGTCAGTAAGTTCTACATGTGGTAGCAATAGGATGTTAGTGGTTTAAGTCTTATTGTAAACTTCAATTCTTTATAGTGGATTTTCTTTTTACCTTGAGGATAGTTAGGTTAAATCTTCCCTAAATTTTTTACTGGTTTGATTTTCCTGGGTCGTTATATCGTTGTGTTATTTACTTTTCTGCTGCTTTACATGATATGATTTTTTTAAACCTAGATCTGAATAATAAACCTAAGTATTCACTTGGTTAATTAATTAGGTTAAACAATCTAGTTTACAGGGATCCAAAACCTAACAAGTGGTATCAGAGTGGGTTAGCTCTTGATTTAGGTTATTATACCTAGAGTTGATCCTTGATCCATGCTATCATGGATAATTTTAAGTGTCTTATTGTTTTTAATTGTGATGATTTGAATAAAAAGAACACTATTATTTCAGTTGATCTTTTTGAGACTTGTGAAAGGAATTTGTAGGATTTCAGTTTTTCTTAGAAGATTGGTGTAATCTCTTAAATACACTCTGCTTCACATGGATTTTCACTTACAAAGCCGAAGACTTGTGCTATATGGGTGAGAAAAGATTCTATAAGGTGAGTGTTGCTAACTTGTCCTTGATTTAATTCTTTCAATTATTTGTGGACATGTTTTCTTTCAGTTTTTGGTTGTCATATTTTCTTAGGTTGTTTTTTCAAAAAAAAAAAAAAAAAAAATCAAAAACGTTGAAATATTTCAAAAAGACAAAAATATTTTATTTTGTGTCTTGTTTTATTTGTTTTGAGGATTACATGAGTTATAATATCTCTCTCTTGATTTAGAACATGCATGATATTGTGGAGAAACTTGAATAGTATGTGTTATATAAGTGCTAAGCTATTTCTGATTTTGTGTGAATATGTACTAGTTTGTACATGTACTCAAGGGTTAATTAAGAAATTGATATTTCTTATTTGTGTACCCTCTATAGCTTAGTTAAGCATTGTCATGCATTGCATTTGCATTTTTAATCATTTAGCATAATGTGTGCTTTTAGTTTTGGTCATAAAATTTTTTTTGAAACCAAAATTTTTTTTATTTCTTTTGTATTACACATCATGAATATGTAATTGAAGTTAGCCAATTATCTTTACATAACATGCCTGTGTACCTTGTTTAGCTTGGATGAGCTTATTTTTTTGCACTTTGCTAGTATTAGCTATGTAGTGCTTGTCTATGTGAGTGTTTATAGTTTTTGATCATATGCTCTTGATAAAATCCTAAGAAAAAAGACATAAATAACTATCTCACCATTGTTTACTAGCCAATCATGAACACCTTAATGTATATTTTAAGATTTTGTGCTTGAGAAAGTATAGCACTTGCACATAAAAATCATAAGGTGTTGCCTTTAAAAGAAAAGAAATATAATAAAATAAGGCAAAAAAAAAAAAAATACATGATTGCAAGCTTGTTTTCTAGGAGATGTGGGAATTATATGATGTAACTCTTTAGGTGATAGTCATTTTCAAACCTATGTGATGAATACTGTAGAACTTTTGGTTGATTACTATCTACATATCACCTTATATGTATCTCATGCTCTTACTAGTGGCACACACTTCACAAGTTATTCTTTGCTAAGCTTTATACATGAAATTGTGTGTGAATCTAGTTTGGCCATCCAAGATTATACACTTTGTGATGTTTGATGCAAAATTCTTTGAGGGTTGGTTTAATTTTTGAAAAGAAAAATCTAAAACTTTGTTTTTGAAAACTTAAGCTGAAGATTATGTGTTTTGAAAAACTTTTGGAATCATTCACATGCATTTCATGTCATGAAAAATCTTTTGAAAAATTATTCCGCAAAAAAATTTCTGGTTTTTCAAAAAATTCTGTTTTTCAGAGTCTCGATCGATTGAATTTGTTTTTCAATCAATTGAAAATTTCTAGGTTTTTGAAGCTTGCTTCTACTTGACTCAATTGGTATTCGATCGATGTTCGATCGATTGAAACTAAAAAATTTTCAGTTTTTGACCAATTTTTTTTTTTTCATGCATCATTTATTTTTAGGATTCACATGCATTGCATTTTTTTTGTATCCATCTTTCAATTTTGCAGTCATATCTCTCATTGTTTTCACACATAACATGCATACACTTTGCTAAATTGGGTACTCAACTTGATTTAAAAATTGATTGATTAATTTTTGAGTTCTGTACATTTTAGTATATATTTTTTATGTATGAACTTAGGAAATTTTTTTTTGAGATATGATAGATAATAATTGTTCAAATAATTTCTCTACTTGATTTGAGTTCAAACACCATCTGTTTATGGGTCATATAGTGTCAAGTTTGCAATTATTGAAAGAGAGAATATTTTTCTTCATGTGTATCCTCAACTTAGTTTTTAAGTTTGGTTTGTGTGTCTTTATTTTCCCCACCTCTTAAATTTTCCCCAAAACTGTTTTATCCAAAAAATGTTTTGTTTTTCCTATTTTTATAGGGGGAGAAAAGTTTTTTTTTTTTTTTTTTAACCTTTGTTGTTCTTAGAGAGAGTTGTTGCTTGTCATAGGGGGAGTTGCCTCTATTCTTTTTAGAACTGGATTCATTTGTTTCCTTGATTCTTTATTTTCTCTTGATTTTTGTTGTATGTTTTCTGTTTACTCTTTATTTGAGTTGTCTTTGTCAATACGTGACAAAAAGGGGGAGAAATAGATGAAATGTGGAAATCCTATTTAAAAAGGTTTTAAAAATGTTTTGTTTTGGGGGAGATAAAATTGTTTTTGAAAGGGGGAGAAAATATATATATATATATATGTATATATATGTATATATATTGTTTTGTTTAGGGGGAGATAAAATTGTTTTTGAAAGGGGGCAGAAGATAAAAACATTTTGATGTACTAACTTAGGGGGAGAGTTAGAATTTGCTTTTTTAAAAAAAAAAAAAAAAATTGATTCATATTGTTTATATGTCTTTCTTTTCATACATGCGTTGATGTGTTCTTTTGAGTATTTTAGGAAAGACAGGTACATTCTAATCAAGATCTTCTATATCTTCTTGCAACTTCTAGGTTAGGAGTTTTAAATTGGAATTTGTGATGTATTTGGACATTTTATTGTATTGGGTTGTTCTTGTATTTGAGCATTTCATTTTGTATGTAAGTTTTGTCACGAATTGCCAAAGGGGGGGATTATTAGGTTCTAAAAGTTTAGAACAATTGGCAAATCGTGAACATAAATTTGTTTAGATATAGATCCTATTAGGTTCTAAAAGTTTAGAACAATTGGCAAATCGTGAACATAAATTTGTTTAGATATAGATCCTAGAGTCTATAGGTATTATTAGACAATGCTCAAGGTGACACAAGTCAAGATCTAAGAACAGGCAAGTTACAGAAAAGAGAATTCGAAATTTGCTTGGTTTGATTGATCGAAGAACAGGCTTGACCGATCGAAAATCGTAGAAATACGGGTCTGTAAAATTTTAAGTTCGGCCCAATAGCAGTTCAAGCCCAAAAAAGATTAGGGTTTCAGATCTACTTCTCCTAGTATATAAAGGAAACTCTAAGCACATTTTTAGAAGGCTTTTTAGAGAGAGAAGAGTGTGCCTCTTTTGTAGATCTAGGGTTTTGTACCCAAAAGCTCTTTAAAGTCTTCTACCGGTGTTATTCCTTGAAGAGTCTCAAAATCTAGTGTTGTAGAAGTTGCTGCCTTCTTTAGTCATCAAAGGTACTGATGATCTAAACCTTCAAGGGTGGTCTTGGAGTCACAAACAGGATAGTTTGTGTTTTTTATCACAAGTGTGGGTGCTTGTGTTGGAAAGGCCAAAGAAAGAAGTAGTCCGTGGTTGTGTCAGTAAGTTCTATATGTGGTAGTAACAGGATGTTAGTGGTCTAAGTCTTATCATAAACTTCAATTCTTTCTAGTGGATTTGTTTTTTACCTTGAGGATAGCTACATTAAATCCTCCTCAGATTTTTTACCGGTTTGGTTTTCTTGAGTCATCATATTGTTGTGTAATTTACTTTTCCACTGCTTTACATGATATGATTGTTTTGTTTTTAACCTAAATCATGTAAATATTAAACCTAAATATTCACTTGGTTAATTAATTAGGTTAAAAAATCTAGTTTACATGGATCTAAAACCTAACAGTTAGGATATAGCAAGAGGGGGAAGAGGAAAAGAGGTTAGATGGGTCTTTGGGTATCTTAACTTGAATCAAAGTTTAGACTCGATTCATTGTAATTGGTGGACAATGACCTTTTTCTTTTCAAAAAACTGTTAAAATGTCTTAATCACTTTGAAGAGTGAGTTCATCGTAGTTGGAAATGAGTCTCATAATACTAAACAATTGGCAAATTTTTTGGATAACAACCTATTTTAGGCTTATTTGTTTAGAAATATAACGTTTTTCAAATGTTTTGAGTGTAAAACTTTTAGTTATTTTATAAAATTTTCCCTTCATCCTAAATTGTTGAATACTAATTCTCTGTTCCATTTTGTGCTTCGTTAATCATGGTAAGCCATGTGTTTGATTTTTTTTTTTTCCAATTTTAAACTTTTAGTTATTTTATGAGGAAAGTTAAACAAATACATGACAAGTTGTGATTGTTAAAACTTGAAATATAAAACTAAACACAAAAAATGGGACAAATGATTTGTATTCCAAATTGTTGTTTCTGTTTAGGAAATCTAACTTTATAAGGAACATTATTTAATACTTTGTGCCCGTTTGTTTCAACGTTTTGGACCCAAAAAGTGTGTTTTGAAGAAAGCTGGAGTGGAAAGCTCATTTGGTTCAGCATAAAACGCAACTTTTTGGAAAAAGTTGCGTTTTGGGCAAGGCTGAGAACGCGTAAGCCATTATGGAGCTCTGGAGGTCCATTTTAGAAAAAGTCCATGCGCGTTCTCAGCTATCTGTTGGACTCTTCAGGCAATTACCAAATTACCCTTCAATTCCTCTCATCTCATCTCTCTGCTCTGCCCTCTCCGTGCTGCTACAAACACAATACCACCCAATTATTACCGGTCTACCACCACAATCAACAAAATCAACAAAACTCATTTCAACATTTGATAATCCAAACACAAAATCAACAAAATCAAACCAAAAATAACTCAAAATCAACACAAAACAACTTAAAATCAACTCAAATCCCATTGGAAAACCCATCCCAAACCTAACTCAAAATTAACCCAAAACAAAATCAACTCAAAATCAAACCCAAAATCCACAGAAAATCAACTCAAAATTAAACCATTAACTGAAAACCCATAACCCAAACCCAAAATCAAAATCAAATACAAACCCATAACTCAATCATCTTCATCATCATCATCTTCTCTCTTCCTTGTAGCTTTTGAACTGTCAAAAAAAAAAAAAAGGAGGTGCAGAGACTTTGAGGGATGAGAGGGGTGGAGACTTTGTGGAACACTGGAACAATCTGGAATGTGGAAACTAGGGAAAAAGACGAAAGAAGTAAAGAAAAAAAAAGTAAGCGCACGTGAGTGGAGGAAGTGGAAGCGAAAAAGAGGAAAGAAGGAAATAAAGAAAAAAAAGAGTAAGGGTACGTGTGTGGAGGAGAAAAAAAGAGGAAAAAAAGAGAAGGAAATATAGATAAAAAAATAAAATAAAAGAAAGGAAACATAAAATAAATAATAAGAAATTAAAATTGAGAAATACTGTCAAATATTTTCACAATACTTTCACAATAAATCTTAAGTGGTAGGTTATTATTAGTTAATATTGGTGTGAAAAAAATAATTTGTTTAGAAAGAGAAAAAAATAATTGTAATAATACATTCAAATTAAAATTAGTATAAATTATCACAATATTTTCACAATAAATCTTAAGTGGTACGTTATTATTAGTTAATATTGGTGAGAAAAAAATAATTTCACAATATTGATTTAAGTATGAAATAAACTCTCTTATATATACATTGTCCTTTTTGGTAATTTACCCCTCAAACTGCCACTTTTATAAGTGCTAGCCAAATACTCAGCTTTTTCAAAGAGTACTTTTTAACAGCTTTTACCAAATACTCAACTTTTTGAAAACTCCACTTTTTTATACTGCACTTTTTGAACTCCACTTTTTTTAAAAGCCAAGTTTCAAAAAGCTAAACCAAACTCACCCTTTGTCTTTTAGATACAAATGTACAAGTTCTCAAGAGTGCCCTCATAAATTTTAACTCCAGAAAAAGACTGATGTTGATTTTTTAAATAAAGTAAGGGGAAAGATAGAACTTAATATTATGGGTCCGTTTGGATTGAACTTATTGTTGCTGAAACTGAAAACTAAAAATACTGTAGCAAAATAATTTTTAAATGTGTAAATAGTACCGTGGGACCCATTTTAAATATTTTTTAATACGTGAACAGTGTATGCACAGTGCGTGAACAGTGCATACACTGTTCATAACAGTAAATTCTGCCCCCCAAAGTCAACAAATGCGGAAAAAAAAAAAAAAAAGGAAAACGTAAAACTTTGAAAACGCAGACGCCGGATTCAGTGGAATCCAAACGGCCTCTATATATCGACTTCTCACAAAGGACTAGAGGAAAAAAGAAAAAGGAAAAAAAACACAAACATGAATTTACAAGGATCACAATTAAAGTTTCACAATCTTTTTTTTTGCTAAAAGTAAAGTTTCATAATCGATCCCCATAAATATTTATCTTCATATCCATCCCTCATTGTTACTTAACTTCTTCCTCCACCTGTGGGTCGCGGAACTTCTTATAAATGTCAGTCTTATAAAACTTCTTAGTCCTTAGCGTCAAAATGAACGAAGCAATTGTGCCAAAAAAGGTCATGGCAGCAATGATAATGAAAGACAATTTGAAGCACTCAACCCCAGTACACTTCAAGTCCTCCCCTGCCTTCCTTACGAGCCCCAAGGCTGCCATTTTCTTCTTAGCTTCCTTGTCATATAAATACCCAGCGACCCACACGTTGAACAGATAAGACCCAATTGGATAGTGTTGAGTAGTACTAGCTATAGTTGCAAAATTGAATAGTGTAGAGTAGTACTTTAGGCCAAAAAGTTCAGAAATCATAGCAAAGAGCAATGGCCATTGTTAGGACATATGTGTTTCATGTGTTAAGAACATACGTCATAATTTTATGTAATTGGCTTATCCTTTGACAAAACGCACTTTACTTGTATTTGGGTAGATTTAGGATGTCTTTAAATACTTCAAAAAACCTTGTTTCAAGATCAAGTATTGAAGCCTTCAAGTCTGTTCAAGAAAACAAGTTCAAAGTGCAAAATCATTAAAGCTCGATAGCTGGCTCGACAGCTACATCTATCGAGCTTAAGGAAGCTGTTCTACATTCGGTGTGCTCGACACTTGCTCGACAGCTTCTCGACACCTGCTATCTGTCGAGGTTTAAGATTTTCAGAATTTCAATATGATTTTCTTGGGATCCGTGAATGTGTCTTTGGGCTTTCTTTTCTCCTAACCCTAGACATATAAAATGATAAGTTTAAGGGCTGTCAAAGTGTTCATAAGTTGCACAAGCTTTGAGCAAACTTTGTTCAAGCAAATTGTGACCGGAGACGAAGTTCTTGCCCTAGTTCATCTTTTTCTCTTGAAGAAGTTGTTGTGTATGTGCACCGTAGGATTTTGTGACCAAGCATCTTCTTGAACTTCATCGTGTGGATAAACTGAAGAACTTTGCAACCAACAACCTTTTTAGTTGGTGATTGAAGTCGCGTACTAGGATCCGCGCAATCGGTTAGTCACGTATTGGGAGTCGTGCATCTGAAAGGGGAACTGTCACTACAGAACAACTCCAATTGGGTATTGGGGTAAGGGTTCAACTGTAGGTTGGTAAGGTACTTGGATTCCTTTACTTGTAACTGCTTGTTGTGATAATAGTGGAGTTTCGAGAGTGGTGACCTGAAAATCACCCGGTGAGGTTTTTGCCGTTAGGTTTTCCCCATTCGTAAACAAATCACCGTGTTATTTATTTTCCGCTGCATATTTAGTTTATTGGTGATTTGTTTGTGCTACCACACGTTTGTATGATAAATTGATTAATTTATAACTTGGCTAATTAATTAATTAATTAATTTCTATCACAAGGGGTCATTTAGTTTATGGCCTATTAAGTGGTATCAGAGTAGACACACTCTGATTAGGGTTTAATCTTTGCTGTGTTGATCCATTGACCCCTGTTTGTCATGGATAGAGGACAGTCATTAATCATACCTCCTTTATTTGATGGCACTAACTATGCATACTGGAAAGTATGCATGAGAGCTTTCTTGCAGTCTTTAGATAAGAAAGTGTGGCAAGCTGTGGAGATGGGCTGGACTAAGCCTACAGAAGCGCCAGCTGACTGGGATGACGCCAAGATTAAGGCGGTAAACTTCAATAGCAGAGCATTGAATGCATTGTTCAGTGCTGTCACCAATGAGGAGTTCAAGAAGATATCCTCAACTAAAACTGCCAAGGAGGCTTGGACCATTCTCCAGACAACCTATGAGGGTACTAAGGCTGTTAAGGACTCAAAGGTTCAGAGGCTTACTACAAGCTTTGAAGAGATAAAGATGGAGGAGGATGAGTCTTTCTATGAGTTCTATGCCAAGCTAAAGGACATAGTGAACTCAGCCTTCAATCTTGGGAAAACCATTGCTAAACCCAAGATTGTGAGGAAAGTGCTCAGATCTCTACCCGAGAGATTTCATGCCAAGATTATGGCAATAGAGGAATCAAAGGATATTAACAAGATTCCTTTGACTGAGCTGGTTGGAAACTGGCAGACCTACGAGATAGGGTTGACAAGAATAGGCAAGTCGGGTAAAAGCAAGAGTATGACATTGAAGGCCAAGAGCAGTGAAACAGATGAATCTTCTGATGATGAAGATTCCAAGATGAAGTCCTACATTACCAGGCAGTTCAAGAAGTTCAATGGAAAGGGTTTTGACAAGCACCGCAGGCAATCCAGTTCTTCTCAGTTTAAAGGCCAAGAGAAAGGAAAGAAGGATGCTAAGGAAAGTGGTCAGTACACTGTTCCCTCAGGACCTAAGTGCTTTGGGTGTCAAGGCTTTGGTCACATGAAGCATAAGTGTCCTACATACCTCAAGAGCATTGGGAAGAGCAAGGCACTTGCTGTTACCTTGAGCGACACTGAGCCTGAGGATGATTTCAAAAATGAGGATGACGGAATCTTAAATGCCTTCACGACCACTGTTAATCCTACTGATGGGATTGTTGAAGATGTGGTTGAAGAAGAGGAATTGGTGGAATCCAAATTTGAGAAGATAGATGGTCAAGATGACATCCATATAACCTATGAGAAAGTGTACAAGTTTTCTGAGAAGCATGAGAAACTGTATAGGCTAACCACCAAGAAGCTCAGTGATGTGGAACTTGACCATGAGGAACTTTCCACAAAGTTTGATGAGGCTAATCAGACTATTGGGGTGCTGAGGTTTGAGAAAAATTTCTTGGCTGAGAAGACCAAGAAGCTTGAAGCAGAGCTATGTTAAGTCAGAGCTCAACTGGAAAGGACTTCAAGCATAAAGCTGGATGAGATGCTAAGCATTCAGAAATCTGCTTCTGATCGAACAGGTTTAGGGTATGGTCTTTCTTCCTCTAATACTGATTCTTCTAGTACTACTGTTTTTGTTCCTTCTGCTAATAATGTTAAAACCGAGAACAATGAGATTAAAACTGAATTAGCTAGTGAGAACTTAGACAAGGGTAAATCTATCTTAGGAGCACCCCCTAAGCTTGAGAAAAAAAATGTTAAAAGCCCTAGGGCTAAGAAGGCTAACTCTCAAAAGCCTAAACAAAAGAAGCAGCATCTCTGTCATCATTGTGGAGCTGCCGGTCATTCTCGACCAAATTGCTACAAGTGGCTTGCCACTTAACAGAGCAACGGCATGATAGCATCTGGGAACCAGAATCAGCTTCAATCCTTTCTCGCTCCCCTTGGTGATCTTCTTAAAGCCCTCATGTTCCTTTCGAACTTGAACGATTTTAATTCTTCCCCTTCACCGCCAGTTCAAGGGTTTGCTAGACGGAAAGGTTCTTCCAAGGTGTGGAAGGAAAATGGCTCTAAGTGATTATGTCACTTTTCTCTCTCTCTTCTTGTTTTTGTGTGTGCATTACTTAGGTGTTTTGATTTCATGTTTTGAGTCAGTCTAGTTTTTATGCTTTGTTTGTTTAACATGTTTTTGTTTGGTTATTTTTCAGTTTTTGCTTTGTTTTGTTTTTTATAAAAAAAAAAAAATTGAAAAATCAGAAAAATACAAAAATAGTGTGTGTTTTGTGTACTTTGGTACTTGTGTACCTTGGATGGCCATTGAAACAAAATCTTTTAAACTTTGTATCATTTGTAACTTAGATGAGCATCTCTATGCACAACTAAGCAAGTGAGTTTTGTGGCTCATGTTTGTGATGAGTACGATTAAGTTGTCTCTTAAATTTAACACGCATATCACTCTTTTTTACTGGAAGGACTAGAAAATCCTAAGAGAAAGGCATAAATAACCATCTCAACACTGTTGCCCGCCAATCATAATAAGACACCTGTATGTTTCGGAATAGTAAAAGTGCAGTGTCAATTACATTTGTGTGCTTAGGCATAGCAAAATTTGAATGTCAAATATCATTGGGTAATTCTTTTCTCTCTCTAATAAGCCTATGCATGATATGTTTAAAAGAAAAATATGCAAAGAAAAATCAAAAGCAAAAAGATCAAAAATACTTTAAAAATGATTGCAAGTGTGTATTCTAGGAGATGTGAGAGTTATAGGATGTATCTCAAAGGTGATAGTCCCCATCAAGTAGTTATGATTGTGTGTGAGTTAAAGTGATTTTCTCATATCTCAAATCGTCATAACATGCATACACTTATGCAATCTTGCGATATTTTTCACACACAACACGCAATATTCTTTGCTATTCTTGATACATGTGCAGGTGCAATGTGATTTGGCCATCACGAGGTTTTACATGTATTAATGTATGCTCACTAAACTGTCTAGACTTGTTTTTGAAATATAAAATTGGTTAGGCTTGTTTAGTGTGTGTGTGTTTTTTTGGAGATCCATGTGCTTAAATTTCATTTGAGAGATGATTTTGAGAACTTAATATGTTGATTGGATCGTTGGTTAAGTTACATGTTGGATTGCATTCATGTCTGTGTTTTTCACATCTCGAAAAACTGTTTTTAAAAGCTGGCTCGACACCTCCTTGATAGCTAGCTATCTGTTGAGCTTCCTAAATCTTTTTCTTATCGTAATCTCGCTTGCACCTCGATACCTGGTGGATTGATTGAGTTTGGGTCTGTATGCTCGATAGCTTCTCGATACCTGGTGGATCGATCGAGCTTCTATTCTTGATTCTGATGAGTTGATCCTCGATACCTCCTCGACACCTCAGCTGTCGACGAGCATTTCCTCGATAAATCTCTCAATACCTGCATCTGTCGAGATTTACTGGCTTTCCTATATAAGGCCTCTGCGTGATCTGGTTCTCATTTCCATCGATCTCTCTCTCGATACTTCTCTGTTTCTCTCCCAAAAACACTCCAATATCACTCCAATCTTGGTTCTAAAAGATTTTTCAAGGTTTTTCAAGTTTTTTTCCACTTGGTAAGCTTCTAATCATTTCTCATTCATGCATTTCATGTTTTGAAACCTAGGATTTGGGGTTTTTGAAAATTTTGGGGTTTTTCAAAATTGATGAGCTTTCATTGAAATTTTAGGTTACTTAAATGTGTTTAAAACCTCATATATTGCATCACATTAGCATTATAATGGTATTGCCATGCATTTAGATGTGTGTTATATGTTTGTGTGCTGATAGGTTTGGATTGGGCTGAGCCCATGATGCAATTTCCTTTGCATGTTACATGTTCATGCATTTCCCATGCATACGTACTTCATTTCAATATACTTGATATATTTGAAACTGTTTGGGACTTTTCTGATTGTCATTCTTTCTCTCCCTCCCTATTAGTTTACGTTAGTCGTGTCGATGACACCTAAGCGTAAATCCACTCCAGCCTGGAACCCTCTTCGTTTCGGTGCTTCTTCGTCGTCTGATCCTACTCTCTCTCATATCCGGTTCCATGATGATGATGCCTTTAAGGCATTTTCGGAGAACTTCTCTAGACGAGGCATTCATTCGGAACGCCAAGTCATCTTAACGGATTTTGCAGACACTGACCTTCCTTCTGTCATTCACAGTAGGGGATGGGATTCACAATAGGGGATGGGAGTCACTGTGTGATGTCCCGGTCACCTGTCCTCTCGTGCTTATCCAAGAGTTCTACTCCAACATGCACGGGATTGATCGATCAGTACCTCTTTTCTTCACTTGCGTTTGAGGTACGCGCATTCCTATCACACCGCAGCTTGTTGCGGATGTGCTTCGGGTTCCTAGGATAGAGTTTCCTGACTATCCTAGTTGTGAGCGTCTGAGGACTGTGTCCAGGGATGAGCTCATGTTTGCGTTTTGTGAGTGCCCTTCTGCTTGGGGTGAGCGTCTTTTTACACCATGTCGACCTTTTGTTAAAGGTTCTAGATTCATGAACATGGTGATGACTTTTGTTTTGCATCCCCTCTCTCTCTATAACTCTGTCACAGAGCCTCGTGCTCGATTTTTGTTGTCTCTTCTTGAGCATCTTACCGTAGACTTCCCTTTTCATTTCATTTTGTCTATTATAGATGTTCATCTAGATTCGGCGTCCCGTGATAAGCTCATCTTTCCTTCCACTATCACGAGGATTCTACGCCATTTTTCCGTTCCTTTTCCCTCTTCCGACCATTTTACCATCATGTGTGCCATAGATTACACTACCGTTAAATGTAGTGAGGCCCAGCTTCGGTCGCGGCAGTCGGATTCAGCAGCTCCTTCCTCCCATTCAGCTCCATCCCGTTCGACTCCATCCATATCGGCTCATCCTTCTTCTTCGGGCGATGTGTCTTTAGGAGATATCATGGCGCAGCTGCAGCGCATGGATGCTCACCTCGATACACTCTCTACGGAGTTGTATTAGGTGAACGTTCGTGTCGGTCATATTGCACGACGACAGGCGTCCATGGGTGGTTTTGCTCCTGAGGCTACTCCTTCACCACCTTCTCCCGTGGCTTCTGCTTCTAAGAATGAGGATGATGATGATGGTGATGACGATGATGATTCGGATGATACTAATGGAGATGCTAGCTCTACCGATGAGATGTCTACTTGACACTCTTACCCTTTGTCATTCGTGACAAAAATGGGGAGTAGTTTTGGTATGAGAGTAGTCCATCTTAAGGGGAGAGTTAGTATAAGACCATTTTGTTAGGGGGAGTGTTGATGCTTTTTGAGGGATGTAGTGAGGATAGTATGTATCTTTTCTTTTCCTTCCTTTTAGATACATTACTCTTGTACATGAGGTCTTATGACCATTTATTGACATACATTGTACTTATCTCTTTCTTTATATTGATGTATTTTTTTTTTCACCTACCCCTTCATGTGTTGTTTCTTTTCTCCCTTTATACACATGTTTCTTATACTTGTATGCAATCTATTATTTCTGTTTCACACAAAATACCTTGATGAGTTTTGTTTAAAATGTTTCAGAAATACAGGTTGTCAAAGTCTACTTGCCATAAACTCTCTTCTTGCAAAATTTTTCAAGAGTTTGTGTTAGAATAGATTTTATTGTATTCAACAAGTGAATATGAGTTGAGTGATTTATGACTTCTCTCATATGTTTATTTGTTTGTTGTGGTTTTATCACGGATTGCCAAAGGGGGAGATTGTTAGGACATATGTGTTTCATGTGTTAAGAACATATGCCATGATTTTATGTAATTGGCTTATTCTTTGACAAAATGCACTTTACTTGTATTTGAGTAGATTTAGGATGTCTTTAAATATTTCAAGAAACCTTGTTTCAAGATCAAGTATTGAAGCCTTCAAGTCTGTTCAAGAAAACAAGTTCAGAGTGCAAAATCATTAAAACTCGACAGCTGCATCTATCGAGCTTAAGTAAGCTGTTCTACATTCGGTGTGCTCGACACCTGCTCGACAGCTTCTCGACACCTGCTATCTGTCGAGATTTAAGATTTTCAGAATTTCAATATGATTTTCTTGGGATCTGTGAATGTGTCTTTGGGTTTTCTTTTCTCCTAACCCTAGACATATAAAATGATCAGTTTAAGGGCTGTCAAAGTGTTCACAAGTTGCACAAGCTTTGAGCAAATTCTGTTCAAGCAAATTGTGACCGGAGATGAAGTTCTTACCCTAGTTCATCTCTTTCTCTTGAAGAAGTTGCTGTGTATGTGCACCGTAGGGTTTTGTGACTAAGCATCTTCTTGATCTTCATCGTGTGGATGAACTGAAGAACTTTGCAACCAACAACCTTCTTAGTTGGTGATTGAAGTCGCGTACTAGAATCCGCGCAATTAGTTAGTCACGTACTGGGAATCGTGCATCTGAAAGAGGAACTGTCACTACAGAACAAGTCCAATTGGGTATTGGGGTAAGGGTTCAACTGTAGATTGGTAAGATACTTGGATTCCTTTACTTGTAATCGCTTGTTATGATAATAGTGGAGTTTCGGGAGTGGTGACCTGAAAATCATCCGGTGGGGTCTTTGCCATTAGGTTTTCCCCATTCGTAAACAAATCACCATGTTATTTATTTTCTGTTGCATATTTAGTTTATTGGTGATTTGTTTGTGCTACCGCAAGTTTGTATGATAAATTGATTAATTAATAACTTGACTAATTAATTAATTAATTTCTATCACAAAAGGTCATTCAGTTTGTGGCCTATCAACTATTGTGCACCAAAACAAAACCCAATAATCACCGATGCAAAATAGATACCATTGGGTACATCAAACGCGATTAGGAGGTGACCAACAAAAGCTAGTAGGAGAGTCAAAGTGAGTATGAGAATGCGTGGGGTTCTGTACCTTTTAATTAAAATTTCTGAGACAAGACCTGAGACCACACGTTCGAGGTAGTTCCAAATGCTCGCAAGTGACACAAAAGTGCTTATGCTTTTCTTTGGATATCGTAAGGAAGCTCCAATCTGACCCAAGTTGTCTATTACCGTTAAAGTTCCCCCTAGGCCACACATTTGAAGCCAATAAAATCAGCCACATGTCAATGCTAAAAAGTGCTTGTAATATCGTATAGTCCTCCCCTCTCACGGGTGTCTGAAAAAGCTGTTTTCCAACAAGAAAGTTCGTTGTTTTTTTCAGCATCATCACTTGGTTTTGTGACTGAAAATTGTTGAATCTCATTAAAAATGATTGCCTCCCCGTTTGTTTTTTTGATAAACCCTCCCCATTTGCAACTTCTATTAGTGACCGGCTAAATTGCATAGACATAGACATGGGTATGGATATGAGGGTACACCAATTTTTGAAAAATAAAAGTACGACATGACGTGAATACGGTAATTAAATAATTAATTAAAATTTATATTTAAGCATATTTTTAGACATAAAATACGTTTATGTCTATAATTTTTTATATATTTTTATTGATAAAAAAGACCCATTTAGTTAGAGATTTTTAGTATCATTATTAAATATTGTGAAAATACATGTAGGTTAAAAAAATAAAAATTGTTATTTACACCTTTAAAATATCTAAGATTACATCAATATAAAAGTGGGACCGGACAGGCCAGTGAGTTGGGTCCCATCCTTTCAAACCCAACGTTGACACGTCAAGAATATTTTTTCCTTTTAGGGTGGTTGATATAAATCGCTAGCAAAGTGGAAAAAGATATTAATAATAATTGAGACCTCAACCCCAATCCAACACTGGTACTTTGCCAAAAATGGTTTGTCGGTGCAACCTAGGTGACAGGTCGTTCTTCATGGCTTCTCTCTTGCTCTTCCAAAACCTATACTCATCCCTAATGACAAGTGCAATTGGTTGAAATAGCAAGAAAACTACCACGGCTACACTCCCTCCATATTGGCTTTGTGAAAAGGTGGTCCTTTTCTCGATTATGATTATAATCATCAAGAACCCTGCGAGACCAAGTGAATATAGAGGAAATGATAGAGAAGTGTGAGCTTGTTTGGGTGCCGAGGAGCATTCATGATTCACATGATTCGAAGAAAAAGCACACATAAAATTGCTAGAATAACCCCTACTAAAAAAATCAAAGACTTTGCGTCTTCACCAAAGAGAGCATGGTACACCTATGTTACCAGCTAGAAAGCACGGACGCGGCTGGGAGGGTGCCACACCCGAGTCCAACGTGGCCTGACGTGGGACGCGGTGTCCAACACGGTTGCCTGCGCGTCAGTGCCACATCTAAGCTTTTTTTTTTTCTCGGATTCGTGCCGACGCGGCTCAATTCGCGCCGAATCGGGTTGATTTGGCTAGAATCAGGCCGTATCGGCCATATCAGGTCATATCGGCTGGCGACCTATACGGCCAATACGGCTGAAACAGGCTGAAAACGGCCAAAAAAGGCTGAAATCGGCCTTGAATCTCGTTGAAACAGCCGAAATTCTGACCTCAGAGGTATAGTAATGTGTTTCTTGCCTTCTTCTTTCTTTGTTTTATGAATCAAGGCATAGTAATGTGTTTTTTAAGAATATTTTAATAGTAAAAATATAAATAAAAATATTTTTAATTGCCGAGTCCTGCCGCACCTGCACCCTACTTTTTCAAAAATTGCTGAGTCTCGCACCTGCACTCGCACCCGAGTCCCGAAATGCACTCGTGCTACATAGGTTACCAGTAACCACAGCCCCACTTAGACCCTTCAAAACTCCTATAAGAATTTCACGGCTTTCAAGGTAGTTCTTTATGGCAGTGACAAGAGCTCCAGTGTTGATAAAAGGTTGTGAATTTGTGCCGATGCATATGTATAAGCACATTTGCCAAACCAGGGGCTTGGCTATTCTTCTAGTCACGCCAAGCCATATCATGAAGTATCCAAAAAAGTTAAAAGCACTACCAATTGCTAATACAAACCATGGGGTGTGACTTCATTGATTAGGCCAGAGACGATACCGATATTGGCACCCAAGTCCTTGTAGAAGCCAATCAAATTGGGGGTGGATTGGTTATAGCCAAGTGAGGACTTGATTTCGTTGGAGTAAAGGCCGAAGATGTAGCTCAAACTAGCTGCGTTCATAATCAAAAGAGACTCGAACATCATCAACCTCTGCCCCTTGAGAATTTGGAGGGTGAGATGCTTCATGTCCGTTAAAGGGCCTCCCCTATCACCCCCTCTATCAAGCATTATTTTTGATAGTTTTTAAACCCCTTAAAACCACAATCAGATTAACCTAGGTAATTAGCCAAGTGATTACTTAGTCAAATTAACAAATCTAGGTTAACACAAATATATCATATCAATGTATAGCAATAGAAATATAAATAACACAAAGATATGATGACCTAGGAAACCAAACCGGTAAAAACCTGGGGAGGATTTAACCTAGCTATCCTCAAGGTAAAAAGCAAATCCACTAGAAAGAATCGAAGTTTTACAATAGTGACTTAGACCATTAACATCCTATTGCTACCCACCAGTAGAAACTTACTAACACAACCACGTGCAAGCTCCGAGACCATGGACTCCTTATTTCTTGGATTCTCCAGCAAGTACAAGCACACCCGCTTGTGTTTCTTTAAGCTTTTAGTGCAGCAATTGAATGATCATCAAGTTCTCAATAAAATCTCCATCTTGATGATCCTAAGCATGTGTGAAGGCAACCACCTCTAGATCTCACAAAAGATTCACACACACAGCAAATAGAGCAACCTCAAAAACGTGGCTAGGATTTGCCTTTTATACTTAGGGCAAAACATAAAACCCTACGCGTTTTAATAGGCTAGGGCTGAGTTAGAAAAATCTGTAGAAAAAACATTCTGCCCGAGATTTGATCGATCTAGTCTAAGCTTCGATCGATCGAGCCAGGCCGAAAGTCACTAATACTTCTGCAGCCACTCGATTCCAACTTTACATACAATGCACACACTTTGAGCAAGTCTAAACAAGACTAACAACTGTTTTGATCATGATTTGCCAACATTACACATTAGAGTTCTAAATACATTAGTTTCTAAGTCTTTAAAACCTAACAATTTTTTGTTGTTGTTGCAGTCTTTTGCTTAATAGGACGTGGTAAAAGTTGACATGATTCTCATGGAGGTCCTGGAGATGTAGAAGGGTGTCTATTTTGGGAGAGTTTAAAGCTATAACGTCTGCTTTTGATGATAACTCCTGATGGTAGCTCACTCTTTATTATCAGACTAAGACACCGATTGGTTTTTGGTGTAGGCGAAGATTCAACTCCAGATCTCTTATTCAATTATTAGAGACTTTATTAATTGAGTTAATTGGAACCCATGTAGAAAGGTGTTATTTATAGGGAGTTATGTAGTTAACATTTCTAGAGTATATATATACTTGATTTCTTCAAGATCAAAAAATCCAAGAACTATTTTTGGGTAATTAGAGCATTTATATCAACTTTCTCAAAACTTTAGTTGAACTAACCCAAAATACTCTATTTTTTTTTTTAATTTTTATAGATACGCAACAAACTCAATATTTATCTCTTATATCCTTTAAATACTTATTTTTTCTCTCTCCTTTAGCTCTTTCCTCTTAGCATATCCTAGCCACTACACCCAGCCACCAATGCAAGCAACGAAGATAAAAGATCCGGCCACCAACAAGAATAAACCACAAATCACAAGGTAAGAATGGGGAAGAACAAAACCCAACACCACCAATCCACCAAGTCACACCACCACTAAAACAAAACCCAAGATCAAAACAACCAAACACAACTACCATGGCACTAAATCACCACCCCAACAAGACACCACCACCATGACACCACCATATACAACAAAACCCAAATACATTCACATCAAAAACACCCAAATCAAATAACTAGATCCAAGATCAAACCCATGTCAGAAACCCCAAAAGAAATTCTAGATCCAATTTGCGTAGGTTGAAGAAGTCCCATTTGTTGTTGGGCGAAGATCAAATCATTGGCACATTGCTTCTTTTGATTTTAGAGATTTGATGATTTTGTCTTGGATTTGGGAAATGGGGGTTTGGGTAATGGCCGAAAGATTGGTGTGTGATGTTTTGATTAACTGACTTTGGAGAACATAAGGGTTTTCAATTCTCAGCTCACATGTGAAGGTTTTCTAAAAAAATAAATAAATAAATAAAGGCTCACCGGTGAAGCTGTGAAGGAGTGGGTCAATTTTGGCCCTTTTGGGAAGAGAAACATAAATGTCGGTGAGCAAAGAGAGAGAAAGGCAAAGAAAAAAGTAATTTTTAAATATTTTTTTTTAATCTCTAGTGAGTAACAATGTTAAAATCGGGAATAAAATATTGAGACTGATGTGTGGGTTTTCTCATAAATGCATATTTTCTATTTTCGCATAATTGTGGGTTCTACTAAATAAATTCTTGGTGGGACCCACAATTCATGTGAGTGGGGGGAGTACGCATGAATTATGAGTAGTAATTTAAAAATGTTGGGTTCATATGAAAGTAACATGCAACCACTCATAGTTTGCCACGTTAAAATTGTAATAAATTTGTAGCAAAAAAAGTTTTGGGTCCTATACTACTATACCACTATTGTAATAACTTTTAGAGTAATGTTATACCTATAACAACAAGCCACAACAATTTCATTGCTTTTCCAAATTAGCATCATATCATTTAATTTGGAGATTATGGTGGGCTCATATGTGAGTTGGCATTTTAAGTTTGAAATTTTTTGAAATTATTGTGACTTTTTGTTGTAACCATAGTATTACTCTAACTTTTATAAAAAAAAATCCAATGACCCAAGTGTTCTATTTTGTTTTATATTCCATCATTTACTTCTCATTTATTTTTATTTTTATAGATATGATAATATTTCAAACTGATAAGATACTTTACTAGTTGAGTTAACTGGATCCAAATATATATTCCACCACTTACTAAGTATGTCAAGTATTTATTTATTTATCCCTCTTGATATATATATATATATATATATATATATATATATATATATATGTACGAACATGGTATTTAGGCCCAGCCTAGTGTACAAGCATGACATAGAGGCCCAGCCTCTCAATTTTAGTAAACCGAGAACCCCGAGCCCAATAATGGGTTGTACACTGTACCGGCTTAGAAGCTAGCTACATATTGGGGATGGATATTGCTCGGCATGGTAGTGCCTTGGGGGAAATCGCCTGCCAAGAACCAGTCGACAGTGGAAGCAAGTTTCAAGACGGTCACATCAATCTAGAAAAGTGGGTCCTATCTGATCAGGAATCTATTCTAGAGGGGTCCTACCCACCTAAAAAGCCTCTCAATCATCATGAATGTCCCACTAAGGGAAGTCTATAAATAGGGAACGAAGGGGAGAGAGGGAGTTGAAAAAACGGGGGTGAGATAAATACACGATAGAATTGTGAGGAATTAAAGGGAAGGGGAGAACCCTATCAATGGCTGAGGTACTCCTTGGGGGATACATAAAAAAAGTGGTAGGGGGATATGGGCTAGATTAAAAACTCCATCATTTGGGCTACCAAATTGGCGATAAGAGGTCTTCCCATTGTAGGAATTCCATTACCCACGTTATACAAATTAATTTTGGGCTTGTTCTTTGGGCTTACGAGTCACTTAGGACAATCACGCTTGCACAATTAGCGTCGTTCGTGGGAATCGCCTACTCAGTTGAAGACCTAAAGCCAATGTACTATAGCCTAGGATGGAGGAGCCACATACAGAGGGATTAGCGGGCCATGGAGGTAATTGTTCAAGGGCCTCGTCTAGGGGCCAAAAAAGGCTGGAGAGGGAAAGAAAGAGAGAACATGATCACCTATAAGATGGGCATGAGACGAGGCTTGATTCAGATGACGGGTCGTCGCAAGGGGAGAGGTTAGTGTCTAACGTCCCTCAGCACTCACATCGAAGTAAGTGGGACTGCGAGATAGAGAACCCGCAGAAGCAGGTTAGGGAGTTCGAGATTGAGATCAAGGGCAGACATTAGAGGAGGGACCATGATGGGTCATCCAGCTATCCCGACTATGACATTGGCAGCATGGCCAAGTCATCTCATCAGACCGATTCATGACGACCGAGAGAAAGGTCCAATGAAACTATGGGGTGGCATTATGTGGGAATAGGCATGGGCACCCAAGCGCAGCCCTGGACGCGATAAGCCAAGCACTTCAGAGAGCCGCTTGATCACCATTCTCCAATGATATGGAGCGCATTGAGATGCCTAGGCATTCCAACCGACCCCATTTTACTTGCTATGATGGCAAAACTGACCCGGTGGAACACATGAGTAGCTATATTAAGATGATGTCCCTGTACTCCCAAAATGACGGTTTGATGTGTAAGATATTCTTGTCTAGCCTTAGACCCACGACGATGAGATGGTTCAAGGGATTGAAGAAATAGTCGATACATAACTTTAGAGAATTGATCCAGGCGTTCGGAGCCCGATTCATCAGTTGTAGTCGGGTCCCTTAACCTATCAATGCTTTCCTATCTATGAGGATGGGTAGTTGGGGGACGCTTCGAGTCTATGCCAATCAGTATTGAGAGTTGTATAACGAGATAGGTGGGAAAAATGAGCAGGTTGTAGCAAGTACATTTAGGCTGGGGCTCCCTTAGGAGTCAGAATTAAAGGAATCCCTAACGATGTGACCCCCTGATAAAATGCATCAACTAATGTGGAGGATTGAAGAGCATAAAAGGTTGGAGGACGACAGGTAGCAGAGTAAGGGAAATGCACCAGCGACCTCGCAATATAACAAGGACTCAAGTTTTGGGGGCTTTTAGCAGAGATCGAGGAGGGAATCCAGGATGGTAGAGCCTGAGGTTCGCATTGGTGGGGTGAATGTGGCGTTTAAGGAGCAAGTTCATAAAATTCTTGAACGAATAAAGAATGAGCCATATTTCCGATGGCATGGCAAGATGGGATGTATTGGCCTAGCCCAATACACACACACACGCACACACACACACACAGATATATATATATATATATATATATATATATATTTATATAAAAGGAAAGCGATCGGATGTTTACTACCACGTGACCCCACCTACTCCATTTGCTCCTCACCACTCATTTTCAAAATATCCTCATTCTCTTTGGCTGGCCTCATCTCCTTACTCTCTTTTTCTTTTTCTCCCAAAACGTAACAAACACTCCTCTTAAACTCCCTCACTCTCCCACCAGGTTCCACTCCATACCACCATTTTCACCATCATTTTTCCGGGCAAGATCACCTGAAAATTCTTAAGAATCTCTAAGCACCTTCACATCTTTTATTTGAGGTAAAAGTTTCTAATCTTTTTGGTGGTTTATATGCTTTTGCTAGAGGTTTTCTTTATCTAAACTTTGATAACGATACCTATGTAATTTATGAGCTTGGGAAGTGATATTCATGTGTTTATATATAAGGGTTTTGTGTTGGTGGAATTATTTGATGTATGGGTATATAGTTTTTACAATGGTGGTTGTCTAAGTGGTCAAAATTTGGGGGTTTTGGCTTTTTAATGTGAAATAAATGGTGAATATAATTTTATTGAGTTTATTTGGAGCTAGTTAAAGATTTAAATTGTTAGTCTTGGAGGATATTGTGATTGTTGGTATCATGAGTCGCTTGTTGATGTAGTGTAAATATTGTGGGAACCACTTATAAAGTGTTGAGGTTTTGATGTTAGAGATGATATCTTGTATGATTTATGATTATAATGAGAATCAATCCCTTGTAAATTAATTTGTTGAGAAACCTTGGAAGTAGAATATATTATTTGTGAGGTTAAATACTTAGGCTTGCCTAATTAGTTGCTTAGTTATCAATCTCTAATTCATAGCTAGACACAATGTCAAGCTTTATGCTTATCGTGATAAGATTGTTTGGTATTGTTTAGGTTCTAGCTAATCTCTTTTGGAGTTTGGAGAATTAGGTTTTTTGCGAGTTGCAAGGTAAGTATCTTTTTAAAGGAATTTCTGGAAAATAATCATGCTGCATAAATGTTGTTTTGAGTTAAATACATTTTGGAAAATAATTCTTGAAACTATGTTTCCTAAAAAGAGTTGTGTTGTGACCCTACTATATATGATTATATATGAAAAATGCATCATGTTTAATATCTACATATGGGGAAATGCATGAATATTTGGCATGGAAAAGAAAAGTATCCTTGAATTCATTTGATAGTGGATTTCATGGATTTATGCTATTATTTGGAAATACTAAAGATGTTTTGTCTTAAATTGTATTATTTTGGGAAATTGATGCAAAATATTTTTGACAAGAAATGGTTTTGAGGACTTTGAGAATATTGTGTATATTTGGTTGTTGAAATACCTTATGAAACTACTTGGAAGTAAACTATGTATTTGAATACATTTAACTTGTGAGTGTTTGATGTGGGTTTGCCCTTATGCTACGATGTTGGTGATTACCCCGTCCTTGTGACAACGTCTTTATGATGTGTGATTACCCTGTCTTCATTACGACAAGCCAGGTTTGAGGCTCCCACTTTGCATGACATGGGTAAATCCTTGAGTATGTGGGTGAGTGATGCAGCGTAGGTGTGTAGAAGCAGAATCTATAACACACAAATACTACAACTCTTCCACTATACCTAAGTTCTAGAAGAATACTAGGCCAATAGGCAAAATAATAGAGAAAACCTTTCTAGCAAACTTTTATTCAAAAACACACATAACATAAATAACCTCTTTATAAAGAGTATGGAGAGGATTTACCCAACATAATAGAGAAAACATCTCTAACAAACTTTTATTAATCAATGCATAACATCTATAATCAACCCCTCTATAAAGAGTATTTATAAGAATAAAATTTCTCCTACTCCTTTTACGAAAAGAAATAATAAACCTACTTCTACTTGAGAAAGGAAAAACAATTTAATTAGGAAAAGAAAAACAATTAAAATCCTAATTTAACTAGAAAAAAGAAAACAACATAAAATATTAAAATATTTTATTCTTCCATAACTAATCTGCATCATTCTCTAGGGGTTGGGGAAAACTCGTCCTCGAGTTTTGTGGCAATCTTCCACGATCAATTGGAACCCCGAATAATCCTCTCCATCCTATTCTTTTTTGCAAGACAAGACGAATCAGTATGCTACTTATCAGTCTTTTCTCACTCATAATAAATCTTGATGTACGGATTTTTATTCTTGCCTTCTTTTGCCACGGCGGGATATATGAAGCAAGTACTAAAAAAGAATCCATGCACACATCCAAAAACTTCATATTTCCTCGTCGACAAAGATTACTTAAAATCATTTGTTCACGCCTCTTGTTGACCTCTATCAATTCTTGTTCAATAAAATCCTCCTAGAAGGGATCAATAACCTTTTGTTTTTGAATGTTGAAAGTCTCATCAACGATGTGAGTTATGGGCTCATCTCGTATGTATATGACTTTATTTTTATCAAGCTTAATCTTTTCTTCTTGACTAAAATCTTTAGGATAGTCATCATAAATTGGTGTAGAATCCCAATCTACTAGACAAACTCTTTCAATATATTTATCATCCTCTTTGATATCGTAGCCCTCTTGTTCGATATCAAGATCCTCCTCCTCCTCCACAAAACATGGATTTGGATGGTATTTCCAACGACTAAGGCGGTGAGCTGCTTTGAAAGCGCATCAAACCACTCCTCTATTCGTTGAAAGAACGCCTCTAATTGCGCATTGCGTGCAACCTCATCGCATTCATACACGTCATCTATGGCAACAGGTTTTCCCCTACGTACTCCTCTTTGTGCCATAGTAGGAACCTAGCCTGGCTCTGATACCAACTGATGCAGCGTAGGTGTGTAGAAGCAGAATCTATAACACACAAATACTACAACTCTTCCACTATACCTAAGTTCTACAAGAACACTAGGCTAATAGGAAAAATAATAAAGAAAACCTCTCTAGCAAACTTTTATTCAAAAACACACATAACATAAATAACCTCTCTATAAAGAGTATTTATAGGAATAGAATGTCTCCTACTCCTTTTAGGAAAAGAAATAATAAACCTACTTCTACTTGAGAAAGGAAAAACAATTTAACTAGGAAAAGAAAAACAATTAAAATCCCAATTCAACTAGGAAAAGAATTTTAATTCAAAGTACTACAGTAAATAAATCCTAATTCAAATAGGAAAAGGAAAACAATAAAAACTCTTTGTTCTTCATAAGGTGATTTGCATCAGTGAGGCTACTGCCCATATGGCCAAAAGACCACATGCAAAAGGGGTATTGTGTGACACGTCATTCCCTACTGCTGATGGGAGGAAGGGGTAAATCCTTGAGTGTGTGAGTGAGGCTAGGCAAGGCCAAGAGAACACATACAAAAGAGGTACTACATGGCACGTTATCCCTTGTTGCCCATGGGGGGGGGGGGTTAGGTAAATCCTTGAGGGTGTGGGTGAGGCTAGGCAGCGCCAATAGACCACATGCCAAAAGAGGTACATATCATGCTAGTGTGTTTGGGTTCTAACTTGTCTTTGGCGATATGATGTCTTAGAGACATTTCCGTCTTTGTGGCATCTTGGGTGAGATTTCTAGTTTTGAAATGGTATTGGATATTTTTTATAGCTCACGGTGAATAAAGTATAGTTTCATAGTTATTTTAGAAAGCTTGGTGCTATATCATTTCTATCATTCTTGTTGTGTTGTTAATGAAATTGATTTTGCATAAATTAAATGGAAATTCCCAAATTATAGCATGTTTTGTAAAATGGTCATTATCATGAAACTTGCATTTTCCCCACCCCCATTAATTATGCTACTTACTGGGCTCTGTCTCATCCCGTTCTTTACAAACCTTTTAGAGTAGGCAATGATCGTTTTGAGAGAGGTTTTTGTGGCTAGCAGTAGTTAGACAAATTACTGATGAAGGCTGGGCTTTTGTTATAGTGATCATTGGATGAACACACTAGAATAGGTTTGACTTATTCTTTTGTATCTAATAGTGGTTATACCTTTATTTCCACTGATGGGACAAGTTAATGATATGTAATTGTAATTATTCAGACCTCCATTCTTTTGTGGCCAATGGTCCTTGTAATTATTGCATAGAGCTCTGACTTACATTGAGAGTATATTTTATGGAATTATTATGATAATTCTTGATATTGGTACTAGATATGATTTATTTGGATTGAGTTGTCAAAAGGAAAAAAAAAATCTACAGGTACTTTTGAAATTTATTTCTCATGCTTTGGACCCTTTTGGGTTTAGGGCGTGACATGGGAGGAGAAATGGGGCACACCCTCGAGTAGTGTAAACTGTTCAAAGACCATTTGGAGCAGCTTTTGAAGGTGGGACATTTGATGGAATTCATGGTCGATCAGGGAGGTATCGTAGTGGGGCAAACGTCAGGGACCAATGATTCTCTTCTCAAAGTAATAGAGAGATCTTTTTCTAGTTAGACATTGTTATCAATGCAATGAAAGAACCGTCCTTTCCTATTTGTTTTTCTTGTCAGATAGAAATAAATTTAGACCCCAAAGACTGAGGTAACACACTTCTTCCGCCATTTGGGATTATTGAAGTTATCCATGCTACCTCAGTTAACACTAGGGCGAGTCATCGTAAGGGAGTCCTCAGTATTACCCCACAATAGGGAATAGAGGCAAATGATTAGCCAAAGAAGAGGATGAGACTGAATACTGAGCCAATTGCTTTTAGGGATGATGATTTGGAGGGTATATCCCAGCCGCATGACGACTCGTTAGTTGTGAGCTCGAGAATTGGCAGTTTTTTTGGTAAAAAGAGCGTTGATAGATTAAAGGAGTGGGGTTGAGATAATGCACCCCGACCTTTATAAGGGACTGGGTTTGAAGCAGGAAAACCTTGTTAAGTATGATACGCCCTTGGTAGGGTTCGATGGAAAAGTGGTAGTGTCCGAGGGGCAAATCTCGCTCCCCGTTATGACTGAAGGGAAGGAAGTGATGGTGAATTTCATAATGGTTAATGTTTTCTTTCCCTACACGGCCATCTTAGGTAGGCCTTGGATACATACCATGGGGGCTGTGCCTTTTATGCTCTATATGAAAGTCAAGTTCTTGACCGAGGATGGGGTCACCGTGGTTGGGGGGGTGGGGGGTGATAGGCCAAAAATGAATTGACCCCATTGTGATTAATTAATTGATTAATTAGCCAAGTTTATGAATTAATCAAATTAACATGCAAAGCGTGTGGTAGCACAAACAAATCACCAAACAACTAAATGTGTAGCGGAAAATAAATGATACAGTGATTTGTTTACAAATGGGGAAAACTTACACGGCAAAAACCCCACCGGGTGATTTTCAGGTCACCACTCTCGAAACTTCACTATTATCACAACAAGCGGTTACAAGTAAAGGAATCCTAAGTACCTTATCAACCTACAGTTGAACCCTTACCCCAATACCCAATTGGACTTATTCTGTAGTGACAGTTCTTCTTTTGATGCATGGCTCCCAAGTACGTGACTAACCAATTGTGCGAATCCCAGTACGCGACTTCAATCACCAACTAAGAAGGTTATTGGCTGTAAAGTTCTTCAGTTCATCCACACGATAAAGATCAAGAGGATGCTTGGTCACAAAATCCTACAGTGCACATACACAGCAACTTCTTCAAGAGAAAGAGATGAACTAAGGCAAGAACTTCGTCTCCGGTCACAATTTGCTTGAACAGAGTTTTCTCAATACTTGTGCAACTTGTAAACTATTTGACAGCCCTTAAAACAATCCTTTTATATGTCTAGGGTTAGGAGAAAAGAAAGCCCAAAGACACATTCACGGATCCCAAGAAAATCAGATCAAAATTCTGAAATTCTTAAACCTCGACAGATAGGAGGTATCGAGAAGCTATCGAGCAGGTGTCGAGCACATGGGCTGAAACAGCTTTCTTAAGCTCAATAGATGCAGCTGTCGAGCTTTAATGAATTTGTACTATTCAACTTGTTTCTTGGACAGACTTGAATTACTTCAACACTTGATCTTGAAACCTTGTTTCTTGAAGTATTAAAAACATCCTAGATCTACCCAATTACAAGTAAAATGTGTTTTGTCAAAGGATAAGCCAATTACATAAAATCATGACATATGTTCTTAACATGTGAAACACATATGTCCTAACAATCTCCCCCTTTGGCAATCCGTGACAAAACCACAACAAACAAATGAGCATATGAGAGAAGTCATAAATCACTCAACTCATATTCACTTGTTGAATACAAAAAATCTATCCTAACATAAACTCTTGAAAAACTTTGCAAAAAGAGAGTTTATGGCAAGTAGACTTTGACAACCTGTATTTCTGAAACACTTTAAACAAAACTCATCAAAGCATCTTTGTGTGAAACAGGAATAATAGATTGCATACAAGCATAAGAAACATGTGTATAAAGAGAGAAAAGAAACAACACATGTAAGAGTAGATGAAAGAAACATACATCAACATATAAAGAGAATAAGTACAATGTATGTGTAAAAGTGGTCACAAGACCTAATGTACAAGAACAATGTATCTATAAAAGAAAGAAAAGAAAAGATACATAATAGCCTCACTACATCCCTCAAAACACATCAACACTCCTCCTAACAAAATGGTCTTATACTAACTCTCCCCCTAAGATAGACTACTCTCATATCAAAACTACTTCCCCTTTTTGTCACGAGTGACAAAGGGTAAGAGTGTCAAGTAGACATCTCATCGGTAGAGTTAGCATCTCCATCATCATCATCCTTAGAAGCATCATTGTCATCATCATCATTATCCTCAGAAGCATCATCGTCATCACTATCATCATCATCAGAATCAGAATCAAAAGAAGGTGGTGAAGGAGTAGCCTCGGGAGCAAATCCGCCCATGGTCACCTATCTTCGTGCAATACGGCCAACACGGACGTTCATCTGATACATCTCTATAGAGAGTGTATCTAGACAAGCATCCATACACTGAAGCTGTGCCATGATGTCTCCCAGTGACACATTGCTCGTAGAAGAGGAGGGAGTTGATGTGGATGGAGCAGAACGAGATAGAGCTGAACGGGAGGGAGGAGTTGCTGAATCCAACTACCTCGACCGAAACTACGTCTCGCTACGTTTAATGGTAGCGTAGTCTATGGCACACATGACAGAAAAATGTTCGGAAGAGGGAAAAGGAACAGAAAAATGGCGTAAGATCTTCGTGATAGCGGAAGGAAAGATGAGCTTATCACGGGACGACGAATCTAGATGAACATCTATAATAGAAAGAATGCAATAAGAAGGGAAGTCTATAGTAAGATGCTCAAGAAGAGACAACAAAAACTGAGCACGAGGCTCTGTGATGAAGTTGTAGTGAGAGAGTGGATGGAGTACAAAAGTCATCACCATGTTCATGAATCTAGGACCTTTAGCAAAAGGCCTACATGGTGTAAACTGACGATCACCCCAATTAGAAGGGTGCTCGCAGAAAGCAGCCATGTGCTCATCTTTGGACATAGTCCGCAGACGCTCACAACTAGGATAGTTAGGAAACTCTATCCTAGGAACCCGAAGCATATCCGCAACAAGCTGCGATGTGACAGGAATGCGCATACCTCGAACGCGAGTGAAGAAAAGAGGTACTGAACGATCAATCCCATGCATGTTGGAGTAAAACTCCTAGATAAGCACAAGAGGACAAGTGACCGGGACGTCACACAGTGACTCCCATTCCCGACTATGAATGACAGTGGGAAGGTCAGTGTTGGCGAAGTCTGCCAGAATGACTTGGCGTTCCAAATGTACACCTCGTCTAGAAAAGTTCTCTGAGAATGTGTGGGCATCATCATCACAGAACCGAAGAGAAAGAGGAGCAGGATCAGAAGATGAAGAAGCTTCAGAACGAAGAGGGTTCTGAGTCGGAGTAGATTTACACTTAGGTGCCATAGACACGACTAATGTAAATAGAAAGAGAGGGAGAGAAAGAAAGACAATTAGAAAAGTCCCAAGCAATTCAAATATAACAAGTATATTGAAAAGAGAGTACGAATGCATGGGAAATGCATGAACATGTGACATGCAAAAGAAATTGCATCATGGGCTCAGCCCAATCCAAACCTATCAGCACACAAACAGTTTGCATACATCTAAATACATGACAATACTATTATAATGCTAATGTGATGCAATGTATGAGATTTTAACTCATTTAAGTGAAAACCCATCCCAAAATTTCAACAATAACTCATCAATTTTGAAAAACCCCAAAATTTTTCAAAAACCTCAAAACTTAGGTTTCAAAACATGAAATGCATGAATATGGACGAGATTAGAAGCTTACCAAGTGAAGAAAATCTTGAAAAAGCTTGAAGAAACCTTAAGAATCAAGATTGGAGTGAGATGAGATTGTTTGGGAGAGAAAAAGAAAGAGCTATCGAGAGAGAGATCGAATGAAATGGGCTGCGGACTGCACAAGGAGTTTAAATAGTGCCTCAGTAAATCTCGACAGATGAAGGTGTTGAGAGGTGTCAAGCCATCTGTTGAGGAAGGTATTGAGAAAAAGGTCTTCGACAGATATAGGTATCGAGGAGGTGTCGAGGGACAAAACATCAGATACAAGAACATAAGCTCGATCGATCCACCAAGTGTTGAGAAGCTATCGAGGAGGCAAGAACTTTCTCGATCGATCCACTAGGTGTTGAGAAGTTGTCGAGATTGCGATAAGAAAAAGCTGAAGACGCTTAACAGACAACAAGGTATCGAGGAGGTGTCAAGCTAGCTTTTAAAAGCAGTTTTTCGAGAAGTGAAAAACATAGACATGAATGCAATCCAACATACAACTCAAACAATGATCCAATCAACATATTAAGCTCTCAAAATCATCTCTCAAAATTAATTTTAAGCACATGGATCTTCAAAAACACACACACATACTAAACAAGTTTAACCGATTTTATTAAAAAAAAAAAAAACAAGTCAAGACAGTTTAGTGAGCATACATTAACACATGTAAAACCTTGTGATGGCCAAATCACATTGTACCTGCACATGTATCAAGAGTAGCAAAGAAAATTGCGTGCTGTGTGTGAAAAACATCGCAAGATTTCATAAGTGTATACATGTTATGACGATTTGAGATATGAGAAAATGACTTTAACTCACACATAATCATAATTGCTTGATGGGAACTATTACCTTCGAGGTACATCCTATAACTCCCACATCTCTTAGAATACACGCTTGCAATCATATTTAAAGCATTTTTTTTATTTTTTTGCTTTTTATTTTTCTTTGCATATTTTTCTTTTAAGCAAATCATGCATGGGCATATAAGAGAGAGAAAAGAAAATACCCAATGATGGTAAGCATTTGACATTCCAATTTTGCTATGCCGAAACACACAAATGTCATTGACATTGCACTTTTGCTATGCTGAAGCATATAGGTGTCATATTATGATTGGCGGACAACAGTGGTGAGATGGTTATTTATGCCTTTCTCTTAGGATTTTTTAGTCCTACCCGTCAAAAAAAGTGATATAAGTGTTAAGTACAAGAGATCACTTAATCTTACTCATAACAAACAAGAGCCACAAAGCTCACTTGCTTAGTTGTGCATAGAGATGCTCATCTAAGCTACAAAAGATACAAAGTTTAGAAAACATTGTTTCAATGGCCATCCAAGGTACACAAGTACCAATGTACACAAAACACACATTGTTTTTGTATTTTTTTTTTATTTTTCAATTTTTTATTTATTTTTATATGAAAAACAAAACAAAGCAAAATTGAAAAATAACCAAACAAAAACATGTTAACCAAAGCAAAGCATAAAAACTAGACTGACTCAAAACTTGAAAGCAAAACATAAAAAAAATGCACACACAAAAACAGGAAGAGAGAAAGAGAAAAGTGATAGAATTAGTTGGAGCCCTTTTCCTTCCACACCTTAGAAGAACCTTTTCCATCTAGCAAACCCTTGAACCGGTGGTGAGGGGGAAGAATTAAAACTGTTTAAGTTCGAAAGGAACATGAGGGCTTTGAGAAGATCTCCAAGGGGAGTAAGAGAGGATTGAAGTTGATTCTGGTTCCTAGATGCTATCATGCAATTGCTCTGTTGAGTGGCTAGCCACTTATAGCAATTTGGTCGAGTATGACCGGCAAATCCACAATGATGATAGAGATGCTGCTTCTTCTGTTTGGATTTTTGAGAGTTAGCCTTTTTAGCCCTAGGGTTTTTTACATCTTTCTTCTCAAGCTTAGGGGGTGCTCCTAAGATAGATTTACCCTTGTCTAAGTTCTCACTAACTAATTCAGTTTTAATCTCATTGTTCTCAATTTCAACATTATTAGCAGGAGGAACAAAAACAGTAGTACTAGTAGAAGTAATATTAGAGGAAGAGAGACCATACCCTAAACCTGTTCGATTTGAAGCAGATTTCTAAATGCCGAGCATCTCATCAAGCTTCGCACTTGAAGTCCTCTCCAATTGAGCTCTAACTTGAAATAGCTCCGCTTCAAGCTTCTTGGTCTTCTCAGCCAAGAAATTGTTCTCGAACCTCAGTGCTACAATAGTCTGATTAGCCTCATCAAAATTTGTGGAAAGCTCCTCATGGTCAAGTTCCACATCATTGAGCTTCTTGGTGGTTAGCCTATACAGTTTCTCATACCTCTCAGAAAGCTTGTACAGTTTTTCATAGGCTGTATGGATGTCATCTTGATTATCCATCTTCTCAAACTTGGATTCCACCAATTCCTATTCTTCAACCATATCTTCAACAATCCCATCAGTAGGATTAACAGTGACAGTGAAGGTATTCAAGATTCTGTCATCCTCATTGTCGAAATCATCCTCAAGCTTGGTGTCGATCAAGGTAGCAGCAAGTGCCTTGCTCTTCCCAATGCTCTTGAGATATGTAGGACACTCATGTTTCATGTGACCAAAACCTTGACACCCAAAGCACTTAGGTCTTGCGGGAACAGTGTACTGATTGCCATCTCTAGCATCCTTCTTCCCTTTGTCTTGACTCTTGAACTGAGAGCAACTAGATTGCTTACGGTCCTTGTCAAAGCCCTTTCCATTGACATTCTTCATAAACTTCTTGAACTGATTGGTGATGTAGGACTTCATCTTGGAATCTTCATCATTAGAAGACTCATTTGTGTCATTGCTTTTGGCCTTCAAAGCCATGCTCTTGCCTTTACCCGACTTGCCTATTCTTGTTAACCCTAGCTCGTAGGTCTGCAACTTTCCAACCAGCTCAGTCAAAGGAATTTAGTCAATATCCTTTGATTCCTCTATCGCCGTGATCTTAGCATGGAATCTCTCGGGTAGAGATCTGAGCACCTTCCTTACAATCTTGGGTTCAGGAATGGTTTCCCCAAAATTGAAGGCCGAGTTCACTATGTCCTTTAGCTTGGCATAGAACTCCTTGAATGACTCATCCTCCTCCATCTTTATCTCTTCAAAGCTTGTAGTGAACCTCTGAAGCTTTGAATCCTTGACAGCCTTTGTACCCTCATAGTTTGTCTGGAGGATGGTCCATGCTTCTTTAGCAGTTTCAGTAGAGGATATCTTCTTAAACTCCTCATTGGTAACCGCTCTGAATAAAGCATTCAATGCCCTGCTGTTGAAGTTTGCCGCCTTGATCTTGGCTTCATCCCAATCGGTCGGCGCTTCCTTTAGCTTAGTCCAGC
The DNA here is from genome assembly GCF_001633185.2 of Quercus lobata. NCBI lineage: Eukaryota > Viridiplantae > Streptophyta > Magnoliopsida > Fagales > Fagaceae > Quercus > Quercus lobata. The sequence continues at coordinate 53,527,462 of NC_044911.1, forward strand.
TAATCTCGACAACTTGTCACACCTTTTCATCTAAAGACTGCAAGAAAGCTCTTATGCGTACTTTCCAGTATGCATAGTTAGTGCCATCAAATAAATGAGGTATAATTAATGACTATCCTCTATCTATGACAAACATGGGTCAATGGATCAAGACAGCAAAGATTAAAACTAATCAGAGTGTGTCTGCTCTAATACCACTTGATAGGCCAAAAATGAATTGACCCCCTTGTGATTAGTTAATTGATTAATTAGCTAAGTTTATGAATTAATCAAATTAACATGCAAAGCGAGTGGTAGCACAATCAAATCACCAAACAACTAACATGGTGATTTGTTTACGAAGGGGGAAAACCTACACGGCAAAAACCCCACCGGGTGATTTTCAGGTCACCACTCCCAAAACTCCACTATTATCATAACAAGCGGTTACAAGTAAAGGAATCTCAAGTACCTTACCAACCTACAGTTGAACCCTTACCCCAATACCCAATTGGACTTGTTCTGTAGTGACAGTTCCCCTTTCAATGCACGACTCCCAAGTACATGACTAACCAATTACGCGGATCCCAGTATGCGACTTCAATCACCAACTAAGAAGGTTATTGGCTGCAAAGTTCTTTAGTTCATCCACACGATGAAGATCAAGAAGATGCTTGGTCACAAAACTCTACGGTGCACATACACAGCAACTTCTTCAAGAGAAAGAGATGAACTAGGGCAAGAACTTTGTCTTCGGTCACAATTTGCTTGAACAAAGTTTTCTCAATGCTTGTGCAACTTGTGAACTGTTTGACGACCCTTAAAACAATCCTTTTATATATCTGGGGTTAGGAGAAAAGAAAGCCCAAAGACACATTCATGGATCCTAAGAAAATCAAATCAGAATTCTGAAATTCTTAAACCTCGACAGATAGAAGGTGTTAAGAAGCTTGTTAAGGACATATTTTGTGTAATTGGCTAATCCTTTGACAAAACTCACTTTACTTGTATTTGGGTAGATCTAGGATGTATTTAATACTTCAAGAAACATGTTGTTTAAGTCTAGTATTAAAGCCATGAAGATTGGACCAAGAAACAAGTGAAGAAAAGCTGTTCACTAAAGCTGGATAGATAGTTCGACACCTGTGGACAGATAGCTTGACAGTTGCTCGACACCTCTCAACAGCTAGGATATCTATCGAGCTCTTCAGTTGATTGTTATCACAATCTCGACACCTCTCGATAGTTGGTGGATCGATCGAGAAAGCTCTTGTCTTCTCGACAGCTCCTCAATAGCTTCTTGATAGTTGTATTTGTCGAAATTTAAAGCTCGACACCTCTTTGACACCTCCCGATCGATCAAGGTTACGGAAATTCAGATTTCCAGATCTGATTTTAGGCCCAAGTTTTTGTATTTGTGTAGGGTTTCTTTCCTCACAACCCTAGACCTGTATAAGGCTTATTTTAGAGGCCTTCACATATGAGAATACAAGGAGAACATATGCAAAAGGTGACCAATGCCTTATTCTCTCTGAAAGAAGCTACTGCGTCTTTGCGCCTTAGGGTTTTGTAACAAAGTGCTTCTTGATCTTCATTGTTGATGAAGTGAAGAACTTTGCAGCCAACATCTTCTTCTAGCTGGTGATTAAGTCGTGTACTGGGATCCGCATAATTGGTTAGTTACGAACTGGGATTCGTGCATCAAAAAAGGTGGTGTTCATATATTGTAGAGTTTAGAGATTTTGAAGCGGTAGAAGGTTTCTGTTGTGAGTTCATCTACGGGGATTGTAGAGTCTAAGGACAAAGGTTTTGTACTAGATCTGAAACTTCTCTTTACTATAGTGAATTGCTTTTTGGGAAGAATACCCCTAGGTTTTTTACTGTGAAACTAGTTTGTTTTATTGGTTTTCCTGGGTCATCATATCTTGTCTTATTTATTTTTCCGCTGCATGATTTTGACATGATATTGATGTTTGTTTGTTTTAACAAGTTTTATTAATAATAAATCTAATTAACAACTTGGATTTAAAACTTGTTAATTTTATCAACCAAGCTCTAAATTTCCCAACAAAGGTGTCGAGTCAGCTGTCGAGCTTTAATGAATTTGCATTATTCAGCTTTTTTCTTGGACAGACTTGAATGACTTCAACACTTGATCTTAAAACCTTATTTCTTGAAGTATTAAAAAATCCTAGATCTACCAAATTACAAATAAAGTGCATTTTGTCAAAGGATAAGCCAATTACATAAAATTATGTCATATATTCTTAACATGTGAACCACATATGTCCTAACAGGGGGGAGATCAACAAGCGGCCCAACAATGTTTGGTTGTGGCGATCAAGCATGAGATAAAATTGAATGAGCAAGTGGAGCTCAAGTCGTTATAGCAATTATTGGAGCTCGTAGTGGAGACTGAGGCTGATAGTGCAAAAGAGTTGATACAGATTCGAATCCTTTTATGCGAAGACAGGTATTTTTAAATAGGAAAGAGTCTACCATTGGAGGACCAAGTTGCCATGCTTCTGGCCTTAGTGTAGAATTTGGATATATTCGCGTAAAGTCCTTACGAGGTCCCAGTGTTGATCCTAACGTCATTGTTCATAAAGTAGAAGTTGAGAAAATCTACTAAGCAGCATGTTGAGGCCATGAAGGAAGAGGTAGAGAAGTTGAAACAAGCTAGGGTTATCAAAGAGGTGTTTTTCCCTGAATGGTCATCAAACACTGTTGTGATTAAGAAGAAAATTGGGAAATGGAGAGTGTATGTGGATTTTACAGATATGAATTGGGCTTGCCCCAAGGATCCTTTCCTAATCCCAAAGATTGATTATCTAGTTGATGCCATATATGGGCACCCGAGGATGAGCTTTCTAGATGCATTTTAGAAGTACCATCAGATTGCCCTAGATCCCAAGGACCAGGAGAAAACGTCATTTATTACCCCCAAAGGGAACTATCACTACACGGTGATGGCCTTTGGGCTGAAGAACACGGGGGCCACCTATCAACGAACGGTAACGAGAATGTTTTGGGATAAGATTGGGAGCACAATGAAGGTTTATATCGATGATATGATGGTAAAAAGTAAGAAGGAGGAAGAGCATGTGGAAGATTTGATCGAGGCGTTTGAGATCCTTAGGTGACACAAACCTCAAAGCCAACAAATGTGCATTCGGTGTAGGTGCTGGAAAATTCTTGGGGTATATGATCTCTAACCGAGGAATTAGGGTGAATCCAGATCAAATATAGGCCATACAATAGCTAGTACCTTTGAGCAATTCGAAAGATGTGCAGAGACTGACAAGGATGATAACCGCGCTAAATCGTTTTGTGTTAAGATTGGTGGATAGATGCATGCCGTTCTTTCAATTACTAAAGAAGTAAAAAGGATTCCAGTGGACCGAGGAATGCGAGAGTGCATTCTAGGATCTAAAACTTTACCTAATAAGCCCACCTATCTTAACCTGTCCTGAGCTTGGGGAAGACCTATATATGTACCTGGTGATCTTCGATCATGCAGTCAGTGCCATGTTTTTTAAAAGTTCAGGATATGGCACAGTGGCCGGTGTATTACATTAGTAAAACCCTAATAGACGCTGAAACGTGGTACTAGCTATTAGAAAAGCTTGCCCTAGCCTTAGTTTACACTACAAGAACGTTGTCTCACTATTTTCAGACCCATACAGTTTATGTACTGACTGAACACCCCTTGTAGTCACTACTAAGGAGATCATATTTCACAAGGCGAATAGCTAAATAGGGGACCAGGCTTGGATCATTTAACGTGAGGTATAAGTCGCATAATGCCATTAAAGGACAAGTGGGCAACTTGAATCCGATCTCTTGCCCATGGCCATTTGCTCAAAGGGGGTTAGACATTGTGGGTAATTTTCTTCGGGATACTAGCAACAGGAAATTCGTCATTGTTGCTACGGATCATTTTACAAAATGGGTCGAAGCTGAAGCTCTAGCAAATATCCGAGATGTAGATGTGAAGAAGTTTATTTGGAAGAACATCATAACTAGGTTCGAGATCCCCGAAACACCGATTTCAAACAACAGATTGCAGTTTGACAGTAAGGCTTTTCAGAAGTACTGCAAAGATCTAGGGATTAAGAACCAATACTCCACCCCAGCATACCCTCAAAGCAATGGGCTTGTAGATGTGACCAATAAAGCAATAGTTTCCAGGCTCAAGAAAAGGCTTGAAGGAGTTGAGGAACTTCCTAATGTGATATAGGCCTATCGTATAATGCCCAAGAGGTCTATGAGAGAAACACCTTTTTCAATGACCTATGGCACCGAGGCTGTAATCCCTTCTGAAAAAGGGCCGAGTAGCATGAGGATTTCAGATTTTACCCTAGAGAGAAATGATGTCAAGCTAGTTGATGACCTAGACCTACTGGAAGAATGACAGGAAATGGCCTTGATCAGGTTGGCAGACTACCAGTAGAAACTGGCTCAGAGATATGATCGAAATGTGAGGCCTAGAAAGTTTGTCGCAGGGGATCTAGTGTTGTGAAGGGCGGTAGGGAGTATGAAGGACTTGAATGTTGGAAAACCTATCCCTAACTGGAAGGGCCCATACCAAATCACTATAGTGGCAGGGGTTGGAGCATAATACCTAGAGGATATGGAGAGACCACTCCCCTAACCGTGGATCGTGAGCAATTTAAAGAAGTATTATCACTATTTGTAATTATCATGATGAGTGTTCCATGTTGTAAATAGGTTTAAAAAGAAAAGACACAGAATGGAACCAATTGCTTTTTGCATTGTTGTGGTAGCTACTTATTATGTGTTGTTTATTCTAAAGGGTCAAGGACAGAAGCCTAGCCTCCATTTGACCTCGGTCACCGACTAGGTGGAAACCTTAACGAATTATTTCTAAGGACAAATCCTAGCCTTGGCCTAACCTTGGTCACCGACTGGGTGGAAACTTTGATGAATTATTTCTAAGGACAAAAACCTAACTTCGGTCTAACCCTGACTAGTTAAGAAGACCTCGACTAGTTAAGAAGACCTCGACTAATCATTTCCAATTTCTCCTGTAAGGGATATCTCAAACATTCCTCATGCATCTATTCTAGTAGTCAACAAATTTCCATAATATTGCATAAAAATTATAGTAATGCAATGCTCGAATCAAAAGGTTCGGGGGCAAAGATATATATTGATCATAAATACTTAAGAAATTTTTTGAAAATTGAACTAAGAAATTTTTTGAAAATTGAACTTTAAAATTGAATTAAAAGAGCTCAACCGAGCTTACATACTTTCAATAATTAAAATATTGTTCAGTATAGAAGGCAAATGCAGCTTAAGTACATAAAATACAGTCTCCAGACGTTAGTATGGTTGACGCAGGGTTCACCTTAGGGGCATTCTGACCTCCAGGAGTAGTGTTGGTGGTCGGGTTTTCCACATTAATAATCTTCACATAGGAGTCAATTTGCTCGGCCAGCTCCGCCATGCTCAAGCTCTCTTCACCTTTCTCTTCATCCTCCTCCTTGGGCTGCTCCTCAGTTAGTGCCTGAACAGGTGGGTCAATGGGCAGAAGAATTGAGAAGGGTCTGTAAATGGGGAAGTCTTGAGAAGGTTCATAGCATTCACGGCTGCTATCCAACCTTCAGCAAAACCAAGCCTCCAACCCTTGAAAACAACTTTGCTATAGGAGTTCTCGGCGCCAGTAAAGCCCATGTTATAGAATGCTCAGTTGTTGTGCCATCCCAAGGTAGGGGTGCTGAGGTGGAGGCCACATTGGACCCAATGACCAATGGTTGGTCGGTGGGCCTTGTCTCTGAGGAAGTGTTCTTGGCTAGCGAAGTTTGGGTGGTGACAGAGACAGGAGTAGGGGTGTGCTCGGCTATGGGGGCACCGAATCTTGTGGAGGGTTCATCGGAAGTCCTCTGTCTCTTTCTACGAGGACGAGAAGCTAGGGGAGTGGTTTGTTGAGGAATCTGTTAAGGATTTTGATGGTTTTTAAACCCCTTAAAAACACAATTGGATTAACCTCGGTAATTAGCCAAGTTATTACTTAGTCCAAATTCCAAATCTAGGTTATCACAATCAAACAATCATATCATGCAAAGCAGCAAAAAGATAAATAACACAATGATATGATCACCCAAGAAACCAAACCGGTAAAAACTTGGGGAGAATTTAATCTAGCTATCCTCAAGGTAAACCTGAATCCACTATGAAAGAATCGAAGTTTTACAATAGGACTTAGACCACTAACATCCTATTGCTACCTACCAGTAGAAACTTACTGACATGACCACGTGCAAGCTTCGAGACCACGAACTCCTTCTTTCTTGGATTCTCCAGCAAGTACAAGCATACTTGCTTGTGTTTCTTTAAGCTTCTATGGCAGCAACTGAATGATCATCAAGTTCTTGAACGAATATCCTCTTGATAATCCTAAGTTTGTGTAAAGGAAAGCTCCTCATAGATCTCACAAGAGATTTACACAAACAGCAATATGAGTAACACTAAAGCGTGGCTAGGGTTTGCCTTATATACCTAGGGCAAAAATACAAAACCCTAAACGTTTTAAATGAACTAGGGCTGAGTTGGAATTCTGTAGAAAAATGCATTTTGCCCAAATTTCGATTGATCAAGCCTAAGCTTCAATCAATCGAACCAGGCCGAATTGCACTTTTAATTCTACAACAACTTAAATCCAACTTTACATAAATGACATAACTTTGAGCAAGTCTAAACACGACTAAACAACTTGTTTTGATCATGATTTGCCAACAATACACATTAGAGTTCTAAATACATCAGTTCTTAAGTCTTTAGAACCTAACAGGTTTGATTGATCCTTGGCAGGTTGGGCGCCCGGGAACCAGCACTCGATATTCTTACTACGCCTTTGCACCATATCATTGGCCAGTTCAAGGTTGGCTTGATTTTCAACAGGGACTTGCTCAGTTGGTTCTGGGTTGGCTTGATTTTTAACAAGGATGTGCTCGTCTCTGTTGTTAAAGACTAAGTTCGATGAGCTGTCCTGAGCTAGTACTAAAGAGCCTTCCCTTGCAAATCGAGGCCTTCTCTCCCAAGCTTCACCCACCGTAAGACCCCTTGGCAAGAATCTAGGCAAGCAAATGTCAATGTATGATAGCAGAGGGCTGCCGACTGTCAGAGCGGATCTGGGGTCCTGTAGCTGGTGTAAGAAGGAACACAACCAAGGATTAGGTGCGACGCCCTAAGCTGCCCGTCAAAGTGCACGAAGATCTGACCGAAGAACAAAGTTTATGTCTCTTACGTGAATGACGTTGAGGTTGGGCTTGAAGCATTTGGAAACTGCATGATGAATCAAAGACAAGGTTGGTAAAATCAAAGTCAGTAAAAAAAAGAAAAATCTTTTGTGCTAAACAACATATGTAGTAAAGGAAAAGCATACAAGAAGGGAAAGGTAGGACAAAGGCAATTAACCCTACCGATTTCCTAAGGTGAAGTGGGGCACATGAGTTTGCTTGCAAGCCAGTTCCCACTCACTTTTATGAACTCCCCCGTGGAGTTCCTATTAAAGTCGAGGAGACACGATATTAATCTCACTGTGGGGTTGCGAATCTTTAGGTAGTGATCAGTTTTGAGGCTACCACAAATACTATACATGAACTTTATGTCATGGTGGTTGAGCCCTAGACCTACAGGTTGTTCAAATGAATCACACTATTAACTACCTTGTAGAAATTAGGGAGACATTGGTCAAGGCTAAGACTGTATGAACTAATGGTCCTAAGCAATATTGGGTTCACGGGAAATCTAACCCCACCTTTAAGGATTGACATTAGGGGAAAGAAAACTACCCTAGGCAGCCTATTGTTCTCAATATCACCCTCAAGACAGAACTCAACGTTAACATCTTGAGGGATATTAAACCTAGCCCTAAAGGTCGTTAGGGTGACTTGAGTTCTAAGAAGGTGTGCAAAACCCATTTTTGGGGATAACTAAAAAAAATTAGGAGTAAGGGAGTGATTAGTGGACTTATAGTGATTTTCGTGTGGAAGGATGGTCTTGAGGGGAAGGCTGGGTTGGATGAGGCAAATAAGGAATGAGAAGGAAAAATGAAATAAAGAGTCTGACTTGAAGAGGTTAGGGCATATTCATAGGGAGAGAGGCATTAAATGCTTTTTGGAGGGAAAAATCATTAACTTCCCCTAGTTATCTGTTACGCATGTGCCTCGGTATACAGAGTGTCAACAAATCCTGACCATTCAATGTGACATTTGCTATCTGCTTGCAAGGAGTGTAGACAGACCTGTTTATCACATTTAATGACTAGTGGTTGGTTTTCCCAAGAAGGGTCAGCACACTGAGGAAACTGTCCATTGATATAAGACTTTAAACCCGATCATCCGTCCACCAATATGCTTTGGTTAACCACAATCCCATCCCCACAATATGGAAATGGAATCGCAAGGTCTATTGTATGGACGTGGTATTTAGGCCTAGCCTAGAGTACGAGTATGGCATAAAGGCCCAGCTCCTTAATTTCTATAAACCAAGAACCCCGAGCCCAATAATGGGTTGTACACTGTACTGGCCCAGGAGCTAGTTACATATTGGGGATGGATACTACTCAGCACGGTAGTGCCTTGAGGGAAATTACCTGTAGAAAACCAATCGGCAGTGGGAGCAAGTTTCAAGATGGTCACATCTATCTAGAAAAGTGGGTTTCATCTGGTCTGGAATCTATTCCAAAAGGGTCCCACCCACCTAAAAAGCCTCCCAATCATCATGACTGTCCCACTACAGGAAGTCTATAAATAGGGAACGAAGGGGAGAGAAAGGGGGTTGGAAAAAACAAGGGTGAGAGAAATACATGAGAGAATTGTGAGGAACTAAAGGGAAGGGGAGAACCCCATCAGTGGTTAAGGTACTCCTCGGGGGATACACAAAAAAGGGGGTAGGGGGACATGAGCTAGACTAAGAACTCCATCATTTGGGCTACCAAATTGGTGATAAGGGGTCTTCTCATTGTAGGAATTTCATTACCCATATTATACAAATTAATTGTGGGCTTTTTCTTATGATCAATTGCTTCAAAGGGGTTTGTTGTTACTAATTACTTTTGCATTCTTTTTTCTTTTTTTTGGTTTAGTGTTCATGCTCTTATAAATGAATTAAAATGAAGAAATTAGGATATGAATAAATTTTCTACCAAAAAAAAGGGTATAAAATAAGTCTAGTCATGAGGGTATTGGTTCTTAAGGGGCTACAATAAAGTTGCATGAAAATTACACAGATTTAGTCCTCTGATTTGTGTGGATCTTAATAAAACTTATTTTTTTAAAAAATAGGCAAAAATACAAATTACACCATTTTAGTTTCTTGATCACTTATTGTTTTGTTCTTGTACATTATATATTTGTCATTTTGGTCATGTAAGTTCACTTTTTTTTCCTCAACAGGAATCCTTAATTGTAAATTTTTTAACAAAATGGTAGAATGGGTAACAATCACAACAAATATAAACTTATAGAACCAAAATGATAAAAATGAAACTTGCAAAACCAAAATGACAATTGACCCATTCTCAAAAAAAAAAAAAAAAAAAAAAAATGACAATTGACCAAACTTAAAGTATTATTGTCAATAATTGGAGAGAGAGAAATAAAAAACCTAATTGGGGAATAAAAATCCTTTGTCCCACTATTTGTGTTACACTTTATGCTCTATTAAGCACAACTTGCCTTGCAGTCTTTTGACCTTCCTTATAAAATAACCAAAAAAAAAAAAAAAATCAAACATTTGGCATATACCATATATAGTTGGTGGAGTAAAAAGTGAAACAGATAATTTTTATTCCTTAATTGGCTAATGGTTGGTTTCTACTTATTGGTTAGGATATGGCGAGAGGGGGAAGAGGAAAAAAGATTAGATGGGTTTTTGGGTATCTTAACTTGAATCAAAGTTTAGACTTGATTCATTGTAATTGGTGGACAATGAACTTTTTCTTTTCAAAAAACTCTTAAAACGTCTTAATCTCTTTGAAGAGTGAGTTCATCAGAGTAGGAAATGAGTCTCATATAAGGTTTTCCAAATGTTTTGAGTGTAAAACTTTTAGTTATTTTATAAAATTTTCCCTTCATCCTAAATTGTTGAATACAAATTCTCTGTTTCATTTTTTCATTATAAACTTTTAGTTATTTTATGAGAAATGTTAAACCAATACATGATAAGTTGTGATTGTTAAAACTTGAAATGTAAAATGGAACACAAAAAATGGAACAAATTATTTGTATTCCAAACTATTGTTTCCGTTTAGGAAATCTAACTTTATAAGGAATGTTATTTAATACTTTGTCTTTTAGATAAAAATGTACAAGCTCTCAAGAGTGCCCTCATAAATGGGAAATTATTGGGTACTCCTAGAATACCATAAATACGTACTCATTTTTCTCACATAAGTGGTGAGCTCCACTAATTAAATTTATGATGTGACTCACCATTTATGTGAGAGGGAGGTACGTATTTATGGTAGTACTCTGGAAGTATCTAATAATTTTCTCTCATAAATTTTAACTCTAGAAAAATACTGATATTGATTTTTTAAATAAAGTAAGGAGAAAGATAGAACTTAATATTATAAATCGACTTCTCACAAAGGAATAGAGGGAAAACACACACACACAAAAACATGAATTTTCAAGGATCACAACTAAAGTTTCACAATCTTTTTTTGGCTGAAAGTAAAGTTTCACAATCGGTCCCAATAAATATTTATCTTCATGTCCATCCCTCATTGTTACTTAACTTCTTCCTCCACCTGTGGCTCGCGGAACTTCTTATAAATGTCAGTCTTATAAAACTTCTTAGTCCTTAGCGTCAAAATGAACGAAGCAATTGTGCCTAAAAAGGTCATGGCCGCAATGATAATGAAAGACAATTTGAAGCACTCAACCCCAGTACACTTCAAGTCTTCCCCCGCCTTCCTTACAAGCCCCAGGGCTGCCATTTGCGTCTTAGCTTCCTTGTCATATAAATACCCAGCGACCCGCACGTTGAATAGATAAGATCCAATTGGACTAGCTATAGCCGCAAAATTGAATAGTGTAGAGTAGTACTTCAGGCCAAAAAGTTCAGAAATCATAGCAAAGAGCAATGGCCATTGTGCACCAAAACAAAACCCAATAATCACCGATGCAAAATAGATACCATTGGGTACATCAAACGCGATTAGGAGGTGACCAACACAGGCTAGTAGGAGAGTCAAAGTGAGTATGAGAGTGCGTGGGGTTCTGTACCTTTTAATTAAAATTTCTGAGACAAGACCTGAGACCACACGTCCGAGGTAGTTCCAAATGCTCACAAGTGACACAAAAGTGCTTATGCTTTTCATTGGATATCGTAAGGAAGCTCCAATCTGACCCAAGTTGTCTATTACCGTTAAAGTTCCCCCTAGGCCACACATTGAAGCCAATAAAATCAGCCACATGTCAATGCTAAAAATTGCTTGTAATATCGTATAGTCCTCCCCTCTCTCTGGTGTCTGAAAAGCTGTTTGCCAACAAGAAAGTCTGACGCTTTTATCAGCACAATCACTTGGTTTTGTGACTGAAAATTGTTGAATCTCTTTAGAAATAATTGCCTCCCCGTTTGTTTTTTTTGATAAGTCCTCCCCGTTTGTAACTTTTATTACTGAATGGTCGTTCTTTATGGCTTCTCTCTTGCTCTTCCAAGCCTTATACTCGTCCCTAATGACAAATGCAATAGGTAGAAACAGCAAGAAAAGTACCACGGCTGCACTCCCTCCGTATTGACTTTGTGAAAAGGTGGTCCTTTTTTCTATTATGATTATAATCATCAAGAACCCAGCGAGACCAAGCGAAATATAGAGGAAATGATAGAGAAGTGTGAGCTCGTTTGGTTGCCGAGGAGCGTTCATGATCCGCATGGTTGGAAGAAAAATCACACATACAACTGCTGGAATAACCCCTACTAACAAAATCAAAGACTTTGGGTCTTCACCATAGAGAGCATGGTACACCTGTGTAACTACAGCCCCACTTAGACCCGTGTAACCCTTCAAAACACCTATAAGAAGTCCACGACTTTCAGGGTAATTCTTTATGGAAGTGACAAGGGCTCCAGTGTTGATAAAAGGTTGTGAATTTGCGCCGATGCATATGTATAAGCACATATGCCAAACCAGGGGCTTGGCTATTCTTTCAGTCACGCCAAGCCATATCATGAAGTATCCATAAAAGTTGAAAACAGCACCAATTGCCAAAACAACCCATGGGGGTGTGACCTCATTGACTAGGCCAGAGATGATACCGATATTGGCACCTAAGTCCTTGTAGAAGCTGATCAAATTGAGGGTGGATTGGTCATAGCCAAGCGAGGACTTGATTTCGCTAGAGTAAAGGCCGAAGATGTAGCTCAAACCAGCCGAGTTCATAATCAAAAGAGACCCGAACATCAACAATCTCCGCCCCTTGAGAATTTGGAGGGTGAGGCTGTTCATCTTCGTCATAGGGCCTCCCCTATCACCACCTCTAACATGCATTGTTTTTTTATTGTTTTTATTTTTATTTTTTATTGTTGTTGTTGTTGTTGTTGTTGTTGTTGCAATCTTTCGCTCTATAGGATGTAGTAAAAGTTGACAGGATTCTCATGGAGGTCCCAGAGATGTAGAAGGGTGTAATTTAAAGGAAAGTTACGTTGTTAACATTTCTAGAGTATTTTGAAATATGATCACATCAAGATCAGAAAATCCTGGCAACTATTTTTGTCACGAGTCAGATGAGTAGTAAGTTAAAAATGTTGGGTTCACATTAAAGTAATAATATACAACCATTCATAGTTTGCCACATTAAAATTGTGATAAAATTGTAGTAGAAAAATTAACTAATTTTGGTTCCACTGATGTCAAAAATTTAGAGTTATGCTATATATATATAACAAAATAACAAAAAAAATTCACAACTTTCACAAATTAGCATCATATCATCTAATTTGGAGATCATGGTAGGCTTATGTGTGAGTTCGTATGCTAATTTTGAAATGTTTTAAAATATTTAACTTTTTTATAGATATGAGGATTTTCAAACTGATCGATAAGATACTTTTCCAGTTTAGCTAAGTGGAACATATTTATATATATATATATTTATTTATTTATATTCCACCACTTACTAAGTATGTTAAGTATTAGTCTAAAAAAATAAAGTATATTAAGTATTTATTTATCTTTCCCTCTTGATATATATATTAGTGGCTTATGATCGGTTGTTTCAAAGGGATTTGCTGTTACTAACATACTTTTGTATTCTATTCTTTTGGTTGAGTATTCATGCTCTTATAAATGAATTGAAATGAAGAGATTAGGAGAAAAATAAGTTTTCTACCAAGAAAAAAAAAGATATATTTAAGTCTAGTGAGGATATTGGTTCCTAAGGAACCACAATAAAGTTGCAAGAAAATTACACAGATTCAGTCTGAGAACGTAAATGTTTTTTGGCCCCCGATTTATGGGGATCTTAATTTAGCCATTCCAAGTGGTTGAGGAAAAAGCAATAAAAAGGATACATGGCTACCAACAATAGATATAGGAAAACAGATATAGCTTATACTGTTGAAACTGAAAACTTATTACTGAAAGTATTATAGATAAAGGTAAAAGTTAGTTGAAACAGTAAAGTGGGACCCATGAATAGTACCAAAAAGTGCAGTGGGACCCATGAATAGTACAAAAAATAAGCTGAATAGTGAAATAATTTTCATTTATAATTTTTATCCAAATAGAGGCTTAAGGCCATTAGTTTAGAAAATAATTTAAAATATTTTTATGAAAAATGAAAATTAAATTAACTAATTTTTTTTGTTGCAGACTTTAATATTTCTAAAAAACGTGGTATCAAAATTTTCCTTAAATAGTTTATTAACAAATACATAACCATATCTGTTAACCGGAGTCTTAAATAAAAAGGCAAGGAAAAACTCAATAAGAGAAGAAAAAATGAGTGTAGGACAAAATTTTGAAATACTTGACTTTTTTATTGTCTCTAGTATTACTCTAACTTTTATCGATAAAAATCTGATGACCCAAGTGTTCTATTTTATTTTAGCACAATAAAAAGTTTTTTATTTTATATTCCACTAATATTACTTCTTTTTTATAGATATGATGATTTTCAAACTGACAAGATACTTTTCCAGTTTAGCTAAGTGGAACATGAATATATATATATATATATATATATATATATTTATATATTCCACCACTTGCTAAGTATGATAAGTATTAGTATAAAAAAAAAGTATGTTAAGTATTTATTTATCTTTCCCTCTTAATATATATATATTAGTGGCTTATGAACAGTTGTTTCAAAGGGATTTGCTGTCACTGACTACTTCTGTATTCTATTCTTTTGGTTGAGTGTACCCGCTCTTATAAACGAATTGAAATGAAGAGATTAGGAGAAAAACAAGTTTTCTACCAAGGAAAAAAAAAGATATATTTAAGTCTAGTGAGGATATTTGTTCTTAAGGAATCACAATAAAGTTGCATGAAAATTACACAGATTCAGTCCGAGTACGTAAATATTTTCTGGCCCCAGATTTGTGGGGATCTTAATTTAGCCATTCCAAGTGGTTGAGGAAAAAACAATAAAAAAGATACACTGCTACCAACAATAGATAAAGGAAAACAGATATTGCTTATTTTGTTGAAACTGAAAATTTATTGCTGAAAGTACTATAGATAAAGGTAAAAGTTAGTTGAAATAGTACAGTGAGACTCATGAATAGTACCAAAAAGTGTAGTGGGACCCATGAATAGTAGCAAAAATAAGCTGAATAGTGAAATAATTTCCATTTATAATTTGCATCCAAACGGAGGCTTAAGACCATTAGTTTAGAAAATATTTTAAAATATTTCTATGAAAAACGAAAAACTAAAGTAACTATATATATATATATATATATATATATATTTTTTTTTTGTTGTTGTTGCAGACTTTTATATTTCTTATAAATGTGGTATCAAAATTTTCCTTAAATAGTTTATTAACAAATACATAACTATATCCGTTAACCGGAGTCTTAAATAAAAAGGTAAGAAAAAACTCAGTAAAAGAAGAAAACATGAGTGTAGGACAAAATTTTGAAATATTTGACTTTTTTATTGTCTCTAGTATTACTCTAACTTTTATCGACAAAAATTTGACGACCCAAGTGTTCAATTTTATTTTAGCCCAATAAAAAATTTTTTATTTTATATTCCATTAATATTACTTCTTTTTTACAGATATGATGATTTTCAAACTGACAAGATACTTTTCCCGTTTAGCTAAATAGAACATGCATATATATATATATATATATATATATTCCACCACTCACTAAGTATGTTAAGTATTAGCATAAAAAAAAAAAAAAAAAAAAGAACAAAGTATTTTATATATTTATTTATCTGTCCCTCTTGATATATATATATATTAGTGGCTTATGATCAGTTGTTTCAAAGGGATTTGCTGTTATTGACGTAATTCTATATTCTATTCTTTTGGTTGAGTATTCGCGCTCTTACAAACGAATTGAAATGAAGAGATTAGGATATAAATAAGTTTTCTACTAAGAAAAAAAAAAAGGATATATTTAAGTCTAGTGAGGATATTGGTTCTTAAGGAACCACAATAAAGTTGCCTGAAAATTACACAGATTCAATCCGGGTACGTAAAAGTTTTCCGGCCCCCGATTTGTGTGGATCTTAATTTAGCCATTCCAAGTGGTTGAGGAAAAAACAATAAAAAGGATACACGGCTGCCAACAATAGATGAAGGAAAACTAATATCGCTTATTTTGTTGAAACTGAAAATTTATTACTGAAAGTGCTATAGATATAGGTAAAAGTTAGTTGAAATAGTACAGTAAGACTCATAAATAGTACCAAAAAGTGCAGTGGGGCCATGAATAGCAGCAAAAATAAGCTAAATAGTGAAATAATTTCCATTTATAATTTGTATCCAAACGGAGGCTTAAGGCCATTAGTTTAGAAAATATTTTAAAATATTTCTATGAAAAACAAAAAATTAAAGTAACTAATTTTTTTGTTTTTGCAATCTTTTATATTTCTTATAAATGTGATATCAAAATTTTCCTTAAATAGTTTATTAACAAATACATAACTATATCCGTTAACCGGACTCTTAAAAAGGTAAGGAAAAACTCAGTAAGAGAAGAAAAAATGAGTGTAGCACAAAATTTTGAAATATTTGACTTTTTTATTGTCTTTAGTATTACTCTAACTTTAATTGATAAAAATCAGATGACCCAAGTGTTCTATTTTATTTTAGCACAATAAATTTTTTTTTATTTTATATTCGAATAATATTACTTCTTTTCTATAGATATGATGATTTTCAAACTGACAAGATACTTTTCCAATTTGGCTAAATGGAACATGCATATATATATATATATATATATATATTCCACCACTTACTAAGTATGTTAAGTATTAGTATAAAAAAAAAGTATGTTAAGTATTTATTTACCTTTTCCTGTTGATATATATATTAGTGGCTTATGATCGGTTGTTTCAAAGGGATTTGCTGTTATTGACGTACTTTTGTATTCTATTCTTTTGGTTGAGTGTTCGTGCTCTTATAAACGAATTGAAATGAAGAGATTAGGATATAAATTTTTTTTCTACCAAGAAAAAAAAGATATATTTAAGTCTAGGGAGGACATTGGTTTTTAAGGAACCACAATAAAGTTGCATGAAAATTAAACAGATTCAGTCCGGGTACGTAAATGTTTTCCGGCCCCTGATTTGTGTGGATCTTAATTTAGCCATTCCAAGTGGTTGAGGAAAAAACAATAAAAAGGATACACGGCTACCAACAATAGATAAAGGAAAACTGATATCGCTTATTTTGTTGAAACTGAAAAATTATTGCTGAAAGTGTTATAGATATAAGTAAAAGTTAGTTGAAATAGTACAGTAAGACTCATAAATAGTACCAAAAAGTGCAGTGGGGCCATGAATAGCAGCAAAAATAAGCTAAATAGTGAAATAATTTCCATTTATAATTTGTATCGAAACGGAGGCTTAAGGCCATTAGTTTAGAAAATATTTCAAAATATTTCTATGAAAAACAAAAAATTAAAGTAACTAATTTTTTTGTTTTTGCAATCTTTTATATTTCTTATAAATGTGGTATCAAAATTTTCCTTAAATATTTTATTAACAAATACATAACTATATCCGTTAACCGGACTCTTAAAATGATAAGGAAAAACTCAGTAAGAGAAGAAAAAATGAGTGTAGGACAAAATTTTGAAATAGTTGACTTTTTTATTGTCTGTAGTATTACTCTAACTTTTATTGATAAAAATCAGATGACCCAAGTGTTCTATTTTATTTTAGCACAATAAAAAAAAATTTATTTTATATTCGAATAATATTACTTCTTTTCTATAGATATGATGATTTTCAAACTGACAAGATACTTTTCCAATTTGGCTAAATGGAACATGCATATATATATATTCCACCACTTACTAAGTATGTTAAGTATTAGTATAAAAAAAAAGTATGTTAAGTATTTATTTACCTTTCCCTCTTGATATATATATTAGTGGCTTATGATCGGTTGTTTCAAAGGGATTTGCTGTTATTGACGTACTTTTGTATTCTATTCTTTTGGTTGAGTGTTCGTGCTCTTATAAACGAATTGAAATGAAGAGATTAGGATATAAATTTTTTTTGTACCAAGAAAAAAAAGATATATTTAAGTCCAGGGAGGATATTGGTTTTTAAGGAACCACAATAAAGTTGCATGAAAATTAAACAGATTCAGTCCGGGTACATAAATGTTTTCCGGCCCCCGATTTGTGTGGATCTTAATTTAGCCATTCCAAGTGGTTGAGGAAAAAACAATAAAAAGGATACACGGCTACCAACAATAGATAAAGGAAAACTGATATCGCTTATTTTGTTGAAACTGAAAAATTATTGCTGAAAGTGCTATAGATATAGGTAAAAGTTAGTTGAAATAGTATAGTAAAACTCATAAATAGTACCAAAAAGTGCAATGGGGCCATGAATAGCAGCAAAAATAAGCTAAACAGTGAAATAATTTCCATTTATAATTTATATCCAAATGGAGGCTTAAGGCCATTAGTTTAGAAAATATTTTAAAATATTTCTATGAAAAACAAAAAATTAAAGTAACTAATTTTTTTGTTTTTGCAATCTTTTATATTTCTTATAAATGTGGTATCAAAATTTTCCTTAAATAGTTTATTAACAAATACATAACTATATCCGTTAACCGGACTCTTAAAAAGGTAAGGAAAAACTCAGTAAGAGAAGAAAAAATGAGTGTAGGACAAAATTTTGAAATATTTGACTTTTTTATTGTCTTTAGTATTACTCTAACTTTTATTGATAAAAATCAGATGACCCAAGTGTTCTATTTTATTTTAGCACAATAAAAAAAAATTTATTTTATATTCGAGTAATATTACTTCTTTTCTATAGATATGATGATTTTCAAACTGACAAGATACTTTTCCAATTTGGCTAAATGGAACATGCATATATATATATATATTCCACCACTTACTAAGTATATTAAGTGTTAGTATAAAAAAAAAGTATGTTAAGTATTTATTTACCTTTCCCTCTTGATATATATATTAGTGGCTTATGATCGGTTGTTTCAAAGGGATTTGCTGTTATTGACGTACTTTTGTATTCTATTCTTTTGGTTGAGTGTTCGTGCTCTTATAAACGAATTGAAATGAAGAGATTAGGATATAAATTTTTTTTCTACCAAGAATAAAAAAGGATATATTTAAGTCTAGTGAGGATATTGGTTCTTAAGGAACCACAATAAAGTAGCATGAAAATTACGTAGATTTTGTCCAGGTACTTAAATGTTTTCCGGCCCCCGATTTGTGTGGATCTTAATTTGGCCATTCCAAGTGGTTAAGGAAAAAACAATAAAAAGGATATACGGCTACCAACAATAGATAAAGGAAAACTAATATCGCTTATTTTGTTAAAACTGAAAATTTATTACTGAAAGTGCTATAGATATAGGTAAAAGTTAGTTGAAATATTATAGTGAGACCTATAAATAGTACCAAAAAGTGCAGTGGGGCCCATGAATAGTAGCAAAATTATTTTGAATAATGAAATAATTTGCATTTATAATTTGTATCCAAATGAAGGCTTAAGGCCATTAGTTTAGAAAATATTTTAAAATATTTTTTTTGAAAAATGAAAAATTAAAGTAACTAATTTTTTTTGTTGCAATCTTTTATATTTCTTATAAATGTGGTATCGAAATTTTCCTTAAATAGTTTATTTACAAATACATAACTACACCCATTAACCTGACTCTTAAATAAAAAGGTAAGGAAAAACTCAGTAAGAGATGAAAAAATGAGAGCTTTCTTGCAGTCATTAGATGAGAAAGTGAGGCAAGCTGCGGTGATAGGTTGGACCAAGTTGAAGGAAGTGTCGGCTGATTGGAATGATGCTAAAATCCAGGTGGCAAACTTCAAAAGTAGGGCATTGAATGCTTTATTCAGTCCTGTCATGAATGAGGAGTTTAGAATATCATCTACTAAAACTATTAAAGAAGCATGGATCATCCTCCAAACAACCTATGAAGGAACTAAGGCTGTCAAGGATTTGGAGCTTCAGAGGCTTACTACGAGCTTTGAAGAGATCAAGATAGAGGAGGATGAGTCATTCGATAAGTTCTATGCCAAGCTCAAGGACATAGTGAACTCAGCCTTTAATTTTGGAGAAACCATTCCCGAACCGAAGATTATTAGAAAGGTGCTCAGATCTCTACCCGAGGGATTTCATGCCAAGATCACTGTGATTGAGGAATCAAAGGATATTGATAAAATTCCTTTGACAGAGCTGGTTGGCAATCAGCAAACCTATGAGTTGGGTTTGACAAGGATAGGGAAATCCAATAAGGGAAAGAGTATGGCTTTGAAGGCCAAGAGCAGTGACACTGATGAATCCTCAGACGATGAAGATTCTAAAATGAAATCCTATATCACCAGGCAATTCAAAAGGTTTATGAAGAATGCCAATGCTAAAAGGATTTGATAAAGACCGCAAGCAGTCCAATTCATTTCAATTCAGGAACCAAGACAAAGGAAAGAAGGATACTAGGAATGGTGGTCAGTACACTATTCCCTCAGGACCAAAATGCTTTGGGTGTCAAGGCTTCGGGTCACATGAAACAAGAGTGCCCTAAGTATCTCAAGACCATTAGGAAGAGCAAGACACTTGCTACTACTTTGAGCGACACCGAGCCTAAAGATGATTCTAACAATGAGGATGATGGAATTCTAAATGCCTTCATTGCCACTGTAAATCCTACTGAGGGGTTGTTGAAGATGTGGATGAAGAAGAGGACTTGGTGGAGTCTAAATTTGAGAAGATGGATGAATAAGATGACATCCACATAGCCAATGCAAAATTATACAAGGTCTCGAAAAAACATGAGAAGTTGTATAGGTTGGCCACCAAGAAGCTCAGTAAAGTGGAGCTTGAATAAGAAGAAATCTCCACGAAGTTTGATGAAGCCAATCAGACCATTGGAGCTCTGAGATTTAAGAATAATTTCTTGGCCGAGAAGACCAAGAAGCTTGAGGCAGAATTTTTCCAAGTCAGAGCTCAGCTGGAGAGGACTTCAAGTGCAAAGCTTGATGAGATTCTTAGTCTTCAGAAATCTACCTCCGATCAAATTGGTTTAGAGTATGATTTCTCTTCTCCTAGTATTGCTTCTACTAGTACTATTGTTTTTGTTTCTCCTACTAATAATGTTGAATCTGAAACAATGATGTGAAAAATGTGTTAGCTAGTGAGAGCATAGACAAGGGTAAATCTATCTTAGGAGCACCCTCTAAGCTTGATAAGAAAGAGATTAAGAACCCTAGGACTAAGAAGGGAAACAATTAAAAGCCTAAACAGAAGAAGCAGCATCTCTGTCATCACTGTGGAGCAGCTGGACATACTCGACATAATTGCTACAAGTGGTTAGCCACTCAACAGAGCAACAGTATGATCTCATTAGGAAACCAGAATCAATTTCCATCCTTCTTTGCTCCTTTTGGAGATCTACTCAAAGCCCTCATGTTCCTTTCGAACTTGAACGGTTTCAATTCTTCCCCCTCAATGCCGGATCAAGGGTTTGCAAAACAAAAAGGTTCTTCCAAGGTGTGGAAGGAAAAAAGCTCGAAGTGATTTAGTCACTTTTTCTCTCTTTCCCTTTCTTGTTTTTGAGGTTGCATTACTTGTGTGTTTTTGCTTTCTTATTTTAAGTCAGTCTAGTTTTATACATTGTTTTGTTTAACATGTTTTTGTTTATTTATTTTCAATTTTGATTTATTTTTTTTCATAAAAATTAAAATAAAAAAATTGAAAAATCAGAAAAATGCAAAAACAGTGTGTTTTGTGTATACCTTGGATGGCCATTGAAACAAAATTTTCTAAACTATGTATCTTTTGTAGCTTAGATGAGCATCTCTATGCACAACTAAGCAAGTGAGTTTTGTGACTTGTGTTTGTGATGAGTAAGATTAAGTAATCTCTTGTACTTAATACTCATATCACTTTTTTTGATGGGAAGGACTAGAAAATCCTAAGAGAAAGGCATAAATAACCATCTCACCACTGTTGCCCGCCAATCATGAAATGACATCTGTATGTTTCATCATAGAAAAATGAAAGCAAAAAAGAATCAAAATGCTTTATATATGATTGCAAGCGTGTCTTCTAGGAGATGTGGGAGTTATAGGATTTACCTCGAAGGTGATAGTCCCCATCAAACAGTTATGATTGTATGTAAGTTAAAGTGATTTTCTCATATCTCAAATCGTCATAAGATATAGACATTTACGCAATCTTGCGATGTTTTTTCACACAACACGCAATATTCTTTGCTACTTCTGATACATGTGTAGGTACAATGTGATTTGGCAATCATAAGGAATACATGTGTTAATCTATACTCACTAAACTGTGTAGACTTGTTTTTGAAATAAAAATTGGTTAGACTTGTTTAGTGTGTGTGTGTGTTTTGGATTCAAATGCTTGACATTTTTCTTGATGAGAGATGTTTTTAAGAGCTTAAAATGTTGTTTAGATCTTTAGTTGTGTAGCATGTTTGATTGTATTCATGTCTATGTTTATCTCTTCTTTGAAAAACTGTTTTTAAGCAATCTTGACAGCTGCTGGACACCTCTCGATAGCTAGACTATCAATCGAGCTCTTCAGCTTCCTTTCTTGATAGCTGTTATTGCAATCTCGATCCATTGTGATTCTTGAGATTCAATCTCGATAGCTACTCAAAAGCTACTCGATCCATCGAGGAAGTTTCTGTATGCTCCATAAATGTTCGATAGATTCTCGATCCATCGAGGTAACCTTACTATGGACACCTCACGTTAGATCCTCGATAGCTCCTCGACAGCTAATTCTAAATTTTTTTATTCTCGATAGCTTTCGACACCTCTTGATCCAGCGAGAAACTAAGATTTCTATAAAAAGGGTCAGTGCGATTTTTCTTCATTTCTCCCCCGATCTCTCTCGACAATTTTTCTCTCTTCACCTCCCCAAAATTTTCTCTCTCACTCCAAACCTCAAACCCAGAAGTTTTTCAGCCTCAAGATCATTTCTTCATCTAGTATGATCTTATTCTTTCTTTTCTTATCATGCATTTCATGATTTTTGACCTATCTTTTGGGATTTTTTGAAAAAATTTGGGGTTTTTCAAAATTGATGAGTATTTCACAAATTTTTTGGTTGGTTTTTGTGTAAGTGATTTTAAATCATCATTCATTGCATCACATTTTCATTTTTAACAATGTTCATGCATTTTAGAGGTGTGATTACTATGTTAAAATGTTGTGTGCTGGTAGGTTTAGATTGGGCTGAACCCATGATGCTTTTAATGTTGCATATCACATGCTCATGCATTTTTCATGCATATGTACCTTCATTTCTTTATATTCTTATATTGAACTGTTTGGTGCTTTTCTGTTTGTCCATTTTTCTCTCTCTCTTTCTCTCGTTAGTTGCTCTATGACACCTAAACAAAAATCCACTCTGTCCTGAAACCCTCTTCATTCTGGGGCATCTTCTTCTTCTTCCCCTTTTGATTCTACTCCATCTCACGTCCAGTTCCTTGATGATAAAGCCCGTATGGACTTTTCAGAGAACTTCTCTCTATGAGGCATTCATTCAGACGCCAAGTCATTCTATCGGAATTTTTCAATACTAACCTTCCCACTGTCATCCACAGTAGGGGTTGGGTGTCACTATATGGCATCCCAGTCACTTGTCCCTCCGTGATCATATAAGAGTTTTACTCCAATATGCATGGATTTGATTATACAATACCTTATTTTATCACTCGCATTCGAGGTACGCACATCGTAGTCACTCCGGATCTTATATTCGAGGTGCTACATGTACCGAGGCTAGAGTTTGCTGACTACCCCGGTTGTGAGCATCTAAGGACTATGTCCAAAGACAAGCTCTCGTCTCGCTTTTATGAGACATCTTCATCTTAGGGTGACCATCAAAATATCATTTGCTCGGGCTTTGCAAAAGGTCCGAGTGTTAGGACATATGTGTTTCACACGTTAGGAACATATGTCACAAGTTTATATAATTGGCTAATCCTTTGACAAAACACACTTTGCTTGTATTTGGGTAGATCTAGGATGTGTTTAATGTTTCAAAAAAAAAGGTTTCAAGTTCAAGTGTTAAATCCATGCAAGTCTGTCCAAGAATCAAGTGTGAAAGTGCTACTCATTAAAACTCGACAACCAGCATCTATCGAAGTTTAAAGAGCTGTCTAAATCCCGTGGCTTGACAGCTTCTCGACAGATTGGTATTTGTCGAGGTTTATGAAGTTTAGTTTTTTAGGACTGTTTTTCATCCAATCTGTGAATATATGTTTGGGCTTTCTTTTCTCACAATCCTAAACATATATAAGGATTATTTTAAGGGCCGTAAAAGGACACAAGTTGCACAAGAGCAAATTTCACAAGAGTGAAAAAGAGTGTGACCGAAAACCTAGTTTGCCCTAGTTATTGAAGAAGATGTTGTGTTTGTACACCATAGGGTTTTGTGACCAAGCAACTTCATGATCTTCATCGTCTGGATGAACTGAAGAACTTTGTAGCCAACATCCTTCACTAGTTAGTGATTGAAGTCGCGTACTGGGATCCATGCAACTGGTTAGTCACGTACTGGGAGCCGTGCATTGAAAAGGAGAGATTGTCATTACAGAATAAGTCTAATTGGGTATTGGGATAAGAGTTTAACTGTAGATTGATATAAGGTACTGGGATTCCTTTACTTATAACCGTTTGTTGTGATAATAGTGGATTATCGGGAGTGATGACCTTAAAATCATCCGGTAAGGTTTTCGTCGTGTAGGTTTTCCCTATTCATAAACAAATCATCGTGTCAATTTATTTTCCGCTGCATACTTTAGTTAATTGGTAATTTGTTTGTGTTGCCAAGTACAATTGCATGTTAATTTGATTAATTAATAAACTTGACTAATTAATCAATTAATTCATCACAAGGGGTCAATTCGTTTTTGGCCTATCAAGTGGTATCAGAGTAGGCACACTCTGATTAGGGTTAATCTTTGTTGTGCGATCCATTGACCCCTGTTTGTCATGGATAGAGGACAGTCTCTAATTATACCTCCTCTATTTGATGGCACTAACTATGCATACTAGAAAGTACGCATGAGAGCTTTCATGCAGTCTTTAGATGAGAAAGTGTGGCAAGCTGTGGAGATAGGCTGGACTAAGCCTACAGAAGTGTCGACCGATTGGGATGATGCTAAGATCAAGGTGACAAACTTTAACAGCAAGGCATTGAATGCCTTATTCAGTGCGGTCACAAATGAGAAGTTCAAGAAGATATCCACTATTGAAATTGTGAAGGAAGCATGGACCATTCTCTAGACAACCTATGAGAAAACAAAGGCTGTCAAGGACTCGAAGCTTCAAAGGCTTACTACTCGCTTTGAAGAGATCAAGATAGAGGAAGATGAGTCATTTGATGAGTTCTATGCCAAGCTCAAGGATATGAACTCAGTTTTTAATCTTGGGGAAACCATTCATAAACCCAAGATTGTGAGAAAGGTGCTCAGATCTCTACTCGAGAGATTCCATGCCAAGATCACCGTGATTGAGGAATCAAAGGACATTGACAAATTTCCTTTAACAGTGTTCGTTGGAAATCTGCAGACCTATGAGTTGGGTTTGACAAGGATCGGGAAATTGAGAAAGAGCAAGAGCATGGCATTGAAGGCCAAGAGCAGTGATACTAATGAGTCTTCAGACGATGAAGATTCTAAGATGAAGTCCTATATTACAAGGCAATTCAAGAAGTTCATGAAGAATGCCAATGGGAAGGGCTTCGACAAGGACCATAGGCAATCTAGCTCCTCACAGTTCAAGAGCTAAGACAAAGGGAAGAAGGATGTTAGGGATGGAGATCAATACATTGTTCCCTCAGGACCAAAGTGCTTCGAATGTTAAGGTTTTAGGCATATGAAACAAGAGTGCCCTACGTATCTTAAGACCATTGGGAAGAGCAAGGCATTTGCTGCTACGTTAAGTGACACTGAGCCTAAGGATGATTTTGATAATGAGGATGATGAAATCCTAAATGCCTTTATTGCCACTGTCAATCCTATTGAGGGGATTGTTGAAGATGTGGATGAAGAAGAGGAATTTGTGGAGTCTAAGTTTGAGAAGATGGATGAACAAAATGACATCCACACAGCCTATGTAAAGTTATACAAGGTCTCAGAAAAGCATGAGAAGATGTATAAGTTGGCCACCAAGAAGTTTAGTGATGTGGAGCTTGAGTGAGAAGAAATCTCTACAAAGTTTGATAAAGCAAATCAGACTATTAGAGCACTGAGGTTTGAGAATAATTTCTTGGCTGAGAAGATTAAAAAGTTTAAGGCAGAATTGTTTCAAGTCAGAGCTCAGCTGGAAAGAATTTTAAGCGCTAAGCTCGATGAGATACACAGTCTTTAGAAATCTGCTTCCAATTGAACCGGTTTAGGGTATGATTTCTCTTTTCCTAGTATTGCTTCTACTAGTGCTACTGTTTTTGTTCCTCCTGCTAATAATATTGAAACTGAGAACAATGTCGTTAAAAATGAATTCGCTAGTGAGAACATAGATAAGGGTAAATCTATCTTAGGAGCACCCCCTAAGTTTGATAAGAAAGAGATTAAAACCTTAGGGCTAAGAAGGCAAACTCTTGAAAGCCTAAACAGAAGAAGCAGCATCTCTGTCATCATTGTGGAGCAGCTGGTCATACTCGACCAAATTGCTATAAGTGGTTAGTGATAACGTCTTAAAATGTATACGTGTTATATATTTATGTGGGCGTTATCTCCTTATTACTATGCTTAATTTGTATAATTAATCCATGATTTGCATTAGTCCCTATCATTTATCTTTACATAATTTCTTGAAAATATAAGATGTCATTCATTGTGTGTAATTTTCTACTTTCAGGAAATCATGTGAGAAAGATGAGTTTACAGGAATTTGTGAGAGAATGGAGGCCAAACTAGAATTAAAGTGGAGCTAAATGACCATGCTTAAATGTCTAAGGAGGTGCAACTGGAGTGTCTGGATCGTCTACCATGATTGGAAGCTTCAAATAAGGAAAGAAATCAAAGAGGTTGAATCTGAAAAGAAAAAAATCTGATTTGAGTACGTGACTAACCAATTGCGCGGATCCCAGTACGCGACTTCAATTACCAACTAAGAAGGTTGTTGGTTGCAAAGTTCATTAGTTCATCCACACGATGAAGATCAAGAAGATGCTTGGTCACAAAACCCTACGGTGCACATAAACAGCAACTTCTTCAAGAGAAAGAGATGAACTAGGGCAATAACTTCATCTCTGGTCACAATTTACTTGAACAGAGTTTGCTCAAAACTTGTGCAACTTGTGAACACTTTGACGGCCCTTAAATTGATCCTTTTATATGTCTAGGGTTAGGAGAAAAGAAAGTCCAAAGACACATTCACGATCCCAAGAAAATCATATTGAAATTCTGAAAATCTTAAACCTCGACAGATAGCAGGTGTCGAGCACACCGAATGTAGAACAGCTTCCTTAAGCTCGATAGATGCAGTTGTCGAGCTTTAATGATTTTGCACTCTGAACTTGTTTTCTTGAATAGACTTGAAGACTTCAATACTTGATCTTGAAACAAGGTTTCTTGAAGTATTTAAAGACATCCTAAATCTACCCAAATACAAGTAAAGTGCGTTTTGTCAAAGGATAAGTCAATTACATAAAATCATGACATATGTTCTTAACATGTGAAACACATATGTCCTAACAATCTCCCCCTTTGGCAATCCATAAAAAAATCACAACAAACAAATGAACATATGAGAGAAGTCATAAATCACTCAGCTCATATTCACTTGTTGAATACAATAAAATCTATCCTAACACAAACTCTTGAAAAACTTTGCAAGAAGAGAGTTTATGGCAAGTAGACTTTGACAACCTGTATTTCTAAAACACTTTAAACAAAATTCATCAAGGTATCTTTGTGTGAAACAGAAATAAGAGATTGCATACAAGTATAAGAAACATGTGTATAAAGGGAGAAAAGAAACAACACGTGAAGGGGTAGGTGAAAGAAAAATATACATCAATATAAAGAAAGAGATAAGTAAAATGTATTTCAATAAATGGTCACAAGACCTCATGTACAAGAGTAATGTATCTAAAAAGAAAGAAAAGAAAAGATACATACTATCCTCACTACATCCCTCAAAATGTATCAACACTCCCCCTAACAAAATGGTCCTATACTAACTCTCCCCCTAAGATGGACTACTCTCATACCAAAATTACTCCCCTTTTTTGTCACGAATGACAAAGGGTAAGAGAGTCAAGTAGACATCTTATCGGTAGAGCTAGCATCTCCATCAGCATCATCCGAAACATCATCGTCATCATTCTCATCCTCAGAATCAGAAGCCACGGGAGAAGGTGGTGGAGTAGCCTCAGGAGCAAAACCACCCATAGACGCCTGTCGTCGTGCAATACGACTGACACGAACGTTCACTTGATACAACTCCGTAGAGAGTGTATCGAGGCGAGCATCCATGCGCTACAGCTGCAACATGATGTCTCCTAAAGACACATCGCCCGAAGAAGGAGGAGCCGATGTGGATGGAGCAGAATGGGATGGAGCTGAACGGGAGGAAGGAGCTGTTGAATCCAACTGCCGCGACCGAAGCTGGGCCTCGCTATGTTTAACGGTAGCGTAATCTATGGCACACATGACGGTAAAATGGTCGAAAGAGGGAAAAGGAACAGAAAAATGGCGTAAGATCCTCGTGATAGTAGAAGGAAAGATGAGCTTATCACGGGACGCCAAATCTAGATGAACATCTATAATAGACAAAATGAAATGAAAAGGAAAATCTATGGTAAGATGCTCAAGAAGTGATAAGAAAAATCGAGCACGAGGCTCTGTGATGGAGTTATAGTGAGAGAGTGGATGCAAAATAAAAGTCATCACCATATTCATGAATCTAGGACCTTTAGCAAAAGGTCGACATGGTGTGAAAAGACGCTCACCCCAAGCAGTAGGGCGCTCACAAAAAGCAGACATTAGCTCTTCCCTAGACACAGTCCTCAGATGCTCACAACTAGGATAGTCAGGAAACTCTATCCTAGTGACCCGAAGCACATCCGCAACTAACTACGATGTGATAGGAATGCGCATACCTCGAATGTGAGTGAAGAAAAGAGGTACTAACCGATCAATCCCGTGCATGTTAGAGTAGAACTCCTGGATAAGCATGAGAGGACAGGTGACCAGGGCGTCACACAGTGACTCCCATCCCCTACTGTGAATGACAGAGGGAAGGTCGGTGTCTGCAAAATCCATCAAAATGACTTGGCATTTCGAATGAATGCCTCGTCTAGAGAAGTTCTCCGAAAATGCCTTAAAGGCATCACCATCACGGAACCGGATATAAGATAAAGTAGAATCAGATGAAGAAGAAGCACCAGAATGAAGAGGATTCCGGGCTGGAGTGGATTTACGCTTAGGTGCTATAGACACGATTAACGTAAACTAACAGAGAGGGAGAGAAAGAATGATAATTAGAAAAGTCCCAAACAGTTTCAGATATAACAAGTATATTAAAAAGAAGTACGTATGCATAGGAAATGCATGACCATGGGACATGCAAAAGAAATTGCATCATGGGCTCAGCCTAATCCAAACCTATCAGTACACAAACATATAGCACACATCTAAATGCATGACAATATCATTATAATGCTAATGTGATGCAATGTATGAGGTTTTAAACTAATTTAAGTGAAAACCCATCCTAAAATTTCAATAAAAACTCATCAATTTTGAAAAACCCCAAAATTTTTCAAAAGTCCCAAAACCTAGGTTTCAAAACATGAAATGCATGAATGAGAAAGGATTAGAAGCTTACCAAGTAAAGAAAAACTTGAAAAACCTTAAAGAATCCTTGAGAACCAAGATTGGAGTAAGATTTGAGTATTTTTGGGAGAGAAACAGATAAGTATCGAGAGAGAGATCGATGGAAATGAGAACCGGATCGTGTAGAGGCCTTATATAAAGAAGCCAGTAAATCTCGACAGATGCAGGTGTCGAAAGGTATCGAGGGATCTGTCGAGAAGGTGTCGAGAAAATGCTCATCGACAACTGAGGTGTCGAGGAACAACACATCAGAATCAAGAACAGAAGCTCGATCAATCCACCAAGTATCGAGGTACAGGCGAGATTGCGATAAGAAAAAGCTTAGGAAGCTCGACAGATAGTTAGCTATCGAGGAGGTGTCGAGCCAGCTTTTAAAAGCAGTTTTTCAAGATGTGAAAAACACATACATGAATGCAATCCAACATGCAACTCAACCAACGATCCAATCAACATATTAAGCTTTCAAAATCATCTCTCAAAAAAAATTTAAGCATATAGATCTTCAAAAACACACACACACACTAAACAAGTCTAACTAATTTTATATTTCAAAAACAAGTCAAGACAGTTTAGTGAGTATACATTAATATATGTAAAACCTCGTGATGGCCAAATCACATTGTACCTGCACATGTATCAAGAATAGCAAAGAATATTGCATGTTATGTGTGAAAACATCGCAAGATTGCATAAGTGTATATATGTTATGACGATTTGAGATATGAGAAAATCACTTTAACTCACACACAATCATAACTGCTTGATGGGGACTATCACCTTTGAAGTACATCCTATAACTCCCACATCTCTTAGAATACACGCTTGCAATCATTTTTAAAGCATTTTTTTTTATTTTTTTGCTTTTGATTTTTCTTTACATATTTTTCTTTTAAACATATCATGCATGGGCTTATTAGAGAGAGAAAAGAAATACCCAATGATATTTGACATTCAAATTTTGCTATGCCTAAGCACACAAATGTCATTGACATTGCACTTTTGTTATGCCGAAGCATACAAGTGTCATATTATGATTGGCGAGCAACAGTGGTGAGATAGTTATTAATGCCTTTCTCTTAGGATTTTCTAGTCCTTCCCGTCAAAACGAGTGATATGCGTGTTAAGTTTAAGAGACAACTTAATCGTACTCATCACAAACACAAGCCACAAAGCTCACTTGCTCAGTTGTGTATAGAGATGCTCATCTAAGTTACAAATAATACAAAGTTTAAAAGACTTTGTTTCAATGGTCATCCAAAGTACACAAGTACCAAAGTACACAAAACACACACTGTTTTTATATTTTCTTATTTTTCAAAAAAAAAAAAAAAAAAAAAAAAAAACAAAACAAGCAAAAAAAAAAAACTGAAAAATAACCAAACAAAAACATGTTAAACAACCAAAGCATAAAAACTAGATGCAGATGCATAAGGAAGAAGGAAAAAGAGAGGAAGATCATCCCATGGAGATAACACCAATGTTTTGACGAAGGAATTTGAAGCGTTTACTGTCAAGAGGTTTGGTAAACAGGTCAGCCTTCTGATCATCGGTGTGAATAAACTCAAGAGTGAGAGTACCATCTTTGACAAGCTCCCTAATGAAGTGATGTCGAATCACTATGTGTTTGGTTCTAGAATGTTGAACCGGATTCTTAGAGATATTAATGGCACTGGTATTGTCACAATAGATAGTGAGATGTTCTTGACAAATACCATAATCATGGAGGAGTTTTTGCATCCATAGG
This sequence comes from Quercus lobata, assembly GCF_001633185.2. Lineage (NCBI taxonomy): Eukaryota > Viridiplantae > Streptophyta > Magnoliopsida > Fagales > Fagaceae > Quercus > Quercus lobata. The sequence continues at coordinate 53,558,734 of NC_044911.1, forward strand.
AGTTGGGTGCAACAGCTACCAGCAGTAATGTACTCAGCTTCTACAGTGGATAATGAGATGGAGTTCTGCTTTTTACTCATCAAAGAGACAAGATTATTGCCCACATAGAAACAACTCCCTGAAGTACTCTTTCTATCATCAGCATTCCCAGCCCAATCAGCATCAGAGTACCCAGCTAGGACATCACTTGTGTCCTTGCTGTACCACACACCAAACTCAGTAGTGGTTTTGACATACTTTATGATTCTTTTTAAAGCAGTCATATGGGACTCTTTGGGATTAGCTTGATATCTAGCACAAACTCTAACACTGTAACTAATGTCAGGTCTACTAGCAGTAAGGTAAAGAAGACTACCTATCATGCTTCTATATAGAGAAGGATCAACACTTCTACCTAACAAGTCAACAGTGAGTTTAACATTTGGGCTCATAGGGGTTCTGACAGAACTAGCAGATTCTAAACCAAATTTTTTCACAAGATTCTTAGCATATTTAGATTGAGATAGGAATATACCTGAATCTTGTTGACGAATCTGCAACCCAAGGAAGTGAGTCAGCTCTCCAATCATGCTCATCTCAAACTCTGCCTGCATGAGTTTTAAGAAACCATAAGCAAGTTCATCCTTAGTCAATCCAAAGATGATATCATCAACATAGACTTGGGCAACTATTAGCTCGCTATCTTCTCTTTTGATGAAAAGAGTCTGATCAGCCTTTCCTCTTGTGAACCCATGTGACACCAAGTATTATGTAAGCCGATCATACCAAGCTCTGGGAGCTTGCTTTAACCCATAGAGTGCCTTCTTAAGGTACAGTACATGATCTGGAAAGTGTGGATCAATGAACCCTTTTGGTTGCTCCACATAAATGTCTTCTTTGAGCAATCCATTTAAGAAAGCAGTCTTCACATCCATCTGATAAAACTTGAACTTTAATTGACAGGCCAGTGCAAGGAGAATTCTGATGGACTCCATACGGGCAATCAGAGCAAATGTTTCATCATAGTCTACTCCTTCCATTTGCAAGTATCCTTGAGCTACAAATCGAGCCTTGTTCCGGATCATATTGCCCTCCTCATTAATTTTGTTGCGGAATATCCACTTTGTACCAATGATGTGTTCACCCTCTGGTCTAGGTACCAAGGTCTAAACATCATTCCTCTGAAACTGAAAAAGTTTATCATGCATTGCTTCAACCCAACTTTCATCCTGAAGTGCTTCCTCAACTTTTGTGGGTTCAACCTGTGATAAATAATAAGAATAAGACACAAAGTTAGCAACACATTTATCAACAGTTCGTTTTCTTAATGTGAGTTCATTCATATTTCCCACAATATCTTTTGGAGGATGATTTAATTTAACCCTGGATGAAGGTCTTTATCTGGTGAAGTGGGTATGTCTACAGAATCTTCGAACACACTGGGAGTACTAGGAGTACTTGGAGATGCAAGTTCTTGTTTAATAAGTTCTTGAACTTCATTAGGCTCAGGAGGAAGAATTTCTTTAGGTAACTCCTCAATACCTTTCTGAGAATTAGAATCTGAAGACTCATCAATAACAACATTCACTGTCTCCATTACCTTCATAGTTCTCTTGTTGTATACTCGATAAGCCTTGCTTGTGGAGGAGTAGCCCAAAAATATACCTTCATCACTCCTAGAGTCAAACTTTCCCACATTCTCTCTATCCTTGAGGATGAAACAGGTGCTTCCAAAGATCCTGAAGTACTTCATATTCGGCTTCCTTCCTTTCCATAACTCATATGGAGTCTTCTTGGTACTGGGTCTGAAGTACACCCTATTAACTGTATGACAAGCAGTGTTAACAGCTTCTCCCCACAAGTTTCTGGCCAAATCCTTCTTATATAACATGGCTCTGGCCATCTCCTGAATAACTCTATTCTTTCTTTCTACCACACCATTCTGCTGAGGAGTAATAGGAGCAGAGAATTCTTAAGATATGCCTGATCTCTGGCAAAAGGACTCCATATATGAGTTTTTGAATTCTTTACCATGGTCACTTCGAATTCAATCAATCTTCAGGTTCTTCTCATTCTGCAATCTTGTGCATAAGGTTTCAATGTGCTCAGGAGCATCAGACTTGAATCGTAAGAGAATGACCCAAGTGTACCTAGTGAAATCGTCTACCACAACCATGATGTATCTCTTACCACCAAGAGACTCGGTTCTAGTTGGACCCATAAGATCTAAATGTAGAAACTCCAATGGCCTAGATGTAGCTGATGTCTAAGTGCTTGGATGCTTAGCTTTTGTCTGTTTCCCAAGTTGACATGGTCCACACACCACATTGTTCATTCTACTAAGTTTCGGTATTCCTAAGACTGATTCATGCCTAGATACAATAGAAAGATGTTTATAACTAGCATGTCCCATCCGTTGATGCCATAAATCTTCATTTGGCAAACGAATGTTGTTGCACACAATATCAGCATTAGGAACAAATCCATAACAATTGTCTAAAGTGCGAACACCACTTATGAGATTCTTTCCAGACTCATCCATGACAAGACATTTTCCCTTTGAGAATAGTACCATGAAGTCTTGATCACATATCTGAGTTATGCTTAACAGGTTCACCCTTAGACCTTCTACATAGAGGACATTTGCAATGTCTAGCAGTCCAGTTAGAGAAATAATTCCCTTTCCTTTAATTTGAGATTTTCTCCCATCACCGAAAGTGACATTGCCACCCTTTTTAGACTCGAAGGTCTTGAAGAGAGATCTGTCTCCAGTCATGTGTCTTGAGCAACCACTGTCGAGGTACCACAAACATGTGTCCATAACTTTAAATGCAAATTTCATCATAAAACACACTTCATGTTTAGATGACAGATCAGTGGGAATGGTGCTTTCTCTCATCTGCCTTTTTCGAGCTAAGCCTTTAATGTTTATTCTTCTCAGACAAACTCCTTTGCACATTTTCATTCTGAGACAGTCTAGTTTCTTCTTAGCCAAACTGAGATCTTTTTCAAAAGTCATCATAAGAGAATTCAAATAACTTTTAGACTTGTATTTTCTAAAACACTCAATCAAAAAGAGATTAGAAAAATAAGATGTATTTGAAAACATAGATCTCCTCAAGCTGGTTACAGTCATGACAACAGGGGTCAATGGATCAACACAACAAAGATTAAACCCTAATCAGAGTGTGCCTGCTCTGATACCACTTGATAGGCCACAAACTGAATGACCCCTAGTGATAGAAATTAATTAATTAATTAGCCAAGTTAATCAATTTATCATGCAAATGCATGGTAGCACAAACAAATCACCAATAAACTAAATATGCAGCAGAAAATAAAAGACACAATGATTTGTTTACAAATGGGGAAAACCTAACGGCAAAAATCCCACCGGGTGATTTTCAGGTCACCACTCCCGAAACTCCACTATTATCACAACAAACAGTTACAAGTAAAGGAATCCAAGTACCTTACCAACCTACAATTACAAACAGTTACAAGTAAAGGAATCCAAGTACCTTACCAACCTACAATTGAACCATTACCCCAATACCGAATTGGACTTGTTCTGTAGTGACAGTTCCCCTTTTAGATGCACGACTCCCAATACGTGACTAACCAATTGCGCGGATCCCAGTACGCGACTTCAATCACCAACTAAGAAGGTTGTTGGTTGCAAAGTTCTTCAGTTCATCCACACGATGAAGATCAAGAAGATGCTTGGTCACAAAACCTTATGGTGCACATACACAGCAACTTCTTCAAGAAAAAGAGATGAACTAGGGCAAGAAGTTCGTCTTCTGTCACAATTTGCTTGAACAGAGTTTGCTCAAAACTTGTGCAACTTGTAAACACTTTGACGGCCCTTAAATTGATCATTTTATATGTCTAGGGTTAGGAGAAAAGAAAGCCCAAAGACACATTCACGGATCCCAAGAAAATCATATTGAAATTCTGAAAATCTTAAACCTCGACAAATAGCAGATGTCGAGTAGCTGTCGAGCAGGTGTCGAGCACACCAAATATAGAACAGCTTCCTTAAACTCGATAGATGCAGCTGTCGAGCCAGCTGTCGAGCTTTAATGATTTTGCACTCTGAACTTGTTTTCTTGAACAGACTTGAAGACTTCAATACTTGATCTTGAAACAAGGTTTCTTGAAGTATTTAAAGACATCCTAAATCTACCCAAATACAAGTAAAGTGCGTTTTGTCAAAGGATAAGTCAATTACATAAAATCATGACATATGTTCTTAACATGTGAAACACATATGTCCTAACACATGTTAAGAACATATGTCATGATTTTATGTAATTGGCTTATACTTTGACAAAACGCACTTTACTTGTAATTGGGTAGATTTAGGATGTTTTTAATACTTCAATAAACTAGGTTTCAAGATCAAATATTGAAGTCATCAAGTCTATCCAAGAAACAAGCTGAGAAGTGCAAATTCATTAAAGCTCGACAGCTGGCTCAACAACTGCATCTATTGAGCTTAAGAAAGCTGTTTCATCCCGTGTGCTCGACACCTACTCAACAGCTGCTCGACACCTCCTATCTGTTGAGGTTTAAGAATTTCAGAATTCTGATCTGATTTTCTTGAGATCCGTGAATGTGTCTTTGGGCTTTCTTTTCTCCTAACCCTAGACATATAAAAGGATTTTTTTAAGGGTCGTTAAAAAGTTCACAAGTTGCATAAGCATTGAGCAAACTCTGTTCAAGCAAATTGTGATCGGAGACAAAGTTCTTACCCTAGTTCATCTCTTTCTCTTAAAGAAGTTGTCGTGTATGTGCACCATAGGGTTTTGTGACCATGCATCTTCTTGATCTTCATCGTGTGGATGAACTGAAGAACTTTGCAGCCAACAACCTTCTTAGTTGGTGATTGAAGTCGCGTGCTGGGATCCGCACAATTGGTTAGTCACGTACTTGAGAGTTTTACATTGAAAGGGGAACTGTCACTACAAAACAAGTCCAATTTGGTATTGGGGTAAGGGTTCAACCATAGGTTGGTAAGGTACTTGGGATTCCTTTACTTATAACTACTTGTTGTGATAATAGTAGAGTTTCGGGAGTGTTAAGACATATGTGTTTCATGTGTTAAGAACATATGTCATGATTTTATGTAATTGGTTTATCCTTTGACAAAACGCATTTTACTTGTATTTGGGTAGATTTAGGATGTCTTTAAATACTTTAAGAAACCTTGTTTCAAGATCAAGTATTGAAGCATTCAAGTCTGTTCAAGAAAACAAGTTCAGGGTGCAAAATCATTAAAACTCGACAGCTGGCTCGACAGCTACAACTATTGAGCTTAAGGAATCTGTTCTACATTTGGTGTTCTCGACACCTTCTCGACACCTGCTATCTGTCGAGGTTTAAGATTTTCAGAATTTCAATCTGATTTTCTTGGGATCTGTGAATGTGTCTTTGGGCTTTCTTTTCTCCTAACCCTAGACATATAAAAGAATCAATTTAAGGGCTGTCAAAGTGTTCACAAGTTGCACAAGCTTTGAGCAAACTCTGTTCAAGCAAATTGTGATCGGAGACGAAATTCTTGCCCTAGTTCATCTCTTTCTCTTGAAGAAGTTGCTGTGTATGTGCACCGTAGGGTTTTGTGACCAAGCATTTTCTTGATCTTCATCGTGTGGATGAACTGAAGAACTTTGCAACCAACAACCTTCTTAGTTGGTGATTGAAGTCGTGTACTGGGATCCGTGCAATTGATTAGTCACGTACTGGGAGTCATGCATCTGAAAGGGGAACTGTCACTACAGAACAAGTCCAATTGGGTATTGGGGTAAGGGTTCAACTGTAGGTTGGTAAGGTACTTAGATTCCTTTACTTGTAACCACTTGTTGTAATAATAGTGAAGTTTCAGGAGTGGTGACCTGAAAATCACCCGGTGGGGTTTTTGCCATTAGGTTTTCCCCATTCGTAAACAAATCACCGAGTTATTTATTTTCCGCTGCATATTTAGTTTATTGGTGATTTGTTTGTACTACCACGCGTTTGTATGATAAATTGATTAATTAATAACTTGGCTAATTAATTAATTAATTTCAATCACAATGGGTCATTCAGTTTGTGGCCTATCAGAGAGTGGTGACCTGAAAATCACCCGGTGGGGTTTTTGCCGTTAGGTTTTCCCCATTCGTAAACAAATCACCGTATTATTTATTTTCCGCTGCATATTTAGTTTATTGGTGATTTGTTTGTGCTACCACGCCTTTGTATGATAAATTGATTAATTAATAACTTGGCTAATTAATTAATTAATTTCAATCACAAGGGGTCATTCAGTTTGTGGCCTATCAGAGAGTGGTGACCTGAAAATCACCCAGTGGGGTTTTTGCCATTAGGTTTTCCCCATTCGTAAACAAATCACCGTGTCATTTATTTTCCGCTGCATATTTAGTTGTTTGGTGATTTGTTTGTGCTACCACGCACTTTGCATGTTAATTTGATTAATTAATAAATTTGGTTAATTAATTAATTTATCACAAGGGGTCAATTCGTTTTTGGCCTATCAAAAATTGTATTTAATGAAAAAACAGATCAGTTTTTGTGTTTAAAAATCAGATTTGAAAAATATAGATTAGTTTTGCATTAAAAAAAAAAGTAGATATGAAAAATACATATCATTTTTTTAAGTCTTTTAAGAAAAAAAATTAGATCTAAAAAGTATAGATCTGTTTTTAAATTTAGAGAAAATCAAATCTGAAAATACAGATCAGTTTTTAAATTTCATAAAAGAATTTTGTTAGCCATTGTAAATTTTGAAACTTAAGAAAAAGAGTTACAATAAACAATCACCTAAGCACATGTTAGAGAAAATTCTAGCAATGTATTTAAGCATGGTAACCATATCAAAAACAAAACATAATAAAAAATATGCTAAACATATTCATGCATCAAACAATAACCAAAATTAATGAAAGAAGAAAAGAAAGAAGAAAAACAGAAAACCTCTTGCATGAGCGTGCTCTTCTAATGAAAGAATATTTTAGAATTCAAAGAAATTTTTTCACCTCTTTGAAGCCTAAAATACTTACAAAAAAGAAGTTCCTAAAGCAAAAGCCTCCAGAACGTCTTTAACATAAGGGGAATTGAAAAGTCAAAAGAGAAGAGCCCTTAATTCTAATTTGTTTCCTCTATTTATAGAGGTTGGGATGCTTCAATGAGATCATATACGAATTGGGACGCGTCCTTAACTCTAAAAAATCGTAAAAGATAGGTCTTATCTCAATCAGGGAGTCCCCGAGCGGTGCCAACAATTTGGGCCAATTGGTACTTGGGGAGTGCCGAATGGCCCTCTTAGGTGCCGAGCCTGCGTTTGAGTTTTGGTCTAACTTGGACTCCTTTTTTGAAGATTTTTGAGCTAAGAATTGTACTTAGACGCATTTTAATCCGTATTCTAAAAATTAATCCGTTTTTCTGGATATTTAGGTCTTTAAAGTGATAATTATCTTGTAGATAAATATTCCAAAAAGTCTTGATTATCCACAACTTTTTTGTTATCTAATTATCCACTTTATTCCCATGCAAGCAAGTCTATTTTTGACACTAACCAACAACCAATCACAAAATTATTTAATTAATTTTAATTGTCTAACCAATCAGAATTAATTTAATTAATCATGCATGGTCGGTTCCACCCAAACAAAATGCATGTAGATCGTGCAAACTTGATCATGTAATATCTTTCAATCCGACGGTCCGATTTGGAAATCGAACACACCGTCGTGACCATCAGAATCTCAAGATCATTTTTATGATATGCAATGAATGAATTAATGCACGTAATGCAACTCTAAATATCGGGTATATGAATGGTCACTCTAGCCATCTTCCTTGATTAAATTATGAGTGCAAAATCAAGTGTTTACAGTTATTATTCATGTGTCCTAGAAGTTTTGCCATCTCCAGCCATCACGGTTTTAGTTTGAGCCACATTCTCATTTTAACTTAACTTGATCTATAAGTATGTGTTTGGGATGCGCTTAAATTGCAGAAAAACTACCAATTTATTGCTTATTACTTTTAAATGTTCAAAAAACTTTTTTGGACCTTGTTCCAGTTTGCCTATTGAAACAGAAAATTTTGGCACTTGTCTATTTTGGCATACCATTTTGTGGTTACCACTAAAGTTTCACACACACCTAAGTTTGCATCACATGATATCATACCATGTTAGATTATTAATTCAAAATAAAATAGTGCACATACTTAATATCATCATTAGATAATATAAGTATAAAAATTGTCATATATAAGTATATTAATGAAGAAAAAAAAAGTAAAAAATAATGAGTGAAGTAAACAAGAAAAGCATGTTGTTAAAGGAAAATAATAATAAAATGTCATATGTAAGTAAAATAATAAAAGTTTCTTAAAAAAAGGTTTAGGTAAAAAATAATGATTTGTTCACATACCAGTCAAAATCTCAATACCTAGTAGAATTTAATGGAATGGAGTGAAATAGACTGGAATTTGGAACAAGATCAGTTAACTAATTGTAATGGAAAATTCAGACATTTCTAAGTAGAATAAAATGGAATTTATAACTATTTTTACTGTTTGCAGGTCCCATGGGTCTTGCAAAGCAGAAATTTTTTTGGGCTTAAAGTGAGCTTAATTGCTCAACCGGCTTGGCACATTTTAAGAGTCTTACTACAACTTTTTGTTCAAAAAGTGAGGTAAAGTTGATTGTTTGTGGGTCATATGTTATAGATTTTGTACAAATGATAATTAATTTTTAATTATTGTGGGTTCTACTCCACTTTTTTTGCTATAATACTTTCAACAAAAAAAACAATCAACTTATTTTATTTAGTTTTTTTTTTTAATTTACAATATTTTCAGCAAAGAAAAACTAAACAAATTATTCCCAAACTAACCCTAATTGTCACTCTTATAAAACTCCATCTCCTACCAAGGAGGATATGGTGAAGTGAGTGCAAATTTATGTGAAAATCCATTTTTTTTTTTCTACAGATTTTTTCTGTCTTTGGAATTTGGGGAATTGCTTCTCCTAGTTGCTTTGTCAAAACAAAGAAAATCACATTAGGTCCAAAAAGCATGGTTTCAAAATTTTACCAAATGTCTCATTCCATCTCAAATGACATTTTGAAAATGCCATCGTCACTTTTTGTCCATAAACACTGAACCAAACGGGCACTAAAGCACATCCAAAATCCAAATGCATACTAAATTTTCTTCCCTCAAGGAAGTTGCATAAAGTAATAAATACAAGCTACTTTAAGAAAACCATAAGTGTGGAGTGTCTTCTATTATCTAGTTAATAATACTAATACTGCACACAAATACACATATTTTGTCATAATTTTCTTACGTGATAGACTATGATCGGTTATCTGTTACTATCACATAAATCTATTTTTTTTACCTTTCATAATCTACCACATAAGACTGTTTTGCAAAAATTAGTGTGTTTGTGTGTGGGACTAATATTATTAATATCCAGTAGGAATTATTTAAAAAAAATAAAAAAAGCCTTGTAACTTTAAAAATCACTGGGTAATTACAAATAATTTTGCAAGAAAAGACCCAAAAGGTGGGATATAGCTCCCAGTCATTACCTACCTAACTTGTGCCTCCACCAGTTGGGCACCATCTCCAGCCATCACGGTTTTCGTTTGGGCCTGATTCTCATTCTCACTGAACTTCTTATAGATGTCACTCTTATAGAACTTCCTAGTCCTTAGCACCAGAATGAACGAAACAAGTGTGCCAGAAAAGGTCACGGCAGCAATGATAATGAAAGACAATTTGAAGCACTCAACCCCATTACACTTCAAGTCCTCCCCAACCTTCCTTATGAGCCCCGAGGCTACCATTTGCTTCTCAGCTTCCTTGTCATATAAATGCCCAGTGACTCTCACATTGAGCAAATAAGACCCTATTGGACTTGCCACTGCCGCAAAATTGAACAGTGTAGAGTAGTACTTGAGGCCAAAGATTTCAGAAATAATTGCAAAGAGCAATGGCCATTGTGCACCAAAACAAAACCCAATAATCACTGATGCGAAATAGATACCATTCGGTATATTAAACGCGATTAGGAGGTGACCAATACATGATACTAGGAGAGTCAAAGTGAGCATGAGAGTGCGTGGGATTTTGTACTTTGTAATGAAAATTTCGGAGGTAATACCTGCGACCACACGTCCGAGGTAGTTCCAAATGCTTACAAGTGACACAAAAGTGCTTATGCTTTGCTTTGGATATCCTAAGGAAGCTCCAATCTGACCCAAGTTGTCTATTACCGTTAAAGTTCCCCCTAGGCCACAGATTGTAGCAAAGAATATCAGCAACATGTCAATGCTGAAAAGTGCTTGTAATATCGTATAGTCCTCCCCTCTATCTGGTGGCTGAAAAGCTGTTTGCCAACAAGAAACTTGCTTTTTATTTTGAGCACTTGTCGTGACTGAAATTGTTGAAGCTCCATTAGAAATTGCCTCCTCTGTAGTAACTTTTATTGGTGAAGGGTCATTCATGGCTTCATTCTTACTCTTCCAAAGCCTGTACTCGTCTCTAATGACAACTGCAAGTGGGAGAAACAGTAAGAAAAGTACCATGGCTGCACTCCCTCCATATTCACTTTGTGTAAAGGTGACCCTTTTCTCTACTATGATTATAATCATCAAGAACCCCGCGAGACCAAGCGAAATATAGAGGAAATTATAGAGAAGTTTGAGCTCGTTAGGCTGCCGAGGAGCCTTCATGATCCTCATGGTTCGAAGAAAAGTCAAACATATAGCTGCTGGAAGCCACGCAATTAGCAAAATCAAAGACTTCGCGTCATCACCATAGATAGCATGGTACAACTGTGTAATCACAGCCCCACTTAGACCCGTGTAACCCTTCAAAACACCAATAAGAACTCCACGGCTTTCAGGGAAGTTCTTGATGCAAGTGACAAGGGCTCCAGTGTTGACAAAAGGTTGTGAATTTGAGCCAAGGCATATGTATAAGCACATTTGCCAAACATGGGGCTTGGCAACTCTTCCGGTCACGCTTAGCCATATCATGAAGTACCCAAAAAAGTTGAACCCTGCACCCATAGCTAACACAACCCATGGGGGTGTGATCTCATTGATTAGGCCAGAGATGATTCCAATATTTGCACCCAAGTCCTTGTAGAAGCTGATCAAATTGAGGGTGGTTTGGTCATAGCCAAGTGAGGACTTGATCTCGCTGGAGTAGAGGGCAAAGATGTAGCTCAAACCAGCCGTGTTCATAATCAAAAGAGACCCAAACATCATGAATCTCCGCCCCTTCAGAATTTGGAGGGTGAGGCCACCCTTCATCTCCGCCCAAGGGCCTCCACCACCACCACTGCTAACAACCATTGATCTGTTCTCTGCAGTGTTTCGCTCAGTATGATGTACCAAACAGTCCAAATGTTGACAAGGTTGTCATGTACCTCATGGAGTCATGGTGGTCCTAGAGATGTGTGTTAATTAATTGGGAGATAGTCAACATTTCTATAGTATATTTGAATTTAAGTACTTCAAGATACCTTTCTAAATAAAAAAAAGGTGCTTCAAGATACTTGCCATGACTTTTATCAACGCTACACGTATAATAGAACAAAAATCCTATTAAAAAAAGTGTTTTATTTTATTTCAGCAAGAAGAAAAAAGAAAGATAAAAACTTGTTTTATTTTATATTCCACTATTACTAAGTATGTCACATATGCTTTCTATAAAAAAAAAAAAAAAAAATGTCTCGTATTTCTTTTTTTCTTCTTGATAATATATTAGTGAAATATGATCAGTTGTTCCTTCTGTATTATTATTCTTTTTTCTTTTTCTTTTTTTGGCTGAGTGCTCAGGCTCTGAGAAACGAATTGAAATGAAGAAATTAGGTGCCACCAAAAAAATTACCCAAGTTGGGTCCGCATTTATGTTCCCCGCCTGCTATTATTGTGGATCTTAATCTTCCACATGGTTGAGAAATAGGACACAATTTCCAACCATAAAAGTACTAAACTATGGAAGGTAGAGAGATATATTTTAGCGTTTCATGTAGAGATATTTAGATTTCAAATCCTTTGTTTTGAACTATACATAAACACCCTATGAAAGATGGATAATTAAATAAAAAAGCATATGAATAGATAATACTTATAAATTATAATTTTTAATGTATATTATGTATTATATATATATATATATATATAATTTAGTTGTTACAATAAACGAGGATACCTAGCAATATAACTAAGACGTTTGATAAAGGCTTAACAATTTGTAATATGGAGAAGATGATAAATTATCTATTTTTAGAAAATATGATTGCTTTTATTTTTGTAACTGGTTCCCCTTGACTAATTAAGGATGTTGAAGGAGAAAAATAATTAAAATTTTCAATAAAGAATTAGAAAGTAAAATGAAAATCCTAATATTTTTTGGAAATCTCATTTTAGCTCCAAAAATAAGAAATTCAAAATAATTTTAAAAAAAAAATTACAATTCATAAAAACCAAGAAGACTATCAAATATTATAAAAAATTGTAAGAGATATTTTCTTTTATAGAAATTTAGGAAATCCATTGATTATTTGATTTCCACCAGAGATGTCAAATAACAAGTAGGCAAAATAAGGAGAGAGATGACGATATTGAGAAAAGAAAGATGACTGGATATATAATTTTAGATGGTTGAAGCAAACCAAAACCCAAGTAAAATTGATAGATAGCTTACCATTAAAAGAAAAGACCAATGAGATATAAATTATCATCACCTAATGGAATTTATTTAAGGATACAAGATGGAATAAATTCACCACTCAATAAAATCCACCAAATGACTTATATAGGACTTAGAATAGCCCTCTAAGCATAGGAAAACAAAAATAACATTCCAGCCAGATAACTTATATAGTACTTAGAATAGCCCTCGGAGCATAGGGAAAAAAAATAACATTCAAAACATTACATTTTCAAGATTAAAGTCAATTGGACTCATAGAAACTAGTAAAACTAGTAAAGGGCTTTTCTACCTTTTCGAGAAGCTGAAATGAGAGACTGTAATATTCCCTAGAAAATTCTATTTAAATGTTGTTTGATTCCTTGGACAAAATGACTTATTAATCTTTAAATATCATCTAAATTGGAGGAAAAATTTGATATAGAAAATATGGGTCTTTTTCATTGGGCTAAAAAGTCCTCTTAGTTGGGCCTTTTAAACTCATATTAGGTTAGCTAAAACTTCAAACACTCCTGTGTCAAATGGATTATTAGAACTTAGGAGAAATAATGGAAGGATTGATATTAACTAACTAAAACAGTAAATTAGTTAATTACCAAAATTTTTATATCTCAACTAGTTGATACCTTCTATATTTCCAATAGAAACGTTATTCCAGATTTAAATATCTTATTTTCCCCAATTATCAAATCAAAAAAGAAAAAAAAATGCTAATAAAATGGTCACATGGATTTTAAACATTCTTGGGGATGGTGCACCATATATTAAAGATTAGGGTACAACAAACGGGCCGTAGGAATTCTCCTAATTAGTGAGGGAAAAAAACTTTTCCCACGTCAAAACAAAAAATTATATAAATTATAAACTGTCGATTCTGATCATTCAAAACATGTTCATTTGTCGATAGCCCAAAATTTATCCCATATTTTTTTAAATGATTTTAAAACTATAAATGTAGAGCAGTTGTGTAACACTGTAACCATTATCAAATGTATTGAGAATGATCAAGCCAACTAATAAAGTCACCAGCTCTTTATTTTATTTCGAGTAATTTAAACAAGCCCAAACGTCAATACGTCTCAAGAGACAATTTTTTTACCTTGCAAGTTGCAACCAAAAAAATAAATAAAGATAGAACATAGTATTATATTTTTTCTTATAAGGAACAATTTAAGCCTAATAATAAAATTCTCACTATTTATACCAAATCTGTATTTTCAAGCTGAATCAAGAATCTTGTAACTTAATATTATATGTTTTCCCTTATAAGGAAAATTACTATAACCATTTTTTTTTTTTTTTATAAATCCGTAACCATCAAATTATTAAAAAGAAAAAAATTTAGGCGTAAATGCACTTTTAGTCCCTACATTTTGACGTTTCTCCATTTTAGTCCCTACATTTTATTTTTTCCACTTTTAGTCCCTAAACCAATTAACGCCCCTTCATTTAAGTCCTTGAAGCTAACTTCCGTCACTAATCTAACGAGAACACTGATTGATGAATAAAATAATAATAAAATTTAAAAATAAAAGAAAATATTTTCAATTAATTTTGTTTCTCTTTTTTTTGGGAAGAACATGAAGAACATGTTCATGTTCTTTGTGTTCTTCCCTATAATCAATCTTCAGCAACAACATCAAACCCAGAATCAAAGAGCAAACCCAGCAACGACCTCCATATTCCCTAATTGGTCATTTTTTATTTAAATTAAATGAAGCTCTTTCTCATCAAACCCAGCAACAACATCAAACCCACAACACAGCAGCCACCACCACCTAAAATCCAACAACACCACCACCGCCACCACTGCCAAATCCATACCCACAAACCCAAACCCACCAAAACCGAAACCCACACAACCCACTCACTGAATCCCACAACCCAATCATCGATTTCCATAACCCAACCACCAATTCATCGATTCCATAGCCCAGCAACCATCGTGACCCACACCTCAACCTCGACCACAAACGCCGATCTCCACCACAGACGCTGATCTCCACAAACAAACACCCTCCACCACGCCAATCCCCACAAACCCATACCCTCCACGCCGATCTGAGCAAACCCAAACCCACCAAAATCGAAACCCACACAATCCACTCACTGAATCCCACAACCCAAACACCGATTCCCACAACCCAGTCACCAATTTCCATAACCCAACCACCAATTCATCGATTCCACAACCCAGCAACCATCGTGACCCACACCTCAACCTTGACCACAAACGCCGATCTCCACCACAGACGCTGATCTCCATAAACAAACACCCTCCATCACACCGATCCCCACAAACCCACACCCTCCATGCCGATCTGAGAGAGATGGGTCGAGATAGAGAAAAGAGAGAACAAACCCACCCATCACCGGCTCTCCCTTTACCGTTGCCACCCATCACTAGCTCCATGTCATCAGCGCCACCACCAGTTCTCAAGTTCTCTTGGCGCAACTGTCAATCTTGTTCCTTCTTCAATATTATTTAGCTGGGTTTCTAGAGGTTAGGTTGTAGTGGGACTTGCTTTTAGTGGGTTGGAGGTGGTGGATCTGGTGATCAAGATTGTACAGTTTTTGGTTGATGGATTTTGGGTCTCAGTTGTTTGATCTGGTGGCTTGACGGACAGCGTGGGTGGGGTTGTTTTTCATGGGTCTTAATCTTTCTTTTTAGTGGCAAATTTCAATTGTGATACGTTATTCCCTACATTTATTCTGGGCAAAGATCCAGAAGAATGGGTCTGGGCTTTCAAAAAGATGAAGATGCGTTTGAACATGATTTTTTATTTTTGTTTTTATTTTTTTATTTAGTTAAAATTAATAAATTAATTTTTTAAATTTATATACTGATGTATCAGTGCTATAGTAAATTTTTAATATTATTTTATTCATCCGTTACTGGTTCCCGTTAGATTAGTGACGGAAGTTAGCTTCAAGGACTTAAATGAAGGGGCGTTAATTGGTTTAGGGACTAAAAGTGGAAAAAATAAAATGTAGGGACTAAAATGGAAAAACGTCAAAATATAGGGACTAAAAGTGCATTTACGCCAAAAATTTATAAAACTTTCATCCTCAAATAAAACCAGTTTATCTATCCATTTCATTGATAAAATCAACGACTGTTATGCGTAGCCTAGCAACCATTTTCGGGTCCAATGTGGTCTCCGGCCATAGCCATCTCCCTCTCAGCCAACTTCGCCTCCTCCCGGAACTTCTTGTAAATGTCACTCTTATAGAACTTCCTAGTCCTCAACACCAGAAAGAGAGAAACAAGCGAGCCAAACAATGTCACAGCAGTAATTATAATGAATGACAATTTGAAACACTCAACCCCAATACAATTCAAAGCCTCCCCAGCATTCCTTACTTGTCCTGAGGCGGCCAGCTGCTTTCTAGCTTCCTTATCATATAAATGCCCAGTGACCTTTACGTTGAGTACATACAGTCCAATTGGGCTAGCCACTGACCCAAAATTGTACAAAGTAGAGTAGTACTTTAGGCCAAAAATTTCAGAAATTATTGCAAAAAGTAATGGCCATTGTGCACCAAAAGAAAACCCGATAATTATCGATGCAACATAGAGACCACCTGGAGGATTAAACGCGATTAGAAGGTGACCAACACATGCTAATAGGAGCACTAGAGTCAGCATAAGAGGTCGAGGGAACTTGTACTTTTTCAATAGAATTTCAGAGACCAAACCAGAGGTCACTCGTCCAAGATAATTCCATATGCTCACAAGAGACACAAATGTGCTTATACTTCGAGTTGGGTAGCCAAGCGAAGTTCCCATTTGTCCCAAATTGTCTATAGCTGTTAAAGTGCCTCCAACACCACAAATTGCCGAGAAGAACAATATCAACATGTCAATGCTGAAGAGTGCTTGTAGTATGGTATAGTCGTCACCTCTATCCGGTGGGCTGAACACGTTTTTCCAACATGAAACATGCTTTTCTTTGTCCAATTCAGGGACCAAATTGGTTGTGTCAGGAATGGATTGTGCAAAAGATGCTGTAGTACTTTCTGCCTTTGGCTTCTCAGTGATTACTTTCACCTGGGAAGAATCGTTGGGTGATATATTCTTGTTCTTCCAAAGATAACGCTCTTCTATGATAACCACAGCAAGTGGGAGAAAGAGCAAAAGCAGCACCGCAGCTACACTTCCACCATACTCGCTCTGCGTGAACGTGACCTTTTGCTGTACTATAATCATGACCATTAGAAACCCAGCAAGGCCAAGTGATATATAAAGGAAATTATAGAATACTTGGAGCTCGTTCTGTTGCCGATTCACCTTCATGATTCTTATTGTACGTAGAAAAGCGAAAGATATAGCAGCAGGAAGCCACCCTAGAAGCAAAATCAAAGACTTCGTGTCATTACCATAGAAAGCATGGTAGAGTTGAGTGATTATAGCACCAGTGAGACCAACATATCCCTTTAGAAGCCCTAGCACCACGCCACGGCTTTCCGGGAAGTTCTTCACGCAGGTTACAAGTGCTCCAGTGTTGGCAAAAGCAGTTGAATTTGCAGCAAGAAAGATGTACAAGCACATCATCCATACTTGGGGCTTTGCTATTTTTTCTGTCACGGATAGCCATATCATGAAGTACCCCAAGAAGTTCACAAGTGCACCAGTTGATAAGACCACCCATGGGGGTGTGACCTCGTTGATTAGGCCTGGTAGGATACCAACGTTGGTGCCCACGTCCTTGAAAAAACTGATCAAATTGAGTGTGGTTTGGTCGTAGCCAAGCACAGATTTGATCTCGCTGGAATATAGTCCAAAGGCATAGGGTGTGCCTGCAGTGGACATGATTAGCAATGATGCAAAAACCATGAACCATGGTCCAGTGAGGAGTTGGAAGATGAAGCTCTTGTTGCTAAAGAGACCATTGGGTTTTCTAAAATCCATTTTTTGTAACTATTTGAGAGTAGTAAGTATGTTATGAAATTGGATGAGAGGATCATAACATATATATAGATAATAACACACACGTAATGTATGTATATATGGTCATAGATAATCAGTGTGGATGCACGTACAAAATTAATTTTATATATGTTCTTCTTCAATTTTGCCCATTCGAATGGGGAACCTTGTACGTTGATTCGAATACGTGGACTTAGCTGCAAAAACGGACCTATTCCAACAAGTAAACGCAATTAAGCACTTGTGGCTGTGGATATATGGATAAATAGCGGTGATAACTGGTGTAGTCTTGTATTGGTGCTTTTTTTTTTGGGTTTAGAAGCAAGAGTGGTAGATTGAAATCAAATTGAAAAAGATGCAGTTTTAAATTGGAAGATGATTGTTATGATTACATCAGCTTTTGCTCAATAAATAAATCGAGAATCGTTGTTATAAAAACTGGGTGTGACCGGAGTTGGTACTTGAATTATTGACTGGCCGACTTATATCTAATTGATATATTATATACCCACAATTATGGAATACTTTTGCACACCATTTTTAATAATAATGTTTTTTTCTTCTCCCTAACTTCATGCAGTTTTTAAAGTTTTTAGTCAAGTTTCGATTTAAAATGCCGAATTGCACCGTCCATATACATGAAAAAAGAAAGAATTCCTAAAAGGTCTCAAATTAAGAATAAGAGACATGGCAAAACGGGCGAGTCGGGTCGGTTCGGGTTAGGTCGGGTTGACCCGTATTTTTCACACGAATTTTTTATTTTTATAAAGAAAACGACATGTATTTACCATTTAGAAAGTTATGCAATAAATTATTTGATGTAAAATACATTATTTTGAATTCACCACTTATATCAAGAATTAACTTAGTTAAACTTATTAATACTTATTCAATAAGTTTAAAATTATACAAATCCTAACATTGCTATCTAAAACAAAATAACCCAAAAATAAGTAAAACAAATACACAAGTTTTATTTCTATATAATATCAACATTCCAAAATATAAAACAAAATTACAAATAACTTATTGGATAACTCATTTGATAAATAATAAAAATATATAAGAAATTTATAATATTGAAAATTAATTTTATAATCTATTATCAATTGTGGTTGGCACTCTATTTTAATTTGAGATATACATTAAAGTTTGATTACTTACTTATTTATGCATGGTCTCTTTTATGAATATCATATCATTGTTAAGTAACACACACTCTAGGAAATATTATAATTTACTTTTAAAAGCCGTTTATTTTGAGCATTCATATCTTTTATGAATGCTCAACCATTTATCTTTCAATTAATTTGCATACAGTTATGTAAATGTATCAATTATTTCCATAAAGCTCACAATAAACAATTAAATCAATATTGTCTTAATTTTACTATTTTTTTTACCCAAAAAAAAAGTTTTAAAAAAATGGTTCGTGTTTGGGTCAGGTCAGGTTGACTCGCAAAAAACACCGGTCGGGTTACGGGTCAACCCGTTTTTGCTTCGGGTCAAAAAATCGGGTTCGGGTCGGGTATTTTTCGGGTCAGGTCAGAAAATTTTGACCTGTTTTGCCATGTCTAAGTAAACTATTCCATTACCTTTTTATTATATTATGGAACATTTTTTTATTTATTAACACAAAAAAAAAAAAATTTGTTACATCAATAGTAGTATGAAAAATTAGGTTGCACAAACGAAATTAACCACTTGATTATGGTATCTTAATTTTTATATTTCAAAATTGTTATAGGAAATTCTACAATCTTAATATTTGAATTCCATTTATTAAATTGTTAGAATTTAGATCAAGGAATTCCATGACAGTTCAATATTTATTGAATCTATAACTGTTATTCAAGTTTTCAAGATCAATGTGTGTATTGAAGTACTTAAAAGACACTCTATCTAAATTTCAACAATCACTCGATCAATTGAGATTCAAAATTCAATAGACATTCAATTGATACTTAATCTATCAAAAGTCAAAAACTCAGTGATATGTTTTAAATTTTGAAGTCAATACCTTAGATTTTGTACCCTAGTTACATCACATATAAAAATTGGGGCTTGAATCGAGAATCCAAATCTTTTATCTCACTTTTCCTAATTCACTCTATATTTTACAAATAAAAACTTGCTACATGTCAAGTATCAAATGTTCTATCATTAAAAAAAAAAAAAAAAAAACGTAAATTTTCTTTAAAAGCATGTAGGGAATTCTATTGAAAAATAAGTTGTAATTTCCTTAGAAAACGGGTCCAAAAGAGTTTGAAAATATGTGTCATACTTCACTAGATGTGTGTCTTATTTCCCTTGAAATTGCAAGTTAATTTGATTAGAAAAACTGATTTCTCTTGGAATGTGCAATGATTTTCGTTGGGTATGCAATCAATTTTCTAAATCTTTTGGTCAAAATGCAAAATTGACCCTTTAAGTTTCTTCAAATTTCATTTCAATCTTCTAGTTTTGCTTTCATTCATTTCAATCCTAAAAACTTTTAGGTTTATGCAATCAAAGTTTTTCTATCGACTTTTGTTATATGTTGTGGTTAATTTTTTAATATTTTAGATTTAATTTAAAAAATTCGATTAATGATTGAAAAATATTTTCCAAATTTTTTTTTTCAAAAATTTTTAATTAAGATAGAAAGGCCTTAATTGAATAAATCTGAAACTTAGAACACTGAAATGAACGAAAGCAAAGTTAAAAGACTGAAATGAAATCTAAAGAAATTTAGAGGGTCAATTTTGCAACTAGAATTTCTATTATTTGAAATTTTATTGCTGATGAAAGGTTTGTCGACACTACCAAAAACCCAATTGAATAGATTAATTACTCTTGAGCAAATATATAGATTAATTACTCAAAAAAAAAAAAAAAACTAATTGTGTAAAGCCCCCAAAAGGAAAATTGAAAAGCTTTAAATTTAAATAAAGAATTCACAACTAATTATAGTAAATTTATGCGAAATAAAAATAATTAAATAGATAAATATTATATAGGAAACACTAAAATTTACGTGCTTCAATTTTTTCTTTTTTCTTTTTTGAGAAACCAAACTAGCAGTTTGGGGTTATACTGAAAGAAAAAAAAAATTAATGAACATCAAATAGCAATAGGGGAACAATGTCATCTAGAGGATCTTCCATCCACACCTGAAGTTCCAAAACTTTTTTAGCTTTTTTAGGTAAAACATCAACAACACAATTACATACTTGACTAACATGATTGAACTTGACAAACTAGAAATTTGCAGCAATACAAGAAATGTCATCAATGATGTTTCCATAGGTAGAGAAATCAACACCTCTTTGAGTAATAGCATTGATCACCAAAGTCGAATCCCCTTCAAAAATAACTCTGTGAAGCCCAACTTCAACAACAAACTAGACAACTCTTCAACAAGCCTGTGCTTCCATATCTCAATACAAAAAAATTGTCCTACACCAGCATTTTTTTCCCTGCGCCTTTCAAAACCACCGTAATAAATTAACCTATAGTGGCGCTTTTAGAAACTGCTTGTATAGGACACCCTATTACAGCAGCTCAAAACCGACATTTCCAAAGCAACTGGTATAGGATGTCCTATTACAGCGTTTTATAACCGCCGCTATAGGTTAGATTTATCGATTTTTTTTTAAATTATTTTCTTTTTTGAAAAGAGTCTATCCCAGCACTTTAAAAGCATTGGAATAGGGTTATTCCATTCCCTTATAGGGAGACCTATCCCTACGCTTTTGAAAGCGCTGGAATAGGGTTATTCCATTCCCTTATAGGGAGACCTATCCCTGCGCTTTTGAAAGCGCTGGAATAGGGTTCCTCCATTCCCTTCTGGGGTAGACCTATCCTAATGCTTTATAAAGTGCTAGAATAGGGTTAATCCATTCCCTTCTGGGGGAGACCTATCCTGGCGCTTATTAAGGCATTGAAATAGGGTACACCTATACCAGCGCACTAGAAGTGCTGGAATAGGGTTACTCCATTCCCTTCTGGGGAAGACCTATTCTGGTACTTTTAAAAGTGCTGGAATAGAAATTTCTACTAATAAATGACCAATACACCCCTAAAACTTGAGCAATGACCAAAGTGCCCCCCCGAAACATCGAAAAATACCAAAATACCCTTAATTACTTGAATAAGGCCAAATTACACCCATAAATAGAAAAAGCAACCAAAATGCCCCCGTAAATGCAAAAAAATGTCCAAAACACCCCCAATACCTAAAAAAATACTGATACACCCTCAAAACTTAAAAAATGACCGAACTACCCCCCCCCCCCAAAACATCGAAAATGACCAAAGTACCTCTTGTGCCTAAAACAGACCAAAACACTCTCGATTACTTGAATAATAGCAAAATACCCCCATAAATCAAAAAAGTGACCAAAATGCCCCCGTAAACACAAAAAATGTCCAGAACACCCCTGATACCTAGAAAAAAACGGATACATCCCTGAAACCTAAAAAATGACTAAAATAACCCCATAAACCAAAAAATTGGCCAAAGTACACCCCAAAACATCGAAAATGACCAAAGTACCCCCATGCCTAAAAAAGACCAAAATACCCTCAATTACTTAAATACGACCAAAATACCCCCATAAATCGAAAAAGTGAATAAAATGCCCCCGTAAACACACAAAAAAAAATGTCCAAAACACTCCCAATACCTAAAAAAGACCTATACACCCTTGAAACCTAAAAAAAATGGCTGAAATAACCCCAAAAACCTAAAAACTAACTAAAGTACCCCCCAAAACATCAAAAATTAACAAAGTACCCCCCACGCCTGAAAAAGATCAAAATGCCCTCGATTACTTGAATAAGACCAAAATACCCCTATAAAGCGCAGAAAATGACCAAAACGCCCCCGTAACACAGAAAATGTCCAAAACACACCCAATGCCTAAAAAAAGACCAATACACCCCCCGAAACCTAGAAAATAACCGAAATAACCCCCAAAACCTAAAAACTAACCAACATACCCCCAAAACATCGAAAATAACCAAAGTACCCCCCATGCCTAAAAAAGACCAAAACACCCTCGATTACTTGAATACGACCAAAATGCACCCGTAAACACAAAAAAAATGTCCAAAACACACCCAAATCTAAAAAAGACAAATATACCCCCAAAACCTTAAAAATGACCGAAATAACCCCCCCCCAAAACTAAAAAATGACCAAATACCCTTTAAACATTAAAAATTACTTGAGTATTTTAATAATTTTTTAAGTTTACAAGGCATTTTGGTCAGGTTTTAGGCTTAGGATGTATGTGTGTAAAATGTTTTAATGCTTAGGGGGTATTTGGTCATTTTTAGATTTTGGGGGTATTTTGGTTTTTTTTTAGGCTTAGAAAGTATTTTTGGTCATTTTTAGGCTCAAGGTTACTTTGGTTTTTATTAAGTTTCCAAGGTATTTCGGTCACTTTTTGGCTTAGGGTGTATATTGGTCATTTTTAATGCCTAGGGTGTACTTGATTCATTTTTAGCCGTTGGGGGTATTTTGGTCATCATCTTAGGCTAAGGGGGTGTTTTTAGTCATTTTTAGGATTCGGTGGTTTTTTGGTCTTTTTTTAGATTTCAATGGTATTTTGGTTTTTTTTTAAGGCTTTAAAGGTATGTTTCGAGAGTATTTTAGCCATTGTTTTGGTGGTAGGGGTGTTTCGGTCATTTTTTAAGTTTATCAAGTAAGTTGGCCTTTTTTTAGTCTTAGAGGTATTTCAGTCATTTTCAAGAATTATTAAATTATATTTTATTAATTTCGGTCTTTTTTTAGGTTTCAAAGGTATTTTTGTCCTTTTTAGGCTTCAAGGGTATTTTGGTCATTTTTCATGTTGCAGGGGATATTTTAGTCATTTTTTGGGTGGTAGGGGTGTTTCAAATTTTTTAAGTTTATGGGGTATCTTGCCCTTTTTTTAGTCTTAGGGCTATTTCAATCATTTTAATGATTATTAAATTA
Source organism: Quercus lobata (assembly GCF_001633185.2). Lineage (NCBI taxonomy): Eukaryota > Viridiplantae > Streptophyta > Magnoliopsida > Fagales > Fagaceae > Quercus > Quercus lobata. The sequence continues at coordinate 53,582,349 of NC_044911.1, forward strand.
TATTTTATTACTTTTAGTGTAGGAAAAAATAATCCCTAAAGGCCTATTACGGCGATTTTAAACCACTGCTATAGGTCTAAAGTAAAAACCGGGCTTTCAAAATTTTCAAAAAATTTTGAAAATTTCATGACTTATAGTGGCAGTTTAAAGTTGTTGCAATAAGTGAAAAAGTCACCATAAGTGCAATTTTCGTCACAATAAGTCCCTTGCACCACTTACAAATTTTCAGACTTCCCACTTATATTTTTAGCTTCCCACCACTTTGGAATCTCATTTTTGGTCTCCCACTTCTTTACTTCAGATCCTCTCACCCACATTTTCTCTCTCTCTCTCCCTCTTCCGCTCCCTCTCCCTCTCATGGATCTTCCTTAATCCACTTCCCCTCCTCCTCTCTTCTTCTTTACTCAAAATCCACCATTTCTTTTCCAAAATTTCAAACACAAAAATACTACCCAAAACCACAAACCCTACCCAGAGCAAGGTAAGTCTCTCTAGCTCTCATTTCTATTTTGTAGCAATTTTTGTATATATATTTGTTGTTAAATTTCTGGTTTTTTAGTTTTGATTTTGGTTGAAGTTTGGTTTGGGCTATGTGTATATTTTTTTTGTAACTGTTGGTTGATTGTGTCGGTTTTAGTTTTGGTTTTGGTTAAAGTTTAGTTGATTTTGTGGCTTTTTATTTTTGATTTTGGTTAAAGTTTGCTCTATTTTGGAGGAAATGTAGGTGTGTTTAATTTTTTTTTTTCCTCTGTATTTTGGGGTTTCATGAAATGGGTTTTTGGACTTTCATTATTGGTATATAAATATGTTGTTCTAACTTCAAAGTTCCCTCTTTTATTTTTTGGTTGGTGGTCTTAAGTTTATTTGTCAACTTTTGAGAATATGGTGCACTGGCAACCAATTTGCTAAGCATATATACTCTTGTATTATTTTTGTTATTATCATTTTGACAATATATACTCTTGTATTACTGAATCTCTAAGTTTACTTGATGTTTGTTATTAATTAATTTGTTTTTAATGATGTCCCACTGTTCCAGATTAAGGTTAGTGTTACTGCTTTGGATTAGTTTAAGTACAAAGTTGTGCTAAATGTTAATAACTTGTTTCTATGATAGCACCCGGGCCACCATTGTTGCACAATTAGTACTTGTAATCACTTTACATAGATTTGATTATGCCAAGCTTGATTTTCATGGAACTAGTGCTAAGAAAAGCAGCATCTTCTTGGTGTCATCAAATAGTCATTCTTGTTTCAATTAGCTCATAAAGCATTTCTGCATCAAGGACAAAAGAAAGTAAAACCTTGCCATTGTGGCATCTTGAACATACATGAGACTGTCTTGGCAGCCTTGTTAAACTTGTTTTCTTTTTTGCCCTCATTGTATTGTAGCTCAAATGATGAATATATTCCTTTATTTGGAAGCAAAAATGAATGGAAGTTCATAGGTTGTAGTTAGCATCTTTAAGCCTTTTTATTTTTTATTAAAAGTATACTGAGGAACAAATAAATCCTAGGTTCCTAAGAGTGATCTTTAATAGTAGCAATGATATATACAATAATTTGTGATTGTTTCTTGGCAAGATATATTAATTCAGTTTGTGATTTTTGCATATATTTCTTTTGTAATGGAGGTTGCTAACTTTTGCATTGAATTTCTTTTTATTATTATTATTTTTTTGTTCGATGTGTTTTTATACAGAAATGATTAAGCACTAAATTTTGTTTGTCATGCGTGCATGCATTGTGTGTGTGTGTTCATGTTAAATTTCTCTTGCTCGATCAACTAGATAACTATTATGCCTAACTAATGGGTATAAAGGTGTCTATAAAAATGATTTGATAAATGATGTCTTGTTTTTTTTTTGGATGCATTTAAAAATCAAGACATAAGTTCCTTAATTTAAAAACTATGTACATCTAAAGCAATTTAGTTATAGAATGAAAAATGCTAATAGCACCCTAAGGCTGTGAAAGGTAATTGAAAAATGCTAATAAGCTGTAAATTCAAATGGCAAAGAAGGAAAGCTACTAAATTAAAGTGATAGAATGAACCCTTTATATATGCCTAAGTGTTTGTTGACTTGGTTCCTTATTTCTATGCCATTACTCTTTTGATGCATCACTCTTCTTTCCATGAGCAAATTAGTGGATAGCTAAAGGGTGAGTAAAATCTACTTCTTATTACCCTTCTAGTCTATAATTATGTGTCAACATTACTACTGTGGTGGGTTGTTGATTTGGAGTAAGCGGGTGGCTTGCATGGAGAGAAACAGTGGTGTATTTTATATTGGAAGTGTTGTTTGTTTTGTGAATTTTGTCATATCATTGTTCAATTTGGTGTCAATTTATCGTATTTTGTCTAACTAAATTCATATATTCTGCTATGGTGGATTGTTGATTTGGAGCAAGAGGGTGGCTTGCAAGGAGATATAAGGCAGTGTATTTTATATTGGGAGTGTTGATTGTGTTGTTCCTATTGTTCTACTATGCAAAATCAATCATCAAGCTTGTAATTTTTTGTTTTTTGTTTTTTGTTTGCAACTTTGATATAACATTCTAGACATTTGGAATGTCTTGTATTATAGCTAGAAATTTTTTATTGTATTATATTGATTTGATAGTTTGAATATGCTTGATTATTGTGGGGTCTATATTGGTGTGTTTAGCTATAAACAGGTTGGGAAAACAAAATGCAAGGGTAGTAGAATTTTTAAGTAGAGTAGAATCTTTAAGGCACAAATTAGTTATGCTAAATGAAAACCCAATCAAAGCTTAAAAATGTTTTTAAACTTAATTTTTCTCCTATGAATTGTGCTCTTTGTTGTAGTTGTTCATCTTCTTCAAGGGAAGGCAATTGGGAGATAACTAGTATGTACTTTCTCTTGTTTAGATTATTTTCGTGCATATTCTTCAAGATTTGGAAAGTAGAAAATAGTTATTATTTGTGTATTGTTAAATTCTTGCAAGTAGGAATGAGGAGGAAGTGGCATTTTGATTTGGTCAATGTTGGGGAATGCTCTTCACAAGGAGGATTGAGTGAAGAGCAAGAAAGACTAGGAACCTCTCCAATTGAGGAAGAAAGACGACAATCCTCTACCAATGAAGAAAGACTCATCTTGCAATTAAATAAAGCGGGCTAGCCGATTGGAAAGCTTGTAGGAATTTGGTCAAGGTGGTTGGGATCTATGGCACGAATGCCATATATGTGCCCAATGGATTATGTTCGATGGGATTTAGTGCCACAACAATATAAAAACCAATGTTGGGAGGCCACTCAGGTATTAGACAAGACAACACAACTACTTGGGTCCTATGCTTAATTGTACTAAGTTTTATATAAGTTTGTTACTATATTGAATTTGTGAAATGCGCTAACTCAATAGTTGACTTTAGAAACGATGGACCATACCTACAGATTGCATCAAACCTAGGAGACAAAGGAAGTGGGCTTTGTCTCAGCTTGGGAAGTGTGGAGGAGCCACAAGGCTAATTTGAAGAAGCGTTGTAAGAACTCTACTTCTTAAATTTGTAGTTACATAATGTCATATATATTGCTCTCCTTCACATGAACAATTATATATCATACACAACTATGGGTAGCTATAATTCAAAGATGATGGAAAGTAAACTTAAATGTGTAGAAACACCATAATCACTATATTAATGAATTTAATGACCATGTTGTAGGAAAAAAAAAGGGGGAAGCCCATAGAGTATGCAGAGATATGAAGCTATCCTGGTTTATAATATTTTAGAGTGGTGATAATGCACATGAATATTCTCCAATTTTTGTAAATTTATCATCTAGGTATGCGCATTAGGAGATATGCAGCTGGTGGTTTTTATTTTGTCCCACTCAATGTATTATAAAGTTTCAAACATTGATATATATTCACCATTGGAATGTATTATTTTGTTCAAAACATTCTAAACATTTGGGATGTATTATTTTGTGAACATTCTAGACATTTGGGATGTATTATTTGATATATAGTTATCAATATGGTGTAATTAAATATATTTGGTTCGTTGGTTTACACTATTATTGTATTTGTTATTTGATATTGTATTTTGATTACACTACAGGTGCTTGGAAAATATGTATTACAGGTGCCTTAAAAAATAAAAAACCTATGGCAGCACTTTCTAAACCGCTGGAATATGGTATTTCAATAGTTTCGCTAATTACCCGCATTTTAAAAGCACTAGTATAGGGCTAATTTTTATATCCATTGAAGACCTATACCAGCGCTTTTGAAAGTGTTGGCATTGGCAGAATCTATTACAATGGTTTAAAAGCGCTGGTATAGGCCTTAATACTATTTCCTTTGAAGACCTATACAAGTGCTTTTCAAAAGCGCGGGCATAGGTAATACCTATTACAGCAGTTTAAAAGCACTAGCACAAGCTGTATTCATATTTCCATAAGTACCCTATAGGGGCAGTTTCAAAACCGCTGGTATAAATACACACCTATACCAACACTTTTTTTAATTAAAAAGCGCCAGTATAGGTCCTAAAATCCACCGGTACAGGTCTTAAAACTATTGGTCTGGACTGTCCTGACAAAAGGACAAAGCGTTGGAACAGGGTTTGAAAAGTGTTGGGACCTATACCTACTATCACTGCGCGGTAGTTTAAAGCGCCAAGAAAAAAAGCGCAGGGATAGGCATTTTTGGCCTATTCCAGCGTTTTTTAGGGCTATCCTAGCAGTTTTGCAAATGCTGGGATAGCCCCATTTTTTTGTAGTGTTTGCAACTGAGTGAGAAGTCGGGATAGGCTGAGACAAAGCACCAATAACTTCCCAATGCCAATCACGAGCTATAATCTCAACTGAATTAGAAGCTTTGAAAGCAGCTGCATCAAAGTTAAGCTTATAAGAATTAAACAAATTATTTGGTTGAGAGTAAACTTGCGTTAACGAGTAGTGTTGAAGCAAAAGTTTTACTAATGAATTAAACAAATTATAGTAGTATCACAAATCTCACACAAAACCTAAATAAACTAGCTCTAAAAAATAACAAAAGACTTTGAATAAAATACAAAGAGCGAGACATCAATCAATATATCATTAATAAGTCTAGGGAAACAATTTTTGTCACAATGTACTGAGCTAGTTGAATGGTAGGTCATTGTTAAAATGATTGTCCACCACCTTGACCACTTTAGCAAATTGTGCACAAAATTAGGGTAAAAGTGTTCTTGAACCTTGTAAGTTACCATTCCAAAGTATACAACTCCAAAGTCGGCCAAGGTTGGCTACGTAGAATCCTAATATACATTGAATTCGGCCAAAGCTGTTGACTAATTTAGGCCATATTACAACAAAGAAAAATTAGAATTAAATCGAAGAATTTTTTAGCTGAAAAAAGTTTTTAATACATGTTCAGCACATGTGTTGGACGGTGAACATATAAGAAAATCCATTGCTCGTACTAGGTATAAGTTATATCAGGCTGATTCTTTAAGGATTCGATACTAAAAAACTTAAACAAATCCCAGTAGAAACTACGCACGTTTCATAATATAATACGAATATGGTCTAAATTATAAAACTTTGGAATCCTTCGTCAACAATTAAAAATGAATGGTACTTAAATTAAACAAATTTTCTCTTACAAAAGAGAAGCATTAAGCAGAAAATGTGGGCTTAAAATGGATTAAGATTCCTAAGAGTTTATAGGGAAATTTAATAGAAATATTCTTATAATTCTATACATAAATTGGATTTTGTTGTGTCATCAATATTTTAAAATTTTTGACTATCAGTATTTTTATTTCTATTTAACTTATTGATAACATGATCAGAAAATCTAATATACTTAATTCAAAATGAATAAATAGGATTTTAAGATTTTCACCACCCAATTATTATAAAAACTTTAAATTGTCAATACAAAGAAAAATATTTTAAAAAAAATTGAATCCAAAAAAAAATACTAATGTCATTGACTACATGACAATGACAAGAATTTATAATAGAATCACCATAATTACGTAATTTTCTAGTTATAATAGAATTTCCATAATTAGAATTTATAGGAATAATTCTACTCATGTAGAGCTGCAACATTATGAGTCTAGTGACATCTATTTTCATGATTACATTTTTTTATTTTTTATTTGTTCGTGATTGCATAATTAGTGAAAATAAAAGCGATGTTAATAGTAAATTTATACAGAAGTGATTTCTCATTACTCGCAACCTATCCCTTCAATAAAGTATGAAGAAAAATAGGGGTGGTCCAAAGTTGTTCGTGCAAAGGGCTTATTGCATCGAAAACATCCGCTAGCTGATTTACCGCTTTCACAAAATGGCCCAGCTCATTATGTTGTAAAAGCAACCACACGCCTTTTTAGACTTTTTTTTTTTTTTTCTTTTTTTGACAAAGCCTTTTTAGACTTTGAAGTCCCAGGTTTCTTGGAGATTTTCATTTTCACATCTGGGACCGGCTCTACCATGTTTTTCAATTTATTTTATTTTATTGCGTCATTTTTGAAAAGTCTGTATCTTTCACAAAAGATTTTCATCCCAGTAAGTGCCGTTCAGGTATAGACTTGCAATAAAATTGTTCATTCCTGCTCTTCTTTTTATTTTTTAATTTTTTTAAACAGTTTATTTATTTTATAAATAGGTGTATTTTCAGTAACTTTATGTAAACGAATTTTTAAATTTTTATTTTTTAATTACAATTGCAATTTTACTCGACTTAATTTTTTAAGCCAAATAAACCAATGAATTTAAGATATTTCCAACAAAGGAGGCAAAGTAATTTTTTCGACCCCCTCTTTTACCTTCTCTCTTTATCTTCTTTCTCTGTTATCAGTTGCTTATGTTCTAATGCCCTTAATGTCTCTTTCTTTAACCTCTCACTTTAAAACTTGGCAATGAGCACATGATCTAGCTACATGACACACATGACGGGAAATAAGGTATGGTCAACCACCAATTGTTGTGGTGCTCATTGTCAAAGACTCGTTTTAGGCTAACCGTGAACGTAAGCATAAGGGTGCCAACTTCTACCCCTTGCGAGGCCCAGGCCAATTACTTATTACTCTTGCAAGCCACCCCTTCGCTTTTGTGCTTATATATGCCCCCTTCTAGCCCTCTGTCTTGCGAGGGAAGATCGAATTAGGACATTCCAATTTTTCTAGTATTATAATTATTATATTCAATTGATTTTGACGTTAAATATGTCGATGAATTTGAGGTTTAGGCATCTCTAACACAACAGATAAATCATTTTTCTTCAATCTTTAGCCGATACCAAATTCTTGTTCAAACTAACTCACTCTCAAAAAAAAAGTATATATGAACACAAATTTTATGCTACAATTCTTACCATAATCTGAATATGTTCGCTTGTAAATGGTAGAGAAAAAATTATGAATTCAAATGAAAGTAATAATTCACAAATCATAATGCAAATGTTATTAAATTGTGGTCCTAGAAGAATTGAGGGCGAAAATTAGATGTGACAAAACAGGCGGATCAGGTCAATCAGGTTGCAGGTCGGGTTTACCAGTATTTTTCAAACAAATTTTTTTTTTTTAATTACAAAAACAAATCAATGATAACCTGTTTAGAGAGAATGAACAAAATCAATTAAGTAAATGAATTGCACTTAATGCCACTTGTTAATATCTTTCCAACTCTGATAATTTTGAGCATGACAAAAATTATTTATAGTCATAAATTCATAATGGAAAAAGTCTTCAATGTTAATAGTTCACTATCAAAATGCATATAATTACAAGTTTACATCTTCAAAAGGAGATAGATCTTAAAACAAACAAAACAAGTAAACCAGCAAAGTAACAAATTATCAATCTTCTTAAGTGCACATGTTTTTGTTGCATTTAAAATAATAGTAAAGTTAGATTATTTAGAAAGATAAACTAAACAAAAATATATATATTTAAAAATAAACATAACATATTAAGTAAAGAAGAATAAATAAATATTTATAAGAATTACACCTCAATCTCAATCTACTCAACGTTGGTAGCAGATTCAGCACTACAAATATTCATACTTGCAAATTGTAGCTCAAGTTGGCCAATTTCGTCAGCATTTTCATCTACAATACAATATTTTAATATAACTTAATATACCATGAAAGCAAATCAATAAAGAATTAAAATTGTATAATTATGACTATAAAAAAATTAAATTACCTTCAAATCCATATAGGTAACTTTTATTACACAACGTAGCTTCCACATTCTTAGGTAAAAGACGTAATCGATACAAAGTAAGAATTTTTTTCCCAGTGCTAAAACTTGATTCAAAAGCAACAGTGGTTATCGAAATGCTCATGAAATCCCGTATCATTAAAGAGAGCTCTGAAAACCGATTGTAATGCTTTTTCCACCAAGAGAGAACTTCCAACTTTCAATTTTACTTTTTGTTAAGTTTAGACTCTTCTAAATACAACTCCAACTGAGATTTTTTTGCTTTGACACTACAACCACTTTCATAATGATCAAATTCCTAATCATTAAAAAAAATTACAATAAAAAATAATATCACACAACATTAAAATCTTTATTATTAAAAAAACATAACATAACATATATCAAACAAAATACAATTCACTTAGTCATCTTTCCTGTCTTCTAATACAGCTTAGCTAAATCTGAATGAGAATTTTTTTTTTTTTTATAGTAGTTGTCTTGACCACTGATGAGTGATGACTCTTCACTTCTTGACAACCTTGGCCGGCCCTTGTCTTGTCTCTTGTGTAAGTTGTAACGTGTTGTAGGCAAGGCAAGCACAGAAGCTAGGCAGCCTAGGCTAGCTAGCTCTTATAGATACTTTTGATGAATTTTTTCTTTTTTTGGCTTGATGGAATTTTTGATGAATTAAATAATCATCTTTTATAATATATTAATTATTAATTTTGATATTTTGTACTTTATATACTTAATACCAAAATGTAATTAAAATATTTTTTTAACGAATTTTTTAACAGATCAGATCGAGTTGACCCATAAAAAAATTAAATTTTAATCAAATATTTGTCGAATTGGGTTGGCTCATAAAATTCTGACCGTATTATCATGTCCAACGGAAATGAGTACAAATTTGGAACGAATCGCAACTGACAATTTTGCTCGTGATACTTCTAAGCTATACCAAATGACACTTGACCACTCCTGTAATGATGTAAAACGTGAAGAGACAGCTTTGCATGCAAGAACAAATCTGGAAAAAAAATAATAATAAAATAATGAAAATACTACAATGTTTGCACTTAGACTCATTTTGCTATATTACAGATAAAGAACACTATTATATGTTCCTCATTTCCTCTGGAATAAACTTATTCTTCTTTCTTTTTTTTCTTTTTCTTTTTGAGAATACCCTCTTGAATAAACTTGTTCACGCGAAGCGCACCTTTCCATGCAAAGACAGATTTGAAATAAAACAAGAAACAAAAATCTAAAAGAAAAATAATTAAAATCGATCCTACCATGTTGAAGTATCACCTACTTTAATTTGCATCGTAGATAAATACAATGTTTACACTTAAAACATACGCATCCATTATTCCCTCTTGAAATAAACTAAGTCATTCCATCTCTTTCTTCTAATATGTGTTATCTTTTATAGCTGAAGTCAACGTCTTTGGCCATTATTTGTGTCCTGTGATCCAATGCTGTTTCCGGCCATAGCTATCTCCTTCTCAGCCGCCTGCGCCTCCTCCCGGAACTTCTTGTAAATGTCACTCTTATAGAACTTCCTAGTCCTCAACACCAGAATGAGAGAAACAAGCGAGCCAAACAATGTCACAGCAGTAATGATAATGAAAGACAATTTGAAGCACTCAACCCCAAAACAATTCAAAGCCTCCCCAGCCTTTCTTACGCTTCCTGAGGCAGCCAGTTGCTTTCTAGCTTCCTTATCATATAAATGTCCAGTGACCTTCACATTGAGTACATATAGTCCAATGGGGCTAGCCACTGACCCAAAATTGTACAAAGTAGAGTAGTACTTTAGACCAAAAATTTCAGAAATTATTGCGAAAACTAATGGCCATTGTGCACCAAAAGAAAACCCGATAATTATCGATGCAACATAGAGACCACCAGAAGGATTAAACGCGATTAGAAGGTGACCAACACATGCTAATAGGAGCACTAGAGTCAGCATGAGAGGTTGAGGGAACTTGTATTTTTTTAATAGAATTTCAGAGACCAAACCAGCGACAACTCGTCCAAGATAATTCCATATACTCACAAGAGACACAAAGGTGCTAATACTTCGAGCTGGGTATCCAAGCGCAGTTCCCATTTGTCCCAAATTGTCTATTGCTGTCAAAGTGCCTCCAACGCCACAAATTGCTGAGAAGAACAGTATTAACATGTCGATGCTGAAGAGTGCTTGTAGTATGGTATAGTCCTCCCCTCTCTCCGGTGGCTTAAACACGTTTGTCCAACATGAAACATACTTTTCTGTGTCCTGTACTTCAGTCACTACAACAAATTTGACTTTTTTCAAGGGTCAAAACCCTTAAAAAAAAGTATTAAAAACCGTTGAAAAAATTTATTTTAAGAGTCCAATTGACCCTTGAGAACCTTCGAAATATATACCGTCGAAAAAGAAATTTTAACGGCCTTCGTGACCCTTAAAATAAGTGCTCTAATCTTATTTTGAGGGTCAAGAAACCCTTAAATAACCTTTTACCAAGGTTTAAAAAAATTATATCTACAACCCTTGATAAATAAGGTTATTTAAGGGGTCTCTTAACCCTCAAAACAGGATTTTTTTTTTTTTTTTTTTTTAAACCACAATCATGCACAAACATATATATATATATACATACACAAAAATTCATAATTGTATGAATTTATATGATACCAAAAGTCAGATTAACCCGAGCAATATTTATATGATCTAATTCAATAGTCAACAAGGGCAAGAGTTTTAAATTGTAAAAACAAGGTTCTTTGCACAATCTGACATGGTGGTAGGTGAATAGAACAAATCCTAATACATCCTATATAAGGCCAAAGGTGATGAAAGGAAATAAAAATCGGTTACATGCACAGCTTTATATACGTGTCCCTTCCCAAATTCTAAATTCTTCACATGTTTCCTTATATCAGCAACCCAAATTAACAGCAAAGCCACCTGAAAAAAACAAAAATGGAAATTTCACAATCAGACTAAAGGAACAGAATATCACAACATTGAACTTTCAACAGATAAATCAGATATACATCAGCACCAAACTTATCCATATATATAATCATTTGAGAAGCCTAAGCCTGCCAAATCATGGAAATGTGCCAACCAAAGCATGCCCAGTGAAAAGATTAATTCATGCATAATATTATTTGACTTGTTGTTAACAATGGCAATCCAGTACGCATTTTGTTCCAGCAATCAGTTAGATGTTATATAAATCAGTTAAGGATTGCAAAAGCAAACTAGTACCAACAGCTCAACAAGTCATTCCAAATTTATCCAATAGTACTAAAACAGTGACTAGCTTGAGATGATCTTCATACCTTAGTGATCACTACTAGATTGGGCTGATTGTGAGGTGATACAACTCAATAGAGCAACTAAAATTTGTAATGATAAAAGCAATAATGAACTGATCCATAGTAGCTTTTAGACTAACCCATTACCTATATTCTCACACTACCAAGAAAATTATTATAGATCAAGTGCATAAAACTTGAAAAGTGGAGACGAAAGCTATATTCTTTCAAATAGCAAGAGCTCAAAGTTTTCCTCGAGTTATTTCTATAAATCAAAAATCTGTAAAATGCAAGTTTAGGTTATGAAATTTAATCATTGTCTATAAGGTGACAACATATTGGTTCCACTTTCTTATTAATATCACTTAGTACAACGAGGAAACAAATTCAGTTGGAACAATATTTCACGGAAGCTTTCAAAAGGGAGAACAACATATAGCATGTGCAGGTATTTTTGTATGAAAGACACTAATAAAGAAGTTAGGGAAAAAAACACATTAAAAGAGATTGGAATACAACCTTTGCAGATGAAACACAAGTAAACTCAGGAATGGAGCATGTCACATTGCTCATTAGCTTGCAAATTGCTGCCCAAACAGATAGAGCTTAGAGAATATTCACAAAATATTCAATTATGAGATAAAATACTATTGTAGTAACATGGAGAAAGAAGAAAATGTTTAATTTACAGTGAAAATTGACTCGTGTTTAAGTACAAAAAAATCAGGAAACTTTCAGGTTCACAACCCCACACAAAGGTTATCATAGGTTAGTCATTCCTCTTTCTGTCACACTTTTCATTTTGAATTTCTGGTAGTTGCCTATTATCTATTAGGGGGAATAAAGCCATAGCAAATCTGACCAATAGCAAGCTAAATCATGGAAATGTGCCAACCAAAGCATGCATATAAATCAGATTAAGTCATGCATATTATTATTTGACTTGCTGTTAACAATAGCAATCCAGTACACATTTTGTTCCAGCAATCAGTTAGATATTATATAAATCATATATAAATCAGATAAGGATTGCAAAAGCAAACTAAAACGGTGACTAGCTTGAGATGATCTTCATACCTTAGTGATCACTACTAGATTGGGCTGATTGCGAGGTAATACAACTCAACATTTGCATCATCATATTGTCATAATGTGCTCTTTGTGCTGCCATTTGACTAGCTTGTTGTTCCTCAAAATGTCTTCTTTGTTCTGTCATTTGAATAGCTTGTTGTTCGAGCATGCTTTTGAGGTGCTTTACTTCTTATTTCAACTCTGCATCAGCCTCTATTCGTTTTTGTTCAGATTCTAAGCGTTTCTGTTCAGATTCTTGGAGTCGCTTCTCAAGATCATACATTCTAGATGAGGAGGAACCCCATAACTTGGTAGGAGTGACTCCAGCCCCATAGCCACGAACTCGTCCATGACGCTCAGGTCCAAACACCTCCACAGACATTTAATCTTGAGATATTTTCAATGCCCCCTCATTCAAAGTACTTAATGATCTTAAGCTCTAAGGATATGATACAAGAGGAACTAGAAACAATCTAATAAAAAGTATCAACTAGTTTAACGTATAAAGTCAGGCATTCCATAATTTCTAACAAACTGTAATGTTAGGGTCTAGCATTCCATAATTTCTCCCTAGGCCTCTAGATTATGATAAAAGCAATATATACATTGAATAGAAAAAAGTAAATCAGTTATTGCCGTCCCTGGTTGCCACCTATGTCAAATGACTAAAGTCAATAAATAACAAGACTCATATCTCCATGCAATCACATTACAAAGAATTCGCATTGTTTGGTGTCCGATCATTCGTACACTAGTCTCCAACACACATACTCACGTGGGACCCACATAGTAGAAAGCTCAAAACCTCAAAATTGTTTATCTTGAGACTATACAGAAAGCTCCATTTGATTACCACTCTATAAAAATTTAAGGGAGGAAAATCCAACTTCAACAAATTTCAAGGACAAAATGTAATCTTTCCACAATAATAAAAAATCAAGAAGATTTTATTGAAATAGCAGAAACCATATGAATTACACTGAAAACTTGAGGAGCAGAGCCTAAAACAAAATAACTAGCCAGCTTATTCAATAAAGACCAAGTTGCTAAGCAGTGGGCTGCACCATTTGCTTCTCTTAAAACCCAGTCAAACACCATGCTAAATTGTTAACACATAATTCATCAAACAAAAATTCTATATATAACAAAACTACGCAACAATAATTTCATTATCCCTCTCTTGTATGTGCATGATTGTTTCTTAAAAAAAAAAAAACTAGTGACAGTAACAACACAAATTCAAACACCATGCTAAATTGTTAAATTCAAACACCATGATTCAGAAATAGGGCCAAAATTCTAAGAAATTTGAAAACTAGACAAAAACAAGATGGTTAATATCTGATGCACCAACTTAGTTGCATAAATCATTATTTAATATAATTTCTCAGTACTCTGCAGCTTTTATTTATCAATCTCAATACACCTAAAATGATTTCCAAATTTAGATTTTGACTTCATTCATTTTGCACTGGAAATACATTCCCAATAGAAGAAAAGTAAATTTACACATTGAGAATCCAAAATATCGAATCATATATTTGAAATTTGATAATATTATTCACTCTTTATGGAACTTTTCTTCTATTGCCATCATCATTCTTACACTATGATCCTCAGCCTTGCTATTCTCTTCATTTCCAAAGGTAAATAAATAAATAAAATTTCCCATTGATTTTAAATTCTGCCCCTTACATTTTTAACACAAACAGTATTTATTAAATTAATAGGGAGGAAAAAGCAGTTTACTTACCAAATGAATATTAAAAATAATATGTTCACCCAAAAAGGTAATATATATATATATAGCAGGACATTGATTCTCATTATAAATTTAAAATTAAAAAATAAATAAAAAAGAAGAAGAAGAAAGAAAGAAAGAAGCAACAAGCTATATGAAAGAAAAGGACTACCGTCTCCATACCTAAGACTAAGAAAAGTTTGGAACTTGAAAGTAATACTTCCGATTAGACACGACAGCTAATTTGAAGGAGAGGCAGGTATGACATAATGTTAGCCTCAATAGCTGAGCTGATTCAATCATTAAGAAGTGACCATGTTATGGAAACCTGACAGGTTAACCTTGGCAGATATCACATTAATGGTGATTTTAGCAAAGAAAGGTGACAAGTAACTTCTATCATAGTGATACTCTGTAAACCTAACAAGTAAACCTTGGTGCATATCACTGTAATGGTATGAACAAACTCAAACATTGTTGGCAATAAAATAGAAGTGCACCAAAAAGCCGCATGTGCTGCATGCCATGCATAGATAGTAAATGTCAACTTCCACAATTACAAGTTACGCTTGGGTGGCAAACTTCATAACAAAAATAATGACACAATATAGAAGACTCACTAGGACAGGAATAAGTGATTCAGTGTATGCACCAATTCTCTAGAGCTCACCAAACAGAAATGGATATATGATGTGCCAAAGCCTACATAGATAGCTCTCCCTCAAGAAATAAAAGAGGAAAGGGGGCAGGGGGGAGTCAAATGGTCTTTTTTTAACGAAGAAAGCCAAGTGGACACTGAGGTTCTGTCAGAGTGAAGATTAAGCTTGATAATAGAAAGTATCTAAAACTCATTCTAATCAACAACTTCTCAACTCTCATGGTGGGTTTTCCCTTCTCCTTGAAGAGTTCTCCACATAAAGTTCCTTTTCTCATAATTCTTGTGTATGCAGTCCCTCCACTATTGATATAAACTATATCAAGTGACATCAAATTACACAAGAAGCAATAAAGAATAAACCACCAATTTCGAGCAAGTTTATCCTTTCTACAACATCACATTCAATTCAATCTCACAAAATGCACCACATCACATTCAAATTCAATTCAATTATGCATCAAACCAAATAAAGCATTTTGCAACTAATGACATAACAGAGGCAATTAATTCTCAACCATAGCAATAGCACATAGCAATCTCTCTAGTAAATTTACAATTAATGAAAAGTGAGAACAATAGTTTATCAAGACTATCCACTATCATGTCAGGTATACAACTGTCTTATGCACATAAAAGCAAGCAGACTCACCATACAACAGAAAAAAATAAATAAATAAATAAAATTGATAAAAAGGCATGCTATTTATATAGCTTTGCTGTTGCACTTTTTACTTAACCCAAAATAAATAAATAAAGGAGAATTGTTACCTTTTTGCTATATTTAAAATCACGTTTGGGAAGAAAATGCAGAGGCAGGTTGAAAGAACAGGATTGGAACCAAATCTAGCACCCTTTGAGATCAGCGTCCAAAAAGCCTGTCAAACAGAAATATTTATAATTCTATTGGAGCCCATCCTTTTCAACCATAAAATATGAACCAAAGCACTGGAAAAAAAAAATAAACAAGAAATAAAACTAAATTTGCCTCAACCATTCTGTTATCTAAACAAAAACCTGTGTCCATTCCAAATTACCATAAAAAATAAAACCGATAGCATTTCAATAAACCCATCATCCCAAACACAATGTTTAAAATAGTAAATTACAAATTAAGGTCCTCTGAGTCTCCAAAGTTTTAGGGTAACTCCACTCTGGAATTATTAAAATACTACTATTTCACTATAAACCCAAGTAAGCTTTAAGCACTACTAATATTCCTCTACTACTAAACACAAATTCCCAATAGCTAACAATGATACCCAGTAGATCCATACAGTTCAAAGTCAACACTCACCACCAAAGCCAACAAGTTGGACGATGCAGATTGAAATAAACACACACACACACACGGAGAGGAAGAAAACTAAATTTGAATACACAAACACAATAAATCAAGTCTTAGAGAGTGTCTAAAAAAACTCAATCAATATTTGTATGAAAACTGTAAAGGAAACAGAGATTATGATTTGAAATCAAATAATGAAATTGCAAAGGTCGAACAATTAGAAATCGAAATAGGGAAATCGATGATGAGCTCAGTTTTCTGAGAAATGTGAAACGAAAATCATGGGGAAATCAATGAAAAAGTGTGGATAAACCAAAAAAACAAAAAAATCAAGACGAAATTAGGGTTTGTGATTCGTACCTGACCGGAGCTGAGAAACACAACGCCGCCAAGAGAGAGGAAGAGTCACAAAACCGAGATCGTACCTAATCAGAGCTGTGCGATCGTACCTAATCGATGATCGTCGAGCTCTATGAGATCTCCATGCGCTCTGTGAGATTTCTCAGTTTCAGGCTTTCAACGAAAGAGTGATAAGAGCTCTGTGTTTGTTGGTTACGTTTGGGCTATGTTTTTAAATTTTGTTGGGCTTTTTCAAGGGATGAAAATTTTGTTGTGGGCTTTTTTCAAGGGCTGAAAATTTTGTAATTTTTTATCAAGGGTTGTGGGCTGAAAAAACTTACACGTTTTTTTTTCACACCTATTTCAAGGGTGTTTTAATTTATTTTGAGGGTCTAAATAACTTTTGAAATAAAGTTAAGTAATATATCCTACCGCATTTGTATTTATAGGTTGTATCCACAGATTTTAGTAAACTCTCGATAAAAGAGGGTTGAAATAACTAAAGTTTGTTGTAGTGAGTGATCAAATTGGCTTTGGCAAGAGTTGATTCTGGAAGAGATGGTGTAGTTCCCGTGCTGGACTTCTCGGTGTCAATCATTGAAAAATTCTTGCTCTTTGAAATATAATTCTCTTCCATGATAACCACAGCAAGTGGGAGAAAGAGCAAGATTAACACTGCAGCTGCACTACCACTATACTCACTTTTCGTGAATGTAACCTTTTGTTGCACTATGATCATGATCATTAGAAACCCAGCTAGGCCAAGTGATATATAAAGGAAATTATAAAAAACTTGGAGCTCGTTCTTCTGCCGATTGACCTTCATGATCCTTATAGTTCGTAGAAAAAGGAAAGATATAGCAGCTGGAAGCCAAGCTATAAGCAAAATCAAAGACTTTGAGTCATTACCATAGATAGCATGGTATAGTTGTGTGATTATAGCACCACTTAGTCCCACATAACCCTTTAAAAGCCCTAACACAACCCCACGGCTTTCGGGGAAGTTTTTCACGCTGGTTACAAGTGCTCCAGTGTTAGCAAAAGCAGTCGAATTTGCCCCAAGACAGATGTACAAGCTCATCATCCATACATGGGGCTTAGCCATTCTTTCAGTCACGGCTAGCCATATCATTATGTACCCAAAAAAGTTTAAGACTGCACCAATTGATAAGACGAACCATGTTGGTGTGACCTCGGCAATGAGGTCAGAGAGGACTCCAACGTTGGTGCCAACGTCTTTAAAGAAGCTGATCAAATTGAGAGTACTTTGGTCATAGCCGAGCACTGATTTGAGCACGTTAGAATATAGGCCAAACGCGTAGGGTGTGCCTGCGGTGGACATGATTAGCAATGATGCGAACACCATGAACCATGACCCTGTGAGTAATTGAATGATAAAGGTCTTCTTGCTAGCCAAACCACCACCACCACCACCGGGTTTAGCACCCTCCATTTCTTTCACTCTCTAAGTTGTAACAATACTCTTACACAGTCACAATTATTTTTTTTCTTTGTATAAGTCTCTCACAAGTTTGTAATGGTGTTAGAAGAAACAAGTAGTGTATATATAGAAATGAATTTGTATGCGTGTGAGAGTGAGAGTGAGAGGGAGGAGGATAATAATAGGGCAGACATTTTTAAAATGATAACTTTGGGTTGAATATAATAGTTTGCTGTTCTTCTCAACTTGTCTTTGTTTAATGATAAATTGTTTATTCGTAATTTTGTGTACGTATTTGTATGTGTTTTTCTAGGACTACTGATTTATCTTCTTCTATCGGGAAAAATGTTATATAAGTGTGAATAAATTTCAAAAGGTATAGTTAAAGCACAATCACACAAGAATATAAATACAAAGTTTTATGTGAAAATCCTTTCAAAAGGTTCAACAATCTCTAGTGGAGGATATTGTTTCCCCTACTCAAGACTTTCACAATCTTTCACTTCATTATTCTTCCTAGCATCATGATATTTTTCATCAAATACCACTTCCTCATTTAAATCACTATCAGGTAGAGAGAATTTTACTCTCTTGGTTACAACACCATTACCATCAACTCTCGACTGTGGAGCTTTCTCAAAAACTTTGACTACATTGGACTTTTTCTTACAAGCCCTCACATGAGTTCTGTACATGCCACAACAAGCACGCCCTCTAGCAATCACTAATAATCCTTTACAAAGTTTCCATCTTCCATTGCCAAGATGGTTACTATAACCCGCTCAATCCAAAGCCAAAGTAGACAATACATTCATCCTTAAATTTGGAACATGCCACACATCCTTGAATATCAACATGCAACCAACCTTGGTCTTGATGCATACATCATCAATTCCCACAATTTTTGAATAACTGGAGTTACCCATCTTCACAACACCAAAGTCGCCTGCTTTGTATGTGGTGAACAACCCTTTTATGGAGATAACATGGTGGGAAGCTGCTAAATCAACAACCCACTCAACATCATTCTTAGCAACATACTCACACTTTTGCTCTTCAAGATAAAGCATCAAAACATCCTCATCAAACACAACTGTTGTAATATTCTTCTCATTATCATTCTTCTCATCTTTGTCTTCAACTTGTTCTTTATTCCAATGCCAACAGTTTCTTTTTATGTGACCATTTTTCCCACAATGGAAATATTCTCTCATCTCTTTAAACTGAGATCTACCGTTTGACTGTGACCTGTCATTGGATTTGGCCCAATCATCGAGCCCTCTGCTTCTATTTCTACCCCTGTTCTCTATAACAAGAGCTTGATCTTGTGCATTGCTTATACCAACATCTCTTCTGCGAACCTCCTCACTTAGAATCAAATCTCGAATATCATCATATTTGAGTTTGCTTTCTCCTGCAGAATTGCTCACTGCCATTCTCATGGCCTCTGACCTGTTTGGCAAAAAAGCCAAAACAATTAATGCACGGATCTCATCATCAAAATCAATCTCCACAGAGGACAATTGATTTGTAATGGTGTTAAACTCATTCAGGTGTTGAGCCACAGGAGTACCTTCCACCATCTTCAGATTAAACAACTTCTTCATCAAATGCACCTTATTGTTAGCTAAAGGCTTTTCATACATACTAGACAAAGCCTTCATCAAATCCACTGTGGTCTTTTCCTTCATAACGTTGTGTTCAACTAGTCTTGTTAGAGTTAATCGTATAACTCCTAGCACATGTCTATCAAGAAGACTCCATTCTTCTTCTTCCATACTATCTGGCTTCCTTCCCAAAAGAGGAAGAGGTAATTTCTTCCCATACAGATAATCTTCGATCTGCATCTTCCAATAGCCAAAGTCTGTGCCGTCAAACTTCTTGATTTCTAACGTCTTTCCCTCTTCTCTAGCCATTGCTCCCAATCAAACCTACGCTCTGATACCATTCGTTGGGAAAAATTCTATATAACTATGAATAAATTTCAGCAAGCACAACTAAAGCACAACCACACAAGAACACAAAATTTTACGTGGAAACCCTTTCTCCTTGAAGGAAAAAACCATATAACAAACTCCGAATAATTTTACTATATTAAATAGAGATTACAACACTTAGGCTCCGTTTAGATACAACTTATTTTGCTGAAAATTGAAAACTAAAAACACTGTAGCAAAATAATTTTTAAATCTATGAATAATACCGTGGGATCCATTTTTAATATTTTTTTTTCTGAATAAAGTAGTTTTGGGTCTCTTGAACAATGCGTAAACAGTGTATGAATAGTGCGTAAACAATAACTTTGTCTCCTACATAGTGTAATCACGTACATGAACAATACAAGTTACTGTTCATAAGCGCTAAAAAATAAAATAAAAAATAAAAAGGCAAAATGTGCAAACGCACAAACACAAACGCCGATCCAAACCGCACCTTAAAAATACAACTTGATCAAAAAAAACTATATTATTCTTTTCATTTACTATTCTCTTTTACTGTATATCTATCACAATTTTCTCTTAATTCTCTATTTTTCTCTTCTCTTTTTTACTTGCTCACTCAGTCACTCAGCTCTGCCAGACTGCACTTAATCCTCAGCCTTACTTGCTGTGACTTTTCGCTTTTTTCTCTTTTTCAAATGGCCGAATGGCCTCTCTTTTTTATTTCTTTTACCTTTTCTTCTTCTCTTCCTTCCACACTCTTCACATCAAATCACAATAAATACAAGTCACTTACTTTGACTTTGCTTGGACCAAAATATCTCTTTCTTCAGCTCTCATTGGCCGAATGGCCCTGCTTGTTTCTTCTCTCTTTTCTTCAGCGCGTCCAACACACTTGGGCTCACTTCTCATTAATAGAAGTCAGACTTCTCACAAGTCATAGAGTGACATGCTCGTTAAATGAGCTCTTGAAAAAGCATTTGGGCTGGACCATGGTGCAGTGCACCCAACATCTTCTTCATCTGAGCTTCAATTGGTAGCCTATTTTGAGCAATATTTTAAATATTTTAAATACACTTACATATATTTTCACATATTTTTTCACCCACACATTTATCAAATAACATTATTCAAACTTCTCCACCAACATCCCATAGGTTATAGAATCTTTCGAGTGAAGTCAACATGCGAAGCTGGATTGACAAGAAGCTGAGGGTGATAACTGGTGAAATTTTGACTATATATATATATATATATATATATTTATTTGTTTAGATGAATGAATATTGAATTGATTAGGTAACCAGTACACCAATACTTGCAAAGAATTCGAGATATATAAGCTAGTGTTAGATTAAAATATAAATATAATTTTTTAGTTTATCATGTCCACCAACGCAACAACCCATCAGGGCCATATCTCTTAGAAGAGAGAATATGATTCAACGAAGTTTAGACTTTAGATCATAGAAATCTTACGTGCCCTCGTCTCGGGTCTTAACTCTCTATTTGGTCTTTTTTTAAAATCAAATAACGATAGAACCTACCTGTGACTTGCATTCTACAATGGTTAGGCATTGACACAAAGTTAAGATACCTATTAATTAGATAAACACGGATTTATTAATTTTTAAGAGATTACACACTTGATCAAATTGCCTCATTCTATCCACTAATTGTTAAGCGCATAAATTGTCCTTAAGTCCCTCCACTAAAAATTAATGAGAGCTTAATTAAGGAGTTCTCATTCATTTTTAGCGGAGGGTCATAAGGAGCGATTTATGGCTTAACCTATGTGATTCACATGTAGCTTATTTATTCCATGTCAATCCATGATGACTTAGAAAACTACTTCAATACTATCACGCACCATTGATGTAATAGTCATTTTACAAGTACAAAGTTCTCATCAATTTTTAGTGGAAGGACATAAGGAGCAATTTATGCACTTAACCTATGTGATTCACACATGTAGTTTATTTATTTCATGTCAATCCATGATGGCTTAGAAAACTACCATAATACCATCATACATTCTTAGTATGATGGTCACTCCACAAATACAAAATTCTTGTGGGGTGTATGGAGGGGCAAGGGTCGATATTCAAGTCCTCAGAAGAGAACTTCATACATATATATATTTAGAATAGATTAGAGTAGAATTTTTATCTTGTATTAAAAAAAAAAAAAAAAAAAAAAAAAAAAAAAAAAAAACCCAAATTGTGAGCCTCTTCATGCATCGTACTTCACCAGCTGCAAAGATAAAACTATTATTTGCCACATTTGAGACATATAAGTCGTATATACTTAGATTATGTTAGAATAGAATTTATATCTTATATATATCAAAAAAAAAAAAAAAAAAACTATCCGTAAAGCCTCTTCATGTATGGTACTTCGCCAGCTGTAGGATGAACCTACTATTTGCCACGTCTAAGTCATATAAGTAAGTGGAGTAGTATAAGTAATATAATTAATCTATCATCATGTCATCAATTACCAAAAAAAATTATTATTTATTTATTATGTTATTGAAATGATATTAATCACATTTAGTACCATATTAATTTGTAAGTTTTTTATAATAAAATTGGTAATATATTTAATATTTTTATTAGCAAAATATCACCAAATTTTAGTTTAGATTATGAAAATCAAGAACAAAATCCAATTTATACCGGTGAAAATCATTTCCATCAAGAAATAAAAATATGAAGAAAAAGACATAAGCTGAGGTTGATATTGATAAAATTACTAGAAATTTATGAAATATTAAAATTTTATTATTTGCCACGTTTGAGTCATATAAGTGGAATAGTATAGGTAATATAGTTAATCTATCGTCGTGTCATCAATTACCAAAATATATAATAATATATATATATATATATATATATATATATATATATTATGTTATTGAAATGATATTGTGGGGCTGGGGAACTTGTGATCCGGCCCACGCTCTATTAGGGCTCAGGGCCCATGCCGGGGAGGGTGTGTGCCGAGGACGAATAGTGAAAGGCCGAGGTGTCAAAGGGAGCAGCTGAGGACGACCCTATCCTCGGCACTCCAGGACTTCAAGGGGAAGTGCAACTTCTCAACGAAGGCCGCCCCCAAAAAGCTCCCTGAAGGAGATACGAGTGGAGTGGGACCCACGTGGGGGCACGGTGCAAAACTGGTTCAGGTTAAATACGTCACCTCCACATTAAATGCACTCGCCAGCGTCCTGACCATGTTAATGAGAAAAGACTCCTGGACAGGGTGGTTTCGATCATCGCAACTAACAGAAAGTAAGGAGGGACAGCTGATGGGACAGGTACGAAAGCAAGCACCTGCCTGACTAACAAGTGGAGGGCTAAGATCAACCAGGAAGGGCTATATAATGAGAAGGTTAATACACCAAAAAGGGGGCTGGGAAAGATGGCCAAAAACCAGAACCTCCCAGCCCGCCTCCAGGAGAAAAACTCTCAGGGCGAACACCATTTAACTATGTATGAACACCACGAAAAACCACCGTCTGGTGACCAAGGCCTAGCCTTTCAAACCCACGCTCTACAAATGATATTGTTTGGGCCTTTTTACGTACGAACCCAACACTGTTACGGGTCGTTACAAATCGTGTCCTCACAATTGGCGCCGTTTGTGGGGAAGGTTTGTGTGTTGGCATAGGCGGTAGGACAAGACAGTTCCCTTGTCGTTTCTAACAGCCGGTTGTAGTGTTCTAGCGTAAAGTTCCACTAGGAGCTATGTTTCTTTACTAGTGGCTACGCTTCGTAGCGTCAGCCGCACGGATGATTCTAGGGGCTTGGCCGAGGAGCTAATTCCCCTAAAAACCAGGGTCTCATGCCATAACCGAGGGGTTAATTCCCCCAACTACTTAAATATCAAGTTTTGGACAGAACCAAGGTATTGCATGGTTCTCGGACTCAAACCTATAGGGAAACCAACTACTTAAATATCAAGTTTTGGACAGAACCAAGGTATTGCATGATCCTCGGACTCAAGCCTATGGGGAAACCAACTACTTATCAATATCTATCAAGTTTTGGACAGAACCAAGGTATTGCATGGTCCTCGGACTCAAGCCTATGGGGAAACCAACTACTTATCAATATCTATCAAGTTTTGGACAGAACCAAGGTATTGCATGGTCCTCGGACTCAAACCTATGGGGAAACCAACTACTTATCAATATCTATCAAGTTTTGGACAGAACCAAAGGTATTGCATGGTCCTCAGACTCAAACCTATGGGGAAACCAACTACTTAAATATCAAGTTTTGGACAGAACTAAGGTATTGCATGGTCCTCGGACTCAAACCTATGGGGAAACCAACTACTTAAATATCAAGTTTTGGACAGAACCAAGGTATTGCATGGTCCTCGGACTCAAACCTATGAGGAAACCAACTACTTAAATATCAAGTTTTGGACAAAACCAAGGTATTGCATGGTCCTCGGACTCAAGCCTATGGAGAAACCAACTACTTATCAATATCTATCAAGTTTTGGACAGAACCAAGGTATTGCATGGTCCTTGGACTCAAACCTATGGGGAAGCCAACTACTTTAAAGAAACCTGGATACTAAGCAGGACTTAGCAATTACACGTGACATCTAGGATGATGCCTATGTCTCCATTAAGTGAGGGTCAGAAATGAGTTCAAGGCTCTGCAGGTGCAGGTAAGCTAACGTTTTGAAACATGATTCTAAATTTATCGCATGCACAACTACTCATACGTGTTAAGATAATTAGTTCGAAATTCATAAACAATAGTAGGTGTCGACAAGGGCAACTAACAAGTCACCAAAAGGAAAAAGGAAGAGAAGGATTTCATATATACATGTTCAATAGGATCAAACTCCTAGTAGGTTACAAGGTTTTCAAAATGGAAGAGAAACAATTTAATCGTTAAACTAAAAATAAAAACGAAGCCTGGCAAGAGTTTCTACTTCTTTAGTTTTGCGTCGGCCACATCCTGGGAAGGCGGAACGGGATCAGTTTCGACGACCTGGAGGATAATCCCTTCTGGGGAAGGCTGAACAGGGTCAATATCGGCACTCTTGGGGACCACAGCAAGGGGAATTGCCTGTAGAGGCTGGGCAGGTATGGCTGGCTCCTCAGCATTAGGCGTCTGAGTGCCAACCACGGGCTTAGCAACCTCTTTGGGTACCTCGAGATCCGTACGCTGAGAGGTGGCTATCACATTCTGAAGTTCTCCCTCTTTGAGAGTCTCGCCAGGAGAGGCACCGACCTGTACGGTTTCCGACTGAGTGACCCCTTCCTCGGGTTGGTCGCTTATAGCCACGGAGCTGGTGAAGGTGGCCTCACGGATGGCCGTAGGGTAGAATATGTTCTCCGCTTTCCACAAATCGGATGAAGCATCCACCCCAGCTCGCTTCAGGGCCTCTTCCCAAACCTGGGAGCAGTAGAGCCTGCATACTCTAGGAATCTGGGCTTTAAGGATGGCTTGGGTTTCAGCTACCCCCGCATTATAACCATCATCCTTGGCCATTTCCTTGGCAGCCTCAACCTCGTTTCTAGCAAACTCGGCCTCACGGAGCTGGTGGAGGTGGCCTCACGGATGGCCGTAGGGTAGAATATGTTCTCCGCTTTCCACAAATCGGATGAAGCATCCACCCCAGCTCGCTTCAGGGCCTCTTCCCAAACCTGGGAGCAGTAGAGCCTGCATACTCTAGGAATCTGGGCTTTAAGGATGGCTTGGGTTTCAGCTACCCCCGCATTATAACCATCATCCTTGGCCATTTCCTTGGCAGCCTCAACCTCGTTTCTAGCAAACTCGGCCTCTCGCCTGGCTCTTAGGGCTTCATCACGAGCATACTCCGCCACACCTTTGTCATGCTTTGCCGTGACCAATTTTTTATTTAAATCTTCGATCAGCTCCTTGGCTATTTGCAACTGATCCTCGGCTTCTAGCAGACGTTTTGTTTGATCATCGGCCTGTTTTTGAGCGCTAGCCAGACCCGCTGTGGCATTGTCCCTCTCTCGGATAGCATCTGTTAGGGCAGCCTTGGCCTTGGCGAGGTCCTCCTCAGAAGCTTGGAGAGTTCGCGTGGCCATTAGGCGTTTGGAGCGTTCATCCTCGGCCGCCTTACTCTTATTGTTCACTTCTTCCTCCATCCTATAGGTGGCCTGGAGAGCCTGCCAAGGGAAATAACTACACCGTGAATGATAGACCGAGAGTGAGAGTTAATAAAGTTTTAAGTTTCAAGAACCTTACCATGCCCAAGTATCTCTTAGCACTGAGGAAGACCTCCTGCATCCTCATTTTCCTCAACCCATCCATGTCAGTGGGTAGTAGCATGGTTCTCCTTAGTGTGTCTACCACGTAGCCACCCTCGCCATCTCCAAGGTCCCTCGTGGATGCAGTTTCCAACAGTGAACCCCCGTGAAGCATTGGGGCAGGAAGCCAGGCGCTTGGCGAGGATTGGGCATCGATCCCCTTTCCCTTGCCTTGGGAAGATTGGACTTCAGTCTCTTTGCCCTTACTTTGGTGCCCAATCTTCAGTTGTTTTGCACGCAGGGCCTCCTCCTTCTCCTTAGAAGGTTGGGATTTCCTCCCATCCATGGTTTCCTTGCCCTTGGGGCTCCTCTTTCTCTTTGAATCAGTGCCTTCCGGCCGAGGAGGCAGAGTTGGTTGGGAAGGAATAGGAAGTTTGGGGCGGGGGGATGGTAGCTGTGACTTGGTGGAAGATGACCTAGTTTGGACAGTCTGAGGCTGGGGTGGTGGGGAAGGAGCATTGGGTTGTGTCGTTCCCTGCGCATCCTTCCCTGTTTGACCCTCGAGGAGTTCGAGCAGGGTGGTCGGGGGCTTTCTCTTGAGTCCCATCTCGGCTTGGGAAGATGTGCCTACTGATGACAATTCCGCCTCGGACAAGGCTGGGTCACCTATATCACCAGAAGGATCCTCGGATTGGTTGGCTAGGTCAAACACCCCAAACCCTTCCTCGGCCTAATCTAACTCGCCTTCGTCCTCCGCTACTTGATGAGATGAGGAGGGGCCCACCAGTGGGATGCTCTCTGGGACAGATGGTACTTCGAAAATTAGAAATCCTGTCTTGACCACGGTAATTTTTGGCAGCCGAGGACGGCTGGCGCTGATCACGTGCCTAGCGTCGGCAAATGACTTTTGGATGGGAGGGTACCCTAATATTTTGTGAGCGGCTCGGACTTGACCATCTCCGTCATTTACGAAAACTGCCGCTTGTAGAACAGTCTCCAAGTCCACCCAGTTAACTAAGTGAAAATGCCGTTGATAAGCGTGTGGATCTGCAAAAGAAAAACATATATGCATGGTTAGTTACCGAACCACATCAGATTAGAAATGGCGCAAAGGGTCAGCACCCTTCCATTCCCTATACCCCACCTGGTTCTCCTTCTACTATGGGGCACGAATTGCCATCATGCCATTCACCGGAGACGATAAGGAAATCCTTGTTTAATCCCTTGTTGGAATCAGGGAGGCATTGGATTAATCGAACCCTTTCGTCTCTAGTCTTCATGTAGTAGGATTTCCCCTTCAAAATTTGGAGATTATAGCACCAGGTCATGTCATGGTGGGTCAGTCTTAACCTCATCTTTTCATTTAAAGCATCCACGCAACCCAGAATCCTAAACACGTTGCCGGCGCACTGGGTGGGGGCTAATCGGAAGTGCCTGAGGTAACCCCTCGTTACCGGCCCCATAGGGATTTTCATACCCCCTCTCTACAAAGGCGAGGACGGGAATTACTACCTCGCCCGTTTCCCTCTTATAGTGCCACTCCCCCATCTTACAATGCCTCAGACTTACGTTGGGAGAAATTCTGTAATCGTTCATTGCCTCTTCAGTATCGACTAATTTCCTTAGTCTCGATTTAACCATTTCTATGATTTACTCAACAAACTCAACCA
Organism: Quercus lobata; assembly: GCF_001633185.2. Lineage (NCBI taxonomy): Eukaryota > Viridiplantae > Streptophyta > Magnoliopsida > Fagales > Fagaceae > Quercus > Quercus lobata. The sequence goes on from NC_044911.1 coordinate 53,610,234, forward strand.
GTAACGGGAGAAGGAAGGGAACCAGAGAAAAATAAACTCAAAAAAGAAAAAGCACAAGTTAATAGAAGTAGGGAACTTACATAAAAGAGGAAAGACGCTTCGGATAGGCTTTTTGTGCTGGAGATAGACTTGAGTTTGGGCGAAAGTTCAGATGAACCCAGGGTATACGCACTAGAACTCTTAAGTGCAAAACTGAAGAGACAGATCCGTTCCAAAAAATATTTTATACTTTCTAGGGTTACTGCACAAATTTTCCCGCCCATAAAGGCCAAGGGATCACCACCGTTCGATCTTCATCATGCTGTAGAACGTGGGAAACACAGAGCCGCCCGTATTTAATGAGGCCACGTTTCGCCTTCCAAAAGGCTCCAGGAACATGTCTCGGGCAGATGAAAAGTCTTGGGAACCGATAGGTGACAAGGATTGACTGGCATTGGCAGATGTCTGATGTCATCAAAATCCTCCTATCCGTCGAGGAGTTAGATAGCAGGATTTTGAGGGGCTATTGTGGGGCCGGGGAACTTGTGATTCGACCCACGCTCTATTAGGGCTCAGGGCCCATGCCGGGGAGGGTGTATGCCGAGGACGAATGGTGAAAGGCCGAGGTGTCAAAGGGAGCAGCTGAGGACGACCCTATCCTCGGCACTCCAGGACTTCAAGGGGAAGTACAACTTCTCGACGAAGGCGGCCCCCAAAAAGCTCCCTGAAGGAGATACGAGTGGAGTGGGACCCACGTGGGGGCACGGTGCAAAACTGGTTCAGGGTAAATACGTCCCCTCCACATTAAATGCACTCGCCAGCGTCCTGACCATGTTAATGAGAAAAGACTCCTGGACAGGGTGGTTTCGATCATCGCAACTAACAGAAAGTAAGGAGGGACAGCTGATGGGATAGGTACGAAAGCAGGCACCTGCCTGACTAACAAGTGGAGGGCTAAGATCAACCAGGAAGGGCTATATAATGAGAAGGTTAATACACCAAAAAGGGGGCTGGGAAAGATGGCCAAAAACCAGAACCTCCCAGCCCGCCTCCAGGAGAAAAACTCTCAGGGCGAACACCATTTAACTATGTATGAACACCACGAAAAACCACCGTCTGGTGACCAAGGTCTAGCCTTTCAAACCCACGCTCTACAAATGATATTGTTTGGGTCTTTTTACGTACGAACCCAACACTGTTACGGGTCGTTACAAATCGTGTCCTCACAGATATCAATCACATTCATTTCCATATTAATTTATAAGTTTTTTATAATAAAATTGGTAATAGATTTAAAAAAAATTTATTAGCAAAATATCACTCAATTTTAGTTTAGATTATGAAAATCAAGAAAAAAAATCTTAATTATACTAGTAAAAATCAATTCCGTCAAGAAATAAAAATATGGAGAAAAAAATATAAGCTAAGGTCGATATTGATAAAATTATTAGAAATTTATGAAATATTAAAATTTTAAATAACTTGCTAAAGATATATTTCAAGATTCAATGTGCTTATACCACTAAAGTACTTGTTATATTGTACTTTATAGTTTATAACATGAGTTGGGGTTTAAGTTACACCCGGTGTAACTCTAAGCGATATTACACCACTTAATAATTTATTATTAGATGCGAATTTTGATAAATCTACCATTGGATTACATTATATTCATATACTTTTCATGCTTGCAAAATTTCACAGTGATCAAAGATTAATAGTTATTTTATCAATCAATTGTTTAAATTCAAATTTTTGTAGTTTAAAATCATTCATAAAAGATGAGTTTATGGATCACAAGGTATATAACATCCGATTAGCATGAAAATTGACATGCATGTTAAACACATATAGAACATGTAATTTAACGGTGGGATTCTTAAAATATAGATTTAATAACTAGTTATCGAGTAGTGTAACATTGTTTAGAGTTACATCAGGTGTAACTTGAACCTAACTCTTATAACATATACTACTACATCTTAGATTTAATTTATAAACAATTTAGGGTTAATCTCTCTATATATAGTCTCAAAAAGTTTGTTGTAACACAAAATTTTCAGATAACATAACGAAGTAATCTCATAAAGCTTTATGTTGTTACTTCCACTCTCTATTTCTATCACTTTTTCAATCCTGTAAATAATTCTAATAGAGTATATATAATTATATATAAATAATATGAATAAAAAAATTGAAATCTGTTGGCCGAGATTTATTATAAAAAAAATGTTCTTAAAATTTTGGTTTAATAGAATATAAATATATCAATTACTAACCAAGATCTTAGTGTCGATGGATGACTCAGAAATGCCTTATATATTGTTTCTAAATTTAACGCCTTGATTTAATACTAGGAGTAGAGCAACTTATTACCTTCCGGGATGCATTACTATGATATTATATATGTATACATCAATTTAGAACAATAGTCATAATTTTTTCTCTGTTTACACTAAAAATTAATAAATAATATTAGAGATACAAACTATTTTACAAAAAATTTTACAAACTACTGATACGATAAGTGATTATTAGTAAATAAAAAAGTGAAATTAATTATGGGCTTAGATGAAAACCAATAAGAGATTAGCCATATCAACATTTTGTAAAGAACTATCATAAAAAACGGACACATTAAGTTAAAACTTTCTTTAAAAAAAAAATAGAACAGTAGAAGTAACTTTCATATCTACCATGAAACAATTTCTTATTTTAATTTTCTTTCCTTTGATACCGTATTGATTCCCGCCGGGTTGGGTGGGGGTGGGGCGGCCATGAAGGAATGGACAAAAGACTATTAGCAACCAATTGACTAACCTGTATTCATTTTATTACAAGTACAACGAAAAGTCCTGCAATCCTGTATTAATTTTATTACAAGTACAACGAAAAGTCCTGCAATATTTTGTTTCAAGAGAAAATATCGCTGTGTAAGAAAAAGAAAACATAAAATAACAAGCAAAGCAAAGAAAATCCTATCTCAAATGACACACCAATTTAGTTCTTCTTCTTCTTCTTTTTTAATATTAATATATACTTCTTCCATGCTACATTTTCATTTATATTTTATACCTATACATTTATCTATTTCAAAAATTGTTAAAGTAAACATTAAAATCTCTAGCCACCTTTTGTCTCTGATGGTCCAGTGCCATTTCCATTCATGGCCATCTCTGTCTCAGCTTGCTTAGATTGGTCCCGAAACTTCATGTAAATGTCACTCTTATAGAACTTCCTTGTCCGAAGCACCAAAATGAGGGAAACAAGTGCACCAAACAATGTAACCGCAGTAATAATAATAAAAGACAATTTGAAGCAATCCACTCCTGTACAATCTAACTCTTCCCCAGCCACCCTTTTAAGTCCCAATGCTGCCATTTGCTTCTCAGCCTCCTTATCATACAAATACCCAGTGACCTTCACATTCAGCACATATAGCCCAATTGGGCTAGCCACTGACCCAAAATTGTACAAAGTTGAGTAGTACTTAAGGCCGAAAAGCTCAGAAATTATTGCGAAAAGTAATGGCCATTGTGCACCAAAACAAAACCCAATAATTACTGATGCCAAGTAGAGTCCTTTGGGGACATTAAACGCGATTAGAAGGTGACCAGCACATGATAATAAAAGGGTTAGAGTGAGCATGAGAGGACGAGGGAATTTGTATCTTTTTAGAGCAATTTCAGACCCAAATCCTGAGGCTACCCGTCCAAGATAATTCCAAATACTAACAAGGGACACAAAAGTGCTAACACTTTGCTTTGGGTACCCTAAAGAAGCTCCAATTTGTCCCAAATTGTCTATGGCTGTTAGAGTACCCCCAACACCACAAATTGCTGACATGAAAAGAACTAACATGTCAACACTGAAAAGTGCTTGTAATATTGTATAGTCATCTCCTCTATCTGGTGGCCTGAACGCTGTTCTCCAACAAGAAGCTTGCTTTTCTGTGCTTGGCTCAGTCTCAGTGAGTGAATTTGTGGTGGTATTGTATGATGGTGCTGGTAGAGATGGAATTGTCTCTGCTGGGCTCGGCTTCTCAGTGATTATCTTCAAGGGAGTTGGGTCATTCACTGCTAAGTTCTTGCTCTGCCAAAGCTTAAACTCTTCGGCAATAACAACAGCAAGTGGAAGAAAGAGCAAGACAAGCACCGCGGCAGCGCTAATACCATACTCACCCCGTGTGAACTGAACCGGTCTTTGTACTATAATCATAATCATCAAAAACCCTGCAAGGCCAAGTGAAATATAGAGGAAATTATAGAAAACTTTGATCTCATTCGTCTGGCGAATGACCTTCATGTACCGAATAGTTCGAAGAAAAACTAATGATATAGCAGCTGGAAGCCAGCCTATAAGCAATATAAGGGACTTTGAGTCATTCCCATATAAAGCGTGGTATAATTGTGTGATTATAGCACCACTTAGACCCACGTAACCTTTTAGAATCCCCAACACAGAACCACGACTTTCAGGGAAGTTCTTTACGCAGGGAACAAGGGAACCAGTGTTGGCAAAAGACTGGGAGTTTGCACCTATGCAAATGTACAAGCACATTTGCCAAACTTTTGGAGTTGATATTTTTTTGGTCACGGCTAGCCAGATCATGAAGTAACCAAAAAAGTTTAGGACTGCACCTATTGATAAGACTACATATGGGGGTGTAACCTCGTTGATTAGGCCGGAGAGGACACCAACATTGGCACCCAAGTCCTTAAAAAAGCTGAGCAAATTGAGGGTGCTTTGGTCGTAGCCAAGCACTTCTTTGATGTCGCTTGAGTATATACCAAACATGTAGGTAGCTCCTGCAGCGGACATGATTAGAAACGATGCAAATACCATGAACCAACGCCCAGTTAAGATTTGGACGCTGAGACCCTTCATGCCTGTCAAGCCAAGAGCACCACCACCATTGTTAACTGATCCAGCAACTACCATTTTTTTCTGTTTGTATTGCAGCAAGTCAGAAACACAATCACAAGTTTATTGCTGTAATGGAGTTGCAAAAGATGTGGCGGACTAGTAGTCAATATATAGACACATAAATAGTGTAGTCTTTGTGAGCGTGCGTGCATGTGTGTGTGTGGGAGAGAGAGGGGCCAATTAAAATACTCTCATTAAAGACTTTCTAGTTGACTTGCATTGTATAGGAAAGATGGGTTGGAAAAAGAAAGGATTATAAAAAACGTTTTTGGAAAGATTTCTTCCAATAGATATTTTCTCTAGACCGCGTACATTGTGTTACAGCGAAGAAATTGATGAATAAGCTGTCTTACAATCTTATCCAAAAGAAAATTCAAAATAACTCTACCTTTTACTGTGGAATGAAGATGAAGATGAAAACTACGTGGCTTAGATTAAAAAATGGACTAAAAATTATGTTTGGTTTACTTTTTAGTATTTTTTTAATTGAAGGTCCTTTTTGTTTTAAATATATTTTAGTAAGTAGGGGTAGGTTTTAATCTCCTTAAAATAAAAGAAATTTTTGATAAAAAAAAAATAATAATAATAGTAAACCAAACCCCTAAAAATTACCAATGTCTCTGGACTTATCGTAGCTCGACAAGTTGGTAAGTGCTTTAGCCCCAATCTATGATTGCGACTGCTTAAAAGTATGTTCATACCTATGGAAATTCAAGCCACCAATTTGGACATGTCTTTTACTTCCACTTGGCGATGCGTTTCCAATTTGCAATTTTGTTTCCTGCTTCTGTCCAAAATAAAAAGGCCAAAAATAAAGCCAGAAATGCTCCTTTTTTTCTTTTTTTTTTAAATAGTGAAGCTAGTAAATGAAAGAATCTTTTTTGATAGAATGCATCACGTATGTTATCAAAAAGAAAAAGAAAAAAGGAATTCATCACGTATGATATGCATATATAATTTCTTTTCCAATTGGTAAATAATATGTCTATATACATCATTGTTTCCAATTGTTTAGAGTTTAAATCTGTCTCATTCATTGTAAGTTTGCAATTATATATCTAATTATAAAATGAAAAAAAATAGAAAGAAAAACTCTGTCCCATTCCCATATCAATAGCAGAATCAAGAATAGTAAACAGTATCAAATAATTGCAGATTAAATGAGCCCCTTTTCAAATTTTTACAATTCGTACGATGTTTACGTGTTTGATTCAAAACCTACAGCAACATAAATAATACAATATATCTTATATATCAACTTAAAATTAAATGCATGATATTGCATGCTTGTTTCTCAACAAAAAAGTTAAATGCATGAAATATTTCAAATAGAAGTTCATTGATTTGTTAGCCTCATCGTAAACAGCAATATCCATACCTTTAAAAAAAACACTCTAATAGGAATTTCGGAATTGGTAAGATGATTATTTATTTAATTATTTTCCTTTATTTTTTAATAGAAATGGAATGAAAGGATGAGATTGACTATAAGATGTGCAGATGGAGTCTTCTCGTTTATCAATGAAATCCGTTGTTTAGAGAAAACAAAAGGATTCATAGTTGTTTTTTTTTTTTTTTTTTTTTTTTTTTAGGCTAGCTAAAGCCTAAAGTAATTAAGAAAGAAATAAAATAGTATATTTGTTCTTGTATACATTAACAGAAAGTTCTTAATCAGTTACTCTCAGAAAACAATGAAATAATGGTTCCTAATCTCTCTTTTCATATTTATGGTGGACTTTGCTATAAATTTAATGAGTGGATCACATTATGAATGTAAGAAGACAAAGCATGTACTTCAGAATTACTCTGTATTAATAATAGAGTCATACTAATGAGTATCCTTAAGGCATTGGTTAATAATTCATTTTAAGAAAGTTTTTACAACACTTTTATGAGAAATGAAAAAAGCTGTCAAAACATTAATTGATTTTTTTTTTTTTCCATTAAAACTTTCTTTAAATGGATTGGGCATTCGTTAGAATTTCCCTTAATAATAAAAAAATTGTTTACTCATTGGTTTTTATTGCTTACATTGATTAGAGCCTTTCTAAATTAATTACCCTACTTATCCAAAAAAATACTCTAAATTAACTTATCTTTGTTAGTGATTTTATTTTGAGTGATATTATATTATACAAATTTTACTAAATAAAGTTAGAAATGGATGTCACCAAAAAAAAATTCAAACATTCATTTATGAGATAATTGAAATCCATCCATTACATTCATTGACAAATCAGTTTGCAAAATCTATATGGTAAAGTTTCTAGTAGGATTAGGAGAGTTAGTGATATATATCCAGGACTAGATAAGGACAATGACATTCAGCAAGAAAGATATATCAGCTTTTTTTTTTTGGCAAGTTTTTAATTTTTTTTTCTTTCTTTCTTGGGGTTTGTAGATAGGTTATTGCTTCAAAATATTGAAAAGTCCCGTGATTTTGATAAGAAGACCTAATAGATACTTTCCCCCTTCGATCTTCTCTCTGTTAGGATTTAGGAGCATATCACTCAATATGTAATTTCTGCCACGTGTAAAAGGTGGCTCAATTATAAATAATATAGGCCAATTCAAAAATGTCACCTAAGAAATTAAAAGCAAACTCAACAATTCTAAGTTGTAATGGATAATCGGTTCTAGTTCAATTGGTAAAATTTTTTGTTATTAAGTCAAAAATCTAGAGATATATTTTTAAAAATTTTTCTATGTCACACTAAAACTAGAGCATTCTCATCCGATTCCATCTAGTCCTTTAAACGGATGAAATGCAAAATACATAACCATGTTCATAAAAAACAATAAGCTACAATCATTGTCTAAAAATAGATACTATAGTTGATTTTACTGTTTTTTATGAATATGGTTATGTATTTTGCATTTCATCCCATTTTAAAGGACTAGATGGAATTGGATGAGAATGCAAAATACATAACCATGTCCATAAAAAAACAGTAAAATCAACGATAGTAGCTTATGCATTTACCTTTTTTTCCCCTTTTTTTTATTAATTTTTTTTCTCTCTCTCTTTTGTCTTTTACTTGTGGGGTGTTAAAAATATTCTTCTAATATGATGATTATAAAATGAAGAATGAAATTTCCAACCATCTCCCTCTCCTCTCCTTTCCTTCCTCTCTATCCAAACATAGGGAAAAAAAATATATAAATTTCCCATTATAAATGTCGTGCAACCAAAATATTGAATAATTGTTGCAAAGAAATAGCAATTCTAATACGGATCTATCACTGTGTGTTAAACATGCCCACATACTTTAATTTGGAGTTGTCGAGATAAATCCTCATCTATGTGTGAATTAAATTAAATATAACTCAAGCAACAAAAAAAAAATAGAAATCTACGAAAGCGAAAAAAAACCAACCAAGAAGAACACCAAGAAATTACATGGAAAACCCTCTAGAGTAAAGGGAAAAACCACGGGGCAAATCCGATCAATCCACTATAATAAAATAGAGATCATAACACTCAAGTTATACCCAAAACTTGAGTTCACAATAAATTGGTAAAATACAATAATATCTATATGAACAAATACAACCTCACCACAAAATCTAATAGCAAGATCTTCCACTTTAAATACTTCAACTCTGTGATTATAGCACCTAAATAATCGTCCTAAAGAAAACCCCCAATTTATCTTCCTTGTGTGTCTTGAGTAAAAAAAAAACTCAAAAAAAAAAAATCGCCTTTTCTTTTTTTCCCTCAGTACCACACAAAATACTAATATTTTTCTTTTAGTCGGCTTCAAAACTGTGTTTCACTCTTCAGTCTCTCTAAGGGGCCATTTGGTATAGGAGTTTAAACAAATGTTTCTAGTTTTTAAATAACATTACATGTATTTTTGCACACTTTTTCACCCACATATATTTTCAAAAAATACAAACAACATCACTAGAACAATGTTACCAAACAACCCCTAAATCTCGCTATCTACGAGTTTCGTACAAAGCTTTATATAAAAGCTTTCAAGCCACCTGACACTCCTATTATAATTAGGAATAGGAGTTTTATTCATGCAAGCTAACTATTCCTTTTTCTATTACAATTAGAAGTCTTCAATGCTTGCATTCTCAATTGGGCTGGACTCTTGGTGCAGCCGTGCACCCCAACAGGAGTGACCTTAATAAACATGGAATTACCCGAAATTGTACTTCCAAGATATATAGAAGATCGATCAACTTGATAAAGGAATCTATTCGTTATTATGATTGTTACTTAGAAAAGTCAGTTGCCTCTTATAACTAGCGACAACGACATTTGGAGACTTATAAGTCAGATTTATTGGGCATTGACTTTACTATGATCCTATCACTCTCGATCGATCTGAAAAAACAACATGCATAACCGTAATGAATTCTTAACGTAAGAAATTTTTATTTTTAGGAGTTTCTGTTTATAAGCAATTACAAATTCATGGGAAGAACCAATATTTGGTCATGACTAGAAAAAGCAGATTACTTCACCAATTTGCATACTTAAGGAAAACCTTTTAGCACAGCACGACAATGGAATTGATTTGATGATGTTGTCGTGAAAAACTTCGCTTCCACTCATGTCATGTGACAAATCGGCGATGAAATGTCAGAAGAACACTTGCGAGTTTGGTGTATATTGGTGTTTGAGCAAAAACAAATTAATTTTTTTTTAAGCTTGGTTTATCGTAATATTAATTGCAGGCAATTTGAAGTGATGGTTCAAGGTTACAATTTGAAATGAAAAATGGAGCGAAAAATGGGGCGAAAATATATGGCTAAGATTCCTAAAAAACCAAGTTCTAAATTTTGATTCTAAGTTATCTCCAATGTCTTCTCAAAAATAAATAAATAAATCAAAATCCAAATAAAAGTTATCTCAAATGCCATTGATTAGAAGTAATCTAATTCAAAAGGAATTGTTTTCCTTTCTAAGCAAACTAATTTAAAGTGAGCCAATTCAAAGTAAATTGAAGCAAATCATAGCGTGGTCATCTTACTTACACCAAATTAATTGAAAGCAAACATGATTCAAATCAAACAGAGTAAACAGCTTAATACTTGACTCAAACTTAAATTAACTTGATCACATAATACAAGGAAAACACTTTTACAAGCATAAATTCTTGGGCAAACCCTAAAAACTAGAAGATCTCATAAGAAACGAATTACTACTGATTTCTGAAACAATCTCAATAAATTCTCTGGTGTGCTCTTGTTTTGTAAAATAACTAAATAAGCCTCTATTTATACTTGAGATTTCAGCGATTATGGTTAATTATGCTTTTCACATGTTGTTTATTTATTATGACTTATGCCATAACTTATTCACGTGTCAAGTTGTGAGTGATGAAATTGTGAACCCACCACTTTATTTCAATCATTCAAAACTCATCACATGAATAAATTGTAGCAAAAATTATACTACTTATTGTGGCCCTAAACTTTTTGTTCTTGAATTATTGGGGTTGGTTCCATGATTCCTTCTAACTACTTCAATATTCACCATGCCACATCACACATATCAGCATCCTAGGTGTTGCTTATGACTTTAATTATTTTATCAGGACTGCCACATAAATTTTACTTTTCCAATTGTATTTGTATGCTTCTTGCTGAGCTAGTTGTCACGTTCCGAGAGAATTTTATTTTAGTTCCAACACCTTTACTGGCATTAATTCAGGTTCAACCCTTGGCTTGTCCTGTGGGAAGAGACACCTTCCAAAACATGTGTCTTTTGCTAGTGCCCCATATTAAATTAATGCTCATATGCAAGGTTGACCACGGGCACATCATTTACCCTCTGGCCTTTATTTGTTGCTAGAAACATCGATTGCATGCAATTAAATGAAAGGAGTTATTATTACAATTTTACATGCTGCAAATGCTGAAATGCACATCTATCCGGACTCTGAAGCACTTTGGTCAGCAAAAATGGCAAAATACCCCTTTCGTCCAAAAGTTCCAACAAAATATCCCTGTTTTGAAATTATTTAGGAAAATGTCTCTATTTTGAAACTCGATTTGACAAAAATCGAGTTAGTTGAAAAAAATTACATGGAACTCGAGTTCCATATAGTTTTTTTTTTTTTTTTTTTTTTTTTTTTTTTTTTTTTTTTTTTTTTTGATTGCCTCTAACTCGATTGTCTAAAAATCGAGTTTTTCATTGAAGCTCGATTTTTAGAAAATCAAGTTTAAAACGGATGCATTTTTATAAATAGTTTCATAACAGGGGCATTTTGTTACATGTTTTGCACGAAATAGATATATCCTCATTTTGGCCCACTTTGGTCTCAATTTTAAGACCGACTTTGGTCCAAAACAGATTTTGGGGGTGTTACAGAATTTTATAACATGTAGCCAGTTTGGCCATTTAAATGGTTTGAAATTGTTTTTGTTAAAATAAATGGAAGAACTAGAAAATAATGTAGCAAGTGGAAGCAAGAGAGAAGAAAGAAAATTAGTACACATGAAAGTTACGTGGCTTGGTCTGATAGCTTACATCCGCAATGTAAAGTCTTAATTTGGCCTACAATTTTACCGTATGTTGAAGTAAAGTACAAAGAACCTTAAGTAAGATATACATACAGTCTAGTGTTTAGAGTAACTGAGGTTTAAGTGTTAGATGGGTTTTACACTAAATTAGACCTCTTGGGCCTTACATCACAATAATATAAATATATAATCCATTATCTCTAACAAATATTATCTCTAACAGTTTTAATTTTTGGAATCCCAATAATTATTAAATTGTACCAAGCACTATGAAAAAGTTTTTAGATTACAAGATTCAAACACCCATTAAAAATTAATGTTCATTTGCAAAGATAGAAGAATCAATAGAGACTTGGTTTTGACATCCGTAGGACCGTAGATTCTCTTATTCTCTATCTTCCAACAAGAATATTTATTGATAGTAAACTTTCTTTCTTTCTTTCTTTCTTTCTTTCTTTCTTTCTTTTTTAACTTAAAATGAGTAGGAAATAGGGAAGTTCCTAGCTCTCTAAAAGGGAGATCGGACAAGAGAGCAACAAGATTCTTAGGCTAAACTCTATTACTTAATATTTATGTTACTAATTTTAATAGAAATATCATGTAAATGTTTATTAAAGTTGCTCAATGTATAGAGGTGGAATTAGGTAAGATGCTTCCCTCTAGTTCAGGGAAATGCTGGGAGGGAAAGGTTGGGTGGGGGGTATCTCTACTCTCTACTCTCTAGTTGACTATTTAAAATCATATTTTGATCAGTACCAAAAAATAAAAAATAAAAAAATCTTTAAAATCCTATAGTAACCATGAAAATTAACATCTATCTATACTGTTAATAAGAAGATTCTCCACTTTCGACTAAACTTTTATGTAATTTAGAAATACTCCTAAATCCTATATTTAACAGGAAAAAAACTTGAGGACAACCCGACAAAAATATATTTCCAATTCCAATTAAAATACCTACAAAATAGGATATTCTCTTACCATCCATGTCTTCAAAACAAACTTATCCAAAAAAAAATATTAAAAAAAAAATCATGATACTAGACCCAAAAAAAGCCTCATGAGGCTAGTATGAAATATAAGGCAATGATGATGCATATATTATTACAAAAGCTGTCATGTTGCCTCTCCCAAGTCCCACCCCACCACACACGGCTTTCTTATTTTTCTCACTGATCAACTTGCATGCAAGATATAGTCTCAACTTGGAATGAAAATCCTCACAACTTGCATAGCGCATGCTAGCTCCCCCATCTTTCAGCCAAAATTTTGTGGGGAGGGCACATATATTCACATTTATTGTAGTCAATACTTCAGTTCCTCAAACACTATGCTTCTCTGTCAATAAACATGCATCTAATAATGTGGTGCATGTATATAGGCATGTATGGTTTCCTTTGTGTTTGATCCAAGTCAAGGTACAGCTTGCAGTAAATATGTTACAACTAGTATCAGTATGGTATGTATACACTTGGTGAAGGTACATATAAAGATGGTTATAATCTAGCTTTACTCGATGCCCTTTGTCTAGTTTTAGAGATTAGTATATTTGGATATTAGTTCTCCCTCTCCAATTGTAACGTGACAGGAGTTTTGCTTAGATATATGTGTGTATACATTACATATAAAATAAGATAGGAAGCAGATCATCATATATTATTAATTCAAACAGTTGTTCGCACAAGTTGAAACTTTAAAAAAAAAAAAAAGCATCTTCTCTCATCATATATACCTGCATATATATTAATGGAGATTGGAGGGGCCATGTAGCTCATGATTTTTGTTTTTAAGTAAATTAAAAAGGGTTTCCAGAAAATGGAGAAATAATTAACGACAAGAAAGTAGAAGAATGAAAAGAATGCGTAACATAGTAATTTCCTACTGATGACTCGATGACAATTAGAGCCTCTTTGGGGTGTGAAGCAAGTTTCATCTTATTTGAGTTTTTAACTTCTGTTTGGTACTATTTATAGGTCTCATTGCACTTTTTGGTATTATTCATAAGTTTCATTCAACAAAAAGTTTTCGATTTCAATTAAATAACTTGTTCCCAAATAAACCCTTAATATTTGTCATCTGATCATAACCAGAAAACGACATGTCAATTGGTTTGTAAATATGAATAGTTAGGCTTGAAAGACTTCTAGTTAAAGAGGTTGTGGAAAATTCTTTTGGCACTCAATTAATACACACTTTTCTTTTCTTTTTTTCTTGTCTTTTTTAGTGTGCCACGTTTATCTAATCTAAATTGTTCATCTATCATTCTAGATGCTTCTTCACAATATGATGTTGTTTTAGTGTTTTAAATTTCTTAGATTACAAAATCTAGAAAACTAATATAAACTTTTTTTTAAGTTTTGAAATTGATTTGGTTTTCAAATTGATGGACGAATACGTAGAAAATAAAACAAAACAAAAATATTTAACAAAATTTAAGTAAGCTACTCCTCTTGGAAATCTGGATTTTTGTGGAAATGTAAGCTACATTATTTGACTTTTGTAGTTATGAATAGTCAATATTAGGTTTCATAATTTCTCAAAAAAAAAAAAAAAAAATATTAGGTTTCATAATGTTCACTTCTTTTTGATAATGATTGAATAAAAATTTATTAAAACAGTTATTTTGGATTTTTGTATTTATATATTTTTAATATTGAATGTATAACAATTTAGTTTTTAATTTTATATATTTCTTTTTCTTCAGCTTCCATTAACGAAATGAGTCAAATTTCAAACTGCAAAATTATCAGTTTATCAAAGAGCACTTCTTCTTCACGACTTCGATTGATAGTGTGTTTATCATTTTTAAACTAGCTGAATAGGCCAAGCTTTGCTCAAAGAAGATAATTAGGTTATTCTGAGTTATGGCATTTCATGCATCACCAAGACAGTTACCGCTAAGCACTAAACTAAATGATTGTAATATAAGAGGTCTGGTTGATGTGACTTGTTCCCATAAAAAAAAAAAATAAAAAATAAAAAATAAAAAATAAAAAAATAAAAAAAAATTCTCTAAACTAATTTGAAGAAAAACTTTTCAAATTTTTTATATATCTCTTTTTTTTGGTGAATTTTTCATATTTTTCTTTTTTCGTTCAAATTGGATATTATTTATTATTCGATCAATAAACTTATTTTTTATACACAATTTTAAATCATAAAAATTTGAAATTTTAACATTTGTTTGATGAGATAGCATTTGATATTTGATCTTCTTGAAATTTTACATGCATGAAGAATATAATAAAAACATGCAATCTAACGGTTAAATTTTCAAAATTCACATTCAATATAGAGATATATAGGGAGTTTGTAAAGTTTCTCTCCAAACTAGTTTGGAGAGAAACTTTTCAAACTTCTCATATATCTCTTATTTTGTGTGAATTTTGAAAATCTAACTGTTGAATTTTATGTTCCTTATGTTCTTAACATAAATATCAAATTTCGTTTAAATTGGATATTTTTTATTATTCAATCAATAAACTTATTTTTTATACACAATTTTAGATCATAAAAATTTGAAATTTTAACATTTGTTTGATGAGATAACAATTGATCTTTGATCTTCTTGAAATTTTACATGCATGAAGAATATAATAAGAACATGTCATCTAACGGTTAAATTTTCAAAATTCACACTCAATATAGAGATATATAGGGATGCCCAGGAAAGCGATACATACTTAGAAAAAACAAATAGAATTTTTATTTTTTGAGAAGAAAAA
Source organism: Quercus lobata (assembly GCF_001633185.2). Lineage (NCBI taxonomy): Eukaryota > Viridiplantae > Streptophyta > Magnoliopsida > Fagales > Fagaceae > Quercus > Quercus lobata. The sequence goes on from NC_044911.1 coordinate 53,625,347, forward strand.
AACAAAGAGACTTGGATGGGGATACCCAGGAACGATAAATTATACGTATAAAATGTTAGTTGGTCTAAATATTAATTTGGAGATTAACGTAAATAAATAAAGAATTAATAAAGAGAGGAAGGGAATCTAGAGAGTGGAGATACAGTGATATATATATATATATATATATAACTTTAAAAATAAAAATAAAAATAAACTGTGTTAACTTTCTTTTTCTTTTTTTGAGGGGAAACCTGTGTTAACTTAATTAACATTATCCTCCTTTTATTTCTTAAAAAAATATGAAACCAAAAAAAAACTGAATCTAACCAGAAAATAAATTTTTTAATTTGGTACCGGTGATTTTTTTTTCTCACGTGTAAGTTTAGTTTCTAATTTTTTAATTAAAAATATGCCATGTCATTAAAAAAAAAAAATCAAGTCATTATTCCGTTAGTCACGTGAGTAACACCGTTAACAACCGTTAGTAAAATGACCAAATCAACTCAGTTTTAAAACTTAAGGGATTAATTGTACTCGCTTCAAAATTGAGGGACCAATTACACACTCAGAGTAAACTTCAGGGACCAATAATATAGTTTCACCAAAAAAAAAATTGTTGATTTTTTGAACTAGTTTCTCGGCGGCAACATATGATTTATTAGCAATTGCATACGTGAATGAGACCTTGCAAGAGGCACAAAACGATACAGAGCTCCCTGATGATAGGCTAGCCAGCCCTTCATGACTTTGACCCATTATATTATTATCTCTTTTCGCTTATAGATTCCAATCAGTCGAAGTTACTGTGAAACTTATTAAAGTATTCACGAAATAAAATACTTGTTAGTAAGGTTTTAATACTACTTTTATAAGATATATAAAAAATTGTCAAACAAATTAGTTGTTTTTTTCACTGATTGATAGGCTAGCCAGCCCTTCATGACTTTGACCCATTATATTATTATCTCTTTTCACTTATAGATTCCAATCAGTCGAAGTTACTGTAAAACTTATTAAAGTATTCACGAAATAAAAAACTTGTTAGTAAGGTTTTAATACTACTTTTATTAGATATATAAAAAATTGTCAAACAAATTAGTTGTTTTTTTCACTGATTGATAGGCTAGCCAGCCCTTCATGACTTTGACCCATTATATTATTATCTCTTTTCACTTACAGATTCCAATCAGTCGAAGTTACTGTGAAACTTATTAAAGTATTCACGAAATCAAATACTTGTTAGTAAGGTTTTAATACTACTTTTATAAAGTAAAGTATTCAGTCGAAGTTACTGATTCCCGGATAGGCTAGCCAGCCCTTGAGGTCTTTGTCCCGATATATAATAATAGTTGAAGATATTTTAAAACTTATTAAAGTATCCACTCAATAAAGAAGTTTTTAAGGCATTTATTAATACTCTATTTTTATTTAAAAAAAATAATACAACTTTTATAGAAAATATATTTTAAAAAAATTGTCAAACAAATCAGTAGCTATTTTTCTTTCTAAAATTTTTCAAAAAATATTTCTTAAACAAATGCCCTTAAAACATCCGACCATCAACAATATTAAATTGCAAATAATATTGTTTTTGTCTTTAAGTTCCTGGTTTAATTTAATCAGAAATATTGTCAAACCCTGACTTTCAAAGCATCCAGAAGACGCCCACAAAATTAATTTACACTCAGTTTGGTTGGGATTTTATAGAATATAGTTGGTCATAATTGTACCCAAAAAAAAAATTTATAAAAGTAACGAAAATGTCATGAATCTCTCTCCAATTCAACGGTATGAAAGATGAATTTTATAATAACAATACTACTCCCTGGGAAGTCGGCAACGTGCATTTTGATTTAAGCGTCGCTGTTGCCGTTACCACTCTCTTACTATATGATTTATTTGTTTGGGTCAACGCCTCTCTCTCTCTCTAGAAAATGAGAGCGTCATCTGTTAGTAATAATAAAATGTCATCAGGGGCCACACTACGTAGGCCATACATTTTGCCTACTTGCACAAGGCAGCCAAAGTTCACACTATCATATTGACATTGCTAACTGTGACATCTCACATCTTTGAATATTCTTCTTTTTTTTAGGTAAGAAAATTCTATGTTTATATTGTAATTTGCAACGTAACTTTCATGCTAAACACACACACATAAAGTGACAAATATTGTATCGAACATATTTACAAAAAAAAAATGTATAATATTTTTCATTTTTACAAATATATATAATATTTATCACTTTTTTAAGTATTTAGAATGTAAGTTTACATTGCAAATAAATAATAAGAGAAAAAAGAGGTGGGATCTAAGAATTGTTAGTTCCAATCATATCTAGTCTCGAAACCTAAAAATATGATAACATTATTACCTAATTATTGCTTGATCTTCTGAATATTTTACTATAAGAGAATAAGAATCATTTTCATACTAATTTTGTAAAAGAAAATTCATCAGGGAAAAGCATTTGGACAGAATCCTTGATGTCAATTTTAAGATCTTAGCTTTTTTCTTTTGCTTTTTGTAAGGACACGATTCGTGGCGGACCGTAACAGTGTCGGATTCGCACGTGAAAAGGCCCTAACAATATCATTTGTAGAGCGTGGGTTTGGAAGGCTAGGCCTTGATCGACAGGCGGTGGGTTTTTCGTGGTGTTCGTACAAGTTTAAGTTTTCCTTCACCCTTGGAGTCTTTCTCCTGGAGGTGGGTTGGGAGGCTCTGGTTTTTGGCCATTTTTCCCCACCCCTCTTTAGGTTACTTATTTTTCCTTTTATATTTGTCTGCGTTCATTGTCCTTCGTCCACGTATAGGGTCAACCTTTCCAAGATTGATACTTGTCCCATCAGCCCATATTCAAAGTCGTTGGGGGTGGTTGTAAAAACCAAAGAATGCGGCTCTGTCAGGTTCAGAGCATTGAATGGCAGTAAGGGCAACTTTCCCCGGATATTTTAGATCTTTCTTCCAAGTTTCAGTCCTATACCGTTTTTACCCCTCTTTCAGGGGGGGACTTTGGGTCTGCCGAGGACTGAGCTGTCCTCGGCGGTATCCATAGGCTATTTTGTCGAGCTTGGGCCATAGCCTTCCTCGACTTGGGCCTTTGGATTCTCCCCGGGTAGATACGCCTGGCCCATAAATCATTTGGGCCCCACACTTTTTAATCCCATTAATTAAGTAATTAATTAAAAGGTGTAATTTTCAGAGTCTCTATGATAAGGTGGACAGAATTTGACATTTGCAACCCCAAAAAAATAAAAAGTGAAAAGAGAGATTCTTTTCATTATACCTTCCTTCCTAACTAAAACAATTTGTTGGAATTCCACTCACATAGTCATAAAAGATTGCAACACTTCATCTTTTTGGCAATAAAGCCAAAGTTTTATTTCCACACATTTCTCTTTCTCATTATGCATGAACTCTTGCTAGTCAACAACCCAACAGTTCGGGCATCCTTAAATTAATCAGTCTTCTTTAAAAGCCATGGATGACATGACAAAGTAAGTCAAGCACTCAAATTGTATTTTCATTGTTCCCACGCAAGCAATAAATCTCAGTGATCGTGTTCACATAAAAAAGAACAAGGAGCAAAGACAAAGAAACAGCCCACGCGCATTTTCACAATCTTCATTGAAATTCAATTAATGGATTATTAATAGTCAATACTTTGAGTCGAAAGGTATACTCTGTTTAGTTCCATTCTAGGTGCCGTAAAGAGAGAACCATTAGAAAGTTGAAGACGAAATATATTTATGACCTTTCCATGAATATGATTTGGATAATATTTGCAAATTATGTGTATTCAAATCAAGTCAAGCTGTGGAATTATATGTAAACCCTATACACGTGTTTTGATTTTTGATCAACCTATTTGACTATCTAATCTAATATTAATAGAAAAACATATTCGGGGCTATTACTTCTAAGACCATAAACTAATCTACAATTTTTGCTACAACTATTCATATGACTATAGTCTATACACATGTTTTGATTTTTGATCAGCTTATTTAACTGCCTAATATTAATAGAAAAATAGATTCGAGACTATTAGTTCTAGGATCAAAAACTAATTTACAACTTTTGCAATAACTATCCATACGATAGATTGTAACTAACAACTTGTCACTTTTATATGAACTACTACTCACAGTTAAACACACAAATAATTGTGAAAAAATTTGTAAGTTAGTTTGTGTTCCTAAAATTTTTGCATCGTATATGCATAAGACCAGTGACATACAAAATTCCATAAATATCATGATTGGTATATGATACAAATGATTTTAATGATAAAAGTATCATATATATTAAAATAATGTTTACCAATTACAACTTCCCAACTCACCTAATAAAACAAATTTGTAAGATTTTCCCTTTGACATTGCTGATATATTATCTGAGTTCTGACCAACATTAAGTGCAGAATGTGAATATATGACTGAGTTCAACTGGCTCTAATTCAATTATGAGTTTATGACGTAAAGACGATATAAACATTACGACATGAACATGATTACTCTTTTTCAATATAGTAGTACTAGGAACACATAAATTGGAACAATTTTATACCATAATTCGTCACGTAGTGAATTGTAATTGGTAAAAGTGTGTTCCCACATGGTCCATCATCACATTTTTTTCAATCATAACTCACCACATGACGAGTTGTGGCACAAAATTATTCTAATTTATGTGTCTCTAACCCTACTTTTTTTAAGTAATAACAATAATTTGCAATCAAGAATAAATAAAAATCATAAATGATTAGACTATATTAATTGAAGAATTCTCTTTTGAGGTGAGCTTGTGGGGCCCTTTTTTAGGATAGTCCCCCCTAGACTAAACTCAGCATTAAGTCTTGGGTTGCTAAAAAAAAAGGCATGGAGTGAATAAAATGTTGAATGGGTGAACTCACTGAACTGGACTCAGTTTACCACGCCCTACTTGGGCCGTTATACCAAATCGATCTGTGCACAAGTCACAAAGAACTCCAAAAGATAAATATAGGACAAATATAAATAACATGTACACAATATTTTATGAAAGTCAAGAGAGAACAGTAATGTAAACAAGTGTAAAATACTTCAATGAGTTTTATTTAATTAAGTCAAGTATTTGAGTACATTAAGCCCTTTTCAAAAGATACTCCACAAAGCCCATAAGTCTCAAAGGTCACAGATTTAGTTAGCCCCTTTTTGGATTCACAAGGCTTGTGAGATTTGAGCCCTTGGATCAACGTAGCTCCTTGAATATCACCAAAAGACTTTTTACAATGTTTTCTTTCTCCATGTGAACTTGACCTAAGTTTTAAAACCCCTTTGGTACTTTCTAAGTTCTTTTCTCTTTATTGTGTATATTATCTTTCTTCTTTTTTTTGCTTCTTAACTTGTTCTTCGAGTGACTGCCTTCTCCTTTTATATTGGTCTTGGAAGGCTTGAAATTACCATTTGCGCTCCCCTACCTTGGTATTAGAGTTAGTCTCTTTGATCTAAAACTTGGTGGCTGTTCTTTCCTCTTACTTTGTCTTTTTGGGAACCCATGTCTAAAAGTGTCATGGTTGTTTTTCCCTTCATAGAAGGCATCTTCTAAGGTTAGTCAGATCCCTTTTGAGGTTAATGAGGTAGAACTTATTTTCAAAGCTTTAAAAGGGACACTGAGAAGGTTCTCTTGTCTTGATTGTGGAGGGAATGTGCAAACTGGCACAGTGAGGAGGAAGTATATCGTAAGTTAAGATGCGTTTGAAGAAAGTTGCAAAGTAGCATCTCGAGTTTCATAAACTCGATTTCAATCTAAAACTCGAGAGTTAAAAACTCGATTCCCACTTGGTGAGTTGTCAGTATAATGCCACATAGATCTCGAGTCTAAAAGACTCGATTTTGTACTTGAAGAACATCAAATCAGAAGAAGAACAAAGGAAGAACGATTTGAAGAGGCTGAAGAGGCATAATCTGATCTGAAGAGGAAGAACGAAGAGGCGATTTGAAGAGGCACGATCTAATCTGAAGAACAAAAAGACAATTTGAAGAGGCATGATCTGGTCTTTAGATCTACCGTCGAAGAACAAAGAAGAAGGAAAAATGATCTGACAAAGATGAAGAAACCCAGCAGATGAAGAAAACCAGGAAGATGAAGAAACCCAGAACGAAGAACAACGAAGAACATAGATGATGAACACTGGGTCTGAAAATGGTGAAATTCGAGTCTTTAAAACTCGAGTTCCACGTGGATTTAGCTACCAGCCCTTGCAAATCGAGACTTAAAAACTCGATTTTTATCTTATAACTCGAATTTTAGACACTCGAGATACTATTTTTCAACATTGTTTTGCAATGTGACAACTAACTAAATTTTTGGATATTTAATGTTATTTGGAAAAAAAATGCCTTGATTGTGGATTTTCCTAGTTGGGCCTTTTCTTGAAAATAGTATAGATTCTTCTTCAAGATTGATGAACTCGGAAAGTCTTTAAGCACCCTTCCTCTTTTCCCATGTTTTCTCTGGCCGAGATTCCTCGAACTCTTCACGTTGAATTTCGAACTTCAAAACCTACTGAGGGCATCATAAGTTCCTTTCATCTTTTCCTCTTCTCCAAGGAACTCAATTGTGATGGGCTTTTCCAGGGTTCCCTCCGTTTTCTTGATGGGCTTTTCTCGAGGACCCCTTTCTTGATCTGCTTCTGGAACAAAGCTTTTCATCACTTATTTGCTTTCTTTTGACATTGGGCCTTATTATCACTCCATCCTTTACTTCCCTAACTGAATTCTTCTTCTTTTTGCAGGAACACATATTAAGCCTTGGGTCCTTTGATTCCTTCAGGCCCATAGTCTAGTCCCTCAGACTGGGCTTTTTGTAGGAACACAAAACTTCGATTTATTCTCCTACTCCTTATAATTAATTAATAGGAATATGTTGATTACAAACCCTCCTGCAAATCTTCTCCTGTACACTAGTGACTAACAGACGCAAGAAATTGCCGTAGACAACATAATATATATACCAAAGGGAAATTTGCCGTGAAAGCCCCATGATTGACCAAAATTTTACCTTCCTCCATTTCATTACTATATATTCTTTCTTCTTATTTTCTCATTTCCTTTCTTTTTACGATAAGTAAAATATTTTATTAATAAATTAGAATGCAAATACAGGACCTATATATACTAGGATTACATCACAACTAAGCTTGGAGATTGCATAGATTTAACAGCACTAATAAATTAGAAACAGCAAATAATTCTGTTGCTTATGTCCACTCAAGTAAAATTTTGAGGAATTGTCGTTTCAGATCTGGAATATCCCATTCACCTCCCTAGGTTCTAGCATTTATTTCCCTCCCAATGCACCACTTTCCATATTTCGGTTTTGACAGACAGTTGAGAACTGAAAAGCTCCCCGAAGTTGTTTACCTCTCATATCTTAAAGATCTGATAACAGTTTTCCCTTTCACATATTTGAAAGATCTCATTTAGTGCTTTTGCCTAATCAAAAATGGAGAATGGACATTAAGCATTCATGAAGTTTTATACAGGGGAAAAGGATGTTTATCGGACAAAAGCCAAGATAAAAGTAAATGCATTAAACCATTGGTTCATCCCAATTGCGACATTCTACATAACTGAAAACCAAGCACCTACCAGAGTTTATACACCTAAAAGTTCCAAAAGAAAAATAACTACGAACATTTAGTAGCGGTCAATGGAAGATGGGTGCCCAGCCCTGTCAGTGCGGTCATAAGGACCCGACCTGTTCCTGTAACTTCTTCCCTCATTCCGTGCTGGTCCTCCATTTCCATACCTATTGCCACCCCCTCTTGGGCCACCATCCCTATCATAGGCTCTGTCCTTGCCATAACCATTCTGGGGATAACGATCTGAACCTCCATACCTATCACTCGCAATGCGGTCTCCACCAGGCACATACCTGCATGGTAATAAGTTAAAAAGCATCCATATCAAGGCTCTAAATAGGATAATTGAAATCTAATGGGCATTTGTTCCACCGATGTTCACAATTAGAATATCCAAACCTATTCCAAAAATATATATAAATGGCCACCATCACCATAACAAGGACCATACAAAATGCATAAAGCACTACTTCAGTTACTGTTCTAACTGTTTTAACAATTGTCTTGTCTTAAAACTAGGATACCTGTCACCAACATGGCGATCACGGCTGCCATATTTGTTGTCTCTGCTGTCAAAACGATCCCTATCTCCATAGCGACCTCCATCATAACGGTCATCCATATAGCGATCACGTTCTCCCCCAAAACGACTCCCACGGCCACCAGCCCCTCCAAACCTAGAACGTGAAGAAAATGAACCTCCACCCCCACCGCGGTCACCACCTGTTAAAGGGCAGTCCCTCGCCCAATGACCTGGGCGCCCACACTTGAAACAATCATCTTGCCCAGTAGACCTATCTCCTCCTCCATAGCTTCCCCTGCCACTAGATGAGTAGCCTCCTCCCCTATAGCCATGGTCTAAATCCTCCCCCATTTTGGGTTGGGCCTTATTCACTGAGATAACCCGATCCCCAAGCTCCCGTCCATGCATATCCCTGATTGCATCTTCCATTCCCCGACGATCTGCAAACGTAATGAACCCAAATCCACGAGGGCGGCCTGTATCTCTTTCCAACATGATCTACATAAACAGACCGTAATGAGCTCATGCCAATTTTATGCAATTGATTTTTTAGTGCTGCTTAATGCAATTGATTGATATCAGCTGCATAAAGCAATACTAAAAATTCAGAACAACTATTTAAAGAACACAGTTGTAACAAATGATGAGCTAGCAATCAAGCCAAACATGACCTTGTGTACTACAGCTTAAGCTAAAAAATAATTTACTTAAGAAATGCATATGGACTACCCCCTCCAAAAAAGAACTGGAACTTCATAGCTATAAACCTAAAGCAAACCCTGAAGAAAAGAACTGGCACTTCATATAAGTGACCAAAGTGTCCAAGAGCCTTGTGGCCGCTTAATGGCACTACCCAGCTCTTCTCATGGGGAGAACCTAAAGCATTTCAGGCAATATCTTTTGTCAGTACTAATCCTTAAAGTTTTCAATTAATCACAAAACTGAAGAAAAGATAATGCCAATTGCAAAGGAATTGATGATTATATAAAAGAAATGGATTTGAGAATACCAACCTCAAATACAACTGGTACTGTAGATAATATATAAAAGGGCACTATGTAGAAGTATTAACACCAACTTTTAAAAGAAAGAAAAGGGCATTAAGATACAAACTTATAAGGTAAGGCTGCTCAATCTCCAACCCCATACATACATCAAGGTCAAGTCGGCGACCATAAATTCATAATAAGCTAACGGAAAAACTAGAAGACAATACAAACCCATTGAAATTGACCTAATAGCCAAAATCACTTATTTGGTTTAGTGCATGATTAGTGGTAAACCATCATGAAGCAAATCCTTTTTCTTTTCTTTTCTGATAATGGTAAACCATCAAGAAGCAATATTCAAAATACTATGAAACGATATGAAATGAAATGCAAATCTATTTCAGATTTCTAAGGGAAACAGAAATAATAAAATTTAGAATTATAATTCATCAACTAAAAATAATAGGAAATAAAGAAGTAAATTCAACAACAAGATCAGCATAAAAATTAGACAAAATGGGAAGAATCTCAAAACTAAAGCAGATAACTTACTTTTTCTTTGCCATTATGGATAAGGCAATGCAATGTGTTTCATATTGCAAAGAATTCTTAAACAAACCAGAAGAATCTGCCAGATGGTACATGTCTGTCATCTGACAATATATGAGACTCCAACCTCAAATTTTTCACAGAATCTGAGAGACCAGTTGCAGCATAAACTGGTATCTCACTTAACGCACCATGTGGTCAAGAAGTACATGTAAACACTCTAAAATTGTTACAACATCCCACTTAATCTGGTCAGAAGTCAAAGCATTCTATCGGATACGATATCCCAATCAAGAAGTCATTATTTTCAACAACAAATATCGGAACAAGAAAACAATGCGGGTACCCATCTACTGGTAACAAAAAGGAATCTCTTCCAGAACCAAACTTTTCGTGGACATCAGGCAGTGCAAATCCCCATAAAACATTTCTTGCAACTATGAGTTTTCCCAAGTACAGCATAAACAATACCTACAATAAGGATATAACCAATTGATAGTCTTCATTTGGGAGACTACGTCCTAGCTTTTTCCATAATTCTGCCACCTTCTTCAGCGGTTCTACCAGGAAAGAAAAATGATTGCAATAATCAGGCAGATACATTGTCAAAAGCGGCGCTAACTATACACCTCTTCCAACTGATAACTTGACATGGAACAAATCTAACACCAGAAAACAGAGCCTACCACTACCATAAAAACTTTCAGTCGGCATGCCAACAGAAGTACAAGATCTCTGTGCCCTTGAGTAGAATATTGGCGCAGAGTTGGAGGGAATAGATGAAATGATCTGTGATACCAGCTGTGAGTACCCAGACTCCAAACTTAAACAGATTCAGCATCCCAGGCAGTCAAAAGGAGATGCACTACACTCCAAAATTTTTGAATTCAGATAATGAATCCAGTCATCCAACCATTAATACCATGTTATAAAACATCAAGATTTAGTCTAGATGTGAATGCGTTTCAGGCACCTGAGCAGTCCAGCCGAGATCAGTAAACGAGGATGATTGTAATATGTTAAGTCAACTTACAGATAGTCTAAAGCTGCCCAGTACTAAAATGAACAAGGAAAAACTAAAATTGGTGGTTCAAGGGCTCTTGAAGAAAATGGTATAACTTAAAATGGTTTAGACAGTTAAAACAAAGGTTCAATGGATCCACACAACCCAAGACAAGCGCAAATGGCAACCATGAATTTGCCAACTAAAACCAGAGACATTAACTTAATTGTAACAGCAAATACATATGCCAAACCAAACAGAACCTCAAGAGAATAAGGCTCAAAAACAGGAACCTTGTACTCCATGAGCCCGCTGCACTAGAAGATGGGAGTATCTCATTGCCATCAAATATAGTAGCTATGTCAGAAAAACTGCAGCATTGTGTATTATGTAACTAAAGTTTCAGAATCATAGAACCATAGCAGATGCAACCTCACTCAAATTATAGTCAATATCAAAGGTGACACATCTCTTTGATTCTCTGACACAGAAATCAAACTGACATGGATCGTCATTGATTTAAATCCACAAACAAGAATAAGGACTCAGTATCCAGCTGAAAAACTTGTGTTCCTCACATAACCTTATATATTCAAGTTTTAGCCTTACTAGTGTAAGGACAGCCAATTAATAAACAAGACGTATCTCCTTTCATTCTGTCTAAAACAAAAAAGCAAAATTCTTCAAGCAAATGAATAAAGGTATCACTTGATCAAACAACTATCATTTTTCGACCTTCACAACCTCAGCCACAAAATCCAGAAAGAACATCAGTAAGCTCTTCAACAGTACTTCTCATGGTCTGCTAGATCATGTTTGTGTTGATTTGTTGGCCAGTTTTTACTCCAACTTACCCATTTCAAATTTATGAGATTATCTTATAGATCCCAACCACATTTCCAAACACTGTCTTTCATGTGAGTAGTTCCTCGGTTGACAATTTTTTTACAACAACCTGCTTAATCTAATCAAAAAATGACATTCAGGTTAAGCAACTTGAATGCAAACCACTCTGACCAGAACATCTTTAAAAAGATCCATCTACAAGATCTCAAAAGAATGTGACCACCATTACCCAAAATAATTAATATTACGAAAAGACCGAAGGAATTTTAATCTATTAGAAAAGAAAACAACAATAATATCAAAAATTAATGACAGCCACTAATAAAAGTAAGGGTAATTGCAGGCATAGGCATATGAATCATGTTTCAATTTAGTGAGAACAGGAATAAACAACCTGACATATTTTCTTAACTAACTACTCCCTAATCATTCTTCTTAAAAGCATGAACATATAAGGTTCAGAACAAGAATCAACAGGATTTAATTTCCGGCACTCGCAAATTTGATGTCCCAATGGAGTTCTTAATTTGAACTTCAAACAAAATCCATCAATTTCAAAACAAATGCTTCTAAATATATATATATATATATATATATATTTTTTAATTCAATTTCAAAAATTATTATATGATATAACTTAAATTCTTTGTTGAAAGATGTTTAAACTACTAGAACAGCGTCCATAATTTAGCTTATTCTTAAAATAGTGCTTTTGCAAGAACGCAACCTAGCTGAATTTCTTCTTGATTTGCTTAATGCCACAGGACTAATGCCTCAAACTACCTAAAAACAAATCAAACACGAGCGTAATTTTGCAGACAAGATACTTCACTTGTCAAGTCATGGCTGAGCACGACACGAAGAAACATAATACATATGCATTGGTTCATTCTAATGTGATTTAACCAATGTGAAGAATCACAAATCACTATGTTTTTATTATTATTTATATTTTTTCCAGGTTTTCACAAGCATACCAGTGTAAAGTAATACATTGTTTTTTTCCGTATTTGGCTAATAGAACACCAGACTGAAATTCCAAAACCTAGTTTTCTTTTCATTTTCCTTAATTTTCTCGGCAACCAAGCAGAGCAGGAACAGCAATGAAATGAAGAGAGAGAATCTTACCTGACATTCAACGATTTTGCCGAAGCGATCGAAAGCGTGGTGGAGCTGTCGCTCCGTGACGTTCCACGACAAACCTCCAACAAATATTCGGTTCTCTTCCTTCCCAGCCATCACTCTCTCTCACACACACACAATTTTCTGCGCACAAATAAGAAACAGTGAGTGACAATTCAAACAAAATTTTTTTTTTTTTTAAAAAAAAAACCCTAAGTTCTGTTTGTTTCCTAAGAAAAAATAAGAAAAAGAAAGGTAATAGTGCGTACCTAGGGTATGAATTTTTGTGGCAGAAAAAAATAAGAAGTGGAAGACTCGCCCTCTGTGTACCGTAATGTAAAGAAACTTTTTGGAGTATTTTGGGGTTTTGAATATGAAACCCTAGACTATACGGAGAGGACGTAGTAGATGGGTTCCGCTGTTTTCGTTGTACCTTTGAAATTTTCACTTGATTTTTGGTGATTTGGCAATTTTTAAGGTACAACCGGTGGAAAATCGAACCACAGGAATTGCAGTCTTTCCAGTTAGCTAGGTCCGTTTGTGGAGAAGGTCGGAGGTATTAGTGGGTTTAATCGCTTTTTGGGTTCTTCATCGGCCCAATTTATTTCCTCAATAGGTTGGGCCTTTTTTTGGGCATTCTTTATTTTATTGGGTACTGAAATAATATGGACTGGAAAAAAATTTAGCTAAAATATCTTCAATGCATTAGATTTTCCTATTAAATAATTTAAATTCAAAAACCTTTTCTTTTTTTTTTGAAAAAGGAAAACCAAGTTATATTGACCAATAAAATACGTAGTATCTAAGATGCAGTATCTGAGGGATTGTATGTGGACCTTCTAGCGTGGTGTGTAGCGGTTTCTACATAAATGGACAGAAAGTAGGTGTTTACTTTGCTTCGAGGGGGCTAAATATTATTTCTTGTCCAACTTTGTAGGTGATGGACAAACAACACTAATCGGACAATTGACTGAGGTGTCAAACACCTCATGTGGCTAATGGTGTTTATGAAATTTAATCCTTAAAATTTTCTTAAAATTTCTAACTTTATTTTATTTAAATATATTTTTCTCTCTCTCAAAATAAATAACAATAATTTTTTTTTCTATCTTCCATTGGCGCCTTTCACAGCATTACCACCACACCATAGAGGCACACCAAGGTCAAGCTAGCATTTGCTCCCAAAGCCCAAACCCAACTTGAAAACCAAACCAACTAGGTTTCTTATTACCCAAACCCGTAAAGTCCACACCCATCAAACCTAACCTTTTAAACCTATCTAATAAGCCTATATCCCAAACCCAAAATTTTAAACCCAAACCCATATCTCATACTTCATTATCCCACTTGCCCCGTCGTAAATGAATCAAACTGATTCACCGTTCATAGACATCTTGGATTTGACTTGATAAAAAAAGCTCATTAATATTTATTTGTTTATAAACAAGCAAAATTTAAGCTTTAGTTTTATGCTTGTTTAATAAACAAGCCGAGCTTGAGTAAAAAAAAAAAATTGTTCATGAACAAGCTCGTGAACATTAAACCTTAGTACAAAACAAGTTGAACTTAAACCTATTTATGGGTTTGATAATAAGATTGATATGAGTTGGACTAATAAACTCATATCTTTCTAAGAGTTTAATTAAGTTGAGACTACTCATCCAAACAAAACAAGTTAAGTAATAAGCTTGATACGAGCTTGATGATATACTTGTGTTGGATCTCAAGCTCGAAGCGTGATATTGAGTTCCAGCTTGGCTTGATTAATATCAAGCCAAGCCAAACTCAAACTTTTATACTTTATAACAGGCTCAAACTTGAACATTATTTGCAACCTTGATTCAAGCTCAAGCCATGCCTAAGCATTCTATCTTTGTTGTCGACCTGAGCTTGAACATTTATTACTTAACAAAGCTCTGCTCATTTATAGCCCAACTCATCACACCTCCGTCACAACAAAAGTCACAAATTAAAATTAAACCCTCCATTTGGTTGATCTGTCAATGTTTAAGAATATATTTGGTAAACTGTAATAAGCATTATAATATAATAGTTATTCCAATAGTTTAGCTATTCAATAGTTTGGTTATGTTTTTATTACAGAGAATAGTCATTCCTTATGAATAACTATTCTTTAAAAAAATGAATAATTATTCATTTCTAAAAGGGCTGTAATAGTTATTCCTTGATAGATGTATTAATTTCTAAAATTAATATATTTCAAAACAAACAAACTTTTCATGTGCACATAACAATTATGAAAATAAAAACTCATAAAAAATAACTAACATCTTTTTCAAATTTAAAAAATATTATTTTTTATGATATATAATTATATGAGTAAGATATTTCCTAAAATATATCTTAAGTTTAATTTAAAATGTTTTTATTCTATTGTCTCTAGGGTTCTATGATTGTGTTGTCACCAAACAAATGAATAGTAATAACTAGCCTTATCACACATGTTTTGCACGTGCGATGAGGCTTTTTTTTTTTTTTTACTGTCATAATTTTTCATTCATTCCAATTTAAGGCTTACGCGTTTTCTCATTAATATTACGCATTTAGAATTTATAAGTGGATAAAACAATTTGAAAATCAACCGGAGAGTGGTCTTATTTTTTAGAGTTGTATTTTTATCGGATTTTGCTTTAGTTTTGTCTCTACTTAAATATAGGGGTGTAAAGGCATTTTTAAACTAAAAAAATGAGAATCTCAAATAGGGAAACACCTTAAATTGTAGTATAGATTATAGAATATAATTATATGAGTAAAATATTTCCTAAAATATATTTTAATTTTAATTTAAAATGCTTTTATTTTATTGTCTCTAGGGTTTCATGATTGTGTTGTCACAAAACAAATGAATAGTAATAAGTAACCTCATCACATGTGCTTAGCGCGTGCGATTAGGCTTTTTTTTTTTTTTTTGGTGTCATGATTTTTCATTCATTCCAATTTAAGATTTACACATTTTCTCATCAATATTACACATTTAAAATTTATAAGTGGATAAAGCAATTTGAAAATCAACTAGAGAATGGTCGTATATTTTTAGGCAATATTTTAGTGGGAGTTATTGAATTATCTTTTAGTTTTGTCTATACTTAAATATAGGGGTGTAGGGCCATTTTTTAACCCAAAAAAATAAGGACCCCAAATAGAAGAACTCCTTAAATAGTAGTATTTCCTTAAGATAGTATAGATAATTACATTATTGCGTCTTGTATTCCTTGTAATGCCTATTCCTATTCCTATTCTTATTCCTTTTTTTTTTAATGACTAAATTCCTATTCCTATTCATATCTAATTACAGCTACTCCTTTTCTATATTACTATTTAAGGGACTTCCTCTGTTTGGACCAGTAAAATTACATTTTTAACTTCTAAATAACCCACTACAGAATAACTTCACATCTACTAAACCACTACTAAAATTCAAATTTGCAACAACCACTCCTATTAAAATATAGCAATCAACTATCTTCTTCTTTTCTTTCTTTTTTCAAATCTTTTTGCAAGATCTCTTTTTTTTTTTTTTTTCCCTCCTTCACTATAAGTTGGTCTTTAAAAAGATAAACAAGCACATCAACAACACAGACACGCACACAGAGTCAGGGAAACTGAGAAGAAAGTGAGTTTGTAATTGTTCTCTAAACCTTTAAAAAAGAAAAACAAAAAAAGAAATGGTACAAGTTCTTCTTCAGTCATCACCACTACTCCTCCAATGTTGTTCCTCTTCTTCTCGTCCCATTCCTAGGTAATCATCCAACAGTTTTCGCTTTAAAAACTTGCAATTTTCATGAACCAAACTTATCTTCTTCCTGGTTTCTTTGTTGTTTTTATCCTTTTCTTTTTTGGGTTGTTTTTATTTCTATGTGTTTTGTTCATGTAAGAGAGAAGAGATTATGAAATTGGATATGAGGAAATTAGTGAAACAGAGAGAATTTGTGAAAATAAATCAAATTTGATTAGGAATGGTGCAATGTGAAATGGTTAGACATCTTTTTTGTGAATCTGTTTTAGTAAATGTGGGAAAATGTTTTGGGTATTGATGATCAATGCGTATAGACTATGTTTCAATGCTGTTTTCTTTTTTCGTTTTCCTAGTCTCAATTTTTAGGAATTTTTGTGTGGAAATAGTTAATGATGGCTGGTGAGTTTTTTTATTTTTATGTAAGTGGAATAGGTTGAAGGTAGTTTAGAATTTGGTGGACTAGATTTTGATATTCAAGTAGGACTAGGACAAAATCAATGGTGACAAGTCAAGTGTGATTGATATTTGGAGTGCACCATCTATGAGGCACTTAAAGGTGTGAAGTTTTCACATAAATTTTGGGTGTACTCTATGTTTTTACTTGGGCTTTGGAGAATCCAAGCCACACGAAAAAACCAAAACCTATAAAGCAGAGAAAAAGCCACACGAAGAGGTAAAGACTTATTCCTAGAGAGTTCTCTTTTAGTTTAGGTTTGATTATTATTGGTTCTAACTTTCAATTTTCATATTTGTTTGATTACTATTGGTTTTAAGTTTCAATTCATAGTTTCAATTGATTTTGCGATATTTCATATTTGCTTTGTGTTTTTGCTGTGTTTTTGCTTTCGTTTGTTTATATATATAAATATATATATAATCAAATTGTTAAAAAAAAAAAAAGTCATTCTTTGGCTAGTGGCGGCTATAGGATTATTTTTAAGGGTGGTCATTATTGACCAAAATTTAATAAAAAGAAAACTTTATATATTGACCAAAACACACACAGTTTGACAATTTTCTTATAGGAATTTTCTTATTTTGAAATCTTTGCATGATAATCTCATTATTAATGTTGCAAGTTACATCTCTTTCAAAAATTTATTGGGATTTTTCTTTTTGTTTTTAAGGACCTATTATATTGTTAAAGTGGCCAAAATTTAAAAATAAAGTTTGGCTACAAACTTAGTTGTAGCCTAAGACTACAACTCTCACTAAACAAATTAACGTGATTATATATTTTGAAAATCTAACCATTGAATTGTATGTTCTTTATTTTCTTAAAACACATGTCAAATTTCATGTCAATTGGATGTTATTTATTATTTGATCTATAAACTTAAATTTTTATGTAATTTTAGACTACAAAAACTCAAAATTTAAATATTTGATTGATGACGTAACTATTGATCTTTGATTTTCTTGAAAATTTGCAAGTATGGAGGATATAAGAAGAAAATGTAATCCAATGGTGAATTTTTCACAATTCACATCCAATAAAAAAATATTGAGTGAAGTTATAGTTTTAGTCTACAATTAAGTTTTTTTTTTTTTTTTTGAGGGGAAGTCTACAATCAAGTTTGTTGCCAAATTTCGTCAAAAAGTTAATTATATTGGGTCTAAAAAATTTTAGGGTGGTCACAAATATTTTTTAAGGATAATAAAATTATAAATTTTTTAAAATTTACATATAACAATTAATTGTTTTGCCAAGTCAGGGTGGTCTTGACCACCTTAAACTACATGTGAAGCCGCCAATGTCTTTGGCTACTTCCCAAAAACATTCATAAGTTGCTGCTTCCGGGATGTAGTTTTTTGGTTATTAGTTCTTTTGACTGTATTTCAAAAGTTATTTCTTTTTCTATTTTTCTCAGGCTAGGTGTTTGCTATGCCGGGGATCATACTTTCTATACATTTTTCTTTGTTTGATATTCAATATATTCTATCTTTTCTCTAAAAAAAAGGTCCTTATTCATTTATTTATATATGAGTTAGAGAATGAATGGGAAACATACACTTTGCACCAACAAAATTATAAAGTTTGCTCTTTTTTAAAAAAAAAAAAATTAATTAAAATATTTGGTTTATTCAAATTTCAAAGTAATAATAACCTTAAATTTAATAATTACTCATCTCTTATCGTCTTTTGCTCAAAAAATAAATAAATAAATAAATAAACTATTACTCATCTCTCTCTCAGGTTGATGTATGTATAATAGGGCATATTGCAATGAAATATTAGATAAGTTTGAGTAGAAGACTTTACAAGAATTATTGTATAATTCAAACCTCACATGAAGTAGTTGTTATCTAAGAAATTATTGTAAAAAATAAATTTCATCACACTCTTAGTTTTTTTTTTTTTTTTTTCATTGAAAATGTAATAATCTTAAATCATAATAAATGCTCTAAGCCTCTGAACACACATACGAGTACGCGCATGCCTCAAAAGCTAGTTTTTTTTTACTGAGTTTCTATTTGTATTCCTGTATAATTACCGTTATAAAGGTTTAAAATTCCTTACCAAACACCGTCTATGCAGAGGAACAAAAATGGCGCGGTATTTGGCGGGCGGAGCATTGCGTATGCGTAGGCTTCAGAAATCCTCTCTTTCTTCTTCTTCCTTCTATCTCGCTCGCTCCATCTTCAATCCCTTATCTTCTCCTCCTCCTCCTCCTCCTCCTACTACCTTTTACAAAATCCCAATCACTAATCCTAATTATCCCAACACCTTCACTCCCACCTCTGAAGTTTTCAAATTCGGTCGGGATTTTCGATCCTTTGCCCACATTTCAACAAGCAGCGTCGAGGAAAAGAACAATGATGATGGTGATCGATCCAAGGCGGCCGCGGTAGAGGTGGTGGTGTCTTCTTCTTGGATTGACTTGTATTTGCCGAAGCATGTTCAACCTTATGCTCGTCTCGCTCGCCTCGATAAGCCCATTGGGACTTGGCTCCTTGCTTGGCCTTGTATGTGGTAAGTAAACAAAAAAAAAAAAAAATGCTTGATTGCTTTCAATTCAATGAATTGGATAAATATACAATTCATTTCATGTGGAATTGGTTTGGTTCAGGTCGATTGGCTTGGCGGCAATTCCGAGAAATTTGCCTGATTTTAAGATGATGTTGCTGTTTGGCTGTGTATCTTTGATTTTTAGGGGTGCTGGATGCACCGTAAATGACCTCATCGATCGCGACATTGATACAAAGGTAGTATCATATGATGCAATTTTTCATTTTATGTTTGTGGTGGGTGGTTCTGAGCTTGAGCTTTAAGTATTGTCATTTTGCAAGTACATGTACAAGTAATGTAGAGAAAACCCACATAACATATAGACCAAAGAGAGAGCAATAGAGATCAAAAAAAATCGTCAGGGCTAGGTAGCTAGCAAAATGACTGAAATACATTGGCACACTTTTATTATATGAAAGCACTAATTAGAATTAAATTTAGCCTTTTGGAATAAAAATTTCAGCCATCCAAAACACCACACTTAGAAGAGGGTTTCTTGGCATGAGATAGAGTGAATTCTTTCACTATTGGATAATTTGGATGTGCTTCCAGATGGTATCAATGGGTTATTGGCACGAGAGTGAGAGTTTAACGGAGGGTTAAATGATCTTTTGAACTCAATCTTCGTTTTCCTAATTAAGTAATAATTTTAATATTTATGCATTCTATAGTCGGCAGTTGGCCTATGTTCATGTACCATTGATGCTACTTGATGTATACGGTATACCATAGCACTCAATTAAGTGAATCAACAAATATTTTCTCTAGGACGACTAGATCTTTAGGATGCCTTTGACTATGCCGGAGTGTCAATTCGAATTAGCGTGTCGAGTTCATGTCGTGTCAAGGTAGGGATATTTGACTAAATTGTTCAACCCTAATCCGACCCATTTAATAATCGTGTCACGATCCTTCAACTCTAACCTGACCTATTAATAAGGCGGGTTGACTTGACCCAACCCATTTGATACGCATAATAAACGAGTCATGTTAGGTTGACACGAATGTAACACAACCCATTTCAACCTACATAATATTAAATATAACATCCATCTAGAAATAATTTTTTTTACATCCCAAAAAATAGTGCATACACTTCAAGTCTTCAACCCACATTCAAAATAATATAGTTCAACAAAAATATAACATTCATCTAGAAAATAAGTTCTTTACACTCCAAAAGAAATGTATACACTTCAACCCAAATTCAAAATAATTAAGTTTAACAAAAAATAAAATAACTTAGTTCAACAAAAATATAATATCATTGGAACTCGTCAAGTGCTAAGTATCAATATTGATAGAATTTGAGTAAACAGTAGACTAATCCTGACTATGACAATATTATCATCTATAGATTCTTTGTTGATGTCCAAATTTATAACATCTTCCACAAGCTCATCCAATTTCATTTGTACAAGTTCTATGCCAAAAAAAAAAAGAAAAAGAAAAGTATTAGTAGTTCTAGGGTCTGTAAAGTTTCAATTTTCAGTTATATCCCTTGTAAATTTTTGTAATTACTCACTTTTTTTTTTAAATTTAAAATATATGTTGGATATAAAAGGTATTTGACAAATCTAAAATAAAATAAATATTTATTTGTTATACGAGTTAAACGGATTGTGTTAAGTGAGTCATTTCAGGTTGACACAAATAAATTGGCGTGTCAAACGTGTCTATTGCGAGTTATGCGAGTTGACCCGCTTATGACATGTTTCTTATCGTGTCGCTTTCAAGTCGACCTGTTTATAACCCAAACCCATTAAGATCCAACCTTAACTCGAAAAAACCCGTGTCGGATTCATGTCGTGTTCACGGGTTGGGTCGAACATTAACACCCCTATAACTATGTTATCAATGGTTTTAACATCAATGACCTACCTTAAAAAAAATTAATACTTATTTTTTTTTTTCTATGCATGTGATTTAGTGCCTTGAAAATTCAAACCACATGATTGGATTTTAGAAAAATATTAGGTTTTGGCATTTATTTTAGGGTCTAGTTAACGGGTGTCTTAAGAAAATTTGTTAATAGACCATTTTAAGAAAATTTGACACTTTTATAGGAAACATAAAAAGTTATTAAAAATTAAAATAAATAAATAAATAAATTACTTTTTTCTTTTTCCATAAAAAATTTCTAAAATTATTTCCTAAATCAAAGCATCAGTTAAATTTTCCCTTTATTTTATAGTTCTTTAGTCCTTGTTAATTGACACTCCCATCCGTACAACTGTTCCTTATCTTTATATGATTGATAACAAAATGAAACTTAAGGATATTTTGATCTGAATCTCGATAGATCATTCTTCCTTCAACTAGAGTGTTTTTATAAAAGAACTCTCTGTGATGCAGGTGGAACGTACAAAGTTGCGACCAGTTGCAAGTGGTATTTTGTCACCATTTCAAGGGCTTTGTTTTCTTGGGTTTCAATTGCTTTTGGGTCTTGGGATTCTCCTTCAATTGAATCATTATAGGTTAGTGTTGTTTTAATCTGCCTTACTTGAGTTACTCTGATGAATCACCAACTTTTGCAACATTTGTGACCATTTTGTTTTCTGAATTGAGAGCTATCAAGTCATCATTTGAGCAGGATTCCACAAAAACAATCAGTGGGATTTGTTGCTTCATTTCAACAAATGTTCCTAAAATGAATTTATATTTTTACCTTTTAGACTTATTTCTGTAGAGCGAAAATTGATAGCATGGTTAGGCAACAAATATGCATAAAACTACCAATGCAATTAATGTAATCTTACGTCTTATTCACCATCAATATAAAGTTTTTGGCAAATCGATGAATATTTTGTCAAATTCAAAAGTTAGAACAAGATTCAACTTGGTTTACTAAGCATGTACAACCCGCCATGCAAACTTTTAGCTTGCTTGCATGTAAATACTTTCTTTTTTCTTTTAATGCACGTAAATACTTTGATCTACGACATTAAATTTCTATTTCAACAATCTAATGTAGTTTTCTGACCATGTGAGCCATTAGTGTTCAGCACCATATGGGAGATAGGTTTGCACTACTAGAATTATACTTTGTTTTGGTAAGTTATAAATTTATTCAAAAGAGGTGATTGTTCAAATATATTGTGTACCAAACCACTCCCAAAAATTTACAATCTCAGATTCAATAAATCTAAGAATTCTAAAACAGAACATAGTTGAATGCACACTCCAGTGTGTTCAATGGTGAACTATCAAATTCCAGAAAAGGGTGTTCTCGTTGCGTTTTGTGAAGGAAGAGAGCATTGATGCAATTTTAAAGCTTAAGCACTTTGTGAAATAAATCAAAATCATTGCAATGATAATTTACTCTGATCATTGATCTGGTGGAAGCTAGCAATGAGTTTATCAGCTTTCCAAACTGAATGGTTTCAAGTTTGTTTTCAAGGTCTTAATTCTACTTTTTTACTCTCTTTGTGAAACCTAGTTAAACAATGCTGCGAAGGGACAACAGTTTTTTTGTGTAAATTGTGAATTTTCTTCTTCTTCTCATTTTTCTTTTACAAATTTTCTTTGTAAATCTAATCAAATTAATGTGGCTCATTTATTTCTACCAGCTGCATTTTGGGGGCTTCATCCTTGTTGCTAGTCTTCTCCTATCCTCTTATGAAGAGGTTTACATTTTGGGTAATGATGTTTACATGTCTGTTTCTGCTAACATATGCAAGTATAACATTGTTTCTTTCTTTCATTTGATGATCAATTTCATGAAGTATAACTAATATTCTGATTAAGTACAACTTTGTCACTGCAGCCTCAAGCCTATCTAGGTTTGACCTTTAACTGGGGTGCTCTATTAGGCTGGGCTGCGGTTAAAGGAAGTCTGGATCCAGCTATAGTGCTCCCATTGTACATTTCTGGAGTATTTTGGACTCTTGTGTATGATACGATATATGCACATCAGGTACTATTATATATCTTTTCGAGATTGTGATCTCATTTCCTTTTGCCTCTTTCTCTCCAATTGCTCCATGTCACTGTATTGACTTGTAGGAGCCATTTAGAACAAGATTTCTTAGGACAAAGTCTTTTCTCATGGTTTTTGTCAGTTGTATTTTATTTTACTTTATTTTTTGCTCTTTTCTTTGACAGATAAATTGTTATCTTGGTGTTCCCTTAATCTCATCTAGGCTGAAGAAAGTGGACTATTTTAGTTTGCATATTTGCATAAGAGCCATTATTATTTTGATTTCATCTAGCATTCAGCACTTCCATATTTTTTATTACTATGAAGTAGACAGTTTTTATGTATTGTTTTAAGGGGGTTCCATTGTTAGTTTTTGGTTAATGCATATGCACCTTCTTTGTTGCTCTGGTTGTATCTACTATACATCCTCAGCTAATAATACTTTTAGTTATATAACCTTTAAACATTAAAAAGAGAATGGCATTGAAAAACTAGAATTTTTTTTTTTTTTTAGTTTTGAAAAAACTTGTTTGAATTTTAAATTTTTGGTTAAATAACGAATTTGGTCCTCCCAACTATAGGGTAAGGTTCAATTTGATCCCCTCAACCATTGATTGTTTCAAATTAGCCTCTCAGCTATTAATTGTACCAATTTAATCCTCAAACTTTCAAAACTAAGTCAATTTCATCCTTGATTTTACTATCCTTTAAAATTTTAATGAATATAGTTAATGTGAAAAATGGAGCACAAGTTAAAAGGTTATGATAGAAAGTGTAAAAATTTTGAACTCCAATCAATTTCAACTATTATTTCATTAAAATTTAAACAGATAGGAAATGCAAGGATGAAATTGACTTGATTTTGAAAGTTGAGGGACTAAATTGAAAGAATTAATAGTTGAGGGGCCAAATTTCTCTTTACCCAATAGTTGGAGGACCAAATTAATTATTAAATCTAAAATTTTCACATCAAAAAAAAAAAAAATCTAAATTTTTTATTCATTGTTTTTTATCTTATGGTGTAATTTATTGGTAAGAAGAAACTTAATCTGTTGTGGCTTTCTTGATCAGAAATAATTACTATAATTTAAGGGTTTGTGGTTTCCAAGATCTGCTGGGTTGAGTAATAGCACTTCTCCTTACTATCTAATAAATAATGCTGTTAACATGCATTCAGGATAAAGAAGATGATTTGAAAGTGGGTGTTAAATCTACAGCTTTGAGATTTGGGGATTCAACTGAGGAGTGGATTACTGGGTTTGGAATAGCATCCATCAGTAGTCTTGCCCTCTGTGGATATAATGCTGGGATTGGTATGTGCTCTATATTACTCTGTGTTAACAATTGTGCTTATAATGGATTTAATTTTGGGATTGGTATTTCTATTTTTCTGTATTTGCAATTTCCTCTTAAAAGTACTTGGCTTATAGTCTTTTTTTTTTGGGGGAAAAAATTGTGGAGCAGGGTGGCCATATTATGCATTTCTGACAGCTGCATCTGGACAATTAGCTTGGCAGATATGGACGGTTGACCTATCATCACGTGCTGATTGCAATAGGAAGTGCGTAATTTTATTTTAAGACAATTTACTTATAAAAATAATTAATAATGAGTCTCAATTTAGTTTGTTTTAAGAAGTTCTCTTTCTTCTTTGTTGATCTTTGACCACTACCAGCTCATCTTTTGTATTGAATTGTCTTTGCTTGTTTTCAGATTTGTTTCCAACAAGTGGTTTGGTGCTATTATTTTCAGTGGGATCTTATTTGGAAGAATTTCATCATAGTGGTATGGTTTCCTTTTCTATAAAAGATGATACCTGATATAAACTTCAAATCTAAGTATTCCCTGCTCATGTCACCTTGATTACATGATGATCCCATTGATAAATATCCCATTTGGGCATTACTTGTGTATGCATCTCTGGTTTTTTTTTTTTTTTAGCCTCATCCTGCATAAAAAAGCACGGATGTTTGAATATGTTAAATTTCAAATGATTCACAGGGACACTGTATATTGGATTTGCAGGGAATGAAGGCTTCCAAATTGAATAAATGGTTGAGCAGTTTAAGTTCATTTAAAACAATAGTAAGCTGCTCTCTCTCTCTCTCTCTCTCCAAGACACACGTGTGCACACACACATACATGAATATACACTGAATTGATAGACTTGAATAGGTGTTCGTGGGTCAGTTCAGGTTGGTCACATATTGACCCGCTACTGACCGATGGGTATGGTGAAACCACCCACCCAATGGGATCACTGGGTTGGGTTGCATGTTAGAAAAAACCAATCTTGATTCTTGTTTGGATGGTGTTCAGAATTATCTTCCATTGAAATGCATGGTTTAGGTGGACTTTTTAGTACAAAATTACTTGAGGTTTAAACCAGACCAGATGGTTCAACTGGGAACTAAGCCCTAAACCGGTCTAGTAAAAACCAGGAACCGATCCCTTTTCAGGTTCTTTGACCATTCTTGTATTTAAAACCATGGTTTTTTTGTTTGTTTTGTTTTTGGGATGAGATTTCAAAGTAGTCAGTTTACAAGAAATTTGAAAATTTTAAACATTGTCGAATCTTTGGACCATTTAGCTATATCAAAGATGGAAGACAGAGCTGCAACAAGCCTTCTGTTAGTCCAAGTGATTGGCTCTGAGTCCATTATATTTCAGATTTATTATTGATTATTATTTTTATTTGAATCAGCTGTGGGCTGCTTTTTCAGACATTTGGTGTTGATGATAAATGGTTGGGGGATGGATCTTTGGGAAAGTTTGGCAGAAAATTGAGAAAGAGAAGAGGAGTGGTATGTATGTAAAGCCCAATTGCTTTTAATTAGAAATTGGGGGAGATTCTAAAGTGGACTAAAAAGTCCAGCTTTGGAAATTTTGTGGTCATTGTAAAATTATATTTTAGAGAGTTGCATGGAATCTATGGATACTGTTGTAAGATTCATATTTTTTAGAGAGCTGTATGTGTACTGCTGTAAGATTCATTTTTATGGATACTGTATTTGTTTTCTGTTTTTTAGAGAGTTGTATGGATACTGATGTAAGATTCATTCTTATGGAGATATGTAGATGGGATGAAAATGGTATACTTCAACATTATTTTTTCTAATATATGGTTAAAAGTAATGTGACTTGCCTTTAGGAGGGTTATCCCAATACAACAAGCCGGAATTTAAAAAGTGCATATGTTTAGATTGTATCACTATGATTATAAAAAAATAAAAAGACTATCACGAATGCGGTAGAAGTTGTTAAGGGCACACAATTATGTGAGGCACATTTGGTAGTCATTTCTTTTCTTCAAAGGTCACATTCCAATAAATTGCGGAAGTTTTATCACCAGATTGAAGATTGTGGACTTGCAATGCTAGAGCCGGCTCTATTTCTCTGGTGCAAGAAATTAATGTGGAAATGCTCAATTAACCGGAATTCGATTTTAGATTTCCATAATAAATGTGTCCATCTATTTGTTGGTTATGGGTATAAATACGGTTCATTGGATGGTGATTAGATTAAAGGTTCTTTCTGGAGGTTATATAATCAAATAACATTTTCCTAGCTTTGCATATTCTAGATTCTAGTCTCTGTTTAACATGTTTGAGCCGAAAATTTTTATCATCCAGTTCCAAAGTCTGGAAAATCACTCCCCCTCTTTTTGATAGGGGAAGTGACCCAAATTTAATATTGTTTTAATGCAGCTTAAATAGTCCCATTCATTATAAATGTATTTTTATGAAAAATTTTACCTCTATATATTAAAATGATTTAGAAAGTTAGTTATTGTTTTTTTTACTTCCAAAAATACCCCTAATTTAATTAACTTATCCTTATTCTTAAAAACAAAAATGAGGTTAGAACTATAAATTGACAAAAATTAAAAACAAAAAATCTATCCATGTCTATAAACTACCCCATGTTTTATAAAACTTCTCACTACCCCATCTACACAACCAAAACTACCTCATGTTCCTAAATAAATAAAAATAAATAAAAACCCTACCCCAAGTTCCTATTAAAAATATATATATATATATATATATATATATATATATATATATATCTAAAGAAAAGAGCCTCATTACATGTACAAAGCATGTGTGATGAGTCTAATATGTTTTAATGGTCTGTCTTATTTTGATAATTATATGTTGTTTTGTCATTTTTTCTCTTTTACATCTTATTTTTTAACATATCTAAATAAAGTGGAGCAGTATTTATTCCTCTTCCTTGGAAAGAAGGGTAAAGGAAAGATATGCTTATGAATCACCCATTTCACTAGGTCAAAAAAAAAGACACAAAACAGGGTAAAAAGCGCATTTCATATTTGGGAAATGAATACAAATTGCATCACATATTTGACAGTCAAATAATTACATGGTATGAGATTCATAATTTGCATGTGTGCGTGAAATGACACACTAGTCAACCAATGATTGAATGTGTTACAATTGGAGACATGGTCATATTATTCTGGCAAAAGGGGCAGCCTAGTAACACTTGTACCTCTGCCACTGCGAGTTAATGGTCTAGAATCTGCTTCTTTTCGAAAACTTGAATGAGATTTAGGGGATTTGGGTAAATTTTTCTTGCTTAACCTTTGAGGGAGAATCTGCAGCCTTGGATTAAGCTCGGTACCTGAGTTCTCAGCAGCCAACTGATAGCTTTCCACAAGCTCAAGCTGCCGGGCAATAATTTCAGAGCGTCTAGGAAGAAGCTCCACTGGTTCTCCCCCAGGAATCACAATATACTCAATTGCAAGTAGAACCTCCTGTCAGAAAAGAATGAAAGAGTACTAACAATTAAACATTTGCAAGCTATTACAATTTACACATGGTAAGATTACTTTAAAAGTTAAAAGTGGAATTGTTGTTTTTAGTGACCGTGTAAGTGAAGAGTGTGTCTCATGTATTGGATATATACATCTTCACTCTCAGATTATGTATTTTGACCAACAAACAGTTACTCCATTAAGACTTTAAAAGGATCAGCTAAATTGAAACGTTTCTGAACAGATGAAAACCGAAATGGAAAATATGCAGTGAGAAAGGATTTGCACCTCCAATGCATCAATCTCTTCTAGGGATGGTTTTCTTTTTGGGGCATCATCTTCAATTTCAATGTCAAACAAATTATTGAATGGTTGCTTTGATACTGAGGAAAATGATTCCATTTCGAAGATCATGCGAACTGCCTTGACCATTTGTGCCATGGTATTTGACTGCAACAACAAATGTTAAATTATCTGCTAGGTGGAACTTTAATCTAATTTGTTTGCAAAATAGATAAAGCAACAAGAGTTACCTTGATAACAAATACAGGCAACTGATGGAATTTTGCTATACCACGGATCCATGGGTTCTGCTTCATTTCAGAACTGGACGCCAAAATTGCATCCGCGGTTCCAATGTCATCAGTTACATCTATTTCATCCTCAAGCCCCATTACTGTTGCTACTTGTAGAAGATCAGCATCAAGGATCTGAAGACATTCCAACCAAAAATAAAATGAGAAGTTTCATAACAAGTCTTCTGCCTCAGATAGTTTTTCAAGTATAAAAAATTATGCAGCTTCAAAATGGCTTTATGACATCTTAAGTCCCAAATGATGTCAAACATTTTTACTAAGCATAGGCAGCTTCTGAAACAAGGAATAAACCAATAACTTCTAAATTGGGAATTATTTTTACAACAATCTCATCTTCAATGAATGTAGATTCAATATTCCTCCATGTATTATTGACTGAAATTTATAGTGAGAGAACCAGGAGAAAAATGAATGCAGATGTAAACTTGAGGAATTTACCTTGTAAGTATAGACACACACTGGTGAGCTCCGCTTCTTCACAAATATACTAGTGCTCTGTTTTTTAGACCAACTGGGTGGATGACCTACTTCTTCCTCATCAGACTCTATGTCAGAACTTACATCTTTACCATCATTCATATTCGATTCTTCTATATGCCTTTTTTCAGGTAACAGAGTAAACTTCAGAGAATCATTATCATCAGCATCCATGTGACGGATTTCAAAGAGAGGAGATTTTCCTATCACCCAATAAAAATTCAACTTCAGATTAACTGTTCGCCTAAAAACTTCAACCCTCATACAAGTATGTGAACATTATACTACATAAGAATCAATTCAAATATTCCATAGAAAAAGCACAATACCTGCTAAGATGGCATCTACTGTGGCATCCAATCTGTGATGAACACGACACTCAGTTTTAGATATTATCTCAACAGCACATGTAAATGTTGGAGGCCCCTGCCTTTCAAGAATTGTCTTCTGCACTTTCCTCTTCCTCGCTTCCTCATCTCCAAGAGTTACACTCTGTGTTTAGATGAAGAACTAGTTTTGATCAATCAAAATTCCTTACTCAGCAAGGCTTAAAGTTGGTAAGATTCCCACACAAAGTAAATTGTGGTGGAAGTTTCTTATTTTATGGATTCTCATTCAGATATGATACCACAGTCTGGATCAACTTGCACTTTTTAGATTAACAGATGGGTTAACCTTACTAATTATAAATCCATATGAATGAATGTAGATTAAAACAAAAGGAATCACTTTGCACCTCTATGCCACCAACAAGGATCTGCAGAGAGGGGTTTTTTATTATGTTGTCTATAGTCATTCCATGTGCTGTTCCAACTAGTTGGACTCCTCTTTGAGCAATAGTACTAGCTGCCAGTGCTTCAAGCTCAGTTCCAATTTCATCAATTATAATGGTTTGAGGCATATGATTTTCAACTGCTTCAATCATAACCTGCATAGAAGTCAACCAAGAAAATAACATCACTGAAAAGGAGAACTTGTCAAAGCTACATTTGGAAAACACACAAACCATACAATTGAGTTCAAAGCTTACATTATGCTGCATGTGAACATTAGGAACTTGCATCCTTCTTGCACGACCTATTCCTGCATGAGGAACATCTCCATCACCTCCAATCTCATTAGATGTGTCTACAATAACAACACGCTTCCTGTGTTCATCTGCCAACATTCTAGCAATTTCTCTGCACAAGCAAAGTGTCTTCAGATATTAAACAAGTGTATTCTTGATGCTTGTAGCCACAATAAAAGAAACGTGATAGAATAAAGCGTCAATTTCAAATGCTCATTAAAGTTTGAATTCATCCTTTTTGTGTTCTTCTTCCAATGGAAGAACTTGAACACTACATAATAGAGATCATTATCATGAAAAAGCATGCAGCAACAAATTATAACAGGATATGAAGAAACACAATGATGGCAAGCCAATGATGGGAAATTAGTCTTCCAAAGCATTAAAAAGAACAAAATGTAAACCAAAAAAAAAAAAAGCACTCTAGCAGACAACAAGTACAAACATGGACAGGATATAGAGTGCATTGTTGGTGAGGATGAAAAATGGATCAACCAAAATTGTACACAAAAAGTTTGAAATTAAAAATCAATTCTTTAAACAGTTACCAAAATGACCATCAACTCAATAGCTTCATTTTACACACATCAGAAATGTAAGTACCTGATCAAGGTTGTCTTGCCAACCCCAGGAGGCCCTATGACTAAGATGGAACCTCCCCCCTCAACTAAGTCACGTATTATCCCGGCACTTCCGGATACAGCACGACCAACCCGGCAAGTGAGGCCAATGATTTGCATTTTCCGATTCCGAATAGCACTTATACGATGTAAAGAATTATTAATACCCGAACGGTTGTCATCCGAAAAATCACCAACCTAATAGGATCAAGTAACTTTACATTAAACTCTCTAAACATCCACCTCCCCACAAATATCCTAAGTAATACAGCATACTCATGTAATCTGAATAATAATTTATTATAAGAAGTTATTCATCAATAATCAGCACAACCAATCACATAAGGGAAATACCAAAGGTACTATAAAATTTATATATGGGTCATGTTAACGGGTGAGTTGTTAATAAATCATATTAAAAAAGTTTTTTATCCAACTTTTAAGGGAAATATAAAATACAGTCAAAAAAATCAATTGCTTTTTTATTTTCTAATAAAAAGTTTCTAAAAATAATTTCTAAACTAATGGCTTAGGGCATTTTTTTTTTATATATATAATCTGACATGTCAAAATGTAGGTGATTAATGCCACATCAATAAATAATAAATAAATCTTTTATCTTTTAATTACTACTTTTCTTGATTTGTTTTTAGAAGCTGACCCATCAGCTTTTAGAGCTTGTAATAAAATTTGTAGTAAACCTCATCACTCATCACACAAAATTTGACCATTCAATTAAATATAACATAAAAGAGTGCTCTAAGCACATATTAGAGCATTCACATCACTCTCACCAATTTAATATTTCAGCAAAAATTTATCTAAACTCAAACAAAACAAGCGTGCATCAGCCTCACTAAATTAACTAAAGTTTCTAAAAAAGATAGTCTCACTGCTACATGTAATGAGCCTCTATCCTCAGTACATTAAATTTCAATATTGATAAAGTATTGAGGCTGACTATGTGTATGAAAATAATAGATAGCTAAACTAGTAAAAGTAGAAGTAGAGTTTTTTGGATTAGTTTAGCTAAATATTTGAGGATACTGAAGTGAATGGTCTTAGTAGCTAAGTCACCATCTCTCTAAAAGTCTAAAATGCAGAAGCACCGAATGAAATACGTTACAAACGAAGCATTTTTATTTCCATGCAAGAATTCCAATGAGCTCAAACCTCCAAAAACAATGAAACAATGGAAATGACATTGATCACCTTAGATATCGCGTGCTTTAGATCTTCATGCTTTACGGGTTGCTCCGAGATGACCCAATCACCCGAAGGAAACCTCGCAAGAGGCTGCCTTCCCAAATCCATAACAACCTCAATAAGCTCCCCAATCTCCTCGTGCTGAAACAGCTCCCCCCTCATCCTCTGAGGCAGCAACTCGAGAAACATCTCGAGCTCCGACGATCGCGACGTCGAGGCCGAATTCGGCGAAATCGACGGCGACCCATTTCCGGGAAAGAAACGATCGGACGGTCTACGGATCTCCGGGGCCGCCGGTCTCGACGACGAAGCTATTCCGGGACGCGCGCGACATGTTCGACGAAATGACGAAGAGAGAGCGGAGATGAAGTTTGAGGAGTTCTTGAGGTACGTGAGAGTCGAAGTTGGGATTTGGTTCGCTGAGTGCCATGATGTGTGCAGATCAATCAGCACCAAATGTGAATTCAAAGCTCTCATTCCTTTAAAAAAATTTGTGTAATTTTTCTTTTTTTCTTTTTTTCTTTTTCTGGTTAGTTTGGATAAAGAAAGAAGGAACAGTCAGAGAATTTGGATGAAGAGAAGATTCGAAAGGATCTCCTCTGGGATTGGAGGGAAGGTGGGGCCAATAGAGAGAGGGAAAATAGGTTAGCTCACTGTTTAGTTTGGGCAATAATTGGTTGAACGTTGAAGTTGAAGCCTTGAAGCTAAGGAAGTTGAACCACGTGGGGCTGCGAACCACACATGTTTGAAGAGGAAGAGCCGTGTTTAGCCATTTCCCTGTTTTGGCGTTTGGCGTATAATTTTCTTCAATTTTTTCAGAAAGAGAAAACGCAATTTCCCTTAAATAATCTTCTATGTTTGCTTCTTCTTCTTTTTTCTTTTTTTTTTTTTTGGGAGGGGGAGGGGGGGTGGGTGTAATGAAACAAGAAGCTTTATTAATTAATACTAATTAATTACGTATAGAACAGATACATGTCAGGTTGACTATTGATTGGGCTTAATGGGTTTTCCAACTCGAGTCTAAAAGACTAAGTTCCACATGCTGGCAAAACTGAATTGGAAAAATTATTCACATGGAACTTGAGTCTATCCTAAAGAAATAACAAACAAAAACCACGAAGAACAAACCTAAACATAAACCACGAAGAACAAACATCAAACCCATGAAGATTAAACCCAAACAACGAAGAGGAAACAACAATGCCACGAAGGAAAAATCCAAACAGAAACCACGTAGAAGAAATAACAAACTAGAGAAATCAAACCCAAACAGAAACCACGAATAAGGCAAACCCCACAAACCCAGATCTCCCTAACCCAAACCCCTCGGCTCAAATTGAACTTAAGTGGCGACGACAAAGACTCCAAGAGGCAACGACGACTGAACCCAAGCAACGAGGGCTCCAAGCAGTAGTGGCAAATGCTCCAACGAAGGTTTTCCTCTAATTCCTTCATTTT
This sequence comes from Quercus lobata, assembly GCF_001633185.2. NCBI lineage: Eukaryota > Viridiplantae > Streptophyta > Magnoliopsida > Fagales > Fagaceae > Quercus > Quercus lobata. The sequence goes on from NC_044911.1 coordinate 53,658,878, forward strand.
TTCTTATCCGGATCTTTGGGTTTGTTGATGTTTTGCTGCTTCTCTCTAGGTTTGTTGATGAATGTTGTGCTTTAGGGAACTTAAGTTTTTAATACTTAAGTTCTACGTGAATAATTTTTAACCTCAACTCTGCCAGCACATGGAACTCACGAGTTTCTAAGACTCGAGTGGCTACAATGAACTCGAGTCTAAGAGATTCGAGATGTTAGTTTCCTAAAAAATGTTGCTAACCAACAAAATTGTTTGAAAATTGGTGTTATATGACAAATTTGGCCTAGTAATATAGAGGTTTGGAATTTTTTAGTTGGGTTTAGAAATGGCTTCTGTTTAAATATTTTAATCCGTTGAGATTTGGAAATTATTAGATTTTACATGTCTGTGGGAGGCTTCTCCGTAGAACAAGCACAAGTGATAATTGTTGAATATTAATCCAACCTATTCATATAATTGTGTTAGCTATGATCAACACTAATGGCTGTCTTGAAATGGAAAGGATCTCTTCATCTATTTTGAAATAAAAAAAAGGGTCAATTTTTATGATGAAAATCTACTTTTTCATAAATAGTGTATAATACTCGCTTTTAAAATCTCATTCTAAAAAAAAAATTAAATAACATGACACCATATTCGACTTAAAATTTCACCATCAAATAGATCTCTCGATTATGAAAACAAATGGAGAGGATTCTAATTCATGGAAGGATTTTAGTATTTGTATGAGTCTCTTGCTTATAACCCCAAAAAATGTCTAATTGTTTGAACCCCTTTGTTTTTACATCAAGAAGATCGAGAGTTCAAGTTTTTTGGGCATTAAGTTTTTTGTTTAAGTCTTGATAGCATGGAACTTTTGGACAAACAATGGACGGTACATCCATTTCACGTGCTTTGAGAAACTAATGGAATACCCTCATTTTGTTTTTTTTGTTTTTTTAATTTTTGAGAGAGAGTTTCAACTTATGGCAACCGCTCCTGGTGATAGCTCTTTATCATCAAACCAAGACACCAATCAATTTTTGGTGTAGGCGGGGATTGAACCCCAGATCTCTTATACAATCATTAAATATTTTACCAGTTGGGCTAACTGGAACCCACCCATCATTTTGTTTATGAAGCATATATATATTGATAATTTAGTTATTAGACCTATGCGTCTATGCCCAAATAAAATAATAAAATAATCCATAATTTATGATCATATCAATACCCAAAAAAAAAAAAAAAAAGGAGATGAAATTTAATATATTATCCAAATGATATTAAAATAAAGTACTGAATTGATAAGCCAAAAAAATATTGCATGAGCTAAGGTTCACCAACCCAATCCTAAGTTAACAAATAGATTTTGTATACCAACCAAGTTCTATAGGCCTATGTTGTGTGTAGTATAACTTGCCCCACCCCCTTTAAAAGTTACATTCTCTTTTGAGTAGAGTTATAGTATGCCTTTGTGTTAGAACCCTATGTGTGTTTCTCAACAAAAAAAAAAAAGGTTCTATAAGTCTATGGATAATCCAACTTCAGCAAACATGGGCCTACAGGGCATATAAGCCAAAGAGGAATTGATTAAAAAAAAAGAGTATTATTATTAGGCTGCAAAGGGTAGAGTACAAAGTTAGAGCATCCACATCAGTGGATGTAAAACTTTGCAAAATACAAAAAGCAACAAATTTTACACATTTTGCTCTAAAAATCTTCCACATCAGTCTTTCTAAAACTATATATATTTACATATGTGCTACAGTAACCGTACATATATGCATGGTTATTGTAACTGTGTATACTATTATTTTATTAATTTCACATTTCATACCTTTTTTCTCTCTCTCTTCTCCGTGCAAAACGAACTCAGTCTTAGACTTCTCCTCTCCTCATCTTCTTTTTCCTTAGATACACACAAACACACCCACACGCAAAACACACAAAGACATCCACTCAAACAAATCAACACAGAGATACACAAACACACCCACACAGACAAACCAACAGAGAGACAGATCGGTGCTGGTGTTGGTCGCTTGTGGATCGGTGCTGGTGGTGTTAGATTAGAGTTCGTGGGTCGACGGAAATGAGTCTGGATGCTTGTGGATCAGTGTTGACGGCGGAGATTCGTGCTTGTGGGTCAACGAGAATGAGTTTTGATGCTGTGGATCAGTGCTGGCGGTGGAGATTGATGCTTGTGGGTTGACTGGAACAAGTCTTTGCATGTGCATCTATCGTTGTGGGTCGGTGCTTGTGGCGGAGATGGATGCTTGAGGCGGCTTAAGGGTCGAACACAGGTAGAGGAGATTTGACTGAAAGGGAGTGGAGATTAGATCGAGAGGGAGAGGAAATCTGAGTATAGGATTGTCTATGGAAGTTTGTGTTTAGAAATGGGTATAGAAAGAGAGCAATAAAAAATCTGTGTTCAGAAATGGGTAGAGAGAGAGAGAGAGAGAGAGAGAGCGCGTATCTGTGTACAAAAAAGTAAAAGGGTAGTTGAGAGAAATTATAAAAAAGTGAGAAAATTGATTATTTAAATAAAATATATTGTAGAATAGATGGATTGATGTGGATGATTTTGAGAAGTGGGTATGTAAAATAAAAAAAGTAGGTTTTTAGTCTAAAATAGACAGAAAATTTTAGTGGAACTAATGTAAATGCTCTTACAAATTACTTGGAGTGGAGCAAATATCTCTAGCTTCTTCTTTTTTAATCCTTTTGATAAAGGCCTTGGCTTAGTTAAGAGAACATAAAGGCACTAAGTAATAAATCAGTGTCAGTCGACACACCTATATGACAAAAATAAGACTTATACCGACATTATGTGAGTGTTTGGATAGGAATCATGTTGCATCTGGCTTTTACATTTTACTTCTCTCTTTTTTTCACGCGTTTCCAGCTTTTGAAGACAATTATCACTGTTCACACACTGTAGCAGCACTGGTCACACACTGTTGGGGCCCACAGCCACTTTATTCAGAAAAAAAAAAATTAAAAATGGGTCTCACTTCACTATTCACACATTTAAAAATTATTTTGCTACAGTGTTTTCAGTTTTCAGTTTTAACAAAAATAAGTTGTATCCAAATGGACCCTAAGTTTATTCCATTGCTGAATAGTATTGGGGTGGTCTCACTCTCAGCTAGAATGCTCTTTGCTGGGAGATGCCAATTTATTATGGATTTTACTAATGTGTGCCCTTAGGGCACACATTAATTTCCATTTTTGAAAAAAAATTTCTCGAGAATTAAAAAAGTAATGATAGCTTTTTCAATTCCCGAGAAAATGTTTCCAAACATAGAAAGCTTAATGTGTGCCCTAAGGGCACACATTAACCGGACCCATTTATTATTATCACCTTTTATTTTCTCTTGGATCAAAACAAAAACATTGAAAACAAACCCAAATTCACTTTAGTTGTCAGTCGCTATTCTCTGGGTTGCAACGAATGGTTAATATAAATAAATATTTATTTATTTATTTATTTTGCTTTAAGGTATTGTGGGGCCCGGCCCAAAAATAATGGGCCACTCCAAATCCAGGCCCATCCGAGGAGCGTCCTTTCCGAGGAGAGGCCACACATGAAGCGTTACTCAATCCCAGCAACGCCCAGGAAGCCTGTCCGAGGAGAAACTCCTCCTCGGACATCACGAAGCCCAAACCAAGAGCCATCCCCAGCCAATTCAGTTCACCCTCCAGACATATAAAATGAATAAAATCCAAAATATCCCTCGAAAAGCTACCACCACATTAATTGCGCCCCAACCAACCTCTTGGCCGCATTAATGAGGAAAAGACCCCTGAACAGTACCGCCTTGGCCTCTGCAACTCACAAAGGGAGTGGTGAGGGCGGCTGATGGGACAGGCGCTCAAGTGGATGCTTAGATGATCAACAGGTGTAAGGTTTAGATGAAAGAAGGAGAGCTATATAATGTAATGCAGTCCCCCAAAGAAAGGGACGGAAAAAACTGTAAGAAGACCTAAAGAGAAAAGGAATATAAGGAGACTTGAGAAATCTTTCCCATGTCTTTATCTTCTGCAACCACCTTATCCATGCATTCGACCGAACGGGCTCACTGAAGCCAAGTTCTTTCACCCATTCTCTACGAACATTCATTGTGGGTTGCGTCTTGAGTCAAAGCCTGATCATTAGAATTTAGGCCAAGAAAATCGTGCAACTACAATTGGCGCCGTCTGTGGGAAGAACTAGGGCATCAGCAGGCACAACGGTCGAGCATGGCAGAACTAAATCCGCACCAGGGGAATCCTCACCAGGCCGACTCCCAACGGACACAACCCGTCGAGTCCCAGAGGCAGAATAACCCCGTCAACCCAGGCCACAGGGGAGATCGTGAGGGAAGTGTGCAAACTATCCGGACAAGCCAGAGTCACACTCAGATAGGAAGCCACGCTTCCCAGAGGCGAAGGAGTCACTAGGACATGCAGAGAGAGATAGATGATCTGAAGAGAAAGTTGCGACGAACCCAGCGAAAACGATCTCCTTCAGACTCAGACGGGTCCTCTAATGCGGAGGATGTGAGTTACCGACGGGGGTCAAGGACCCCCCCAAGTGAAACCTTTTCCTACGTAAAGGAACCGCGCCACGTGCGGAAGTATGAGAGCACATCCAGCAGGGGCTCGGGAAACGATGCCATGAAGAAGGCGTTGGACCAGGTCTCAAGATCCCCCTTCACATATAGAATTGAAGGGGCTAAGCTGCCTCGACGGTTCAACCAGCCGACATTCACCATCTATAGCGGTCGAACGGACCCGGTAGAGCATGTGAGCCAGTTTAACCAAAAGATGGCGATCTACTCGAAAGATGAGGCCCTGATGTGTAAAATCTTCCCATCCAGCCTGGGATCAATGGCGATGAGGTGGTTCAATGGCCTAAAGGCAAATTCCGTAAGCTCATACAAGCAGCTCACTCGGGATTTCTGCACCCGCTTCATCACCAGCACCAGAGTCCCCAGGCCCCTCGGTTCGCTACTGTCCTTGTCCATGCACGAGGGAGAGACTCTGAAAGCATACTCGGACAGATACTGGGAGGTGTACAACGACCTGGATGACAACCATGATGCGGTCGCTATCAGCACGTTCAAGAGCGGGCTCCCCACCGACCATGGCTTGAGGAAATCCCTCACTGGTAAACCGGTTGCCAACATCGATCAGCTGAGGGATAGGATTAACAAGTACAAAAGAGTGGAGGAAGATCAACTGCAAGGGAGGGGTAAGGATAAAGTTATCCCCCCCAAAGCAAACGACTTCAGGTCGGAACGGCACAATCCTGGTCAGCCGAGGAGAGATTTTTCGCGACAGGCGGGCCAGAGCAACCCGCAGGCAGTGAATGCCGTATTCAGGGAGCCAGTACAACAAGTGTTGGAGAAAGTACGGAATGAGCCCTACTTCAGGTGGCCAGGAAAGATGGCCGGAGACTCTTCCAGGCGTAACCGGAACCTGTACTGCCACTATCATCAGGATCATGGGCATACTACTGAGGACTGCAGGAATCTATGGAATCACCTAGATCAGTTGGTCCGAGAAGGAAAGCTACGTCACCTACTGCACCCGTCAAGTGGCCATACCGGCCAAACAACACAAGAGCCCCGAAAGGACGTGTCCTTGGGACCCCCCACCGGGACGATACATGTCATCCTTGCTGCACCAGGAAGGACGGGGCCACCCACTCCTAGGGTATTAGTTGTTGATCGGTTCCCCCCTGAGGGTAGGCAAGGAGAGCCCAAAAGGTCAAGAAAGGGAAGCTCTCTGGTACTGGGTTTCTCGGACGAAGATAAGAGAGGAACTATTCAACCCCACGATGATGCCTTGGTGGTCACGCTGAGGATCGGGGGCTTCGACGTGAAGAGGGTGATGGTGGATTCGGGAAGCTCGGTAGAGATAATGTACCCCGACCTATACAAGGGGCTGAACCTGAAGCCAGAAGATTTGGCCGCTTATGACTCCCCTCTTCTCAGTTTTGAGGGAAGGATGGTCACGCCAAAAGGGCAGATCCGACTGCCCGTACAGACTGGAGCGGAGATAGTGGAGGTAAATTTTATTGTGGTTGACGCTTATTCGCCTTATACTGCGATAATGGCAAGGCCGTGGATCCATGCCCTAGAGGCCGTGACCTCCACACTTCACCAAAAAGTGAAATACCCCTCCCGAGGACAAGTGGAAGAGCTCGGAGGAGATCAAGCCGTGGCTAGGAAGTGTATGGTGGCCGCCGTTTTACATCAGCCCCCAATCAAGTCCTCGGTCCCGGAGAGCTTATAGCAACCAACTCCCTCGGCGAGCCAAGGCGAGGGGCTGGCCGAGGAAGTAAGGTGCGAAGATCTGGATAGGATTGCTGTCAATGACGACCCTGAGAAGTTCTTTCAGGTCGGCTCTGAATTACCCTCCCAGGAAAAAGAGGAGTTGGTCGGATTTCTCAGAGAGAATGTCGACGTGTTCGCGTGGGACGCCTACGACGCCCCGGGAGTTGATCCCAGCTTTATTTGTCACCACCTGAACGTCAACCCCTCTTCAACTCCAAAGAAACAGCCGCCTCGACGTCCTTCGAAGGAACACGCCAGTGCCGTAAGGGACGAGGTGGCGAAATTAAAAAGGGCAGGGGCTATTAAAGAGGTCTTTTACCCCGAATGGTTGGCGAACACAGTGGTGGTAAGAAAGAAGACAGGGAAGTGGAGGGTCTGTGTGGACTTCACGGACCTGAACAAGGCATGCCCGAAAGACCCATTCCCCCTACCCTGAATCGACCGATTGGTGGATGCAACCGTGGGCCACCCTCGAATGAGCTTCCTGGACGCCTTTCAAGGCTATCATCAGATACCCCTTGCGCCTGATGACCAAGAAAAAACGGCTTTCATGACGCCCATCGGAAACTATCATTATAAGGTGATGCCGTTTGGGCTGAAGAACGCAGGCTCAACATATCAAAGGATGATGACTCGGATGTTCGAGCCACAGCTGGGCAAGATCATTGAGATTTATATAGACGACATGGTTGTGAAGAGCAAAAGGGTTTCCGAGCACGTAAGTGACCTCGGAGCGATCTTCGCTATCTTAAGAAAGCACCGGTTGCGGCTGAATGCTTCCAAATGCTCATTTGGGGTCGGGTCTAGGAAATTCTTAGGGTACATGGTCACTCACAGGGGAATAGAAGTAAGTCCCGACCAAATCAAAGCCATTAACAGCCTACAGGTTCCTCGGAATCCGAAGGAAGTGCAGAAGCTCACTGGCATGATTGCGGCACTAAACCGGTTCATATCACGATCGGCGGATCGATGTCGGCCTTTTTACCTCCTGATAAACAAATGGAAGGGGTTTGAATGGTCGGAGGATTGCGCTCAGGCTTTCTAGCAGCTTAAGGACTACCTGTCTCGACCACCCATCATGTCCAGCCCTGAGGCAAATGAGGTGCTGTTTGCATATATTGCCGTAGCTCCCCATGCTGTGAGCTTGGTGCTGATACGGGATGACAATGGGGTGCAGCGGCCGGTTTACTATGTGAGCAAATCATTGCACGAAGCCGAGGTACGGTACCTTCCTTTGGAAAAGGCAATTCTGGCGATAGTGCATGCGACCCGTAAGCTCCCTCATTACTTTCAGGCGCATACGGTCATCGTTTTAACTCAACTTCCCCTTCGAGCAGTGCTTCGCAGCGCTGACTATACAGGCAGGATCGCCATGTGGAGTGCGCTCCTGGGAGCCTTTGACATCAAATATATGCCCAGATCCTCCGTCAAGGGACAGGTCCTCGCGGACTTGGTGGCAGAGTTTGCTGAGCCCTCTTTAGAAACAATGACTGAGAAGAAAGACATGGATCAGAAGTCGTTTGGCGTGATTTCAGCAGTCGGGACCAAGCCATGGAAGGTCTACGTGGATGGAGCGGCTAACCAAAGAGGGTCAGGAGTTGGGATAGTTATAATATCCCCGGACGGTGCTGCTATTGAAAAATCTTTGAGGCTCGGGTTCTCGGCCACGAACAATGAAGCCGAATACGAAGCCTTACTTCAAGGGATGATGATGGTTCACAGATTGGGCGGCACAGTAATAGAAGCATTCTCGGACTCCAAACTAGTGGTCGGACAAGTGATGGGTGAGCTGGAAGCTCAAGATACCAGGATGCAAGAGTATCTGGGACAAGTCAAGCGGCTACAGACGAATTTTGAATCTTTCAATCTGATGCACATCTCCAGGAGTGTGAACACCCATGCAGACTCGCTGGCCACACTCGCCACGTCCTCAGCGCACAATCTGCCGCGAATGATCCTGGTTGAAGACTTAGCCCAGGCAAGCCCTATCAGCGGAAGTCCGGCCAGAGTCCATCAGATCAGAAAGAGTCACTGCTGGATGGATCCCATAAAGAACTTCCTTCAGAATGACGTCTTGCCGGAAGAAAAGCTGAAAGCCGATAAGATACGGAGGAATGCTCCTCGGTTCTGGCTATCCGAGGACCACCAATTATATCGGCGCTCCTATTCTGGACCGTACCTACTCTGTGTACATCCAGAAGAGTCCGAGTCTCTGCTTGAGGAGTTGCATGAAGGAATTTGTGGAAGTCACATCGGAGGAAGGTCGCTGGCGCATAGGGCACTCACCCAAGGATACTGGTGGCCGAACATGCAAAGGGAGGCCCAGGAGTACGCCAAGAAGTGCGATCAGTGCCAGAGATTTGCTCCGAATATTCACCAACCCGGAGGGGTTCTCAACCCCCTCTCTAGCCCGTGGCCGTTCGCGCAGTGGGGTCTTGATATTGTCGGACCTTTTCCTAAAGCCGCGGGGAACAAGCGATACATCATAGTCGGGACTGATTACTTCACTAAATGGGTGGAGGCTGAGCCTTTGGCCAACATTAGGGACGTGGATGCCCAGAAATTCATCTGGAAGAACATTATCATCCGCTTCGGAATCCCGCGTACACTCATTTCCGACAATGGTCTTCAATTCGACAGTAAAAGCTTTAGAAAGTACTGCCACGAGCTTGGAATCATTAACCGATATTCCACCCCTGCATATCCCCAGGGAAATGGGCAGGTGGAGGCCGTGAACAAGGTCATAGTGAATGGACTAAAGAAAAGGCTAGATGAGGCAAAGGGAAGATGGGTAGAAGAGCTCCCGCACGTTCTATGGACCTATCGGACAACGCCACGGCGGTCAACCGGTGAGACCCCCTTTTCATTGACTTATGGGGCAGAAGCTGTACTCCCAATTGAGAACAACTTTGCTACGCTGAGATCTGCTTCGTTTACTCCGGACGGTAACGATGAGTTGTTGGAAAGAAATCTAGACTTAGCCGAGGAAAGAAGGGAAAAAGCAACGATTCATATGGCCTATTATCACCAAAAGCTGAGACAGGGATACGATGCCAATGTCAAGCTACGACCCCTCGGTCTCGGCGATCTCGTGATGAGGAAGGTCCTTGGCAGCGCAAAAAACCCCTCTTGGGGCAAGTTGGGGCCCAATTGGGAAGGACCGTACCGTATAACATCCGTAGCTGGAATAGGCGCCTACTATCTAGAAGATTTGGATGAAAAAGCTGTGCCTCGACCATGGAATGTAAATAACCTCAGAAGATATTATTATTAATGAAAATGGCTTCGCCCACATATTTTGTTTATTGGCTATCCACTTCTTGCTGATCTGCATGACAATTCTTATGAGTCTTAAACAGAACCTAAGTCCTGTATGGCTCCTTGGACCACAGACTTAGGGGAAATTAACACTTAAAAAGACTTCGTAAGTCTTGGATAGAACCAAGGTCTTGCATGGTCCTCGGACTCAAGCCTATGGGAAAACCAAGTACGAAAAGTAAAATCGCGTAAGTCTTGGACAGAACCAAGGTCTTGCATGGTCCTCGGACTCAAGCCTATGGGGAAACCAAGTACAAAAAAGAAAAATCGCGTAAGTCTTGGACAGAACCAAGGTCTTGCATGGTCCTCGGACTCAAGCCTATGGGGAAACCAAGTACAAAAAAGAAAAATCGCGTAAGTCTTGGACAGAACCAAGGTCTTGCATGGTCCTCGGACTCAAGCCTATGGGGAAACCAAGTACAAAAAGAAAAATCGCGTAAGTCTTGGACAGAACCAAGGTCTTGCATGGTCCTCGGACTCAAGCCTATGGGGAAAACCAAGTACGAAAAGGAAAAATCGCGTAAGTCTTGGACAGAACCAAGGTCTTGCATGGTCCTCGGACTCAAGCCTATGGGGAAACCAAGTACGAAAAGTAAAATCGCGTAACTCTTGGACAGAACCAAGGTCTTGCATGGTCCTCGGACTCAAGCCTATGGGGAAAACCAAGTACAAAAGAAAAATCGCGTAAGTCTTGGACAGAACCAAAGTCTTGCATGGTCCTCGGACTCAAGCCTATGGGGAAACCAAGTACAAAAAGAAAAATCGCGTAAGTCTTGGACAGAACCAAGGTCTTGCATGGTCCTCGGACTCAAGCCTATGGGGAAACCAAGTACGAAAAGAAAAATCGCGTAAGTCTTGGACAGAACCAAGGTCTTGCATGGTCCTCGGACTCAAGCCTATGGGGAAACCAAGTACAAAAGAAAAATCGCGTAAGTCTTGGACAGAACCAAGGTCTTGCATGGTCCTCGGACTCAAGCCTATGGGGAAACCAAGTACAAAAAGAAAATCGCGTAAGTCTTGGACAGAACCAAGGTCTTGCATGGTCCTCGGACTCAAGCCTATGGGGAAACCAAGTACAAAAAAGAAAAATCGCGTAAGTCTTGGACAGAACCAAGGTCTTGCATGGTCCTCGGACTCAAGCCTATGGGGAAACCAAGTACGAAAAGTAAAATCGCGTAACTCTTGGACAGAACCAAGGTCTTGCATGGTCCTCGGACTCAAGCCTATGGGGAAACCAAGTACGAAAAGAAAATCGCGTAAGTCTTGGACAGAACCAAGGTCTTGCATGGTCCTCGGACTCAAGCCTATGGGGAAACCAAGTACAAAAAGAAAAATCGCGTAAGTCTTGGACAGAACCAAGGTCTTGCATGGTCCTCGGACTCAAGCCTATGGGGAAACCAAGTACGAAAAGTAAAATCGCGTAACTCTTGGACAGAACCAAGGTCTTGCATGGTCCTCGGACTCAAGCCTATGGGAAAACCAAGTACGAAAAGTAAAAATCGCGTAAGTCTTGGACAGAACCAAGGTCTTGCATGGTCCTCGGACTCAAGCCTATGGGGAAACCAAGTACAAAAAGAAAAAATCGCGTAAGTCTTGGACAGAACCAAGGTCTTGCATGGTCCTCGGACTCAAGCCTATGGGGAAACCAAGTTAAGTCTTGGATCTTGCATGGTCCTCGGACTCAAGCCTATGGGGAAACCAAGTACGAAAAGTAAAATCGCGTAACTCTTGGACAGAACCAAGGTCTTGCATGGTCCTCGGACTCAAGCCTATGGGGAAACCAAGTACAAAAAGAAAAATCGCGTAAGTCTTGGACAGAACCAAGGTCTTGCATGGTCCTCGGACTCAAGCCTATGGGGAAACCAAGTACGAAAAGTAAAATCGCGTAACTCTTGGACAGAACCAAGGTCTTGCATGGTCCTAGGACTCAAGCCTATGGGGAAACCAAGTACGAAAAGAAAATCGCGTAAGTCTTGGACAGAACCAAGGTCTTGCATGGTCCTCGGACTCAAGCCTATGGGGAAACCAAGTACAAAAGAAAATCGCGTAAGTCTGGACAGAACCAAGAACATATGGTCCTAAGTCTTGGACTCTTGCAACTCAAGCCTATGGGAAACCAAGTACAAAAAGAAAAACGCGTAAGTCTTGGACAGAACCAAGGTCTTGCATGGTCCTCGGACAGGTCAACCAAGCCTATGGGGAAACCAAGTACAAAAAAGAAAATTCGCGTAAGTCTTGGACAGAACCAAGTCCATCGAAAAGCCTATGGGAAATCCGTAACTTGGACAGAACCAAGGTCTTGCATGGTCCTCGGACTCAAGCCTATGGGGAAACCAAGTACGAAAAGTAAAATCGCGTAAGTCTTGGATAGAACCAAGGTCTTGCATGGTCCTCGGACTCAAGCCTATGGGGAAACCAAGTACGAAAAGAAAAATCGCGTAAGTCTTGGACAGAACCAAGGTCTTGCATGGTCCTCGGACTCAAGCCTATGGGGAAACCAAGTACAAAAAAGCAGAATCGCATAAGTTCTAAACAGAACCTAAGTCCTGCATGGCACTTCGGACCACAGACTTAAGGGAAACTATTACTTGTGTCAGATCGGGAGATTATCGCTTAAAGGAAATCATTTCTATGCGCTGCACACATCCATCGAGAGCCATATCTGCATCATTGCAAGTATTTAAAGTAAAACGCTACTGGCATACATCCATAGAGAGCCAAACTAACATTCCAGATTAATATTTCGAGTACACTGGAAAGAGAGGTCCTTACAAAAAATGGAAAAACAGGACGGCTCTCATAAAAAAAAAAAGAAAAAGAAAGAAAGAGTACAAAAAACAAAAGCCTAAAAGACTAAGCCTCAACAGGGGGATCTTCCTTCTGCTCGGGCTGAGGAGGAGGAGCCTCAACGACTGAGTCTACGGCGGGACTCTTCGTTATCTCAGGCACAAGGGCGGTATCAGGCGCCGCCAAATCCTGCTCTGAAGTCACTTGGGCACCATCAGGATTCGCTCGGATCTCCTGAGGGTAGAAGATGTTCTCGGGCAGTCTTAGTGCCGAATCCGCAGGAACTCCTGCAGCATCGAGAGCATGAGCCCAGGAGATACTGCAGTAATCCCTGCACACCTCGGGGACCTCCTCTGATAGCCTGGCCTCCGTCTCCTCAGCCCCAAGCTGGCGAGCAGCATTCTTCTCAGCCTCTGTAGCCTCTCGGATCAGCTGAGCCTCCTCTTTGACCCTTCTCAGTTCATCCTCGACCTTTTGCAAGGCAGTTTTGAGATCCTGCACTGCCTGCTTCTCGGTGACAAGGTTGAGCTGCGTCGAGTATAGCTCCTTGCGCTGGTCCTCCGCCTGGGTCTCGGCGCTCTTCAGACCAGATTCTGCACTCTTGCGCCGGTGCTCCGACTCCTTGAACTCGTTCGTGAGTATAAGGTGATCGTGCCTGAGGGACCCCAAGGTCTTCTCCACCTCCGTCCGAGCCTGGATCTCGACCTCAGTCCGATTACGTTCACTTCGGCAGAATTCCTCAGCCACAAATACCTGCTGAGTAATCTACAGACAAAACCAAAATGCTTTAAAAATATCTAACGAGATCAAAAGAGTTAATGAAACAGTAGAAGGATCACTTACCATCGCGAGATCCCTTTTAAGGGATAGGAAGATCTCGGACTGAGAGAAACGCCTGTAAGCCTCCATGTCCCGAGGAAGGAGCAGGGGCTGCTCTAAGGCCTCAGCCACGTACCCAGCTCGGCCGCGGTTGTACTCTCTGATCGAGGCATTATAAGGGATTGCAACCCCCTCCAACTCCAATTTGGGGCTCCATACACGCGGAGTAACACGTACATCCGCAAGGCTCTCCTCGTCCCTACTCTCCGAGGAATTGCCCCTTCTGCTCCTTGGAGCCCGAGCAGTCTTCTGCTGCTTGGTGGGCTGAGCAGCCACCTCACCCTCCTCAGGGGTGTCAACCGGTCTCTTCTTCTTCAGGTCCGGATTGACCTTGAGACCAGGTTCCAAAGTTCCTTGAGGGACCACGGGAGGAAGGGCCTTGGCTTGTGGTGGAGGTGGTCCCTTCGATGATTGGCCTTTCCCTCTGGAACCCAACAGCTCCTTCAGAGATTTTCCCTTTCCTGCCATGGGCTCCGTCTCTTCGTCCGAAGTATCGTCCGAGCAGATAACAAGGGAAGGAGCACCAACTGCCGAATGTCGATCCCGCTCTCCTTCGGGATCGGAAAATTCCGCTAAGGGGGATTGCTGGACTTCCTCCTCAAAATGGAACTCGTCTATCTCTTCCTCAAGAGAGAGACGAGACGACTCAGCTTCTTCTTCAACTTGAACGGCAACGCCAGGCTCGTCTGGCGGAGGTAACTGCTCTGCCAAGTAGGGATTTCTAACACCGGGCAACACAACTGGCGGTAAATCGTGGTCGCTAGGAACCCGTCCTTGGACACGTCAATCCTGGCCAGCCTCGGACTGCCAGCCCTTATAGCGTGACCGATCGCCTGGAAAGAGCTGCTTAAAGGTTGATAGCCCAAAACTAGATGAGCCGCACGCAACTGTCCGTCCTCAGAAACGTAAATCTCCGACCTAAGAAGGTAGTTCAACGCTGGCACGTTCACAAGGCTAAGCCGAGGAGCTACGTGAGATTTATCTGCAAGCAACCAAGAAGAGTGGGGTTAGTTCAAGAAATCTACCAGTTATGAGGAAAGCAGTAAAAATAAACCCTCAACACTAATTCCTCTCCTAACAAGGACCGATCCTAAAGGACGCCGCACCTGGGTTTCCTGCCCGAGTTGGACAATGAATACCGTCGAACCACTCCCCAGAAGCAATGAGGAAGTCATTCTTCACGGTCTTATTGGATACCGGGAGACAAGAGATCAACCTAACGTCCTCGTTCCGGGATTTAAGATAATACCCCTCATCCCCGAGGCGGTGACACTCGTACAGATAGGCCACATCGTGCCAAGTAAGGCCTAGGTTCATCCGCTCATCTAGGACATCTACACAGCCTAATATCTTGAACATATTTGGGGCACACTGTTGCGGCGCCAACCTATGGTTGAACAAGTATTCCCTGGTAATCCTACGCATGGGAAGCGTCATCCCTCCCTCTATGAAAGCAATCATGGGGATGACAACTTCTCCCGGACGTTTATCTGTCACTATTCCTTCAAGAGGACAGTACCGCAGCCCAACCCCCGGGGGGATGCGGTATTTAGCCCTAAAGACCTCCATAGCGGCCGGAGTATTTACTAGTTTCTCGAACCTACCCATCTGAACTGAACTGGGAAACGAAAGTAAAGACTGAGCAGAAAAGAAGGGTCCGAGGAGAGAATTGAAACGACGAGATGAGCGAAATGTACTGGTACCTTCACAAAACGCTTGACGGGATGCCTGGAAATCACTCGTAGACGAGACGTTTCGCAGAAAATGGTCACGGCGGCGTAAAGGGCGCAAGTGCTTGTATGTCTCTGGGTTTCGCTGTAGATCTCTGGAGCCCTTTGAGGTTTATGAAACGCAGATAAAAGAAGGAACTGAACCCCCCCTGACGCCTTATATAGTCAGGAGGAGAGAGAGGAAATCACTCCTGCCTAAAAATACGCGAATGGACGATGGTCGTTCGATCCGCGCCACACCGTTGGATGAAGGGAACATAACGCCTCCGGAAATTAATGGCCACGCCTCGAAAATTGTGGCACGTCAAAGGTCACGATCTGCACACGCGCCCCAGGTCCTCCTTATCCCTATCCACTCATTAACATCAAAACCCCGCTTTTCTCCTCGGAAGGAGATAAAAACCGGAGTTTTGAGGGGCTATTGTGGGGCCCGGCCCAAAAATAATGGGCCACTCCAAATCCAGGCCCATCCGAGGAGCGTCCTTTCCGAGGAGAGGCCACACATGAAGCGTTACTCAATCCCAGCAACGCCCAGGAAGCCTGTCCGAGGAGCAACTCCTCCTCGGACATCACGAAGCCCAAACCAAGAGCCATCCCCAGCCAATTCAGTTCACCCTCCAGACATATAAAATGAATAAAATCCAAAATATCCCTCGAAAAGCTACCACCACATTAATTGCGCCCCAACCAACCTCTTGGCCGCATTAATGAGGAAAAGACCCCTGAACAGTACCGCCTTGGCCTCTGCAACTCACAAAGGGAGTGGTGAGGGCGGCTGATGGGACAGGCGCTCAAGTGGATGCTTAGATGATCAACAGGTGTAAGGTTTAGATGAAAGAAGGAGAGCTATATAATGTAATGCAGTCCCCCAAAGAAAGGGACGGAAAAAACTGTAAGAAGACCTAAAGAGAAAAGGAATATAAGGAGACTTGAGAAATCTTTCCCGTGTCTTTATCTTCTGCAACCACCTTATCCATGCATTCGACCGAACGGGCTCACTGAAGCCAAGTTCTTTCACCCATTCTCTACGAACATTCATTGTGGGTTGCGTCTTGAGTCAAAGCCTGATCATTAGAATTTGGGCCAAGAAAATCGTGCAACTACAGGTATAATCAACTTTATGCAATTGATTTAGAAGTAATAACGTTAAAACAAATGATAACAACTTTTTAAAATTACATTTGTATATTCATAACATTCATATATAGAAAAACTTTCACTCAAATTTAGGTAGACTGGAGTGAACTGAAATGCTATGTTAATGTGTATCAACAGAAGCGTAGTAAAAATAAATTGTATACTTAAAATTTTAGATATTACAAGTTTAAGACACACACACACATATATATATATATAAATATTTTTTTTCTTTTTCTTTTTCTTTTTCTATAAATTTGGATTTAAAATAAGTGCTCTTCACCCAAACCTATCTTTTTCCCACTATGTAAGTGCACAAAAATGGATCAAATGCAACAAAGTTGTCCAAATAGACCAAATAGGAGCAAGGTGGACCGAACAGAACCAAAGTGGACCAAATAGGACCTAAGTGGACATAATGGACCGAAGTGGACTAAATAGAACCAAAGTGGACATAATGGACCAAAGCAGACCGAATTAGTCCAAAGGGGACCGAATAAGACCGAATCGACCAATGGGGGCCTAATATGACCAAAGTGGACGAATGAGATA